>NC_140999.1:98136225-98812092 GCF_052327205.1 Somniosus microcephalus
CCGCGATTTCCCGAGGCTCTCCCCCCCCCGCGATTTCCCGAGGCTCTCTCCCCCCCGCCCCCCCGCGATTTCCCGAGGCTCTCTCCCCCCCGCCCCCCGCGATTTCCCGAGGCTCTCCCCCCCCACCGCGATTTCCCGAGGCTCCCCCCCCCGCGATTTCCCGAGGCTCGCACCCCCCCGCGATCTCACGAGGCTGTGTGCTGGCGTCACGGGGGCCGTGCGCATGCGTGCCGGCGTCAAGGCGGCTGCGCAACGGCCGTGCGCATGCGTGGTTGCCGTTTAAAAAAAAAAGCCAGAGCGGGCTCTCGCGGTCGGGCGGCGCATGCGCGGTCAGTGCCAGCACCGCGAGGCGGCCCGCGGGGAGTAGGCAGGAAAACCCCGCGGGCTGGCGGCCGTTAGAGCGGGAGTAGGCAGGGAAACCCCGCGGGCTGGCAGCCGTTTAGAGCGGCTCACTTCGGGCCCCGACACCGTCAAACCTGAGAGAGGGAAGTAGAGAGAGACAGAGAGGGAAGAGGAGAAGGAGAGAGAGGGAAGAGGAGAGGGAAGAGAGAGAGATAGATAAATTTTTGGAGCTTCAGGCCTGCCTGCAGCGGGCCTGGAGACCAGCACCGAGTCCCCCTGCGCGAGGGTGAGGAGGAGGGAGGGGGGGGTTGCTAAACACAATATAAAACTGAAATAAATTGTTAATTAATTCCCTAACACATAATTCAAATATTTACCTTAGTTCCCTAACACACAGAAAGTGTGGGGGGAAAAAATTGTGGAAAATCAAGATGGCGGCCACTCACCTTGGTTCAGAAGGATAAGGCCCGCCCACACACGCACCGATTGGTCGACCGGTCAGGTCACCGAAGCGTAGGATTGGTCAAATCGTCGAGTCACTCGACACTCAACTGTAGGAAGACCTCGACGTCACACGGTCGCTAATGAGATGCTAATGAGCGGAACGCTGAACGTTTTTGGGATACCGCGGGCGGGATTTTTGTCCGGCCGAAACGTAAATACGCCGATGACCGGTCCGGAATCGCAAGCTTTCTTTTGAGGCGACGCGCGCGTCGGTACGCTCTGTAACTTCCAAACGTATCGCGACCAGGCGGACAGACAGACAGACAGAAGAGCCGCTTTATATATATAGATAGATAGACTAGCTGGGGGGCCCGGCGTTGCCAAGGCTTTTTCGAGGGCATGTTGTTGTTGGAGAGAGAGAGAGCGACTGGGGGTGCGGGTGGAAGAGAGAGTGCGACTGGGGGGGAAGAGAGAGAGCGACTGGGGAGGAAGAGAGAGAGCGACGGGGGGGAAGAGAGAGAGCGACTGGGGGGGAGAGAGAGAGCGACTGGGGGGAAGAGAGAGCGACTGGGGGGGAAGAGAGAGCGCGCGACTGGGGGGAAGAGAGAGAGCGACGGGAGGGAAGAGAGAGAGCGACGGGGGGAAGAGTGAGAGCGACGGGGGGAATAGAGAGAGCGACTGGGGGGGAAGAGAGAGAGCGACTGGGGGGAAGAGAGAGAGCGACTGGGGGGAAGAGAGAGAGCGACTGGGGGGAAGAGAGAGAGCGACTGGGGGGAAGAGAGAGAGCGACGGGGGGAAGAGAGAGAGTGACTGCGGGGGAAGAGAGAGAGCGACTGGGGGGAAGAGAGAGCGATTGGGGGGAAGAGAGAGAGCGACTGGGGGAAGAGAGAGAGCGACTGGGGGGAAGAGAGAGAGCGACTGGGGGAAGAGAGAGAGCGACGGGGGGAAGAGAGAGAGCGACTGGGGGGAAGAGAGAGAGCGACTGGGGGAAGAGAGAGAGCGACTGGGGGGGAAGAGAGAGCGACTGGGGGGGAAGAGAGAGAGCGACTGGGGGGTGAATAGAGAGAGCGACTGGGGGGAAGAGAGAGAGCGACTGGGGGGGAAGAGAGAGAGCGACTGGGGGGGAAGAGAGAGAGCGACTGGGGGGGAAGAGAGAGAGCGACTGGGGGGAAGAGAGAGAGCGACTGGGGGGGAAGAGAGAGCGACTGGGGGGGAAGAGAGAGAGCGACGGGGGGAAGAGAGAGAGCGACTGGGGGGGAAGAGAGAGAGCGACTGGGGGGAAGAGAGAGCAACTGGGGGGGAAGAGAGCGTGAATGTGGGGAGAGAGCGACTGGGGGGGAAGAGAGAGCGCGACTGGGGGGAAGAGAGAGCGCGACTGGGGGGAAGATAGAGCGCGACTGGGGGGAAGAGAGAGAGCGACTGGGGGGGAAGAGAGAGAGCGACGGGGGGAAGAGAGAGAGCGACTGGGGGGGAAGAGAGAGAGCGAATGGGGGGGAAGAGCGAGAGCGACTGGGGGGGAAGAGAGAGAGTGACTGGGGGGAAGAGAGAGAGCGGTTATGGGATTGGGTGGGATAAGCGTCGGTGCAGGCTCGATGGGCCGAAATGGCCTCTATCTGCACTGTGGGGTTTCTGTGATTCTGTGACTGGGGGGGGAGAGAGAGAGCGACTGGGGGGAGGAGAGAGAGCGACGGGGGAATAGGGAGAGCGACTGGGGGGGAAGAGAGAGAGCAACTGGGGGGAAGAGAGAGAGCGACTGGCGGGTAAGAGAGAGAGCGACTGGGGGAAGAGAGAGAGCGACTGGGGGGAAGAGAGAGAGCGACTGGGGGGTGAAAGAGAGAGAGAGCGATGGGGGGACGAGAGAGAGCGACTGGAGGGGAAGAGAGAGAGCGACTTGGGGGGGAAGAAGAGAGAGCGACTGGGGGGAAGAGAGAGAGTGACTGGGGGGGAAGAGACAGAGCGAGCTGGGGGGGAAGAGAGAGAGCAACTCGGTGGGAACAGAGAGCGACTGGGGGGGAAGAGAGAGAGAGCGACTGGGGGGGAAGAGGGAGAGCAACTGGATGGAAGGGAGAGAGCGACTGGGGGGGAAGAGTGAGAGCAACTGGGAGGGAAGAGAGAGAGCGACTGGGGGGGAAGAGAGAGAGCGACTGGGGGGGAAGAGAGAGAGTGACTGGGGGGGAAGAGAGAGCGACTGGGTGGAAGAGAGAGAGCGACTGGAGGGAAGAGAGGCTAATGAGGTTATTTAGTCAGTTATTTTGAACATTTTTTAAACTAAACACCCCTATAACACTCCCCCCTCACACACACACTCCCCCCTCCCTCACACACACTCCCCCCCTCCCTCACACCACACACCTCCCCCCCCCTCCCTCACAAACAGCACTCCCCCCCTCCCTCACACACACACTCATCCCCTCCCTCACACACACATTCCACCCCTCCGTCGCACACACACTCCCTCCCCTCCCTCACACACACACACTCCCCCCCCTCCCTCACACACACACTCCCCCCCTCCCTCACACACACTCCCCCCCTCACACACACACTCCCCCCTCACACACACCCCCCCACCCTCACACACACAACACCCCCTCCCTCACACCCCCCTCCCTCACACACACCCCCCCACCCTCACACACACAAGACCACACACACCCTCCCTCACACCCCCCTCCCTCACACCCCCCTCCCTCACACACACACTCCCCCCTCCCTCACACACACACTCCCCCCTCCCTCACACACACACACCCCCCCTCCCTCACACACACACTCCCCCCCTCCCTCACACACACACACCTCCCCTCTCTCACACACACTCCCCCACCCTCACACACACAACACCCCCTCCCTCACACCCCCCTCCCTCACACCCCCCTCCCTCACACACACACTCCCCCCTCCCTCACACCCCCCTCCCTCACACTCCCCCTCCCTCACACACACACTCCCCCAACACACACTCCCCCCTTCCCTCACATACACTCCCCCCTCACACACACACTCCCCCCTCACTCACACACACACTCCCCCTCCCTCACACACACACTCCCCCCTCCCTCACACACACACTCCCCCCTCCCTCACACACACATGGCCCCCCTCCTCACACACACACTCCCCCCCTCCCTCACACACACTCCCCCCCTCACACACACACTCCCCCCTCCCTCACACACACACTCCCTCACACCCACTCCCCCCTCCCTCACACACAGTCCCCCTCACACCACTCCCCCCCTCCTCACACACCCCCCACTCCCTCACACACTCCCCCTCCTCCCTCACACCACACTCCCCCCCCTCTCTCCACCCACACTCCCCCCTCCCTCACACACTCCACCCCCTCCCTCACACACACATTACCCCCCTCCCTCACACATACACTCCCCCCCACACACACTCTCCCCCCTCCTCCTCACACACACACTCCCCCCTCCCTCACACACACACTCCCCCTCTCCCTCACACACACTCCCCCCCCTCTCCCTCACACACACACTCCCCTCCTCCCTCCCTCACACACACACACCCCCCTCCTCCCTCCCTCACACACACACTCCCACCTCCTCCTCCCTCCCTCACACACACACTCCCCCCCTCCTCCCTCCCTCACACACACACTCCCCCCCCCTCTCAATTCAATTCAATTCAATTCAAATCGCTTTATTGGCATGACAAGTTACATCTTATGTTGCCAAAGCATCGGAAAACATTTATGTTTGGTTCACAAAAATACAGATCTATCCATACAGTGTATAAACAGATATATCCCTGAATGTATAAATATACTTTCATATAATTTATATATACTCTTTTCCTATATTTAGTGGTTGTCCCTCTGTTTATGGCAAGCTGTAACATAGTGTGCCGCTAGTGTTACGTAATTTCTCTCTTCCCCTAGTAGGTATGGGAGTTTTTGGTCATCATTCAAATTTCTGAATTCCGGGCATATTTTTGTGAATTTTGGGTAGAAATTCTCCCTTATGCCCTGATATTTTCTACAAGCTGTGAGGAAGTGCATCTCTTTCTCCACCACTCCCTGACTGCAGTGAGAGCATATCCTATCCTCTCTTGGTAGCCGGGTCTGCCTGTGCCTACCTTTTTCGATCGCCAGGTTATGTTCACTAAGTCTGTACATTGTCAAAGTTTTTCTCAGTTTGCTATCCTTTACCATGGTCAGGTAATCAGCCATGTTGTATTGTCTGTTTAGGGCCAAGTAGCAATTGAGTTTGCTTTGGGTTTTTGTTGTTTCTGCCCAATATGACAGATATTTTTCCTTTTGCTTAGCGACGATTGTGTTGGGTCGAATTCTTTGTGTTACGCTGTCACTGTCCTGGGGCTGGTTATTGTTAGTAGTGTTAGTAGTTACTTCACTGAGTCCCAGGACTAGTTGACTGAGGGTATTCTTCTTTATGGTCCTCTCTTGGCATTTCAGGGCTTCGTAATGATAGCATTGGGGGTTGCTCATTTCTAGGTGTTTCCAAAAATTGGTCGCTCTTTTTTGGATAGTGATTATTAATGGATATTGGCCTAGTTCTGCCCTGCATGCATTGTTTACGGTTTTCCTTTGAGTCCGGAGGATACTTTTACAGAATTCTGCATGTAGGATCTCAATTGGGTGTTTGTCCCATTTTGCAAATTCTTGTTGTGTTAGCGGTCCCCACACCTCACTGCCATAGAGTGCAATTGGTTCAATTACTGATTTGAAAATTTTGAGCCAAATGCTAATTGGGATTTCGATTTGGATTGATTTTTTAATGGCATAGAAAGCCCTTCGTGCTTTCTCTTTCAGTTCATTCACAGCCAGTTTGAAATTTCCCGTAGAACTGATTTTTAAGCCCAAGTATGTGTAGTTAGTGGTTTGTTCAATTTTGGTTGTTCCTGGTGTGAAATTTATTTTGGGTCCCTGATGTCTGGATCTTTGCTGGAACACAAGGACTTTGGTTTTTTGGGGATTTATTGTCAGGGCCCAAGTCTGGCAGTATGACTCCAGCAGATCCAGGTTCTGCTGTAGACCCTCCTTAGTTGGTGACAGCAGAACCAGGTCGTCTGCATAGAGGAGGAATTTAACCTTGGATTCATATAGGGTGAGGCTGGGTGCTGTAGATTGTTCAAGTAGCTTTGCCAATTCATTTATGTAAATATTAAAGAGTGTCGATGAGATTGGCGAGCCCTGCGTCACCCCCTGCCCATGTGGGAAGTATTTTGTTTGTTTGTCTCCAATTTTAACTGCACATTTGTTGTTTGTATACATTGATTTAATTACATCATGGGCCAGAAATTCGTGACCAAATGCGTGAGTACGGTCGGGGTACTCACGCATCTGGCCGTTGGAAATGCCGGTGTTCAGCATGCACAGCGCATGCGGGGAACGCCGGCATTTCCAGTCCTCGGAATGAAGGGGTTCACAGGCACAGCGCGTGCGACTGCACAGGCAGCGCTTGCGCAGTGAACGTCGTAGATTTAATTCATGGATTCAGTGAGGGTAAGTCCTTACAAGTTACACTTGAAAAAAGCAGGTGTAAAGTTGTTCCAAGGCTGCGGAGGAAGATATATTTTATCGTGGAGCTTCTGAAAGGCAATATTTTTGTTTGGGAAAGGGAGGGAAGTTATTTTAAGAAATTTTAAGTAAGTTTTAAAGTTTAAATTTATTTTTTTAAACGGGTTTTCAGAACGGTAGGTAGAAGGAGCAATTGTGGCTGTGTGAATGGAGTGTGAAAATGAGTGTTCTAAAATGAGTAATGTAACATTTCCAGCACTTTTAAGAAAGAAACTTTTCATCAGTAATAAGTAATTATGTATGTATGTCCGCATATATTCCTTTACGTATATGTATGTATGTTTTATATTCCTTTACTTATGTGTATGAATGTAAGTCATAATTAAATAATACATTCATACACATAAGTAAAGGAATATATACATAACACGCAAAGGAATACAAACAGACTTACATACTTTCAGAAGCTCCACGATAAGAAATATCTTCCTCCGCAGCCTCTGGAGCAACTGTACCCATGCTTTTTTCATGTGTAAGTTGTAAGGACTTGACCTCACTGAAAGCATGAATGAAAGCGGCGAATTTTACTGTGCATGCGTTCTGCCTCTGAACCCCTTCGTTCAGAGGACAGGAAATGCCGGTTTTCCCCGCATGCGCTGTGCATGCTGAAAACCGGCATTTCCTCCGGCCAGACGCATAAGTACCCCGACCGTACTCGCGCATTTGGAAGGGAATTACTGGGCCAACATTTTACATGTCAATAAAATGAAAAATTTAACAATTGCACGATTTGCCCCCTCGCATCTGCGACTGAGGGTCCAAGGATGTGCATTGCGCAAGAGGTCATCGTCATACATATCCTCACACTGTTCCCTTTCGGGAACTGTATGAAGCGGTGGAAGGATTTATGGCCGTGATTAACACTCATTCTGTGACCGTAACCATCTTTGAACCAGCCATTAGGGTGGTTAGTCCTATGGCGTGAGGGTTTTACGGGCTCCCACAACCCATCTGAGGGGGGGGGCCACCCACACCCATGGACGCAAGTATCCCGCTGGATGTCCACCCAGAATTTATAGTTGGAGCTCCGACTCCACTTGCCGGGACTGTCTGGAGTGGGGTTCGAAACCCTACTCCTTCTGGCCCAGCGGCGGGGATGCTTACTGCTACGCAAAAGGCCCACTCCGCACAAAAGGTGACACCCATACGTTTCCTGTGCCTTTTCCCTCCCTGTGACTGGAGCCCTATGCTGCCACTTGAAAGACCAAGCTATCATCTGCCCTTTTTGCGGCGCCTTTGACTTCTCATTACCAATGATGAGCAGGCGCTGCGCCTCCACCTCCTTGAGGAGATTGCTGAGGTCATCATCAGTTCAATTGTGAGTTCTTATAATGCCGTGAATTGTGCTCATTCCAGCCATTTCACGTTGCTAATCGGATTGGGCCTTTGGCATAGCGGTAGGATCCCCGCCGCCGGGCCAGATCAGGGTAGGGTTTCGAACTCCGCTCCAGACAGTCCCGGCAAGTGGAGTCGGAGCTCCGGCTCTAAATTCTGGGTTGACATCCAGTGGGATATTTGCGTCCGTGGGTGTGGGTGGCCCCCCCTCCTTGTGTAGCTTGTGGGAGCCCGTAAAACCCTCCCGCCATAGGACTAACCGCCCTAATGGCTGGTTCAAAGATGGTTACAGTCACGGAATGACCGTTAATCATGGCCATAAATCCTTCCACCACTTCATACAGTTCCCCAAAGGGAACAGTGTGAAGACACGTATGACGACGACATTGCTAAATAAATAAATGGAATTAAAAAAATTCTTTTAGGGCTTTTAAAAGTCTTTAAATTGCTTTAATTCTGTTTAAAACTACTTCAGATTCTTCAAAATAATGTAAACATTTTTAAAAGTTTATAAAAGTTACCAAAATCTTCAAAAAACTTCCAAAAACCTATTTAAACTGCTGCTTTGCATGTAAAAATGCTTTGCAGCTTGGCAGAAACATTGGGGGCGTGTCCTGTGAAACTGAGACCTCAAGGGGCCTCAAGGGTCAACCATCAGGTCACTGAACTGTAGGATTGGTCAATCGTCCTGTCACTCAACACTCAACTTTAGGATGGCCCGCCCACACGCGTAATGAACCTGCCCCCGAGACGCAGCGATTGGTCAACCGTCGGTCAACTGTCAGGTCGCTCGACCGCACGATTGGTCAACCTTCACGTCACTCAATGCTAATGAGCAAATGAGCGGAACTTTTGCCATTTAATGAGCGGAATTTTGAAAGTTTTTGGGATACCGTGGGCACGATTTTTGTCCGGCCGAAACGTAAATATGCCTATGACCGGTCCGTAATCATAAGCTTTCTTTTGATGTGATGCGCGTGTAGGTACGCTCTATAACTTTCAAACGTATAGAGAACGGACAGACAGACAGACAGACAGAAGAGGTCTTATATAGATATAGATTAAGTCATTTTGAAGTTTATAAACTGTTGTAATGTAGGAAACGCAGCAGCCAATTTGCACACAGCAAGCTTCCACAAACAGAAATGTGATAATGACAAGATAATCTGTTTGTGATGTTGATTGAGGGATAAATATTGGCCTGGACACTGGGGATAACTCTCCTGCTCTTCTTCAAAATTAAAAGAAAAAATATCTGGTCATTATCAAATTGGTGTTTGTGGGAGCTTGACTACACTTCAAAAGTACTTAATTGGCTGTAAATCACTTTGTGATGTCCTGGCATCATCAAAGGTGCTATATAAATACAAGTCTTTCTTTAAAGTCTTTTTAGTTATAAATTGTGGTGGCTTTTCCTCTTTGCTGTTTTGAGGTGGGACTTCTGCCCATCCCTTCCAGTGCTCCAAGCTCGAAACTGATTGGTTTCCCAAATGTTAGCTGTGGTTCAGTGGGTAGCACTTTTGCCTCTGAGTCAGAAGGTTGTGTAAGGAGTGGCAGGTGGGTTGTTTGTCAGCTTCACTTCTGACTCCTTTGAGCAGTTCGAATCACTCCCAGTCCTTTTTGTTCTAGGCTTTGGACTTATTTGGGGGTAGTAATAAACTTGCAACAGACACCTGGGTTAGTCAAAAGTATTCAGATCTTTATTTTGAGACAGGAAAATATACAATCCAATAAAACTTATACTTTTAAAGGGTGGGGAACACTTGGAATAAGCGAGGGAGAATTGCAATGCACAAAACCACTTACCCTTCCAATCCCACTACATTAGCTAGGCTGGAATCCAGAGGACCAGGAAATGCTCACCAAACCGACTTTCTTGACAGACTGTAGAAGTTCGCAATTTCGGGGTTCTCCTTAGCTGTGGCGGTTGATGCCTGCCATACCTTGGACGTGGTAGAAGACTGCACCTGCGTTGGGTCTTCAGTTTGAGTTTGTCTGCTGATGCGGTTAGTCGCACTGATGGATCTATCAGGTGAGTACCCGATTTTCTTTGGTTAGGGCTAGTTTCAGGGTCTTTTGTGTCCAAATCTTACCCAGGGGTAAGCCAGACGAGCCTGTCAGGTGGAAACAAGTCTTTGGTTCGTGAGTTTTTCAGCGGTTGGTTTCTTGTTGGCCGTGGTGGCCCAATATTACCTGGTGGATGGTAATATTGGCGGTTTGTTGGTTTCTGTCGGCCTTTGGTTGCCGCGATCTCTGTTTCTTCTTTCTTCCTTCAAGTATCTGATGATGATCTCTCTCTTGAGTTGGTTGGCTGAACTTGAACTGACTCCAACCGAACTCAAACTGGTGGTGAACTGGTGATGAACTGTTTAACTGAAAAGGCAGGCCTCAATTATACTAATTTGGGGCCTCTTTATCTGACCGCCAAATCTCGGGTTTCTTTGTTAAATTTGGCAGGCTCGTTAATTTTAATGTGTTTTAAAACTTTAACGAGCTTTGGGGATGGCCCATCCAAACTTAATGAGTTTAGGGGATGGCTCATCTAAACTTAATCGGCCTTTAACTGGTTTTGCGATTGCCTTGAAACTAGTTTAAAAATGCAAAATGTTTGTCAGTCTCTTTGATTGGTTTTGGATTGTGGTTTGTTTGCTGTATCCTGTAGGTAATGTTCCTTCCTTTGTGTTGCTGGGGATATGTCCTGTTCATTCCAGTACCTGGCTCTGCGAATTCTCGGTGGGAAACATGTTTCATTGTCCTTATGTAAACCTGGGGTGGCCCAGGACATTCCTAGACAGTCCAATATCCAAACTCAGGGGCCCACCCCACCTCCCCTTTGTCCCAGCCTTTTGCATGCCTGAACATGTCTTTTTAAACCAGCCAAAATCTTCCTGGAATTTTTATTTTAAATCCCCTTTGCCCAATAACTCCTTATAACAGTCCAAAATCTCTTCTTTCTTACACTTGGAAAAATGTGTAATTTAATTCTTTGAAAGTCTTCTGTCTGGCCCAACCACACTTTTATCCCTTTTACAGACTTCTTCTACAAACGTAAATATGCCTATGACCGGTCCGTAATCGTAAGCTTTCTTTTGATGTGATGCACGTGTAGGTACGCTCTATAACTTTCAAACGTATAGAGAACGGACAGACAGACAGACAGACAGACAGAAGAGGTCTTATATAGATATAGATTAAGTCATTTTGAAGTTTATAAACTGTTGTAATGTAGGAAACGCAGCAGCCAATTTGCACACAGCAAGCTTCCACAAACAGAAATGTGATAATGACAAGATAATCTGTTTGTGATGTTGATTGAGGGATACATATTGGCCTGGACACTGGGGATAACTCTCCTGCTCTTCTTCAAAATTAAAAGAAAAAATATCTGGTCATTATCAAATTGGTGTTTGTGGGAGCTTGACTACACTTCAAAAGTACTTAATTGGCTGTAAATTACTTTGTGATGTCCTGGCATCATCAAAGGTGCTATATAAATACAAGTCTTTCTTTAAAGTCTTTTTAGTTATAAATTGTGGTGGCTTTTCCTCTTTGCTGTTTTGAGGTGGGACTTCTGCCCTTCCAGTGCTCCAAGCTCGAAACTGATTGGTTTCCCAAATGTTAGCTGTGGTTCAGTGGGTAGCACTTTTGCCTCTGAGTCAGAAGGTTGTGTAAGGAGTGGCAGGTGGGTTGTTTGTCAGCTTCACTTCTGACTCCTTTGAGCAGTTCGAATCACTCCCAGTCCCTTTTGTTCTAGGCTTTGGACTTATTTGGGGGTAGTAATAAACTTGCAACAGACACCTGGGTTAGTCAAAAGTATTCAGATCTTTATTTTGAGACAGGAAAATATACAATACAATAAAACTTATACTTTAAAAGGGTGGGGAACACTTGGAATAAGCGAGGGAGAATTGCAATACACAAAACCACTTACCCTTCCAATCCCACTACATTAGCTAGGCTGGAATCCAGAGGACCAGGAAATGCTCACCAAACCGACTTTCTTGACAGACTGTAGAAGTTCGCGATTTCGGGGTTCTCCTTAGCTGTGGCGGTTGATGCCTGCCATACCTTGGACGTGGTAGAAGACTGCACCTGCGTTGGGTCTTCAGTTTGAGTTTGTCTGCTGATGCGGTTAGTCGCACTGATGGATCTATCAGGTGAGTACCCGATTTTCTTTGGTTAGGGCTAGTTTCAGGGTCTTTTGTGTCCAAATCTTACCCAGGGGTAAGCCAGACGAGCCTGTAGGGTGGAAACAAGTCTTTGGTTCGTGAGTTTGTCAGTGGTTGGTTTCTTGTTGGTCGTGGTGGCCCAATATTACCTGGTGGATGGTAATATTGGCGGTTTGTTGGTTTCTGTAGGCCTTTGGTTGCCGCGATCTCTGTTTCTTCTTTCTTCCTTCAAGTATCTGATGATGATCTCTCTCTTGAGCTGGTTGGCTGAACTTGAACTGATTCCAACCGAACTCAAACTGGTGGTGAACTGGTGATGAACTGTTTAACTGAAAAGGCAGGCCTCAATTATACTAATTTGGGGCCTCTTTATCTGACCGCCAAATCTCGGGTTTCTTTGTTAAATTTGGCGGGCTCGTTAATTTTAACGTGTTTTAAAACTTTAACGAGCTTTGGGAATGGCCCATCCAAACTTAATGAGTTTAGGGGGTGGCTCATCTAAATTTAATCGGCTTTTAATTGGTTTTGCGATTGCCTTGAAACTAGTTTAAAAATGCAAAATGTTTGTCAGTCTCTTTGATTGGTTTTGGATTGTGGTTTGTTTGCTGTATCCTGTAGGTAATGTTCCTTCCTTTGTGTTGCTGGGGACATGTCCTGTTTATTCCAGTACCTGGCTCTGCGAATTCTCGGTGGGAAACATGTTTCATTGTCCTTATGTAAACCTGGGGTGGCCCAGGACATTCCTAGACAGTCCAATATCCAAACTCAGGGGCCCACCCCACCTCCCCTTTGTCCCAGCCTTTTGCAAGCCTGAACATGTCTTTTTAAACCAGCCAAAATCTTCCTGGAATTTTTATTTTAAATCCCCTTTGCCCAATAACTCCTTAAAACAGTTCAAAATCTCTTCTTTCTTACACTTGGAAAAATGTGTAATTTAATTATTTGAAAGTCTTCCGTTTGGCCCAACCACACTTTTATCCCTTTTACAGACTTCTTCTGTGATGTTCCAAAATTGTTTTAAATAAGGTTATTCTTCTGTTTTGGGGTTTTGCAGAAATTTTCGAACCTTACACACCCCCCTGTGATACTTTATAACACTATAGTATCATGCAGGTTGCGAGCAAAATTTCTGATCCTCGGGCGCCAACCTTCCCCTGTATTACCTAAACTAATACTCTCAAACAAAACACTCTCCAATCCCTTTAGGTGTAGTGTTTATCAAAATACACAAAGTAAAACTTTTATAACATTCACATCCAAGCACGGAGGGGTCCAACACCCCTGCACCACTTGGAAAAATCACACACATAGGAAAAATAAATTGACACACGCACTTGTCCAACTTTATTTTTAATAACATTCATGCTTGTTTTTATACTTGGTCATAGACTTTATTTTTGTTTTTGTCCCATGCTCCCTCATGCTGCGAGCAGAGCATCTGGTCCATTCCTTTGCACTTCATACACAACAGGTAGAAAACTATTCCCAGCTGGCAAACCACTAAAATGTGCAAAGCCAGCCTAATCCAAGCGGGGACTTCTATATTTTCAAAAATGTCCCACCAGGGTGGAACCACAATATCCAATATCTTGGCCCCTATCTCTACTGTCTTCTGCTCTAATGTATAGAAATGTTTCTGTGAAATGACCACTGCTTTTAATAGGGTGGTAAGATGTTCTGGTAGAGGGGAAATCTCATAGCCGAAATGTGTGACGTAACTTTGCAGGTTGGTGATGTTTTCCCTGACAGTGAGGTGAACAGTCGAGGGTTCAGGGGTGGGTACAATCCGTTCCTGGGCCACTTGAACTTCTGCCTCGGGTTTAAAACAAAAACTGTTGGCACACACCGGACACCAGATGTATTGTCCATGCCGGTAGTGGGGCACACTTGTGGTGACACAATATGTTCCAGCCCCTATGAATGCTACCTGAGGGGAAACATGGTCTTGTGCCATTACTTCCATGGTGCAGTTCACAGGTCATGCACCAGCAGCTTTAAAGCAACACTGTGGTCTCGAATAGGCATTCAAGTGTTGGGGACACAGTATTATGTGTGCTCCCCTGCTCCGACACCCGGAGAGGCCTGTACGTGTTACAGCATGCTCCCACTTTATGACATAAGGTGGGACCTCTGCAAAATGGACGTATGCACCCCCCTGAATGGTCCCAATGTTTTCCACCCTGTATACCGGTGCGGGTCAGGCTGTTCCACCCATGACCAGCATCTTCACTACTATCCCCATGATAGTGTGATTGGAATGTCCACAATCTACTGGGACAGGGTAGGCTTCTGAAGCTAGACGGAGCTGACACGGGCTCAGCGAATTACTAAATGGTTGGAGGGCTGAGAGGTGCTTGTTGCTAATCCAGGAGGGGACTAAACCTTGTTTAAAATCCTCCAGGTTGCTGCGGCCCTTGCCCAGTAACCATGCCCCATATAGCACGCACACCTCATTCTGTGCAGCCTGATCCAAAGCATTTCTGTCCTGCCGTATAAGTGCATTTACTGTTTTGGCGTGTATTTCCAGCTCAGCTATTATCTCTTTGCAGCTCTGAGCCCACCACTGTGTTCTCCTCTGTTAGGAGTTTTCTTAACTGGGTCTTTAAACCATTCATCTGGGTTTGCAGCTCTATATCATCTAGGCTGTTTATCACTGAGGACCCTGTACTGTAAGCTGTGAAAATGTAATTCTGGGTCCCCCTTCTTTCTCTCCCTGCACCCATATTATGTTCAGGATGTAAACTGTACAGCTTCGCTTTACCCACATGGGCAAAGTCGATCTCATAAAACTTTCTAAACATTTCCTTCAACAGGGCTGGGTACAACTGTTCTGTCTCTTTAGGGCACCACTCAGGTAAGTGCAACTTGGCCAGGTTCAGGATCACTGAGGCCACTGCATAGTGTACCCTCTGGTACAGCAGCATATCTGTTGGTACTAGGACTAAACCATTCCCTGGTCCCTTGGTGGTGGTAGGACACCACTGGACTATAGTCCGTGATGTTGTGGTCGTCGGCAGGGGCTTTCGGGGGCGGGTCACAAGTTCAGTGGCATTCACTGGGATTGAGGATTGTGGGACCACGCACGCATGCAGGCTGGAATCCCACTCCACCCCTGATGTGCCAAATAACTGCCTGAATCCATGAGGTTAAAGCTTAAAACTAAAGGCTTTTATTAAGTAAGAACATGGCATCAAGTTAACACAGGGCAACCAACATTCATCACCGACCCAGCCCTTGGTAGAACATTCCAGAAGAGGGGCGGGGCTAGGGAGGAGCATTAGTGGTTACACCGGTGGAACATTCTAGACATTAACAAGTACAACAACAACAACAATACAAATGCCAGAACACAGAGTTATTTCATCACATTCACCCCCTGCGAGAGATTCAGTCTGTCAGGAGGTCTGATAATCCTCTGGGAACGACATAACTCTTGCTGAGGCTCCTCCCGGAGTACTAACTCTGGTTCATTTGAATTCCCAGAATCATCAGTATTTTCCACACTGAGGGTTTGTGTCTCTGAAGGTCCAATACCACGATTGAAAACTCTACTCTCAGAGTCGAACTCTTTTCGAGCTCCAGCAGGTGCAAGATCTTTAATAGAGACCGTATCCTCTCGCCCATCCGGATATTGAATATACGCATACTGGGGATTAGCATGGAGGAGTTGTACTTCCTCCACCAGTGGATCAGTCTTGTGGCCTCTCACATGTCTGCGCAACAACACAGGGTCCGTGGCCGTCAACCATGTGGGTAACATTACTCCATTAGTAGCTTTTCTTGGAAAACTAAACATCCTTTCATGAGGGGTGGTATTCGTCGCTGTACACAAAAGAGACCTTATGGAATGCAGCACATCTGGCACGACATCCTGCCAGTGAGAGGTCAGCAGGCCTCGTGACTTCAGAGACAGTACGATAGCCTTCTACACTGTTGCATTTTCTTCCTCGACCTGCCAATTACCACAAGGGTTATAGCTGGTAGTTCTACTCGTTGCAATCCTTTTCGATAGCAAAAACTGTCGCAATTCTTGGCTCATAAAGGAAGAACCCCTATCACTATGTATATAGTTAGGCATGCCAAACAAGGAAAACAGTTGGCAGAGGCATTTAATTACAACAGCATTAGTCACATCCGGACAGGGGATAACAAAAGGGAACTGAGAGTACTCGTCTATAATATTAAGAAAATAGACATTACGGTCGCTCGATGGAAGGGGACGTTTAAAATCTAGACTCAAACGCTCAAATGGTCGAGTTGCTTTAATAAGATGAGCTGGCTCGGACGGCTTATAGAAGCGGGGTTTGCATTCAGCACAAACACGACAGGTTCTGGTCATTGTCCGGACCTCCTCAATAGAGTAGGGTAGATTATGGGACTTAATGAAGTGGTTCATTCTGGTAACCCCAGGGTGGCAGAGTGCGTCGTGGAGACTTTGAAGCTTATCTGTACCTAGACTAGCACATACTCCTCGTGACAAAGCATCTGATGGCTCATTAAATACTCCAGGCCTGTACTGAATATCATAGTCATATGTTGACAGTTCTATTTGCCATCTTAAAATCTTATCATTTTTGATCTTGCCTCTCTGCTTAGTATTGAACATAAAGGCCACGGACCGCTAGTCAGTAATGAGCGTAAAACGTTGGCCAGTGAGATAATGCCTCCAATACCTGACTGCTTCGATAATCGCCTGTGCCTCCTTTTCCACTGAAGAATGTCGAACTTCTGGTTCTTGCAATGTACGAGAGAAGAAGGCTACTGGTCTACCAGCTTGGTTAAGAGTTGCTGCCAACGCAAAATCAGATGCATCACTTTCCACTTGAAAAGGGATCTTCTCATCCACGGCACATACCACTGTCTTTTCAGTATCCCATTTGATATTAAGAAAGCCTCCTGAGCTTCCGTCGACTTATTAAGAGGTCGGACTTTATCTGAGTAGTTAGCCACCCAATAGGCATAGTACGAGAAGAATCCCAGACACCTTCTTAAAGCTTTTACAGTGTGAGGTAAAGGTAATTCCTTAAGTGGGCGTAATCTTTCAGGATCTGGCCCGATTACCCCATTCTCCACAATGCAACCAAGAATACACAAACATGTAGTATTGAAGGTACACTTGTTTTCGTTGTAGGTCAGATTTAACCTCTTTGCAGTCTCTAGGAACTTCGCGAGATTTTGATCATGCTCCCGTTGGTCGCGCCCACAGATAGTAACATTGTCCAGGTACGGGAATGTTGCTTCCAATGCGTATTCATCCACCATACAATCCATCTCCCGTTGGAAGACGGATACCCCATTCGCCACTCCAAAGGGCACCCTAAGGAATTGGTACAGGCGCCCATTAGCTTCGAAGACCGTATAAGGTCGGTCTTCTATTTTAATGGGGAGTTGATGGTAGGCAGACTTTAAATCAATGGTGGAGAACACGCGATACTGAGCTATCTGGTTCACCATCTCAGAAATACGAGGCAAAGGATAGGCGTCTAATTGGGTATACAAGTTTATAGTCTGGCTATAATTGACCACAAGTCTTTTCTTTTCATTAGTTTTAACCACCACCACCTGGGCACGCCACGGGCTACCACTGTGTTCGATGATTCCCTCCCGTTGAAGCCTTTCCACTTCCTCTTTTATAAATGTTTTATCTTCTGAACTATACCGTCGACTCTTAGTCGCTATAGGTCTACAATTAGGAGCAAGGTTCATGAACAAAGAAGGCGGACTTACTTTTAAAGTAGAAAGGCCGCAGACTGTGAGTGGAGGCTGAGATCCACCATACTTAAGGGTAATGCTCTCATGCTGACACTGGAAGTCCAAGCCTAAAATTAAGTTCACATACAGCTGAGGTAATATGAGGAGCTTAAAGACCTTATACTCTGTATCCTTAACGGTCAATGTGACTTTACAATATCCAGTTACCTCCGAAGTAAGGGACTTGGACGCCATCACAATTTCACTTCGAGTAGGGTACACCTTCAATGAACAGGAGTTAACAAGGTTGGGGTGTATAAAACTTTCAATACTGCCACAGTCTATCAAACACCCAATAGGACGACCATTAATCTTGATGTCCATCATAGATTTCGACAAGGAACATGGTATGGTCTGGTCAACCATAGCCGAGGCTAGAGTAAAATGATAGGTGGCAGCAGAGAAGACATTGGGTACAGGATTACCCTTACACACTTTACTAAAATGTCCCTGTTTCTTACATTTAAAACAGGAATGTGGTAAACCACTGTTATTGCTGTTCACCGTTGTTGTTGTTGTTGCACACTGTTGTATCTAGGCATGCATCTGCTGGCTCTGCCCCTGGCTCCACCCACAGGCCCAGGTATAAAGGTGACTGCACTGCAGCCCCCTGCCTTCTTGGAAACCAGTCAACCACAAGAGGCATGCTCTGTTCTTTGTTAATAAAAGCCTTTTAGTTACTCTCCTAACTCTCCGTCTTTTATGAGTAATTGATAGCGCATCAATTTTATTAACAAAAAACAAAAGGTCGGCGCCAAACGCTGAGCAGCAGGAAACGACGGCACCAAACGCTGAGCAGCAGGCGCTGCAGCAAACGACGGCACCAAACGCTGAGCAGCAGGCGCTGCTGCATGCCCTCAGACCAACATGCCTGGACCTCGACCCTCAAGAGGCGGGTTCGTCTACCAAGTTCGCACAATGGCTGCGTTGCTTCGAAGCTTACCTGGAAGCCTCAGCCGTGACACTAGATGGAAACAAACTAAAAATCCTGGCCTCCAAGCTGGGCCACCAAGTCTACACGCTCATCCAGGACGTGACTACCTACACGGCGGCTATCGATCTGCTAAAAGGACAATACACACGCCCGGTAAATACGGTTTATGCCAGACACCTCCTGAGATCCCGCAAACAGCAGTCCGGGGAATCGTTGGAGGCATTCCTACGGGCACTACAGATACTCGGCCGAGCCTGTGATTGTAAAGAGGTATCGGCCGCGACACACGCGGAGGGACTTATCCGAGATGCTTTCGTTGCGGGCCTCAAATCCGACTACTCCCGGCAGAGACTGCTGGAGAAGGGCGAAATCGACCTGAAGAAGGCAGTGTCCCTCGCGCTCTCGCTAGACGCGGCCCACCGGAATATGGACGCATTCTCCCCTAACCGCTCCGCACCGTGGATGCCGCAACCTTGGGTCATGGGACCCCCGGCACCAACTGCTGCAGCGATGTCCAAGGGCCCGAAATGTTACTTTTGTGGCCAGGCAAAACACCCCAGAGCACGCTGCCCGGCGAAAAACGCTACCTGCTCTGGCTGCGGGAAGAAAGGACACTACGTCAGCGCCTGCAAAGGTAAAACCGCTAACGCCAGCAGCGCCGCGTGTGAACCGTGGGGGCAGCCATCTTGTCCGCCATCTTGGACACCTCCAGCCGCGTGGGGATCGGGATCATGGGCGCAGCCATTTTGTCCGCCATCTTGGACGCCTCCAACTCCAATCGCGGGTGACCCGGACTCAACCACCGCCTCGTCTGACGACCACAGCGACTCGCTTGACCATACACTGGCCTCCGTGACGCTGGACCAATCTCTCCCTCACCAACTGTCCAGGTCCATGATGGACATTACGGTAAACGGCCGCGCCACTACCTGCCTTTTCAACAGCGGGAGCACGGAGAGCTTTATCCACCCTGACACGGTGCGCAGTTACTCTCTCCCGGTCCTGCCAACGCGCCATCGGATCTCTATGGCTTCCAAATCCCATTCAGCAGACGTCGGTGGCTACTGTGTAGTGACCCTTTCAGTAAGGGGCACAGAATGCAAAAATTTTAAACTTCTTGTCCTGCCCCATCTCTGCGCTGCCGTTCTACTGGGGTTGGATTTTCAGTGCCACCTTAAAAGTGTCACATTAGCGTACGGCGGACCCCTCCCCCCACTCACAGTCTGCAGCCAGCAGCTTTTAAATCACTCGCCGCGCACCATTTGCAGCCTTTCCATGCTTAAAGTCTCCCCCCCCCCTTGTTCGCTAACCTCACCCGCGACTGTAAGCCCATCGCTACCAAAAGCAGGTGGTACAGTGCCGGGGATAGGAGCTTCATTAAATCCGAAGTAGCAAGACTCCTGAAGGAAGGGATTATTGAGGGTAGCACTAGCCCATGGCGAGCACAAGTGGTGGTAGTGAAGACTGGTGAAAAACAGCGCCTAGTTATTGATTACAGCCAGATGATCAATCGCTACACCCAGTTAGATGCATACCCACTCCCCCGCATATCTGACATGGTCAATCAGATAGCACAATACCAGGTGTTCTCGACGATTGATCTGAAGTCGGCACACCACCAGCTCCCCATCAGGGCTGAGGACCGCCAGTACACAGCTTTTGAAGCTGACGGTCGTCTCTACCACTTCCTCCGAGTCCCCTTCGGCGTCACCAATTGGGTTTCGGTCTTCCAAAGGGAGATGGACCGAATGGTTGACCAGAACGCGCTGCAAGCCACCTTCCCCTATCTAGACAACATCACCATCTGCGGCCATGACCAGCAGGACCATGACGTTAACCTAGAGAAATTCCTCCGTACGGCCCAGCGGCTGAATCTAACATACAACAAGGACAAATGTATGTTTCGCACCACGCGCCTCGCCATTCTTGGCTGCGTAGTGGAGAACGGAGTCATCGACCCCGACCCCGACAGAATGCGCCCCCTTATGGAGCTCCCCATCCCCCACTGCCAAAAAGCACTGAAGAGATGCCTAGGGTTTTTCTCTTACTATGCTCAGTGGGTGCCCAACTATGCGGACAAAGCCAGACCCCTCATCAAGTCCACCTCCTTCCCCCTGACAGCAGAGGCATGTGCAGCCTTCACTCTCATAAAAAAAGATATTGCGAAGGCCACAATGCACGCAGTGGATGAGTCCATCCCTTTCCAAGTGGAGAGCGACGCATCCGACTTCGCCCTAGCTGCAACCCTTAACCAGGTGGGGAGACCCGTGGCCTTTTTCTCAAGGACCCTCCAGGGCCCCGAGATTCGACACTCCTCTGTCGAAAAGGAGGCCCAGGCCATTGTGGAAGCGGTGCGACATTGGAGGCATTACCTGGCCGGAAAACGATTTACCCTGCTCACTGACCAGCGTTCAGTAGCTTTTATGTTTAATAATAATCAGAGGGGCAAAATCAAGAACGACAAGATCTTGAGGTGGAGAATTGAACTCTCCACCTACAATTCCGATATCTTGTACCGGCCCGGGAAACTCAATGAGCCCCCAGATGCCCTATCACGTGGTACATGCGCCAACGCGCAGGTTGATAGACTGCAGACCCTCCACAATGACCTCTGCCACCCGGGGGTCACCAGGTTCTTCCACTTCATCAAATCCCGTAACCTGCCCTACTCCATCGAGGAGGTCAGGACCATGACCAGGAACTGCCAAATCTGTGCCGAGTGCAAACCGCATTTTTATAGGCCAGGCAGAGCAAGCCTGATCAAGGCCACTCGCCCCTTCGAGCGCCTGAGCGTCGAATTTAAAGGGCCCCTCCCCTCCTCTGACCGCAACGTGTACTTCCTCAACATAATTGATGAGTACTCCCGTTTCCCGTTTGCCATCCCGTGCCCAGACATGACCAGTACCACGGTCATTTAATGTCTGAATGACCTTTTCGCCTTGTTCGGCTTCCCTAGCTATAGCCATAGCGACCGGGGCTCATCCTTTATGAGCGACGAACTCCATCAGTACCTGCTCACGAGAGGTATTGCTACAAGCAGAACCACCAGCTACAACCCCCGGGGGAACGGCCAGGTGGAAAGAGAGAACGCGACGGTTTGGAAGGCCGTCCTCTTAAACTTAAAATCTAAGGGCCTTCCGACCTCTCGCTGGCAGGAGGTCCTCCCTGCGGCGCTCCACTCCATTTGGTCACTGCTTTGTACGGCCACCAATGCCACCCTCCATGAAAAAATGTTCACTTTCCCCAGGAAGTCCACATCGGGGACCTCGCTACCGACATGGCTGACGTCTCCAGGACCCGTCCTACTGCGGAAGCACGTGAGGTCCCATAAAATGGACCCCCTGGTCGAGAGGGTGAGCCTCTTCCACGCCAACCCCCAGTATGCTTACGTGGCGTACCCGGACGGGCGGGAGGACACAGTCTCCATACGAGACCTCGCACCTTCGGGTGCCCCTGAAACACTACCATTGCGGGAGGACACAGTCTCCATACGAGACCTCGCACCTTTGGGAGCCCCTGAAACACTACCATTGCCATCCACCACTACCCACAACACAACCCCGGTAGACGGCATGCCGCAGCCCCAGGACCCGTCATTGACCACCCAACCACTCAATGAGACGCCAGATTCAACGTTGGATGCTGCACCATCACCGCCGCCACCACGACGATCAGGACAGCATACAAGGCCACCTGATAGACTTACTTACACGAACCTTTAGTACACTTCACCCCGCCGGACTCAATTCTAAACAAGGGGTGAATGTGGTAAACCACTGTTATTGTTGTTCACCGTTGTTGTTGTTGTTGCACACTGTTGTATCTAGGCATGCCTCAGCATGCATCTGCTGGCTCCACCCCTGGCTCCACCCATAGGCCCAGGTATAAAGGTGACTGCTCTGCAGCCCCCTGCCTTCTTGGAAACCAGTCAACCACAAGAGGCATGCTCTGTTCTTTGTTAATAATAGCCTTTTAGTTACTCTCCTAACTCTCCGTCTTTTATGAGTAATTGATAGCGCATCAGACGAACATTAATCTTGATGTCCATCATAGATTTCGACAAGGAACACAGTATGGTCTGGTCAACCATAGCCGAGGCTAGAGTAAAATGATAGGCGGCAGCAGAGAAGACATCGGGTACAGGATTACCCTTACACACTTTACTAAAATGTCCCTGTTTCTTACATTTAAAACAGGTAGCCTCTCTGGCTGGGCATCTTTGCCTGGGGTGTTTAGATTGGCCACAAAAATAACACTTAGACCCATGGGGTACAGCCACAACAAAAGGATTAAGTGGAGGCTCCATTGGTGTTATGGATGCCTCCATACTCGGAACACACGAGGCTGAGAGAGATGAATGGGCTGATGCATACACTTCTAAATTCTTCTGGGCTGCATCTAACGGTCGAGCAGTAGTGATGACCATTTTTAAAACTAACGAGTCGTTCTCGAGGAGTCTCTGTCTAATATAATTAGATCGGAGGCCAGATATGAAAGAATTGCGGATGGCTTCTTCCTGATACACTATGGCAGAGACAGCCTTGTAGTTGCAATCCTTAGCCAAAGCCTTAAGGTCCTGCAGGAAATCGTCCAGAGATCCATCGGGTAATTGCCTGCGAGTAGATGAAAGATACCTGGCGTATACTTCGTTAACCGACTTAAGGTACTGGGCCTTAAGGGCTGGGAGGGCCTCTTCATATGTAGTAATATCTTCAATTATCGAGTAAGTTTGATGACTTACCAAGTTGGTTAGAAGACCCAACTTGCTAACCATCGAATCGACCGATGCGATGAAGTGTTCAAAACATCTAAGCCAATGCGTAAATTTCTTCGACGCATCTGCTGAATGGGGATCGATATCCAGACGCTCTGGTTTCAAAAATCGATCCATCTTCCAAAAGTTGTTACTTAATAAAATTGATGTGCCAAATAACTGCCTGAATCCATGAGGTTAAAGCTTAAAACTAAAGGCTTTTATTAAGTAAGAACATGGCATCAAGTTAACACAGGGCAACCAACATTCATCACCGACCCAGCCCTTGGTAGAACATTCCAGAAGAGGGGCGGGGCTAGGGAGGAGCATTAGTGGTTACACCGGTGGAACATTCCAGACATTAACAAGTACAACAACAACAACAATACAAATGCCAGAACACAGAGTTATTTCATCACAACCCCCTCCCCGGCATCTTGCCATTGCTGGTGGAAAATGATGGATACGCCTGTGGGGCAGACCTTCTCTGACCCCCACCTACAGACATAAATCCCCTGATCCGGTTCCCACCACCTGTCCCAGCACACACTCAATCCCCTTCGGGTCCCTGCAATCATCTGATGGGTATTGTTCCCCAATCATTCCCAATTGACTGCGGGGTTTCCTATATCCTTGCTCAGCTTTCTGAGCCACCACCTCCTAGCCAAGGGAATCTGTCCCTTGCATGTCAAACATACACGTGCCACTGAACATTGTGGCGACGACCTGTACCCTGGGGCACGGGAGGGAGGCCTCCCCATACGTGAACCCGGTCTGGCTGGAGTACTGTGTCGAGTTGGACCCCAACCACCCTGGCCACCTTCCTTCGTGGAAATAGATGGCGAGCTCCTCCACACCCCTTTTGCCACCTCCAGCGGTAACGATCAGTGCTCTCTCTCCTGTACACCCATAGATATGGGAGTTCTCCACGTCTTCTCGGTCACTGATGCTCACCCCTACCAGGGCGAGCAGGAGCAGAACATTCCTCATCCCGATTTCCTCTCTGTAGGGACACACAAACAAAATAGCCATGGCCCTCGAAGGTTCTCTGGCCTGACACAGTTATCAAAATTCAAACCTTAAACTTATACTAAACCAAAATTAACCACTAAAATCCCAAACTTCCAAACTGTAAAAACACATTTAAATACTTCAGAAAGCTAGATACATCTGCCGCCCGTCTCCGGACGGCCAGGCTAATTCCTGATTGGCCTGTACCTTTTATGGAATCTGGGCAGCTTGTACGCCTGGGCATAAGGTGACCTGTACCACCGGACTCGGACAGTCCTTCTTAAAACAACTGGGAGTCTTCCTGACTTCCAGTTATCCAGGGTAGTGTGTCCTCCTGAGCTGCAACACACTACTCCCTTCTTTGTGGCTGCCGAGTCCCTATCCTGTCCTGTGGGTTCCCTGCAGCCTGATGCCACAGGCTGGGGACCCTTCTCTCTCTTTCTTCCCAACACTACCTCTCCTGTGAGTCCCTCACCCTTGGAGGCTGTAGGCTGGGGATCCGTATCCCTAGACTTGTCCCTGACCTTTGGTTTTCCCCTTTTGTTACGGGTTCTCCTGGGGCTGGACCATACCCTAAAATAATACTCAGGTGACCAAGGTAGTCTGGGCTGTGGTGTGCGAGGAGACCTCCTTAAGGCTCCGACTACTGGGGGTGTACCTGAATCCCACTTAATTGGTGGGAGGGAATCTCCAGTCACACAATTCACTGCCGCCACCTTTGTGGTCTGTGAGTCATCCACAGCTGCAGGCGGCTGCTCTCTAGTCTTAATGCGGTTAACCCTTGCTGACCGTTCTCCACTCTCCGCCTTAAACAGATTGCACTGATTAATGAGGAACCACTTTGTGCAGCGGGGCATCCTGATGGCATACACCATGGGACTTGCCTTGTCCACAATGCTGTATGGACCCATATACAATGGTTCGAAACTTCCCAACCAGGCGAAGTTTCTTACCATGACTTGATCCCCTATCTCCCACTCGTGGTGCCTGTTGGATTCCAGCAGCAATCGGTTACTCCGATGCTGCTTTCCCATGTTACTAGCAGCCTGCCAGTGAACCTGTTTGAGGTGTTCAAACAGATTTCTGACAAAACTGTCCCGGTTCACCTCTCTGAGCTGACCTTCTGTCAGCATTGGTGCTAGCACATGGGTGGCGGTCCACATAACCCTGCCAGTCATCAGCTCATGTGGGGAATACCCCGTGCTCTTTGACTGGCTGGCTCGGATCCCCATCAAGACTAACAGTAAGACCTCCACCCACTTCTTGGGTGAGTCTCCCGTTTCCTTTCTCAGCTTTTCCTTGATGGTATGGTTTAAACGCTCTACAGGACCCGATGACTGTGGGTTGTAGGCGATGTGCCATTTCCCTTTAATGCCGAGTATCATAAGGGTCTCCTGCATGACCTGTCCGGTGAAGTGACTCCCTTGGTCAGACTCCACATACTGTGGGAGTCCCCATCGTGAGAACACTTCCCTGACCAGGATCTTGGCTGTACCCAATGAGGTAGCTTTATGGCAGGGAAAAGCTTCTACCCACTTTGAAAACACATCCACCAGGACTAGGCAATAATTGTATCCTCCCTGGGTGGTGGGTAGGGGCCCGATGTAATAGAGCTGTATCGACTGCCATGGTCCCTCTACCCTCCTGGTGTGTCTCAAAGACACCTTCCTCTTCTAGGTGTCAGGGTTATTGGCAGCATACACCAGACAGTCGGCACAGAACTCGCGGACATGCTCCCTCAGTCCTGGCCACCATCATGCCTGTTCCACCCTTTGCCAGGTGGCCTCAGACCCGGGATGCCACGCTCCTGGACCATCATGGGCCAGTTGAAGGAATTCCCTTCTGTGCTGCTGTGGCACTACCCATTGCTCCCCTCTGAACAGCATGCCTTCCTTGACGGTGAAGGCTGCTGTACCGTACGGGCCCTCTACTTTCTCCCCTTTTGTGAGCGCGTCCAGGACGGCTCTGAGGATGGGATCCCGTACCTGGGCCTGCTTTAGGTCTGGGAACAAGGGTACCCCTTGTGTACCTCCCTTCTCCTGGATTGCGGCTACCGACCCTGTCTGATAGGGGTCCCAAAACTCTCCTTCCCATCTCCCTGCTTGGCTAGTTCATCTGTCCTTTGATTCACCTCTCTCAAGGGCTCTGTCTTCGAATGGGCCTTAACCTTGCGGATTAAAACCTTCCCTTCTTTCCTTACTGCTGTCAAGATTTTCTCCAGCAGGGGCTTGATGGCCAGAGGTCTCCCGTCAGCGGAGGTGTATCTCCGATGGGACCAGATGGCCAGGTATTCCGTACACGAATTGCACGTGATCATGCTGTCCGAGCAAATCATGTATGGGGTAGGGAATTTCTCTGGATGTGTAACCACGTACACTACCGTGGACAGTTCAGCCTGCTGGGCGCTCATGGTGCTGGGGAGTTTAATTGCATGGGCAATGTCTGCCCCTGGGTCATAAACTCCACACCCTGTGAGTCATTTCCCAGCAGGTACTGTGCTGGAACCATCCACGTAGATTTCACGGCCTGTGGGGTGTATCCCGGCCCGAAAACCTATGTCGACTTCCCATATCCCTTCAATAGAACACCTGTGGGCCGACAGTGGATCAATCATGTTGGCTGCGAGCTTTGGCTCGCAGAGACCTTTTACCCTTAGATCTATCTGGGAGAGAACAGGGTCCAGCGAGCAATGCGGGCACTGCTCACTGTCCCATCCTTAATTCTCCCATCTAGGAGCATCTGGGTGGGCGTGTGATGGGTGAGGAGGGTGATGGGCGAGGTGCCTGTGAAGATCAATGATCTTTTCACAGCCCAGTGAGTGACAAGGAGATGCCTCTCACAGTTAGAATAGCCCTTTTCTACCACTGTGAGTATCCTGGAGGAGTAAACTACTGGTCTCAGCTGACTTTGCCGCTCCTGGAGCAGCACTGCACTCAGACTGTCCCCGCTGGCTGCTACCTCCAAGAAAAACTCTTTCTCCCCATCTATCGCCCCTAGAGCTGGTGCGGTCTGCAGATTTATCTTGAGGCTTACAAATGCTGCTTCGCAACCCCCATCCCAAACCCACTCCACTCCCTTGTGTTGGAGTCGGAGCAGAGGGGCTGCTGTGGCGGTGTAACCTTCAATAAAATCCCTGCAGTACCCGGTTAGCCCTAGAAAGGATCTCACTCCTGTCACTGTACTGGGGGCTGGTAACTCCTGTACTGCTTCCCTTCTGGCTTTATCTATGGCTCTCTCCCTTGCTCGTACAGCCAGTCCTAAAAACTTTACTTCCTTTTGGCCGATCTGTACCTTCTTGGGGTTTACCTTAAAACCTTCGTGCTTCAGCAACTCCAGCAGTTCAGCCAGTAGTGGACCATGTTCCTCTCCTTCATCAGTGAATAGGAGCAGGTCATCCACATACTGGACTAACTGTCGGGGTCGGCTGAAGCCTTTTAAGCAATCTGCCATACACTGATGGAAGATGCTGGGACTGTTGTGGAACCCCTGTGGTAGGCAGTTCCAGGTGTACTGTTGGCCCTTAAATGTAAAGACGATCTTGTACTGGTCCTCTCTCCACAGAGGGATGGACCAAAACCCATTGGAAATATCCAGCACCGTGAAGATGTTCGCGTAGGCTGGAATACTTCCTATGAGGTTGGCGACGGCTGCTACCGTGGGTGCACAGGCGGGGATGTTCCTATTGAGCACCCAATAGTCCACTGTGGCTCTCCAGGAGTTGTCCGGTTTCCTAACTGGCCACAACGAAGAGTTCACATGGGTGGCTATTTGTCTCAATACCCCCTGTTTGACCAGAGAGGTCATGGCCATTTCCATGTACTTCTCCGCCTCTTTTGGGAAATTATACTGCTTTTGTGGCCGGGTCATGGGGTCCCCATCTACACTTACTTCGACCCCGTTCACCCTCCCACAATCATGCTTGTGAGTGGCAAATGTGCCGAGGTGTGCTCGCACAAATGCCTGGTACTCCATTGGAGTGTTACTGACCATTTGCTCGAGGTCATAATCCTCCTTGGGTTTTAGGGTACACAGGGTCCCTGTTCCCTGTTTCCCTGGGATAACTGCTACTTCACTCTCTTTGCCAGTGCATGCTCCCCACAAACAGTGGTTCCTAAGATCCACTAAGATCTGGTGGCCTCTGATAAAATCAGCCCCCAGGATCCCCTTCCCTTCCTGCTCCCACTTCATTAGAACACAAGTCCACTTGGTGTGGAGTGCTCCTAAATGAATGGACAGCGGGACAGAGAATGAGCCAACCTGCTCGTTACCTGTGAACCCCACTAAGCTGTACGGGACCCCATTAGACAGAGGTGAGGCAGCGGGATTATCTGAGTAGACTATGGTGCTCAAAGCTCCCGTGTCCAATAGATAAGTCCCTTTTACCTTTTCCACTTCCATCTTAAAAAGCGGCCTTTTCCATACATCATACTCAAGGGGGCTGCGCTGGCTCTAGTCATAAGTCTGTGTTAACTGGGGGGGCAGATGGAGTTAAAGCACCCGTGGCTGTGGCTACCTGCCCTGGGCCAGCCAACAGAACTCGAAGTGCAGCTACTATCAAATCTACTGTGGGGGAAGAGGTCGGTGTTTCTGCCTTTGGGGCAGGAGCTGGGGCACTCTTTCCTGCACTATCCATCCAAGGATTTTTACAGTCCCTTATCCAATGCCCACTCTTCCTGCACCCGAAGCAGTTACGCCTTGCATCGGAAGGGATACCCACTTCCTGGTGCCATTCCTTCTTATCCTGGCTGGGTTTAAACTCATTCACTTTCCCTTTAGTCTGTGGTTCATCTACACCCCTACCGTTATGGTAAGCCAGGGTCAGTTGTCTGACCACTGTGTCCTCGGTGACTTGGGGGCCCTTTGGGTCAAACCACAGCTCGACCTTGGCTCTGATCCATGGCAAGCTGTTTGCCACCAGACTTCGGAGCCAGTGAGGGTAAGGGGTTTTCCTTGAGAGATGTCCCTGAGGTTCCTCTCTCTAGGGGCCTCTCTCTCTTGCACAGTAAAACCTTGAGTGGTTCGACCCACTCGCCCCTTAGATTCTATACTCTGGACTTAGGGGCAGGAACTACAATGTAGAGAAAACTCTTGTAGACCAAGTTTGATGAAACAAAAATGAAATTTTATTGCATAAGGAAAAATATCAAATCAAATGCAAGCAGATAAGAGAGTACATGGGAGGGAAACAAAACACAAAACAAATCATAACGACACGATACTAACTAAGGCAAATACAGGCATCTTATACTCTACAAAGATCAACATGAAATAAGGAAACACATGGAACATCGAGGGACAACAACTCATGTTAATTGTACCCTTAAATCCACCCCCTTATTAATCCTATCTAGATCTGATTGTGAAAGGCCAGAAACATGCTCACCAACCCCACTAGGAAGTGCAAGGTTTTGAGATCAATTTTGTGTTTGATCCTTTCAGACGTTCCGTCTCCACGTGGATCATGGAGCCCTGCGAGCTGCACCACACCTCTCTCCTGAGGTGGGGGTCGGGGGCGGCTGGACACCGGCGGGCCTGGATGTCGGCGGGGTCGAGGATCGTCGGCTCGACCCTGGTCAGAGGAGCCTTGGGCAGGCTCCCATCGCTTCTTCAGTTTGTTTTTATCTCTTCTCCCGAGCTGGGGTGGCTGGAAGGTTTCTTCTCTTGGGGTTTTATTTTTTTTGTTTCTTCTCCCAAGTTGGGTCGATGGCCTCTCGTTCCGGCAACGGCCCGGGGATGGTCGATGATCTCCCGAGGTGTTTCCCCGGGGTGGGACGCCGGCTTCGAGATGGCCTTCTTGATGTTGCCTTGGTTCTTCTTCCTCCTCCGATGGTGGAGAGGAGTTTGCTGATCTTCTCCCGAAGCGACTCCTCTTCACCCACCAGTTCTCTCCCCGAAGCTGTGTCTGTGTTCAAGCTCTCCTTTCTCCGAGTCCGTGCTTCTTCTTCTGAGTGTTCGTATTCAAGCTCCCTTTTTAACTGCTGATAAGTCTTCCAGATATACCTTTCTTCCAGAAACTTCCGTCTCCCGCCCAAAATCAGGTTAGTCATTGTTTAACTTTTGCGGGGCTGGGAGCACAGCGGGGTAGTTATTATATTTTTTAATGTTTTCGATGGCCGGTAAAGGCCCATCTCTGGTCTGGAATGACCTTCATTGTTTTTAATGTCCTGCTGATCTCGTTATCTAGTCCTGGGTGCATGAATATGAAATTGTCCCCTTTTGTCTGGGTCAACATTTAGATGGCTTCTGTCCCCAGGCCGATCTTGACTGGATCTGCATCTAATCCATATGCATACGTGTGGGTCTGGTTTCGTTCTCTCAGAAACGGCTTCCAGAACTTACTGTGGGTTGAATCCACAAAGCTGTCTGAGGTTGCGCAGGAACCATTTTAAAGTGTTCTAATAAGCTGGTCACATGGTATGGCAGCCATTTTGTATGCCCCCTTTTCTGGGCTTCTTTTAAAACAGTCTTTAAAATCATGGCCTCTTCTGCCATTTGACCCTTATTAATACAAAGTCCAATTTTGCGAATCCTACACTCCCCCCTGATGATACTGTAACTGGCTTGAAGTATCATAATTCTGGGTGAGCAAAATTTTCTGACTTTCCACAATCTAACCATCCCCAGTATTTACCTATCTATGACCCCACGACACATGCATTTCCCATTTCAGAAAAATCTAGTGTACATTAAGCATCTATAGATGGCAATACCTTGGAGTTAAAAAATCTAACAACTTACTTCCAGGCGTGGAGGGGGTCCTTATACCCCTACATCACCTAGTGCATACACATTACCTTCGAATAATAACAGCACATCTAATTCAAATGCAATAATAAAAATAAAGTACACACACAAAAAATTCAAAATGCACATGAATACATATCAAAAAAAAATAATACAGAGGAGGGAGGGAAAACTTTAACTTTATACAAACAGCAAAAATCTAAACGGGTGTCTCTTCTTCTACCCGCACATAATGCTCCCTCCATTCCCCTCTATTCTCATACTTTTGCGAATGTTTGACCTTTTTACAGTGTACAAACAGTAAATAAACTACAATGACAACCTGGCACACTACAAGAACGTGGGAGGCTATCCTAATCCAGGAAGGGACTTCTATATTAGTGAACAGGTCCCACCATGGTGGTGTCACTATGTCCTATATGTCTGCCCCTATCTCTAAAGTCTTCTGCTCCAGTGTGTAGAAGTGTTTCTATGAAACAACAACGGCTTTTAATATCTTGGTGAGGTGTTCAGGGAGAGGGGGAATGATATATCAAAAATGCACAATAAATCGCTGCAGATCGGTGAATTTCACTTTCACAGTGATGTGAACAGTGGAAGGTTCAGGAATGGGGACAAATCGCTCTTGGGCCACTTGAACTTCTGCCCTGGGCTTGAAACAAAAGCTGCTGTCACTAACCGGTCACCAACCGTGCTGTCCATGTTGGTAGTGGGGTGCTGCAGTGGTGACACAGTATGTCCCACCTCCTATATATGCCACCTGCGGGGGCACATGGCCTTATGCCATTGCCTTCATGGTGCAATTTATAGGCTTCGCGCCAGCAATCCTGAACCCGCACTGTGGTTCTGAATGGGCATTCAAGTGCTGGGGACACAGGATGATGTGTGCTCCCCGGCTCAGGCACCCCGAGAGGTCAGTACCCATCATTGCATGCTCCCATCGAATGACGTAAGGTGGGACCCCCATGTAGCGAATGGGCGCATCCCCCTGAATGACTCCAATGTTCTCCACCCTGTATACCGGGGCGGGTTTTGCTGTCTTTCCCATCACCGGAATTCTTACCACTATATCAATAATGGTGTGATTCGACCGTCCACAGTCCACCGGGACTGGGTAGGCCTCTGAAGCTAGTCTGAGCTGGCACGGACTCAATGTATTCTCAAAAGGGTGGAGGGCTGCGAGGTGCTTGTTGCTGATCCAGGAGGGGACTAAACCTTGCTTTAAATCCTCTAGATTACTGCGGCCCTCGCCCAGTAACCACGCCCCGTATAGCACACAAGCTTCGTTCTGCGCCGCCTGATCGGACGCATTCCGATCCTCCCTGATGAGAGCATTTACCATTCTGGCGTGTTTCTCCAGCTCAGCTATAATCTCTTTTAAGTGTAGTGTCATGGCCTGGTCCTCATGTAACTCAGAACCCACTACCTTATTCTCATCAGTCAGTAACTTTCTTAACTGTGTTTTCAAACCATTGATCTGGGTTTGCAGCTCCACATCATCCAGTGTGTTGATGACGGAAGTTCCTGTGTTAAAAGTTGTGAAAATATCATTTACTGCACCCCTTCTTTGCCTCCCTATTCTGTCCAAGACCTCATGTGGTTTGGTGTACAATTCGGCTCTGTCGACTTCGGCAAAGTCGAATTCGTAAAACTGTTTAAACATGTTTGTTAACAGGACCTGGTATAATTGCTCCGTTTCCCTGGGGCACCACTCTGGCAATCGTACCTCGGTGAGGTTTAAAATCACCGAAGCCTCCGCGTAGTGGACCCCTTGGTACAGTACCTGACCTGTGGGTACCAATACCAATCTGTTCCAGTGTCCCTTTGTCGTGGTGGGGCACCCTTCCTTGAGGGCTTTAGCTACCGGAACTGTGGGCAGGGGTTTGCGGGGTCGGGTGATGAGCTCAGTGGCGCTTACTGGGATCTGAGAGTATGGGACTCCACACGCCCGTGTGCTGATGTCACACCTCATTCCTTGTCCAGCATCCTGCCACTGCCTTTGGAAAAAGATGGAGATGCCTGTGGGGCAAGCGCGTTCTGAACCCCATATACAGATGTAGATCCCCTCATCTGGTTCCCACCATTTGTCCCAACAGACACTCAACCCCCCGTGATTTCCCGTAATTGTCCGATGGGTGTTATTACCCAGTCTCTCCCATTCCACAGTTGAGTTCTTCATGGTGCTGCTCAACTTGCGCAGCCACCAGCAACGGTCCAAAGGTACATCTCCATGGCAAACAAGGCAAATCTTCTTGCCCACGGTGATGCTGATCCTGGGTGCAATGATCCGCACCCTGGGGCACATCAGAGACGTTTCCCTGTATGCAAACCCCGCCTGGCTGGAGTATTCAGTAGAGTTCGATCCCAGCCAGCCTGGCCATCTTCCTTCATGGAAGTAGGCAGCAGTCTCTTCAGCGTCCCGTGAGCCGGTTCCGTCAGTCGCGATGGGGCCTCTGTTGCCAGAGCACCCGTAGATGGTGGAGCCCTTGGTGCGGCCCCGATAGGCCCAGCTCCACCCAATCGTCACGAACGCGACGAGGATCCCTCTCATCTTTTACTGGCTTCGGTAATAACTCACACAAATATAGCCAGGCTCCCGAGAGATTCTGGCTTAGGTGACGGCATGATCGGGTCTTTCGACCTCGATCCAAAAAAAAAACACACACACACTGGGCAGATATAAAACTACTTAAACTCTAATCATTTTAATATTTACACACCTTAAACTTAAACCTAAACTTATGTACAGTGCCGCCCATCCCCGGGCGACTTGCCTAATCCCTGATTGGACTGCAGCTCGCCGCTCCATGTGGCGGGGCTGCAGTGACTTGTGGCTTGGGTTCCACGCAGCCTTTTGCTGTTAATAGGGGACTGTGTTTTTTCATGGATTTCTGAAGTCGGCGGTTACTGAGAACGGGGGACTCGGGCCAAGGTTTTACAGGCTGAGGCGTACGAGTCGACCTGCAAAGAGGTACTTTGGGCGTGGCTCCCTTAGCGAGTTGATCTTCGGGTGGTGTTGTGTATGTACCTTTAAGAGAAGAACAGATTCTATACTGCAATACCGGCAGTGACCACCCCTGTATATAAAGCCATAGCAGGCTTCTGTACTTCAGTCTTAAGTTACCCTCTGTTCAGTAAATACCTGTTATTATTGTTCTCATGCAGTCCGTGTATTATTGATACTCGGACACTACACTGGCGACGAACAGGTTCGAACTCACCTGCAGTAATGCATCACCTCATGGGGATCTTTCCCTGAGAAGGAGCTTCTTGGTGGTCGAAGTCAGAGCAACGGGCGTCGACTGCGGGCAACCGGCCAAGGATCCATCGGAGTTCAGAGAGTTGCAGGAGAGGCTGTGGAGAGGTGGGCTTGGCTCCCCAGTCAAGGTGATCCAGCAAATCGTGCTGGTAGCAGGTAGTGCGCTGACCCTTCCGGACTGCGGCGTGCTCGAGCTCGATCGAGCAGCTCTGCAAAGGGCCGTGCAGCGTCGTTGGGAGGAAAAGAGAGAGAGAGAGGGTGGAGTGCACAGGGCGCGGTCGGTGCTCAAGAACCGGGCAGCGTAGCAAAAAAAAATGAGGGGAAGGAAAAGTGAGATGCGCTGAAGCCGCGGGTCACCGCCATTACCCTGTAGAATGCTAGGAGCAGCGTGGCAGCAAGGGGAAGAAGGAAAAGCGCGGGAGGCGCCATTTTACTCCATTGGGGAAGAAGGAAAAGCGCGGGAGGCGAAATTTTAATCCACTGGGGAAGAAGAAAAAGCGCGGGAGGCGCCATTTTAAATCACCCAAGATGCTGAAAAGTGGCAGTATCACTGCTTTCGACAACGAGGTAGAAGACTGGACCACGTATGTGGAAAGAATTGAAGTGTACTGCAAGGCAAATGACGTGGCCGATGGAAAGAAGGCGTCGGTATTATTAAATTTGATGGGCGCGAGAACGTACGGCCTATTGCGGAATTTAATTACCCCAGCTAAACCAATGGAGAAAAGTTTTGAGGCGATTGTTAATATCTTACAGGAACACCTAAACCCTACACCGCTGCTGATAGCAGAAAGATTCAAGTTCCATAAAAGAAACCAGCACAAAGATGAGAGCAATGCTGACTATCTTACGGAACTACGCAAGTTATCGAAGCACTGCCAGTTCGGAGCAGGACTGGCAGACACCTTACAAGATAAGTTTGTCTGTGGGCTCCAGAGTGAAGGAACCCAGAAACAACTACTTTCGGAAAAGAACCTGACGCTAGAACAGGCTTTCAGCGTGGCAGTATCCTACAAAGCAGCAGCACGGGGAGCTGTGGAAATACAACAGAAACCTCAAGAATACAGCGCTAACGAAATGGCGTATGTGGAAAAATGGGACACATAGCAAGAGTCTGCAGATCGGGAAAGAAAACCAATACTACAAGAACTACTAAGGAAAAGTACAAGAAAGTAAAGAAATTGACAGACAGTAGTTCGGGAGATCAGGAGAGTGATAATGGCTCCGGGAGCAGGAGACTAAGTTGTCTGAAGTTAAACAACGTGATCGCAAAGGAGGATCACCGAACCATTTGTGTCACCCTCATGATAGCAGGGTCCCCAGTAAAGATGCAATTGGACACAGGATCAGCCCTAACTGTCATGAATCGACGAGACTATGAGCGGCTATTCTCACACATACCCTTGAAGGACACGTCCATTGTATTGAAGACATACATGGGGCACAAAGTCTACCCCAGAGGAAAAATAAGGGTGCCAGTTAAATACAACGGCAAGGAAACACAGAAACTGTATCTATATATACTACAAGGTGGAGGGCCACCATTATTGGGACATGAATGGATCCGAAAAATACAATTGGATTGGCATTCCATTCAGGTGCTAACTGTGACTGACAAAAAGGTTGATGACATCACACCTGGATGACTAGAGGTGTTCCAACAAGGACTTGAGACGCTAAAAGGAGTAACGGCAATGATAAAAATCGAAGATAACGCAAACCCAAAATTTTTAAGGCCACACCGGTATCTTACGCGATCCGCCCAGCCGTTGAAGCAGAGCTGGAGAGTCTGGAGCATTCGGGTGTGCTGGCCAAGGTGGACTGGAGCGAGTGGGCCACACCCATCGTTCCTGCAATGAAGAAATCATTGAGCAGCACGCCTGGGAAGCCGAAGAAGGTTCGCATCTGTGGGGACTTCAAGGTAATGGTGAACCCAGTCCTGCACACAGTACAATATCCACTTCCACGAATAGAAGATATTATCACCTCACTATCTGGAGGGAAACGCTTTACAAAGATTGATCTGGCTCAAGCGTATCTACAAATGGAGGTGGAAGAAGCATCTAGGAAATACCTCACGATAAACACTCACAAAGGCCTTTACCAGTACAATCGACTGGTATTCGGGGTAGCATCAGCCCCGGCTATTTGGCAGAGGGCGATGGAACAAGTCCTGCAAGGGATCCCGGGGACCCAGTGTTATTTGGACGACATCCTGGTTACGGGCAAAAATGACAGTGAACACCTTGCCAACCTGGAGCAGGTGCTCACGAGATTACAGGAATATGGGCTACGAGCCAACCGCCCCAAATGCGAGTTCTTCAGGAGACAAATCTCGTATTGTGGCCACATGATTGATGAGGAAGGGTTACATAAGTCGCCGGATAAGATTGAGGCTGTAGTCAAGGCTCCAGCACCGGAAAATGTGTCGCAACTGAGGTCGTTCCTCGGGTTGGTGAACTACTACCATAAGTTATTGCCGAATTTATCTACATTTCTGCACCCACTGAACGCCCTGCTGCAAACTGGAGTAACATGGAAATGGAGTGATGAGTGTAAGTGTGCCTTTCAGAAATGTAAATGCCTAATCACTTCAAAAGAAGTATTGGCCCACTACAATCCAACACTACCAATTCGGTTAGCATGTGATGCGTCTCCCTACGGCATCGGAGCGCTGCTGTCACACAAATTCCTTGACGGTTCAGAGAGGCCAATAGCCTTTATGTCTCGCTCGTTAACCTCAGCCGAGCGTAACTACACCCAGATTGACAGGGAGGCCCTTAGCCTGGTGTCGGGGGTGAAGAAGTTCAATCACTATCTGCACGGGCAGAAATTCACCCTACTGAATGATCATCAGCCTCTGGTCTCCATTTTTAACCCAAAGAAGGGCGTTCCGGTGATGACAGCGCAACGGCTGCAAAGATGGTCACTTTTTCTAGGGGCACATCAGTACGACATAGAGTACAAGGGTACGAAACAGCATGGAAACGCTGATGGGCTGTCGTGCCTACCATTGCCTACAGTAGAGGAAGCACCTGCAGTGGACCCTGTTGAGATATTCCATGCGACCATAGTCGAATGTCTACCTGTTACAAACTCAAGTATAGAGAAGGAAACCCGAAATGTCCCGAAACTCTCTCGGGTCTATGATTTGACGATGAAGGGATGGCCAGCACATGGCGACTCACTGTTGCCAGCATTCTCGCCAAGGAGAGAACAGCTGTCAGTGTGCCGGGGGACCTTGATGTGTGGATCCCGAGTGGTAATGCCAACCAAGTTGAGAGATAGAGTGCTCAATGAGCTTCATGAGGGTCATCTGGGAGGGGTAAAAATGAAGAGCCTTGCCAGGGCGTTTGTGTGGTGGCCGGGAATCGATAAAGAAATCGAGGATATGACCAAGAGATGCACAGGATGCCAGAAGGACCAAAACGCTCCACCACAGGCCCCGCTACATTCATGGGAGTGGCCCTCATCTCCATGGCAACGGGTACACATTGATTTTGCTAGTCCATTTATGGACTCCTTGTTCCTAATCGCTGTGGACGCCCATTCGAAATGGCCAGAGGTCATCAAAATGTCCTCCACCACCACGGAGAAAACTATTGCAGTCCTACGGACCATCTTCGCCTGGAATGGCTTGCCAGAAGAGATTTGCTCCGACAATGGGCCACAGTTTGTGTCCGAGGATTTCCGGAGGTTTCTGAGGAATAATGGGGTGACACATTACACATCTGCCCCATATCATCCAGCCAAAAATGGATTGGCTGAGAGGTTTGTTCAGACCTTTAAAAAGGCAATAAAGGCGATGTATAACGACGACATACCACTACAACACAAGGTGGTTAATTTCTTGTTTGCTTACCGGAATGCGACACATGCAGTCACCAACCAAGCTCCAGCCATAATGTTCTTCAACCGAAGGCTAAGATGTCGCCTGGATTTGCTCAAACCAAACATAAGACGAGATGTTGAGGATAAGCAATTCCAGCACATAAATGAGAAGCCAACCAGAAGCTTCAAGATAGGGCAACCAGTCTTGGCCCGCGACTACCGAACAGAAAAATGGCAGCCAGGAACGATATGCACACAGCAGGGACCACTAATGTGCACAGTGGACGTTGGTGAGAGCATCGTGAGATGCCATGCTGACCAGATTCTAGAGTCACAGGAACAGGCCAAACCCATACCACGAGCAGGTGCACCTGATAATAAACCCGAAGGACAGATTGCGTCTGCCTCAGAAGCAGTGGTATTGGAAGCTGACGAACCAACCAATGACAATGAGCCAGAATCAACTCCGCCGCAAGAACAGGATACTCGAGAAAGGCGCTATCCAGTCAGGATCAGGAAGCCTCCTCAAAGACTGAACTTATAAATGATTATTTCAGTTGACGTATATAGTGCAGCGAAAATTGTAACTGTAATTAGTTATTATTTAGTTGTTAAATGAATGTTATGTACTATTTATCTAAAACGGGAGGAATTGTTGTGTATGTACCTTTAAGAGAAGAACTGATTCTATACTGCAGTACCGGCAGTGACCACCCCTGTATATAAAGCCATAGCAGGCTTCTGTACTTCAGTCTTAAGTTACCCTCTGTTCAGTAAATACCTGTTATTATTGTTCTCCTGCAGTCCGTGTATTATTGATACTCGAACACTGCAGGTGGGACCTTAGCTCTCACAGACCGTGGCTCCTCCATGACTGTGGGCTTCGGCTCCCTTCCCTCAGGCTCTGCGCCTTTGGGATTCAGGCAGGCTCCCTTGGCGAGTGGACCTTCGGGTGGGACTTTAGCTCTCACAGCCCATGGCTCTTCCACGACTGTGGGCTTTGGCTCCCTCCCCTCAGGCTCCACCCCTTCGGGAATTGGGCCTGTGGCAGACGACTCCTCCTCACCTGTCCCTACAGGTGGAGGATCTCCGCCCCCAATTTCTACCTCCCCCACGCTTGAGTCGAGGGTGGGACCTCCGTCCTCCGACTCCACATCCTCCAGAATCATGTCGAGGGCGGGACCTTGTTGTTCTGGCCCCTCCTCATCCGAGTCCCAGGCCATCGGGGAAAGCTCCCCCCAGGTGGGCGGGACAGCTTCTCCTTCCAAGCAGGTTACAACGCCAGCTTGTGTGGTTTGTGACTCATCGCGCGCCTCATGCTGAGGATCTTTACCCTCAGACCTGGCTTCGGTTGCTGATGTTTTTGCACCCGGTTTAAACAGTTTGCACCGCTTCATGCGAAACCACTTGTTGTGTCAGGACACCTCCACTGTGCGAGTGGCGTAGACCGGTGGATTTTCCACCGATTCCGGTCTATCCTCCTGGTCTACGGCTCTCTCGCAAGCGCATAGTGTTAGACCCAGGAGTTTTACTTCTCGCCGGCCAACCCGCGCCTTCGTAGGGTTTTCCTAAACACTATCTATCTCCTTCACACTCTTACCTGCTCCCCAGAGACAATGATTTCTCAGGTCCACATGGATCCCGTGGGCTACCAAGAAATCAGACACCAGGACTCCCGTTCCACCTCCCACCTCCCACTTCATCAGGGTACACTTCCACGTGGTGCGGAGTGGTCCTAAATGAATGGAGAGGGGAAGGGAATGTGCGCCAGCCTGTTCTTCGCCCGTGAAGCCCGACAGAATGTATGGGACCCCGGTGGACAGAGGCGAGGCGATGGGGTTATCTGCGTGGATTACGGTGCATGATGCTCCCGTATCCAACAGATAGGTTCCTTTCACCTCCTCCACTTCCATCTCCACGAGGGGTCATCTCCATACATCATATCGCAGCGCACACAGGTAGATGGGCTGCACTGACTCTAGTCACTTGGGCACAGCGGTCGGGGTTTCGGGCACGACAAGACCAGTGGTGACAGCTATTTTCTCCTGTGAAATCATCAGAGACCGCATTGTCTCTAAAATTGATTCAATCGCATCGGGATCCATAACTGCACCAGCTCCTTGTGCTGGGGCAGGAGCTACGCCTTGGGTTTGGGCTGGTGCTGGGGTGGCGGTCTGAGCTTGGGCTTGGGCTGCGGGAAATCTCCCTTTACTATCCTTCCACGGATTTCTACAGTCCTTGCGCCAATGTCCATCCTTCCCACACCCGTAGCAATTGAGCTTGGCTTGGACAGGGCGATTCCCCTCCTGACGCCAGTCCTTCTTGCTTGGGGCTGCGGGTTTTGCCTCATGCACCTTTCCTTTCGGGGTAGGTGTTTCCTGACCTCTACAATTTTTGTACGCCACATTGAGCTGACGGAGCACCGTCTCCTCCGTGACGCCGGGACCTTGGGGATCAAACCAAGATCTGGCTAGGGCCCGTATCTCTGGCAAGCTGTTGGTAACCAAGCAACGGAGCCAATGAACCCGCTGTTCGTCGTTCATTGCAACCCGTTCAGGCATACCCGGACAGCTGCGTCGATACACTGGCCACAGCCTTTCTGCGAAAACCCGTGGGGGTTCTCCAGATAGCTGCACGGTCCCTTCCACACGGTTGAATGGATTACCGTCGTCCACTCCCGTTACTTCTAAAACTTCCTCCCTGAGATCCGCATACCCTTTCCGTCCCCTCTTACTATCTTCTGAGAGGCACTGAAGGATTGTGCAATCCAGGGAGAAGAAGCAACAGTTTCACCTGTTCCTGATCATCATAGTCATTAATGGCTGCTGTTTCCTCTATCTCCCTGAAATGAAGCGAGGGATCTCCCTTTACTCTGAGTCGTGCGAGGTGGCTCACCATGGACCTTAATTGCGGGCCAGCGTAGGGCACCACGAGTTGGTTCTGGTGGGGTCCAATACCGCCACCGGCAGCGTTGGGACCAAACCTCTGGTGCCGAGTGGGGCACATTAGTGCCGGTCCCGGCTTTGCTACCAGTGGTTCTTTCTCACACTCCACCTTGGCTACCTCCTCTTTCACTACCCCCTCCTTTTCCGGCCAAGTCTCACTATAGCTCGGCAGTGCTGAGGGCTCGGTGGCTGGTACCACAATTACCTCAGCTGGAATCGGATGTTTTGATTCCTTTAAAAAGTCCATGTGAATAGCTTTCGGGCTGACGAGACACACCATGCCTTTTGCCTTTACCAGGGCCATTCTTAGGTCCTCTATGGTCTTTTGGCAGGGGCCGTGGTCTGTGCTATCAAACCCGTGCTCGAGGGCTAGCTTGTAAGCTGCCTTAACCTCCACTAGTCCCTCCTCCTGCGCTCTTAGTTGTTCTGCGAGGCGGGCATTTCTCTCCCGGATCCTCGTTTCATTAATCTTTGCCTCCGTAACCTGGCACTCCAGGTACTCTATCCTAGCCTGATGTGGACTAGCTACCACTTGGCGTTCCTGATTCAGCGCGTGAAGCGCTGTGATGGGTTTTTCCCCACCCATGGCCTTTTCCTCTATCTCTGCTGCCTGGGTTGTGATCCTGGCTTCCTGTGCTGCAACGACCCGGTCCAAGATCTGGACCTGCTTTTTAACACATCAGCCACACTGCCTTCTCCAATGACTTCTTATGCTCTTTGCACTCTGTCCACCTGATGGCTGCGTCCACTGGACGCCCCAGCAAGAGATCGGAAATCCACTGTTTAGTGAGATTTACCTTGCCAAAGACATAATCCGCTATCCTCTCATCCATTGCATTTCGACCATTCAAACTTGGATCTACTACATTGCAATCCTGCTGCCAGATTCCTGCCGCGGTCGCCATTTTCTGTAAGGGGTTTGCCTTGAGAGATGTCCCTGAGGTTTCTCTCTCTAGAGGCCACTCTCTCTTGCACAGTAAATCCTTGAGTGGTTCGACCCACTCACCGCTTAGATTGCTGATCTTCTCCCGAAGCGACTCATCTTCACCCACCAGTTCTCTCCCCGAAGCTGTGTCTGTGCTCAAGCTCTCCTTTCTCCGAGTCCGTGCTTCTTCTTCTGAGTGTTCTTATTCAAGCTCCCTTTTTAACTGCTGAAAATTCTTCCAGATATACCTTTCTTCCAGAAACTTCCATCTCCTGCCCAAAATCAGGTTAGTCTTTGTTTAACTTTTGGCGGGCTGGGAGCACAGCGGGGTAGTTATTATATTTTAAAATGTTTTCGATGGCCGGTAAAGGCCCATCTCTGTTCTGGAATGACCTTCATTGTTTTTAATGTCCTGCTGATCTCGTTATCTAGTCCTGGGTGCTGTTCTCATGAATATGAAATTGTCCCCTTTTGTCTGGGTCAACATTTAGATGGCCTCTGTCTCCAGGCCGATCTTGACTGGAACTGCATCTAATCCATATGCATACGTGTGGGTCTGGTTTTGTTTTCTCAGAAACGGCTTCCAGAACTTACTGTGGGTTGAATCCACAAAGCTGTCTGAGGTTGCGCAGGAACCATTTTAAAGTGTCCCAATAAGCTGGTCACATGGTATGGTGACCATTTTGTATGCCCCTTTTTCTGGGCTTCTTTTAAAACAGTCTTTAAAATCACGGGCTCTTCTGTCATTTGACCCTTATTAATACAAAGTCCAATTTTGCGAATCCTACATGAGCCAGCTCATCCTGGTTCAAGTTAGCCCGGTCGAGATCCCCATTACAGGCAGTCCTGTACACAGGCCACAGCCTGTCTGCGAAAGCCTGTGGTGTCTCACCTGCTAACTGTGTAGTCTTCTCCACCCGGGAGAACGGACTACCATCATTCATCTCCATCGCCTCCAGAACTTGATCCCAGAGGGCAGCGTACCATCCCTGTCCCTTCTTGCACTCAGCAGAGAGGGACTGGTACAGCTTGCCATCCAAGGTGAACAGGAGCATCTTGGCCATTTCTGATTCATCGCACTCATTAATGCCTGCTGCTTGTTCCACTTCCATAAAGTGGACTGAGGGATCTACCTTGTGTGTGAGCTTACTCAGGTGGCTTACCACAGCCCTAAGCTGTTGGGTCCCATGAGGAATCACAAACTGGCTTTCAAGGGGCCCCAGGCCCCCACCACCCCCGGGTGGGCCAAACTTTTGCTGTCGAGTCGGACACCTCGGCCCCAGCTCCGACCTTTCCTGCATTTGCTTGCCCACTTCACCCTGCTGCCAAACCGAGTCAAAACCCGGCGCCACAGGTGGCGGTGGTGTGCACTCCTCCTTGTGTTCTCTACAGTTTGCTTGTCCCTCCTGCTGCCCAACCGAGTTGCTCGCCGGCGCCACAGGTGACGTCTGCACAGTTTCAACTTCTACTTCCAGGTCTACCCGGGCTGCACCCGGGCTTATCAGGCATACATGCCTTTTGCCATGGACAGAGCAAATTTTAAACTTTCTACCTGCTTTTAACATGGGCCGTGATCTCCCGCTTCAAAATCCCTAGTGCTTGCTACTTGATAAGCTGCCTTTATATTCCTGTACTGCTCCTCCTTTTCCCTTAACTGTCTGGTTAGGCGAGCATTTTCCTCTTTCAGTACCAGCTCATTTCCTTTTGCCTCGGTGACTTGACACAGAAAATACTCATGCCTGTTTCTGTGTTTCTCTACTAGCTGCAATTTCTCTTGATTCTGCGCTTGTAATTCCTGCAATAGTTCCTCCCCTGCTAAAGCTCTTGCCTGAGACTGTTTGGCTGCCTCCTGCAGCTCTGCTGTCAAAGCTCTCACCTGCTGGTATAATAGCTGTATCTGTCGTAGCGCACAGACCAACCTGATGGCCTTCTTTACCGAATTCATATGATCCTTGCTCTCAGTCCATTTGGCTGCAACATCCATGGGACGCCCAGCACACAACAGACTGGACACCCACTTCTTGGTGATATTCACCTTCTCAAAAACGTAAGAGGAAATCCTCTCTTCCATCTTCGTTCTCTCATCAAACACAGGGTCTGTTGCATTACTTCCCTTTTGCCAAAGTGCTGCTGCAGTCGCCATGCTGTAAGGGGTGGCGGGTGGGTTGTTTGTCAGCTTCACTTCTGACTCCTTTGAGCAGTTCGAATCGCTCCCACTCCCTTTTGTTCTAGACTTTGGACTTATTTGGAGGTTGTAATAAACTTGCAACAGACACCTGGGTTAGTCAAAAGAATTCAGATCTTTATTTTGAGACAGGAAAATATACAATACAATAAAACTTATACTTTAAAAGGGTGGGGAACACACGGAATAAGTGAGGGAGAATTAGAATACACAAAATCCCTTACCCTCCCAACCCCACTACACTAGCTAGGCTGGAATCCAGAGGACCAGGAAATGCTCACCAAAATGACTTTCTTGACAGACTGTAGAGGTTCGCGATTTCGGGGTTCTCCTTATTTGTGGCGGTTGAGGCCTGCCGTACCTTGGACGTGGTAGAAGACTGCACCTGCATCGGGTCTTCAGTTTGGGTTTGTCCGCTGATGCGGTTAGTCACGCTGATGGATCTATCAGGTGAGTACCCGATTTTCCTTGGTTAGGACTAGTTTTAGGGTCTTTTGTGTTCAAATCTTACCCAGAGGTAAGTCAGACTAGCCTGTAGAGTGGAAACAAATCTTTGTTTCGTGAGTTTTTCAACGGTTGGTTTCTTGTTGGTCGCGGTGGCCCAATATTACCTGGTGGGTGGTAATATTGGCAGTTTGTTGGTTTCTGTAGGCCTTTGGTTGCCGCGATCTCTGTTTCTTCTTTCTTCCTTCAAGTCTCCGATGATGATCTCTCTCTTGAGCTGGTTGGCTGAACTTGAACTGACTGAAACTGAACTCGAACTGGTGATGAACTGTTTAACTGAAAAGGCAGGCCTCAATTTGGGGACTGGCTTATCTGACCGCCAAATCTTGGGTTTCTTTGTTAAATTTGGCGGGCTCGTTAATTTTGATGTGTTTTAAAACTTTAACGAGCTTCGGGGATGGCCCATCCAAACTTAACGAGTTTAGGGGATGGCTCATCTAAACTTAATCGGCCTTTAACTGGTTTCGCGATTGCCTTGAAACTAGTTTAAAAATGCAAAACGTTTGTCAATCTCTTTGATTGGTTTTGGACTGTTGTTTGTTTGCTGTATCCTGTAGGTAATGTTCCTTCCTTTGTGTTGCTGGGGACATGTCCTGTTTATTCCAGTACCTGGCTCTGCGAATTCTCGGCGGGAAACAGGTTTCATTGCCCTTATGTAAAACTGGGGTGGCCCAGGACATTCCTAGACAGTCCAATATCCAAACTCGGGGGCCCACCCCACCTCCCCTTTGTCCCAGCCTTTTGCAAGCCTGAACATGTCTTTTTAAACCAGCCAAAATCTTCCTGGGATTTTTACTTTAAATCCCTTTTGCCCAATAACTCCTTAAAACAGTTCAAAATCTCTTCTTTCTTACACTTAGAAAAATGTGTAATTTAACTCTGAAATTCTTCTGTTTGGCCCAATCACACTTTTATCCCTTTTACAGATTTTTTTCTGTAATGGTCCAAAATTGTTTTAAATAAGGTTATTCTTCTGTTTTGGTGTTTTGCAGGAATTTTCAAACCTTACAGTTGTGGATTAAGTCCCACTCCAGAGATTTGAGCTCAAAATCCAGGCTGATGCTCCAGGGCAGTGCTGAGGGACTGCTGCACTGTTGGAGGTGCCAACTTTCAGATGAGACATTAAACCGAGGCCCTGTCTGCCCCCTCAGGTGGATGTAAAAGATTCTGTGGCTCTATTGGAAGTTGTTCAGGGGAGTTCTCCCCAGGGTCCTGGTCAATATTTATGCCTCAACCAACATCACTAAAATGAAAACAGATTATTTGGTGATTATCTCAGTGCTGTTTATGAGATCTTGCTCTGCATAAATTGGCTGCCGCGTTTCCTACATTACATAGAAACTAGGAGCAGGAGTAGGCCATTCAGCCCTTCGAGCCTGCTCTGCCATTCAACGAGATCATGGCTGATCATCCAAACCCTAGCACCCGGTCCCTACACCGACAGCCATCCCACCCAAGCCCTATCCCCGTAACCCCATAACCCCACGTATTTAATCCCCCCTAACACTAAGGGCCAATTTTTTGATCATGGCCAATCAACCTAACCTGCACATCTTTGGACTGTGGGAGGAAACCGGAGCACCCGGAGGAAACCCACGCAAACACGGGGAGAATGTGCAAACTCCACACAGACAGTCACCCGAGGCCGGATTCGAACCCAGGTCCCTGGCGCTGTGAGACAACAGTGCTAACCACTGTGCAACAGTGAATACAGTTCAAAAAGTACTTAATTGGCTGTAAAGCGGTTTGGGATGTCCTGAGGTCATGTAAGGTGCTATAGAAATGCAAGCCTTTCTTTCCTAGGGGTTCCGATGAGTTAAGTCATATGGGTGGGCACAGGGGCCTGGTCACACTGCCCCGTGGGCACTTGCCTCAGGTCAGGCTGAGGGGAAGGGATCTGCTGTGGCAGTAGAGGCTGAATCTGTATGGAATGTTTTCTTTGCCCTTGTTCTTTGAATTCACCTTTCCCATCAAAGCCGTCAGAGGCTCTGTGTTTGATTGCCTTGGTCAAAGTGTCCCATTAAAACATTTATACTCTGCGGCCAACAGCAGAGCTCTGCACCAGGAACATGCCAGTAGAGGATGGTGCAGGGTAGATAGGAGCAGACTGTTTCCAATAGTTGAGGGTCAAGAATGAAGGGTCACAGATACAAGATTAGATGCAAGAGATTTAGAACAGGGGTAGAGAAACCTCTGCAGAGTTGTGAGGCTGTGGAATTCATTTCCAGGGTTAATGGCTGAGGTAGAAACAATGTCAACATTAAAGTTTAGATTGGGCAGGAGGATGAAGAGATGAGGGAACAGCGAGGGTAAACGCCAACACAGGTTGGATGGGGCAAATGGCCTGGTTCCGTCTTGTGACTTCTGTCTTTTGATTTTGTGTATTCTTTATTCCAGCATTGTTAAGGTCCTGATGAAGGGTCATTGACCTGAAACGTTAACTCTGTTTCTCTCTCCACAGATGCTGCCTGACCTGTTGAGTATTTCCAGCATTTTCTGTTTTTATTGCTGAAGCTCAAATGGCAGGCAATAAGTGTTATGATGTCATCCTATCATTTGCATCTAATTATCATATGCCCAGCCATTGTAACTGAAGAACTTCTGTCCACTGTGTTCCGTGGGGGTGGCCTACAAGTAAAGCAATTCTCAGAGCACCCCCGCCCCCCATGGGCTGCATGGTGCATTCCTGAGCCATACAGACCAGGATGGGGCCCCAGCTTTAGTCCCCGATCTGTGATCAGGTCGTGGCTCTCAGCTGGGAAGAAAACAGAGGCACTATGACTGGCCTCAACATTCCTGGGCCTTGGAGTGCCATGGACTGTAAGATGTAAAATAGGATCTATGGATTGTACTGTAATGTATTTGAACAAATGTTTTTATGTAACTGGCATGAAACTAACGAGACTGCCATGTCTTGTATTGAACCTGGACTGTACAAAATAAAATAGGATCTGTGGACTGTACTGTAATGTATTTGAACAACATTTTTATGAATAAATATATTTTTGAAACAAAAAAAAATCCCTGGGCCGTGGAGGGGAAAAGCTGCCATGGATTCCCTGCTTCTGACTGTTGGAAACTGCACGTGTGTGACTATTCCAACGCTCAACTGGCCAGCCTCCCACCTTGCATTCTCCGTAAACCTCAGCTCATCCAGAACTCTGTTGGCTGTATCCTAACTCGCACCAAGCCCTGTTCACACGTCACCCCTGTGCTTGCTGTCCTATATTGACTCCCGATCCGACAACGCCTCGATTTAAAAATTCTCATCCTTGTTTTCAAATCACTCCTTCCTCTCTCTGTAAACTCCTCTAGCCTTACAACCCCCCCCGAGAACTCTGCGCTCCTCCAATTCTGGCATCTTGCCCATCCCTGATTTCCATCACTTCACCATTGGCGGCCGTGCCTTCAGCTGTCTAGGCTTGGAATTCCCTACCTAAGCCTCTCGACCTCTCCTTTAAATCGCTCCTTAAAACCTACCTCTCTGACCAAGCTTTTGGGCAACTGTCCTATCTTTATGTGGCTTGGTGTCAATTGTTCTCCACTAACACTCCTGCGAAGTGTCTTGGGATATTATTACTATGTTAAAGCGCTGTGTAAATGCTTGTTATCAGTTGGGGTGGGCAGGGGCTCAGCTCCGACACTGACAAGTCACGCAAAGAATGGTCACTGGCGTATGGGAGTGGAGAGGGGAAGCATTCGGCAGCCTGAATCAGCACCTCCCAGAGACAGACAGCAAGGAAGTAGCACTGGGGGATGGGAGGCAGGTGGTGGGGAGAGGAAACAGAATCGAGTGTGAAGCATTTTATCAACAAGCGAGGCTCTCGTAAACCTCCTCCTGCAGATTTAGGCACCGCTGCCACGTTAAACGTGCAAATGAAATCTCGCACCATCATTCCAGTTAAGATCCCGACTTGTAACATAGACTCTGTGTGAGTGGGAGGAACCACATTAGTGGTGCTGGAGCCCGAAAATAGTCAGGCACCATGAGGGGGGAAGAGTTCCGCTTCTTATAGTCCAGACGAGAGTCTACAACTTCACTACAGAATCGCTCCTCCTCATCAGTTACCATTAAACAAAACCCTACATGGTGAAAGTCTCCTGTCTCTGCTGTCTCCTAGGGTAACATCAGCCCAGCCCACAGAGTGTCTTCTTCTTCTTAGGCTGTCCATTGGGAACCGAGGATGACTTGCTTCCACATTAAAAATGAGTTCGCAGGTGACTGATGAGTCCAATGTGGGACCTACAGTCTCTCTCACAGGTGGGGCAGACGGTGGTTGAAGGGGCGGGTGGGTGGGGTGCTTGGATTGACGTGCGCTAGTTGCGCTGTCTACGCTTGGCTTCCGCTTGCTCCCAGCGAAGAAACTCGAGCTGTTCGGCACCTTCCCAGATGCTTCTCCTCCACTTTGTGCGGTCTTGGGCCAGGGATTCCCAGGTGTTGGTGGGGATGTTACACTTTTTCAAGGAGGCTTTGAGGGTGTCCTTGAAGCGTTTCCTCTGCCCACCTGGGGCTCTCTTGCCATGTTGGAGCTTTGAATAGAGTGCTTGTTTTGGGAGTCTCGTATCGGGCATGCGGACGATGTGACCCCTCCATCGGAGTTGCTCGAGCGTGGTCAAAGCTTCGATGCTGGTGATGTTGGCCTGAGCGAGAACACTGATGTTGGTGTGCCTATCCTGCCAATGGATTTGCAGCGTCTTGCGGAGGCAGCGTTGGTGGTACTTCTCCAGTGCTTTGAGGTGCCTGCTGTATATGGTCCATGTCTCTGAGGCATAAAGCAGGGCGGGTATCACTACTGCTCTGTCGACCATGAGCTTAGTGCCGGGTTTGAGGTCCTGGTCTTCAAACACTCACTTCCTCAGGTGACCAAAGGCTGCACTGGCACACGAAAGGTGGTGTTGGACTTCATCATCAATATCTGCCCTTGTTGACAGTAGGCTCCCGAGAAATGGTAACTGGCCTACGTTGTCCAAGGTCTTGTCGTGGATTTTGATAATTGGGGGGCAGTACTGTGTGGTGGGGGCAGGTTGTTAGAAGACCTTTGTCTTACGGATGTTTAGTGTAAGGCCCAGGCTCTCGTACGCTTCGGTGAAGGTGTTGACGATGGTTTGGAGTTCGACATCTGAGTGAGCGCAAACGCAAGCGTCGTCTGCATACTGTAATTCGATGACAGAGGATAGGATGACCTTGAATCTGGACTGGAGGCGACGAAGGTTGAACGGTTTCCCGTTTTTTCTGTAAATTAGCTCCACTCCAGCGGGGAGCTTACTGAGGGTGAGATGGAGCATTGCAGCAAGGAAAGTTGAGAAGAGCATTGGTGCAATGAAACAGCCTTGCTTGACGCCAGTTCGTACGTGAATTGGGTCTGTGGTGGAACCGTTGGTCAGGATCATGGCTTGCATGTCGCCGTGAAGCAGGCGGAGGATGGTGATAAACTTTTGAGGGCAGCCGAATTTGATGACACTCCATAATCCCTCACGGTTGACAGTGTTGAAGGCCTTTGTGATGTCAAAGAAGGCCATGTACAGTGGTTGGTGCTGTTCCTTACATTTCTCTTATAATTGACGCGCGGTGAAGATCGTGTGCATTGTGTCCCTTAGTGGGTGGAATCCACATTGCAACTCTGGGAAGAGCTCTTCGTCCACTGCGAGAAGGCTTTTGAGGAGGATTCTTACGATGACGTTCCCTGTGGTAGACAGCAGGGGAACTCCTCTGTAATTACCGCAATCGGACGTGTCACCTTTCTTGAAGATGGTCACAGTTACAGCATCTCTGAGATCCCCTGGCATGCTCCCCACCATCGAGATAAGAGAAATTAGTTCATGAATTCACACCAGTAGTGCTTCTCCGCCATGATTTAGTGCCTCAGTGGGGATTCCATCTGCTCCTGAGGCCTTGTTGTTCTTCAGTTGTCGGATGGCCCCAGAGTGTAGAGGGAGCTTTACTCTGTATCCATCCTGTAATGTCCCTGCCCTGGGAGTGTTTGATGGGACAGTGTAGAGGGAGCTTTAGTCTGTATCTAACCTGTGCTGTACCTGCCCTGGGAGTGTTTGATGGGACAGTGTAGAAACATAGACATAGAAACATAGAAGATAGGCAGGAGTAGGCCATTCGGCCCCTCGAGCCTGCTCCGCAAGTCAATGCGATCATGGCTGCTCATCCAAATTCAATACCTTGTCCCTGCTTTCGCCCCATATCCCTTGATCCCCTTAGCCTTAAGAAATATATCTAAACCCTTCTTGAATATATTTAATGAATTGACCTCAACTGTCTTCTGTGGTAGAAAATTCCACAGGTTCACCACTCTGTGGGTGAAGAAATTCCTCCTCGTCTCAGTCCTAAATGGCTTACCACTTATCCTTAGACTGTGACCCCTGGTCCTGGACTCCCCGACCATCAGGAACAGCCTTCCTGCATCGAGTATGTCTAGTCCTGTTAGAATTTTATAAGTTTCAATGAGATTCCCTCTCCTTCTTCTAACCTCTAGCGAATATAAGCCTAATCGACCCAATCTCTCTTCATACGTCATTCCTGCCATCCCAGGTATCAGTCTGGTGAATCTTCGCTGCACTCCCTCCATGGCAAGAACATCCTTCCTCAGATAAAGCGACCAAAACTGCACACAATACTCAAGGTGTGCTCTCACCAAGGCCCTGTACAACTGCAGCAAGACATCCTTGCTCCTGTACTAGAATCCTCTCGCTATGAAGGCCAGCATACCATTTGCCTTCTTAACCGCCTGCTGCACCTGCATGCTTACCTTCAGCTACTGGGGCACAAGGACACCCAGGTCTCATTGCATTTCCCCTTTTCCAAATCTATTGCCGTTCAGATAATAATTTGCCTTCCTCTTTTTGCCACCAAAGTGGATAACCTCGCATTAATCCACATTATACTGCATCTGCCATGCATCTGCCCAATCGCCCAACCTGTCCAAATCATATTGGAGTTTCACTGCATCCTCCTCACAGCACACACGCCCACCCAGCTTTGTGTTGTCTGCAAACTTGGCGATATTACATCTAGTTCCCTTGTCTAGATCATTAATATATATCGTGAATAACTGGGGTCCAAGCACCGATCCCTGCGGTACCCCACTAGTCACTGCCTTCCACTCGGAAAATGACCCGTTTATTCCAACTCTTTGCTTCCTGCCTGCCAACCAGTTTTCTATCCAAGTCAGTACCTTACCCCCAATCCCATGTGCTTTACCTTTACATGCTAATCTCTTATGTGGGACCTTATCGATAGCCTTTTGAAAATCCAAATACACCACATCCACTGGTTCTCCCTTATCTATTCTACCAGTTACATCCTCAAAAAATTCCAGTTGATTAGTAAAGAATGATTTACCTTTTTCTAAATCCATGTTGACTTTGTCCGATCCTGTCATTGTTTTCCAAGTGCTCTGCTATTACATCTTTTATAATGGACTCTAGCATTTTACCCACTACCAATGTCAGGCTTACCGGTCTATAATTCCCCGTTTTTTCTCTACCATCTTTTTTAAATAGCGGGGTTACATTAGCTTGTGACGGGGTGGGAGCCACAGGGCCGTGTAGACACGGGGCCGTGCAGTCTGGGCGAGGTAGGTTCTGGACCCAAGTGCAGAGACGAGGCGAGAAGCAAATATACAGTACTTTGTTTGAACTTTACTAGATTCACACATAACTAGATTCACACAAGGAAAACAGTAACATACATAAGAACTCCAGACAAGCTACCAAACGGCTAGTCAAGATAGGAACTCAGGACAGCTTCCATGAGGCAACCCACTTGTCCCAACTGAACTCGAGATAAGGCACCACAAAGGCAACCGGCTTGCCGAGACGAGACTCGAGACAAGCTACCACAGGGGTAATCGGCTTATCAATACCGAGCTCAAGACCAGCTTCCACATAGAAACACGCTTGTCCAAACAGCACCTTATCAAGACTAAGCAACTTGTCAGCACCTAGTCAAGACCGAGAACAAAAGGCAGAACAACAGACTTAGATACAAGCAACAACCATGGCAACCAGCTTGTCAAGGCAAGCTGCCACAGAGAAAAGGCTAGTCAAGACAGAGCACCTAGTCAAGACAGAGAACATTGTCAAGACTAACTCCCTAGTAAGGACTGAGCACAGAGGGAAGAAACCACAGAACATATATACTACAAATCCAGGTGAAACCCATGAACAGATAACAGGCAGTTAACTAATAAACCCGATTGACTAGAAACAATTAACCAAGGGAAAAAAACAAGTGAAGGTGCCATCTAGAGGCTACAGAAGGAACTGACTGGCACCCTCACAACCTCATTGCAGACCTTGCTCTCTGTAGAGCAGGTTGTACTGCAGCTGAGCTGCTGAGTGGAGAGTGTGTGGTCGCCTTGGCCTGGGAGTGGAGGGGAAGGAGAGACCCCAGGCCACCACTACCAGCAACCTACCATCTACAACTTCAACATCATCTGCCGAGGTGCCTGGGGAGAGAGGAGGAGAGGACAGAGGAGGCCAGCATTACAACTGGAGAGGCCTTCCATCACTGCCTCCCCAAATTGGCCTCCAGTCCAGGAGAGGGAAAGAGGGGAGAGGAACACCACTCAGCTCCAACTTGGAAGGAGGGGAGGAGCTGCATCCTTCAACATCTGCAGGTGGGTGTCTTTTGTGCATTCCCCTAAAGACTTTGTATTCTAAGCGGGGGGAGGAAAGAAGACGGGCCGGAAAGCCTGGCCTGGGTCGGCTGGAGCTGCCCAGGTGAAGCTTTTTCCCTTACATTGAGAAGACCTGGTGTGGGGCTGAGCCTGGGCTTTCTCCAGCCTACCCAGGCGAAGACATCTTCTCCCCCTGCCCGAAGACCATCTGCATAAGATTTTGTTTTTCCATCGGGGAGTGCACCCTGCTGACACCCACCCACCAAATACCACCTTGAGTGGGGACCCTGCCTTTGCGGCCCCCCTCCTTCCCACCCCCCCTCTCTCTCTCTCTTTGTCCTCTCTTTGCCTCTCAGAAAAGGCACCTCCTTTTAAATCTATTAATTGCCACTTGAGCAGAGGGAAGGAAGGCCCCTGTCCCAATTAATTCCATCAAGGGGAGAGGCGGGCCAGTTACTTTAAACTCCCTCTGCTCAAGGGAAGACTTTTTTACCTTACCAAGGCCATTAACACCATAGGGCCTGTGACTTCGGGTGTGTGTAGCTCTTTAAAGAACCACCCCATTATGGCTTCCACATCTGTGGCGGTGACGGGGCCAGCAAGAACCTATGCGGCGGTGGCAGCCAAGGCCACGGCTGCTCCTGCTTCTTCTGCTGCCCCGTCGCCGTTCCGACTTATAACAAAGAAGCTTGGGGTGAAGAGCTACACCCACCCCAACATGACCATCGCGGCGTGTGTGAAGGCCATGGCTGGGGTTGTCGGCCCTCCAGCCATACTCGCCGCCTCGAAAATGTATGGGAAGGCTGTGTTCTTCCTGGAGTCGGAGCGGGCGGTGGCCCTGGCCATCACCAACGGGCTCACCGTGGGCGGGACCTTCCTGCCGGTGGACCCTCTAGAGGCCACCGCGCAGAGGGTCGTATTATCGAACGTCCCGCCCTACATCTCGAGTGAGCTCCCCCTCCCCCACTTGCTCCAACTTGGGGAAGTGGGGTCGGGGATCACGCCGATCCCGCTCGGATTCCGGGAGGCCAGCCTTCGCCATGTCTTCTCCTTCCGGCGCCAGGCCTTCGTTCAGCTGGCGCGGGAGGGGGAGACCGATGGGGTTTTTTCGGTCCTCCACACGGGGACCCTTCACCGCGTCTTCTGGACGATGGACGGCGTGCGGTGCCACGCCTGCAAGGAGGTGTGGCATATACGAAAAAACTGCCCCGCCTCCAAGGCCGCCAGGTCGTCTGGCATGGCCGAGGCTGGCGCCACCGCCGCTCCTCCCCCCGGGTCTGGCCGCGCCCCCCCCCAAACAAATACTACCGAGGTGCGGTCGTCGTCGGAGGTCGATGCCATCCAGGCCTCCGGCGAGGGGGAGGAAGTGCGTCCAGTCGGGAAGAGGGCGCGGGAAAATAAACACCATGGGGTGGGTCCCCCCGTGGAGGGCGTGCCGCTGATCCTGGAGCCCCTGACACCCGAGCGCGTTACCGCGTTGATCAGGGAGGGCGAGAGTGGGAGGGACCTCCTGCCCGAGCCTGTGGCCGTGACCGCCGAGGTGGGAGCGCCAGAACCTGCGGCCGGGCTCGGGCCCGAGGGACCCGACGAACCTGCTCCACCGGAGGGAGCAGGGGAGGCCCCTGCAGAAATGGAGGTCTCCCCCTATCCCTCCACTTTAAAAAGAAGGCGTGGCCCCCAGGAGGAGGAGGAGGACCAGGAGGAGGAAGGTCCCTCCGGTCAGGGGGAGTCGTCGCCCGCCGCGGGTACTGCGCCCCACCCCACCGCTGTCACCATCATGAGCGATCGGCAGGGGTCGCCTGTCCCTGGGGAGGCTGAGGCAGAGGTGTCTGCCCAGCTCGTGCCTCCCGGGGATGGGGACGAGACCCTGCCCGTGGGGGGGGTCGCGGAACAACCCGCGGACAAAATCGATCCCCTTTCGGTGGCGTTACCCCTCGACGAGTCGGGCGGCCTGGAGTCTGGGTCGGGCGAGCTCGCGGAAAATGAGCTCGCCCAAAGCGGCCCGGACATTTCCCAGGTGCTGCTCGACCTCGTCGAGGATTTAGCAAGAAATACCCCTTCTGCTGGGTCGGAGGCCGGTGGCACGGTAATGGAAAGCCCTCTGTCTGTGTCTCCGGCGCCGGGCGACTTGGAGGAGCTCGGTTTTACATATTCTCCAGTCTCTCCGGTCGTTCCGGCACCTGGGGCGGAGGGGGGCTCTGATCCGCCGCCGTCTTCTGGCCCGGTGCCCCTAGAGAAGCCCAGGGAGGAATCCTCCGCCACCGATCCTGGGGGTGGGATCCGGGCGGAGGCGGGGCCGGCCGTCGCGGCCGAGCCGTTCACTGCGCATTGCGTGATGGACGGGTCGGCCGCCGGTGGCGACCCCCCGGAGGAGGACGGGGACTCGGTGGAGGGGTCGGAGGATGACTGGGAATCCATCGCCGATCAGGCGATGGATGACCTCGCGCCCCTCGCCGGGACCTCCCTCATTTCCATCAGGGAACTCCGGGACTTTGTGGTCACGTGCCAGGGTCATCACAGGACCCGGCTGGCCCTCAAAAGATGGTCGGGACTGGCGCTGCTCATCGGGTCGGCCCGCGTCGCCGTCAGTGCCGTGGGCGCGGACGCGGCTGTAAGCCCGCTCGGGCGGCGTCAGCTCCGGTCGTTCCTCACTGGGCTGCTAAGGGAGTGGCGGTTGACCAGTGGCCGCCCTCTCCCTTCCCCCATTAGTCTTAAGTAGAGGGTGAATTATGCTTCTGAAATGAAGATAACCATAGCCAGCCTCAACATCAACGGCAGCAGGGAAGCTAGCCGCAGATTTAATAACTTTTCGGTCCTTCGGGACGGGAAGTATGCGGTGTGCTTCCTGCAAGAAACCCACACCGTACGGGAGATGAGGCCACGTGGCTCCTGGAGTGGCAAGGAGGGGTCAGCATGAGTCACCTCTCCAGTGCTTCCAGTGGGGTGGCTATCTTGCTGGCCCCGCATTTTCAGCCGGAGATCTTGGGGGTCAAGGAGCTCGTGCCGGGCCGCTTGCTCCAGGTCACTGTTCGCCTGGGGGGCGTACCGCTCCATCTAGTGAATGTGTACGCCCCTGGGGCCGGTGTGCAGCAAGAGCGTTTCTTTGAAGAAGTGTCCACTCTTCTGGGCTCCATCGACGCGGGCGAGTGCGTCATCCTCGGGGGGGATTTTAATTGCACCCTCGAGGCAAGGGACCGCACGGGCACCCTACCATGCCCGGCGGCGATGGAGAAGTTGAGGGACCTGGTCGGGTCCTTCGACTTGGTGGACGTCTGGCGAAATCTCCATCCCGACTCCAGCGCCTTCACTTGCGTGAGGTCTGGGAGAGGAGCGTCCAGAATCGACCGCCTCTACATTTCCCGGGCATACGTCTCCTGCGTTCCGGCGGCTTCCATGTGGCCGGTGCCGTGCATGGACCACCACCTGGTGTGGGCGGAGCTCGTTCCACTGCGCGCATGGGGTGGTCCGCGTATTGGCATTTTAACAACCTGCTGCTGGAGGACGCACGGTTCCGGGATTCGTTTAGTCGGTTCTGGGCCAGCTGGAGAAGGAAGCGGGGGGGCTTCCCCTCCTTGAGGCTATGGTGGGACGTGGGCAAGGCTCATGTCCATCTCTTTTGTCAGGAGTATGCGAGGGGGTCGACCAAGAGGCGGGAGGCCCGGGTCGGGCAGTTGGAGAAGGAGGTGCTCGACCTGGAATCCCGTCTCGGTCAAGTCGTCGAGGACCCGGCTCTGCGGAAGGTGTACGAAGAGAAGAAGGGCGTGCTGAAGGACCTGCAGCTTGTCGGGTCCTGAGGCGCGTATGTGAGGTCGCGGATCCAGTTCCTGCGGGACCTGGACCGCGGCTCCCCCTTCTTCTACTCACTGGAAAAAAGACGGGGGGTCCGTAAGCAGCTCTTGGGGCTGCTGGCCGACGACGGATCTCTGGTCTCGGATCCGGAGGGAATCCGTGCGGAGGCCCGCGCTTATTACGGAGCTCTGTTCTCTCTGTATCCGTCCAGCGAGGATGCGCGCAGAGTTTTGTGGGAGGACCTGCCGAAGGTCGGCCTGGAGGACGCCGATAAATTGGATGCTCCTCTGAGTCTGGAGGAGCTGACCGGCCCCCTCCGCCAGCTCTCCAGGGGAAAGTCCCCGGGGCTGGACGGGCTGACCGTGGAGTTCCACAGGGCGTTCTGGGACGTCTTGGGGGGCGACTACGCGCGGGTCCTGGGGGAAAGTTTGGCGACCGGGGAGATGCCCCTCTCTTGGCGCAGGGCGGTGATTGTCCTGCTGCCTAAGAAGGGCGATCTCCGCCTCCTTAAGAACTGGCGCCCGGTCTCCCTCCTCAGCACGGACTACAAAATTTTTTCCAGGGCCATGTCTGCTCGCCTTGGCGCCGTGCTGGCCCACATGATCCACCCCGACCAGTCCTACACGGTCCCGGGCCGGCCTATCCATGATAACATCCATCTGGTCCGGGACCTGGTCCACCATTCCCAGAGGGCTGGTCTGCCGATCACCTTCCTTTCCCTGGATCAGGAGAAGGCGTTCGACAGGGTGGATCACGAGTATCTCTTCGGGACTCTGCGCGCTTTCAGGTTCGGGACGCAGGCTGTCGCCCGGATCTGACTTCTGTACGCTGCCGCAGAGTGTCTGATTGAGGTTAACGGGTCCTTGACGGCGCCCCTTCGCTTCGGGAGGGGGGTGCGTCAGGAATGCCCCATGTCCAGCCAGTTATATGCCATTTGCGTAGAGCCTTTCCTGCGCCTCTTGCAGAAGAGGTTGGCGGGACTGGCTCTGCAAGGGCCGGGCGTGGAGGTGGTCCTCTCGGCTTATGCTGATGACGTGCTCCTCATGGTCACGGATCCCGTTGACTTGCGGAGGATGGGGAATGCCAGCAGATTTACTCGGACGCATCCTCCGCCAGGATCAACTGGGAGAAATGTTCCGGACTCCTGGTGGGTCAGTGGCGGGTGGACTCCCTGCCGGAGGAGTTCAGGCCTTTCGCCTGGAGCACCACGCACCTCCTCTACTTGGGAGTCTACCTCAGCCCTGCCGAGGACGCCTGGCCGGCGAACTGGCACGAGTTGGAGGCCAAAGTCACCGCTCACTTAGGACGCAGGACAGGATTGCTCCGAGTGTTGTCCTACAGGGGTCGGGCGTTGGTCATAAACCAACTGGTGGCCGCCATGTTGTGGTACCGGTTGGTTACTCTGATCCCTCCCCCTGCGTTTGTCGCCAAGATACAGAAGAAGCTCGTCGACTTCTTCTGGGACAACAGGATGCACTGGGTCGCTGCAGCGGTTCTGAGTCTCCCGCTTAGGGAGGGTGGTCAGGCGCTGGTGTGCCTTCGCACCCAGGCTGCGACTTTCCGTCTTCAGACGCTGCAGAGATACCTGTACGTTGAGATTCCTCCAAGATGGTGTGCGCTGGCGACGTATTTTTTCCGCCAGCTGCGCGTCCTCAAATATGACACGCAGCTCCTGTTTGTGAAAGTGGGTGACACACATGCCAGCCTGTGGGGGCTGCCTGTCTTCTACCAGGAACTGCTATGGGTTTGGAACGTAGTTGCCTCCAGGCGGAGCTCTCCTCCGACAGGAATGGTGGCTGTCCTTCGGGAGCCACTGTTCAGGAATCCGCACCTCCGCGTCCGCAGGTTCGGGCGGCTGGTGGAGCGCAGAGCTGTGTCTAGCAAGGTGACTCGAGTCGGGGACCTGCTCGATGGCGGAGGAGCGGGCTGGATGGTGCCGGAGGAGTTGGCAAGGCGCATGTCTTGGGTCAACGTCCGGTTCGCGGCCAATGCCATCGAGTCGATAAAGGAGAAAGTGCCCCTCGGCACCACTAGGCGTATCGAGGTGGCTCAAGCGTGTGGGGCGATCCCGTCTGTGCTTTCCCCCGTTCGGACGGAATTCCTTGTTGGCGCCCAGCCCCGTACCCCCCCTCGGGAACCGGCGCCTCACAACTTGAGCCGCATCGAGGAAATACTCTTCGTGCCTTTTCATTCCGCACGGAGGGGTTTCCTGTACGGGCTGCTCCTGCACACCTTCCACTTTGTCATCTTCGCCTGCCGTACGGACACGCCGTGGCGTGCCGTTTTGCCTTCCGACGGAGGCGTAGGTCCCCAATGGGGGGCTCTCTATGCGGGAGTCCTCCCTTGTTCTATTGGGGACTTGGCCTGGAGGGTGTTGCACAGGGCAGTCCCGTGCAATAGGTTCTTAAGTAGGTTCACGGACTCCCAGACCGCCTGTTTATTCTGCGGTCTGGAGGAGTCTGTGTTCCATGTATACATTGAGTGTGAGAGGTTGCAGCCCCTCTTTCATTATTTGAAGGGGCTGCTCCTCAAGTTTTGGCTGCACTTCAGTCCCACGCTCTTGATCTACGGTCACCCGGTGCGGAGGGGAGCGGGCAGGTTGGAGGACCTCCTCGTGGGTCTGCTCCTGGGCCTGGCTAATAAAGTCATTAATTGGTCCAGGCAGCGGGCGGTCGAGGGGGTCGTCCGGCCGGATTGCCTCCCTCTCTTCCGCGGCTATGTTCGCGCCCGGGTGGCCCTGGAGATGGAGCAAGCGGTGTCCGCCAGCGCGCTCGATCATTTCCGTGACCGGTGGGCGCCGCGGGGACTGGAGTGCATAATTGGGCTGGAGAACCAAATTTTAATTTGATTTCCAAGGGTTCCGTTGAAGTTTTAATGGTTTATTTACAGTTTTATTTGTTGATATTATTTGGTTCTTTAAAAAGAGGAACAAACAAGTGAAGGTGCCATCTAGAGGCTACAGAAGGAACTGACTGGCACCCTCACAACCTCATTCCAGACCTTGCTCTCTGTAGTAGCCATGGTGTGGAGATGCCGGAGTTGGACTGGGATGGACAAATGTAAGAAGTCACACAACACCAGGTTATAGTCCAACAGCTTTATTTGAAATCACAAGCTTTCGGAGCGCTGCTCCTTCTTCAGGTGAAGTGGAGAAATGCATAAAGACACAGCTTATATAGTCAGAGAATCATGTCAGATGTTTACAGGCCAACGTTGTCTACCTCATACGTTGCAGGAAAGGATGCCCCGGAGCATGGTACATTGGCGAGACCATGCAGACACTGCGACAACGGATGAACGGACACCGCGCAACAATCACCAGGCAGGAGTGTTCCCTCCCAGTTGGGGAACACTTCAGCAGTCAAGGACATTCAGCCTCCGATCTTCGGGTAAGCATACTCCAAGGCGGCCTTCGAGACACACGACAACGCAAAATCGTCGAGCAGAAACTGATAGCCAAGTTCCGGACCCATGAGGACGGCCTCAACCGAGATCTTGGGTTCATGTCACGCTACATGTAACCCCACCTGACGCAGGGTCAGCCAGACTCGAGTCGACATTGGCTTGTTCTCTCTACACAGATGCGGCCGGACCTGCTGTGATTTCCAGCCAAAAAAAATGTTTTTTGTCTGTTTTTTTGTTTTTCATACAGACCCCAGCATCTGCAATATTTGACCCCTTGTGACCCCACCTCATTGTTCTTTGATGTAATGTTTCCCTGACTGACCTGTTTGGACACCATTCACACCTTTGACTGCTGTGATTATCTCTCTGCCGAGGTGAGATAAATGGCAGCTGGAAAGGTTACCTGTAAACATCTGACATGATTCTCTGACTATATAAGCTGTGTCTTTATGCATTTCTCCACTTCACCTGAAGAAGGAGCAGTGCTCCGAAAGCTTGTGATTTCAAATAAAGCTGTTGGACTATAACCTGGTGTTGTGTGACTTCTTACATTTGCTCTCTGTAGAGCAGGTTGTGCTGTTGCTGAGTGGAGAGTGGTGGTCGCCTTGACCTGGGAGTGGAGGGGAAGGAGAGACCCCAGGCCACCACTACCAGCAACCAACTGCCATCAACCAACCAACTTCATCTACCGAGGTGCCTGGAGAGAGAGGAGGAGAGGACAGAGGAGGCCAGCATTACACCTGGAGAGGCCTTTCCATCACTGCCTCCCCAAATTGGCCTCCATTCCAGGAGGGGGAGAGAGGGGAGAGGAGCTGCAATCAACACCCGCTGCTTGGAAGGAGGGTAGGAGCAACTTATTTTTTATTTGGAACTTCTGCAGGGGGGTGTCATTCGGTGCATTCCCCAAAGACTTTGTATTGTGGGTAGGGGGAGGAAAGAAGACCGGGCCGGAAGACCAAGGGGTGTCGAAAGCCCCTTCCATTGCCTGGCCTGGGTTAGCTGGAGCTGCCCAGGTGAAGCCTTTCCAGCACATCGAGAAGACCTGGTGTGGGGCTGAGCCTGGGCTTTTCTCCAGCTTCCCCAGGCGAAGACATCTTCTCCCCCTGCCTGAAGACCACCCGCAGAGACTTTGTTTATTTTTCCATCGGGGAGTGCACCCCCTGCCAACACCCACCCACTCACCTGCCATCCTTTGCGGTGCCCCTGCCTTTGCAGCCTCCCTCCTTCCCACCCCGCCCCCCTCCCTCTCTTTGTCTCTCTCTCTCCCTGTCTCTCAGGAGGCACCTCTGTTTTAAAAAACTTCTAACTAATTGCCACTTGAGCAGAGGGGAGTAGGCCACTCTCCCAATTACTTCCATCAAGGGGAGAGGCAGGCCTTTAGTGTAATAGCTCCCTCTGCTCAAGGGAAGACTCAAAAAAAAAACAACCTGAGGCCCTTTAACACCTTCAGGCCTGTGACTTGGGGTGGGTGTAGCTTTTTCTTTTTAAAAGAGAGAACCACCCCATAATGGCGAGTACATCTTCGCCGGTGGCAGGGTCAGCCAGGACCTATGCGAGAGTGGTAGCCACAGCCACATCCGCTCTCGCTTCTCCTGCTGCCTCGTCACCTTTTAAACTTATAACCAAAAAGCTTGGGGTGAAGAGCTACACCCACCCCAACATGACAATTGAGGCGTGCGTTAAGGCCATGGCTGGGGTTGTCGGCCCTTCAGCCATCCTTGCCACCTCAAAAATGTACGGGAAGGCTGTGTTCTTCCTGGGGTCGGAGCGGGCGGTGTCCCTGGCCGTCACAATGGGGCTCACTTGTGGTGTATGTAACCGTTCCACCTTTAAGAGAACTATTTTAAGAGATGCACTACTGTATCTTGGCTGCTGTATACTGTAATACCGGTGGTGACCACACCGGTATATAAGTGCTGTGTAATGATTTATTGGGCAGTTCAGCCTGACCTCCGACTAGTAAAGACCTGTTGAATTTACTCTTGTGGTCTGTGTGCAGTGATTCTTATTAACAATAACTAGAACACACAGACTTAACAGTGGCGACGATGACGATCTTACCCTGCGGCAGAGATATATCCAAGGCAGTTTAATGGGCGTCGAGAAGAGGCATCTGCCCTCATCGTCGTGCTGAGAAAAGACTCGGGTCTGAAGAGCAAGGAAGAATCCTGACACGAAGGCTTCCATCAGCAACAGGCAGTGATCATCCCTTCTATCACGGTGGTGGATGATGTGATCAGCGACGAGCAGCAAGTCGGCCACGTTGGCTGTGAAGTAGGGGAGGGAAAAACGGAGGGTATAAGGGCGGAGAACTCGACCACGGCCGGGGAGAAGAGCCGGACAGAAGTCGGGGCCAGAGGCGCTGAGACTGGGGCAGCGTAAGGCACAGGAGCCGCGGTGAATGCAAACGCAGCCGGTGTAAAAGACCGGGCTGCAAGAGGGCTGGGAGACGCAACAGCGTCGAGAGAGAGCTCGACCGTGACCGGGGAAAAAGGCCGGGCAGCTACCAAGGCCGCGATGCGCGGGATAAAATAAATTTTAAAAAAACGCAGAGAACTCAGCCGCAGCCGGGGGAAAGGACCGGACTGCAAGAGGGGCTGGGAGGCACGATTTGAGAACCGCTGGGGAGGGCGAACGCAGCAATACGGCAATCACCATTACAGCCAGCGGGAGGGAGAAAGGCAAACGCGGGAAGCCGCCATTTTCATAGGCGGGGGAAGAAGACAAGCGCGGGAAGCCGCCATTTTGAAAAAAAAAAAAAATCTTTTTGCTCCTCAAGAAGTTTGCGAGGATGCCTAAGCGTGGTAACATCAACGATTTCGATCCCGATGTTGAAGATTGGGCCACGTATGTAGAACGCATAGAGATTTATTGTAAGGCAAATAAAATATCAGATGAAGATAAAGCACTAACCTTACTAAACTCAATGGGTGCGAAGACATACGGGCTATTGAAGCATCTTCTATCACCAGCTAAACTGGCGGATCAGGCTTTCGCTAATATTGTTGCTGTCCTGAGAAATCATTTGAACCCCACACCGCTGATGTTAGCGGAACGATTTAAAATTTATGCGAGAACGCAACTGAAAGAGGAAAGCAACGCGGAGTATTTAATTGAACTGCGTAAGCTAGCGAAATACTGTCAGTTTGGGGAAAGACTGACAGAGGCACTGAGAGACAAATTCATGTGTGGATTGTCGAAAGAAGGAACACAAAAGCGGCTGCTTGAAGAGAATGATCTTACACTTGATAAGGCTGTCACTATTGCAGCATCGCACGAAGCCGCAGCGAGAGGCACTGCGGAAATGCAGCTGAAGGCAGCGGTACTCAGCGTAGATCAAATGGCTTTGGGTACAGCGAAATGTTATCGTTGTGGAAAGACAACACACGATCAGAACCAATGCTGGTTTAAAAATCAGGAATGTAGAAGATGTGGTAAGTTTGGTCACATAGCTAAAGTATGCCGGTCAGGAAAGAAGACCAGCAACAAAAAGTCACCGCAGGAAAAGTGCAGAAAGGTACATAAGGTGGCTGAGAAGAGTTCGGATGAACAGAATTCGGATTCAGACTCCAACAGCAAGGAACTGGGTAGTCTGAGGATTCACAATGTGAGTAAGGAAGCTGACCTACAAACTATCTGGGTCACACTTCAGATAGCAGGAGTCCAAGTGAAGATGGAATTGGACACCGGATCGGCGTTGACGGTCATGAATAAGCAAGGTTACAAAAGGTTATTCACACGTATTACCCTACGGGATATGGAGATAGTATTGCAGACATACACGGGGCAAAGAGTATACCCCATCGGAAAGATAAAAGTCAAGGTGGTACACAAGGGCAAAGAACACCAAGGAATGGACTTATATGTACTACCTGAGGGAGGTCCACCACTTCTGGGACGGGAGTGGATCAGGAAAATAAATATGGACTGGCACTCCCTAAAAGCAATAACGGTAGATTCCGGAAAAAAAGATGTCAAACCTGAACAATTGTCCAGAATATTGGATGAGGTTAAAGAGGTGTTCCAACAGGGACTGGGAACACGGAGAGGAATTACGGCAAAAATCAAGATTGCAGAACATGCAAACCCGAAATTTTTCAAAGCCAGACCGGTACCTTATGCGATACGACCTGCTGTGGAAGCTGAGCTGGAAGGGCTAGAACGTTCAGGAGCACTGTCTAAGGTGGACTGGAGTGAGTGGGCCACGCCCATTGTTCCCGTCATGAAGTGTTCATCGAGTAACAAGCCAGGGGAACCGGCGAAGGTCCGCATCTGTGGAGCCTTCAAGATCACGGTTAATCCGGTGCTTCACACGGTGCAATATCCACTTCCGCGGATTGAGGATATCTTTGCTTCATTGTCTGGTGGGAAACACTTCACCAAGATAGACCTGGCGCAAGCGTACTTACAGATGGAAGTTGAGGAAGAGTCGCGCCAGTATCTCACAATCAACACGCACAGAGGCTTGTATCGATATAATAGACTGGTTTTTGGAGTGGCTTCGGCTCCAGCAATTTGGCAGAGGGCCATGGAGCAGGTATTACAGGGAATTCCAAGCACTCAATGTTACTTGGACGATATCCTGATTACAGGAGGTGACGATGAGGAACACCTTGCAAATTTGAAACTGGTGCTCACCAGATTGAAGGAATATGGACTTCGAGTTAATCGCCAGAAATGTGAGTTCTTTCAGAAACGGATCTCGTACTGTGGTCATGTCATTGACCAGGAGGGGCTGCACAAGTCACCTGACAAGATCGAAGCTGTTGTGAAGGCTCCCGCTCCGGAAAATGTATCCCAGTTGAGGTCGTTCCTAGGGTTGATTAACTATTACCATAAGTTTCTGCCAAATCTATCCACGGTGCTGCACCCGCTGAACGCTCTTTTGCAGAAAGAAGTACCATGGAAGTGGAGCGAGGACTGTAAGAAGGCCTTTCGCAAAAGCAAGGCATTGATCACCTCAGATGAAGTGTTGGCTCACTTCAACCCAACGCTACCTATTCGTTTAGCTTGTGATGCTTCTCCTTATGGTATTGGAGCAGTACTCTCACACAAGTTGCCAAATGGCTTGGAAAGGCCAGTCGCATTTGCATCCAGATCATTGACCTCTGCTGAGCGCAACTATGCTCAGATAGATAGGGAGGCTCTCAGCCTTGTGTGGGGAGTAAAGAAGTTTAATCATTACCTGCAGGGCCAGAAGTTTACACTGCTGACAGACCACCAGCCGTTGGTATCCATTTTTAACCCTAAGAAGGGTGTTTCGGTGATGACAGCACAGAGGCTCCAGAGATGGTCCCTTTTCCTAGGGGCACATCAATATCAGATAGAATTCAAAGGTACAAAGCAGCATGGTAATGCTGATGGGCTGTCGCGCCTGCCACTACCTACTGTGGAGGAGGCACCGACGGTTGACCCGGTGGAGTTTTTTCACTCGACCATCATTGAATGTTTACCTGTCACCAATGCAAATATTGAAAGGGAGACTAGGAATGACCCGACACTGTCCCGGGTCTACGAATTGACAGTAAAGAGATGGCCAGCCCATGGTGATCCACTGTTACCGGCATTCTCAGCAAGACGAGAACAGCTGTCCATCTGTCAGGGAACATTGATGTATGGAACAAGGGTGATTATCCCTCTTAAGTTAAGAGAGAGAGTTCTAAAAGAACTACATGAAGGTCATCTGGTGGGAGTCAAGATGAAAAGCCTTGCTAGGGCTTATGTGTGGTGGCCGGGTATCGACCAACAGATAGAGGATCTGACGAAAAGCTGCTCAGGGTGCCAAAAAGTCCAAAATGCACCTCCAATTGCACTGCTGCATCCATGGGAATGGCCTTCAACCCCATGGCAACGTGTACATATTGACTTTGCTGGTCCATTCATGGATTCCATGTTTTTAATTGCGGTGGACGCACATTCTAAATGGCCAGAAGTGATTAAAATGACTACCACTACCTTGGAGAAGACGATCGCGGTGCTAAGAATGATATTTGCAAGAAATGGATTGCCAGAGCAAATATGCTCAGACAACAGACCACAGTTCGTGTCAGAGGAATTCCAGAAATTCCTGAAGAAGAATGGGGTGAAACATTATACCTCTGCCCCATTTCATCCAGCTACGAATGGGCTGGCCGAGAGGTTTGTACAGACATTCAAAAAGGCAATAAAGGCCATGAGCGAAGATCAGATTCCACTGCAACACAAGGTGGACAATTTCCTACTGGCATATCGAAACGCCACCCATGCAACAACAAACCAAAGTCCTGCCATGATGTTCTATAACAGGAGGTTGCGGTCCAGGTTGGACTTGTTAAAACCAAATGTGCGGAGGGAAGTCGAAAACAAACAGTTCCAGCATATCAATAACAAGCCCACTCGGAGTTTTGAAATAGGACAACCGGTGTTAGTCAGGGACTATAAAAATGAGAAATGGCAACCTGGAACAATTCGGGCCAGACAAGGACCCCTGATGTACACGGTAGATGTTGGTGAAAATGTAATGCGACGTCATGCTGACCAACTGGTGGGATGGAGAACAAGGGTCGAGCCCATGGTTACGACTGAGACAACCGTGGAGGAAGTTAGTGAACCTGAAGCATCTACCTCACAAGTGAATATACCTGATGATGATGTCCTATCCATAGGGGATCAACTAGATGAGTCACCCCAGCAACGAGAACCAGAGACCCCTGAAAGGCGTTATCCGTCACGGATCAGGAGGCCTCCTCAGAGACTGAATCTGTGAACTGTTTTTACATGAAGTTGTGTATATATGTTATTACGTTATGTTTAATGGGGAATATATACTGATAAGCTAAAAAGGGAGGATTGTGGTGTATGTAACTGTTCCACCTTTAAGAGAACTATTTTAAGAGATGCACTACTTTTTCTTGGCTGCTGTATACTGTAATACCGGTGGTGACCACACCGGTATATAAGTGCTGTGTAATGATTTATTGGGCAGTTCAGCCTGACCTCCGACTAGTAAAGACCTGTTGAATTTACTCTTGTGGTCTGTGTGCAGTGATTCTTATTAACAATAACTAGAACACACAGACTTAACAGAGGCCACCGCGAGGAGGATCGTTATTTCTAACGTCCCGCCCTACATTCCTGGTGAGCTCCTCCTCCCCCACTAGCACCAACTTGGGGAGGTGAGGTCGGGGATTGCATCTATCCCGCTCGGCTGCCGGGAAGCCAGCCTTCGGCACGTCTTCTCCTTCCGGCGCCAGGTTTACGTCCAGCTGGCGCGGGAGGAGGTCACCGACGGGGCTTTTGTCGTCCTCCATGAGGGGACCGCCTACCGCGCCTTTTGGACGTTGGACGGTGTGCGGTGCCACGCCTGTAAGGAGGTGGGGCACATTTGAAAGAACTGCCCCGCCTCCAAGGCCGCCAGATCGTCTGGTGTGGCCGAGGCTGGCAACGCCACCGCTCCTCTCCCCGGGTCTGGCCGCACCCCTCAAACAACTGATGCGCGGTCATCGTCGGAGGCCGATGCCATCGAGGCCGATGCCATCGAGGCCTCCGGCGGGGGGGAGGGAGCCCGTCCGTGCGGAAAGAAGGCGTGGGGGAATTCCAAACATCTCAGGGTGGGTCCCCCTGTGGAGGGCGAGCCCCTGAACTTAGAGCCCCTGACACCCGCGCGCATTGCGGAGTTGGTCAAGGCAGACGAGGGTGGGAGGGGCCTCGTGCCCGAGCCTGTGGCCGCCGCCGTCGAGGCGGAAACGTTAATACCTGCGGCCGGGCTTGGGCCCGAGGGACCTGACGGACCTGCCCCGTCGGAGGGAGCTGAGGAGGAGGCCCCTGCAGGCATGGAGGTCTCCCTCGCTCCCTCCGCGTTAAAAAGAAGGTGCGACCCCCTGGAGGAGGAGGAGGACCAGGAGAAGGAAGGTCCCTCCGTTCAGGGGGAGTCGTCGCCCGCCGTGGATGCTGCGCCCCCACCTCCCGCTGTCACCGTCTCCGGCGTTCGGCAGGAGTCGCCTGTCCCTCGGGAGGCTGAGGCAGATGTGTCTGTCCGGCACATGCCTCCCGGGGATGGGGACGAGACCCTGCTCGTGGGGGGGGTCGAGGAGCATGCCGCGGCTGAGGTTGATTGTCTTTTAGTGCCGTTACCCCTCGACGGGTCGGGCGGCCTGGGGTCTGGGTCGGGCGAGCTCGACGAAGGTGAACTCGCCCAAAGCGACCCGAACTTTTCCCAGGGGCTGCTCGACCTGGTCGAGGTTTTAGCCGAGGTCACCCCATCTGCTGGGTCGGAGGCCGGTGGCGCAGAAGAGGAAGGCCCTCTGACTGTGTCTCTGGCGCCGGACGACTTGGAGGAGTTCGGTTTTGTATATTCTCCGATTTCTCCGGTCATTCCGGCATCTGGGGCGGAGGGGGGCTCCGAACCGCCGCCGTATTCAGGCCCGGCCCCCCCAGAGGAGCCCAGGGAGGATTCCTCTGCCACCGATCCTGGGGGTGGGGTCCGGGCAGAGGCGGGGCCGGCTACTGCAGCCGAGCCGTTCGCTGCGCACTGCGTGACGGGCGGTTCGGCCGACGGCGACGACCCCCCGGAGGAGGATGGGGACTCGGTGACGGGCATGGAGGACGAGTTGGAGTCGATTCCCCCCTCATTTCCGTCAGTGAACTCCGGGATTTTGTGGCCATGTGCCACGGTCGTCGCAACAAGGCCCAGCTGGCCCTCGCCAGGTGGTCGGAGCTGGCGCTGCTCATCGGGTCGGTCCGCGCCGCCGTCAGGGCCGTGGGCGCGGACGCGGACGTGAGCCCGCTCGAGCTGCGTCGGCTCAGGTCGTTCCTCACTTGGCTCCTGAGGGAGTGGCGGTCGACTAGCGGCTACGCTCCCTCCCCCCGTTAGTTGTAGGTAGAGGTTGCACTATGCTTCTGAGATGAAGATAACCATAGCCAGTCTCAACATCAACGGCAGCAGGGAGGCTCGCCGCAGATTTAACAACCTTTCGGTCCTTCGGGACGGGAAGTATGCGGTGTGCTTCCTGCAAGAAACCCACACCGTTCCGGGAGACGAGGCCACGTGGCTCCTGGAGTGGAAAGGAGGGGTCAGCATGTGTCACCTCTCGAGCGTTTCCAGTGGGGTGGCTATCTTGCTGGCCCCGCATTTTCAGCCGGAGATCTTGGGGGTCAAGGAGCTCGTGCCGGGCCGTTTGCTCCAGGTCACTGTGCGCCTGGGGGGCATGCCGCTCCATCTAGTGAACATGTACGCCCCTCAGGCCGGTGCGCAGCAAGTGCGCTTCTTTGAAGAAGTGTCCGCTCTTCTGGGCTCCATCGACGCGGGCGAGTGCGTCATCCTCGGGGGGGATTTTAACTGCACCCTCGAGGCGAGGGACCGTTAGGGCCCCCAGCCATGCCCAGCGACGATGGAGAAGTTGAGGGACCTGGTTGGGTCCTTCGACTTGGTGGACGTCTGGCGACATCTCCACCCCGACTCCAGCGCCTTCACTAGCATGGGGTCTGGAGGAGGATGGTCCAGGATCGACCGCCTTTATATTTCCCGGGCGTACGTCTCCTGCGTTCTGGCGGCCTCCATGCGGCCGGTGCCGTGCACGGACCACCACCTGGTGTGGGCAGAGCTCGTTCCGCTGCGCGCACGGGGGGGGTCCGCGTACTGGCATTTTAATAACCTGCTGCTGGAGGACGCGCGGTTCCGGGATTCATTTTGCCGATTCTGGGCCGACTGGAGAAGGAAGCGGGGGGGCTTCCCCTCCTTGAGGCTATGGTGGGATGTGGGCAAGGCTCACGTCCATCTCTTCTGTCAGGAGTATGCGAAGGGGTCGACCAAGAGGCGGGAGGCCCTGGTCGGGCGGTTGGAGAAGGTGGTGCTCGACCTGGAGTCCCGTCTCGGTCAAGTCTTCGAGAACCCGGCCCTGCGGTTGGTGTACGAAGGTGAGAAGGGCGCACTGAAGGACCTGCAGCTTGTCGGGTCCCGAGGTGCGTACGTGTGGTCGCGGATCCAATTCCTGCGGGACCTGGACCGCGGCCCCCCCTTCTTCTACTCGCTGGAAAAAAGACGGGGATCCGTAAGCAGCTCTTGGGGCTGCTGGCCGACGACGGATCTCTGGTCTCAGATCCGGAGGGAATCAGCGCGGAGGCCCGCACCTATTACAGGGCTCTGTTCTCTCTGGATCCGTCCAGCGAGGCTGCGCGTGGAGTTTTGTGGGAGGACCTGCCGAAGGTCGGCCTGGAGGGCGCCGAAAAATTGGATGCTCCTCTGAATCTGGAGGAGCTGACCGGCGCCCTCCGCCAGCTCTCCCGGGGGAAGTCCCCGGGGCTGGACGGGCTGACCGTGGAGTTCCACAGGGCATTCTGAGATGTCTTGGGGGGCGACTACGCGTGGGTCCTGGGGGAAAGTTTGGTGACCGGGGAGATGCCCCTCTCTTGGCGCAGGGCGGTTATTGTCCTGCTGCCTAAGAAGGGCGATCTCCGCCTCCTTAAAAACTGGCGTCCGGTCTCCCTCCTCAGCACGGACTATAAAATTTTTGCCAGGGCTATGTCTGCTCGCCTAGGCGCCGTGCTGGCCCACATGATCCACCCCGACCAGTCCTACACGGTCCCGGGCCGCACCATCCATGATAACGTCCATCTGGTCCGGGACCTGGTCCACCATTCCCAGAGGGCTGGTCTGTCGGTCGCCTTCCTTTCCCTGGATCAGGAGAAGGCGTTCGACAGGATGGATCACGAGTATCTCTTCGGGACTCTGCGCGCATTCGGATTCGGGACGCATTTTGTCGCTCGGATCTGACTTCTGTACGCTGCCGTGGAGTGTCTGATTAAAGTTAACGGGTCCTTGATGGCGCCCCTTCGCTTCGGGAGGGGTGTGCGTCAGGGATGCCCCATGTCCGGCCAGTTATATGCCATTCGCGTAGAGCCTTTCCTGCGCCTCTTGCGGAAGAGGTTGACGGGACTGGCTCTGCAAGGGCCGGACGTGGAGGTGGTCCTCTCGGCTTATGCCGATGACGTGCTCCTCACGGTCACGGATCCCGCTGACTTGCGGCGGGTGCGGGAATGCCAGCAGACTTACTCGGACGCATCCTCCGCCAAGATCAACTGGGAGAAATGTTCTGGACTCCTGGTGGGTCAGTGGCGGGTGGACTCCCTGCCGGAGGAGTTCAGGCCCTTCGCCTGGAGCACCACGCACCTCCTCTACTTGGGAGTCTACCTCAGCCCTGCCGAGGACACCTGGCCAGCGAACTGGCAAGAGTTGGAGGCCAAAGTCACCACTCGCTTAGGACGCTGGACAGGATTGCTCCGAGTGTTGTCCTACAGGGGTCGAGCGATTGTCATAAACCAACTGGTGGCCGCCATGTTGTGGTACTGGTTCGTCACTTTGATCCCTCCCCCTGCGTTTGTCGCCAAGATACAGAAGAAGCTCGTCGACTTCTTCTGGGACAAAAGGAAGCACTGGGTCTCTGCCGCGGTTCTGAGTCTCCCGCTTAGGGAGGGCGGTCAGGCGTTGGTGTGCCTCTGCACCCAGGCTGCGACTTTCCGTCTTCAGACGCTGCAGAGATACCTGTACGTCGGGAATCCTCCGAGATGGTGTGCGCTGGCGACGTACCTTTTTCCGCCAGCTGCACGGCCTCAATTACGACATGCAGCTCCTGTTTTTGGAAGTGGGCGGCAGGCGTGCCAGCCTGCGCGAGCTGCCTGTCTTCTACCAGGAACTGCTATGGGTTTGGAACTATGTCGCCTCCAGGCGGAGTTCTCCCCCATCAGGAATGGCGGCTGTCCTTCGGGAGCCGCTGTTCAGGAATCCGCACCTCCACGTCCGCGAGTTCGGGTGGCTGGCGGAATGCAGGGCTGTGCCTGGCACGGTGACTGGAGTCGGGGACCTACTCGATGGCGGAGGAGTGGGCTGGATGGCGCCGGAGGAGTTGGCGCGGCACATGTCCTGGGACAACGTCCAGCTCGCGGTCGATGCCATCGAGGCGGTGAAAGCGACGCTGCACCCCGGCGTCACGAGGTGTATTAAGGCAGCTCAAGCGCGTGGGGCGATCCCCTCCGAGCTTTCCCCCGTTCGGATGGAATTCCTTATCGGCGCCCTGCCCCGAAACCCCCCTCGGGGACCGGCGCCTCACAACTTGAGCCGTCTCGAGGAGATGCCCTCCGTGCCTTTTCATTCCGCACGGAGGGGTTTCCTGTACGGGCTGCTGCTGCACACCTTCCACTTTGTCATCTTCGCCTGCCGTCCGGACACGCTGTGGCGTGCCGTTTTGCCTTCCGGCGGAGGCGGAGGTCCCCAATGGAGGGCTCTCTATGCGGGAGTCCTCCCTTGTTCTATCGGGGACTTGGCCTGGAGGATGTTGCACGGAGCAGTCCCGTGCAATATATTGTTAAATTGGTTCACGGACTCCCAGACCGCCTGTTTGTTCTGCGGTCTGGAGGAGTCCGTTTTTCATGTGTATATTGATTGTGTGAGGTTGCAGCCCCTCTTCCATTATTTGAAGGGGCTGCTCCTCGATTTTTGGTTGCACTTCAGTCCCACGCTCTTGGTCTACGGTCACCCGGTGCGGAGGGGAGCGGGCAGGCTGGAGGACCTCCTCGAGGGTCTGCTCCTGGGCCTGGCAAATAAAGCCATTAATTGGTACAGGCAGCGGGCGGTCGAGGGGGTCATCCAGCCAGATTGCCTCCCTCTCTTCCGCGGCCATGTTCGTGCCCGGGTGGCCCTGGAGATGGAGGACGCGGTGTCCGCCGGCATGCTCGAGCACTTCCATGACCGGTGGGCGCCGCGGGGACTGGAGTGCATAATTGGATTAAACGACCAAATTTTAATTTGATTTGTTAAGGTTTATTTAAAGATTTATTAGAGTTTTAGTTACAGTTTATTTGATCAATTTATTTTAGCCCCACAAAAGAGGATTGACTAGAAACAATTGACCAAGGGAAACAAACAAGTGAAGTTGCCATCTAGAGGCTACAGAAGGAACTGACTGGCACCCTCACAACCTCATTCCAGACCTTGCTCTCTGTAGAGCAGGTTGTGCTGCTGCTGAGTGGAGAGTGGTGTTCGCCTTGACCTGGGCATGGAGGGGAAGGAGAGACCCCAGGCCACAACTTCCAGCAACCGACTGCCATCAACCAACCAACTTCATCTACCGAGGAGCCTGGAGAGAGAGGAGGAGAGGACAGAGGGGGCCAGCATTACACCTGGTGAGGCCTTTCCATCACTGCCTCCCCAAATTGGCCTCCTTTCCAGGAGAGGGATAGAGGGGAGAGGAGCTGCATTCAACACCCACTGCTTGGAAGGAGGGTAGGAGCAACTTCCTTTTCTATTTTTAACTTCTGCAGGGGGGTGTCATTCGGTGCATTCCCCAAAGACTTTGTATTGTGGGTAGGGGGAGGAAAGAAGACTGGGCCGGAAGACCAAGAGGTGTCAAAAGCCCCTTCCATTGTCTGGCCTGGGTTAGCTGGATCTGCCCAGGTGAAGCCTTTCCAGCACATCGAGAAGACCTGGTGTGGGGCTGAGCCTGGGCTTTTCTCCAGCTTCCACAGGTGAAGACATCTTCTCCCCCTGCCAGAAGACCACCCGCAGAGACTTTGTATTTTTTTCCATTGGGGAGTACACTAACCTGCCGACAACCACCCACCCACCTGCCATCCTGTGTGGCACCCCTGCCTTTGCGGCCTCCCTCCTTCCCACCCCCCCTCTCTTTGTCTCTCTCTCTCCCTGTATCTCAGGAGGCACCTCTGTTTCAAAAACTTTTAACTAATTGCCACTTGAGCAGAGGGAAGAAGGCCCCTCTCCCAATTACTTCCATCAAGGGGAGAGGCGGGCCTTTAGTTTAACAGCTCCCTCTGCTCAAGGGAAGACTCAAAAAAACCTACCTGAGGCCTTTAAACACCTTCAGGCCTGTGACTTGGTGTGGGTGTAGCTTTTTCTTTTTAAAAGAGAGAACCACCCCATAATGGCGAGTACATCTTCACCGGTGGCGGGGTCAGCCAGGTCGTACGTGAGAGTGGCAGCCACAGCCACCTCCGCTCTCGCTTCTTCTGCTGCCCCGTCACCTTTTAAACTTATCACTAAAAAGCTTGGGGTGAAGAGCTACACCCACCCCAACATGACAATTGAGGCGTGCATTAAGGCCATGGCTGGGGTTGTCGGCCCTTCAGTCATCCTTGCCGCCTCAAAAATGTACGGGAAGGCTGCGTTCTTCCTGGGGTCGGAGCGGGCGGTGTCCCTGGCCGTCACAAAGGGGCTCACTGTGGGCGGGACCTTCCTGGCGGTGGATCCTCTCGAGGCCACCGCGAGGAGGATCGTTATTTCTAACGTCCCGCCCTACATTCCTGGTGAGCTCCTCCTCCCCCACTTGCACCAACTTGGGGAGGTGAGGTCGGGGATTGTGCCTTTCCCGCTCGGCTGCCGGGAAGCCAGCCTTCGGCATGTCTTCTCCTTCCGGCGCCATGTTTACATCCGACTGGCACGGGAGGAGGACACCGATGGGGCTTTTGTCGTCCTCCATGAGGGGACCGCCTACCGCGCCTTTTGGACGTCGGACGGTGTGTGGTGCCACGCCTGTAAGGAGGTGGGGCACATTAGAAGGAACTGCCCCGCCTCCAAGGCCGCCAGATCGTCTGGCGTGGCCGAGGCTGGCGCCGCCACCGCTCCTCTCTCCTGGTCTGGCCGCGCCACTCAAACAACTGATGTGCGGTCGTCGTCGGAGGCCGATGCCATCGAGGCCTCCGGCGGGGGGGAGGGAGCCCGTCCGTGCGGAAAGAAGGCGTGGGGGAAATCCAAACATCTCAGGGTGTGTCCCCCTGTGGAGGGCGAACCCCTGAACTTAGAGCCCCTGACACCCGTGCGCATTGCGGAGTTGGTCGAGGCAGACGAGGGTGGGAGGGGCCTCGTGCCCGAGCCTGTGGCCACCGCCATCGAGGCGGAAACGTTAATACCTGCGGCCGGGCTCGGGCCCGAGGGACCTGACGGACCTGCCCCGTCGGAGGGAGCTGAGGAGGAGGCCCCTGCAGGCATGGAGGTCTCCCTCGCTCCCTCCGCGTTGAAAAGAAGGCGCGACCCCCTGGAGGAGGAGGAGGACAGGGAGGAGGAAGGTCCCTCCATTCAGGGGGAGTCGTCGCCCGCCGCGGATGCTGCGCCCCCACCTCCCGCTGTTACCGTCTCCGGCGTTCGGCAGGGGTCGCCTGTCCCTCGGGAGGCTGAGGCAGATGTGTCTGTCCGGCATGTGCCTCCCGGGGATGGGGACGAGACCCTGCCTGTGGGGGGGGGTCGCGGAGCAACCCGCGGCTGAGGTCGATTGTCTTTTAGTGCCGTTACCCCTCAACGGGTCGGGCGGCCTGGGGTCTGGGTCGGGCGAGCTCGATGAAGGTGAGCTCGCCCAAAGCGACCCGAACTTTTCCCAAGGGCTGCTCGACCTGGTCGAGGTCTTAACCGAGGTCACCCCATCTGCTGGGTCGGAGGCCGGTGGCGCGGAAGAGGAAGGCCCTCTGTCTGTGTCTCTGGCGCCGGACGACTTGGAGGAGTTCGGTTTTGTATATTCTCCAATTTCTCCGGTCGTTCCGGCGTCTGGGGTGGAGGGGGGCTCCGAACCGCCGCCGTCTTCTGGCCCAGCCCCCCCAGAGGAGCCCAGGGAGTGTTCCTCTGCCACCGATCCTGGGGGTGGGGTCCGGGCAGAGGCGGGGCCGGCTGCTGCGGCCGAGCCGTTCGCTGCGCACTGCGCGACGGGCGGGTCGGCCGCCGGCGACGACCCCCCGGAGGAGGATGGGGACTCGGTCACGGGCATGGAGGACGAGTTGGATTCCATCGCCGACGAGGAGATGGATGACCTCGTGCCCCCCGCCGAGTCCCCCCTCATTTCCGTCAGGGAACTCCGGGATTTTGTGGCCACGTGCCACGGTCGTCGGAACAAGACCCAGCTGGCCCTCACCAGGTGGTCGGAGCTGGCGCTGCTCATCGAGTCGGTCCGCGCCGCCGTCAGGGCCGTGGGCGCGGACGCGGACGTGAGCCCGCTCGAGCTGCGTCAGTTCAGGTCGTTCCTCACTGGGCTCCTGAGGGAGTGGCGGTCGACTAGCGGCTGCGCTCCCTCCCCCCGTTAGTTGTAGGTAGAGGTTGCACTGTGCTTCTGAGATGAAGATAACCATAGCCAGCCTCAACATCAACGGCAGCAGGGAGGCTCGCCGCAGATTTAACAACCTTTTGGTCCTTCGGGACGGGAAGTATGCGGTGTGCTTCCTGCAAGAAACCCACACCGTTCCGGGAGACGAGGCCACGTGGCTCCTGGAGTGGCAAGGAGGGGTCAGCATGAGTCACCTCTCCAGCGTTTCCAGTGGGGTGGCTATCTTGCTGGCCCCGCATTTTCAGCCGGAGATCTTGGGGGTCAAGGAGCTCGTGCCGGGTCACTTGCTCAAGGTCACTGTGCGCCTGGGGGGCGTGCCGGTCCATCTAGTGAACGTGTACGCCCCTCAGGCCGGTGCGCAGCAAGTGCGCTTCTTTGAAGAAGTGTCCGCTCTTCTGGGCTCCATCGACGCGGGCGAGTGCGTCATCCTCGGCGGGGATTTTAACTGCACCCTCGAGGCGAGGGACCGTTCGGGCCCCCAGCGATGCCCGGCGGTGATGGAGAAGTTGAGGGACCTGTTCGGGTCCTTCGACTTGGTGGACGTCTGGCGACATCTCCACCCCGACTCCAGCGCCTTCACTAGCGTGAGGTCTGGAGGAGAATGGTCCAGGATCGACCGCCTTTATATTTCCTGGGCGTAAGTCTCCTGCGTTCCGGCGGCCTCCATGCGGCCGGTGCCATGCATGGACCACCACCTGGTGTGGGCGGAGCTCGTTCCGCTGCGCGCACGGTGTGTGTCCGCATACTGGCATTTTAATAACCTGCTGCTGGAGGACGCGCGGTTCCGGGATTCGTTTCGCCGATTCTGGGCCGACTGGAGAAGGAAGCGGGGGGGCTTCCCCTCCTTGAGGCTATGGTGGGACGTGGGCAAGGCTCACGTTTGTCTCTTCTGTCAGGAGTACGCGAAGGGGTCGACCAAGAGGCGGGAGGCCCGGGTCGGGCAGTTGGAGAAGGAGGTGCTCGACCTGGAGTCCCGTCTCGGTCAAATCTTCAAGGACCCGGATCTGCGGATGGTGTACGAAGAGAAGAAGGGCGCGCTGAAGGACCTGCCGCTTGTCGGGTCGCGAGGCGCGTACGTGAGGTCGCGGATCCAGTTCCTGCGGGACCTGGACCGCGGCTCCCCCTTCTTCTGCTCGCTGGAAAAAAGATGGGGGGTCCGTAAGCAGCTCTTGGGGCTGCTGGCCGACGACAGATCTCTGGTCTCGGATCCGGAGGGAATCAGCGCGGAGGCCCGCGCCTATTACGGGGCTCTGTTCTCTCCGGATCCGTCCAGCGAGGCTGCGCGTGGAGTTTTGTGGGAGGACCTGCCGAAGGTCGGCCTGGAGGGCGCCGAAAAATTGGACGCTCCTCTGAGTCTGGAGGAGCTGACCAGCGCCCTCTGCCAGCTCTCCAGGGGTAAGTCCCCGGGGCTGGACGGGCTGACCGTGGAGTTCCACAGGGCATTCTGGGACGTCTTGGGGGGCGACTACGCGCGGGTCCTGGGGTAAAGTTTGGCGACCGGGGAGATGCCCCTCTCTTGTCTCAGGGCGATTATTGTCCTGCTGCCTAAGAAGGGCGATCTGCGCCTCCTTAAAAACTGGCGCCCGGTCTCCCTGCTCAGCACGGACTATAAAATTTTTGCCAGGGCTATGTCTGCTCGCCGAGGCGCCGTGCTGGCCCACATGATCCACCCTGACCAGTCCTACACGGTCCCGGGCCGGACCATCCATGATAACGTCCATCTGGTCCGGGACCTGGTCCACCATTCCCAGAGGGCTGGTCTGTCGGTCGCCTTCCTTCCCCTGGATCAGGAGAAGGCGTTTGACAGGGTGGATCACGAGTACCTCTTCGGGACTCTGCGCGCATTCGGGTTCGGGACGCATTTTGTCGCCCGGATCCGAATTCTGTACACCGCCGCGGAGTGTCTGATTAAAGTTAACGGGTCCTTGACGGCGCCCCTTCGCTTCGGGAGGGGGGTACGTCAGGGATGCCCCATGTCCGGCCAGTTATATGCCGTTTGCGTAGAGCGTTTCCTGCGCCTCTTGCGGAAGAGGTTGACGGGACTGGCTCTGCAAGGGCCGGGCGTGGAGGTGGTCCTCTCGGCTTACGCCGATGACGTGCTCCTCACGGTCACGGATCCCGCTGACTTGCGGAGGATGCGGGAATGCCAGCAGATTTACTCGGACGCATCCTCCGCCAAGATCAACTGGGAGAAATGTTCTGGACTCCTGGTAGGTCAGTGGCGGGTGGACTCCCTTCCGGAGGAGTTCAGGCCCTTCGCCTGGAGCACCACGCAGCTCCTCTACTTGGGAGTCTCCCTCAGCCTTGCCGAGGACGCCTGGCTGGCGAACTGGCAAGAGTTGGAGGCCAAAGTCACCACTCGCTTAGGACGCTGGACAGGATTGCTCCGAGGGTTGTCCTACAGGGGTCGAGCGATGGTCATAAACCAACTGGTGGCCGCCATGTTGTGGTACCGGTTCATCGCTTTGATCCCTCCCCCTGCGTTTGTCGCCAAGATACAGAAGAAGCTCGTCGACTTCTTCTGGGACAAAAGGAAGCACTGGGTCTCTGCCGCGGTTCTGAGTCTCCCGCTTCGGGAGGGCGGTCAGGCATTGGTGTGCCTCCGCACCCAGGCTGCGACTTTCCATCTTCAGACGCTGCAGAGATATCTGTACGTTGAGAATCCTCCGAGATGGTGTGCGCTGGCGACGTATTTTTTCCGCCAGCTGCACGGCCTCAATTACGACACGCAGCTCCTGTTTTTGGAAGTGGGCGGCAGGCGTGCCAGCCTGCGCGAGCTGCCTGTCTTCTACCAGGAACTGCTATGGGTTTGGAACTACGTCGCCTCCAGGCAGAGCTCTCCCCCGTCAGGAATGGCGGCTGTCCTTCGGGAGCCGCTGTTCAGGAATCCGCACCTCCACGTCCGCGAGTTCGGGTGGCTGGCGGAACACAGGGCTGTGCCTGGCAGGGTGACTAGAGTCGGGGACCTACTCGATGGCAGAGGAGCGGGCTGGATGGTGCCGGAGGAGTTGGTGCGGCGCATGTCCTGGGACAGCGTCCGGCTCGCAGTCGATGCCATCGAGGCGGTGAAAGCGATGCTGCACCCCGGTGCCATGAGGTGGATCGAGGTGGCTCAAGCGCATGGGGCGATCCCGTCCGAGCTTTCCCCCGTTCGGACGGAATTCCTTATCGGCGCCCTGCCCCAAAACCCCCCTCGGGGACCCGCGCCTCACAACTTGAGCTGTCTCAAGGAGATGCCCTCCGTGCCTTTTCATTCCGCACGGAGGGGTTTCCTGTACGGGCTGCTCCTGCACACATTCCACTTTGTCATCTTCGCCTGCCGTCCGGACACGCCGTGGCGTGCCGTTTTGCCTTCCGGCGGAGGCGGAGGTCCCCAATGGAGGGCTCTCTATGCGGGAGTCCACCCTTGTTCTATCGGGGACTTGGCCTGGAGGATGTTGCACGGAGCAGCCCCGTGCAATATATTGTTATATAGGTTCACGGACTCCCAGACCACCTGTTTGTTCTGCAGTCTGGAGGAGTCCGTTTCTCATGTGTATATTGATTGTGTGAGGTTGCAGCCCCTCTTCCATTATTTGAAGGGGCTGCTCCTCGATTTTTTGTTGCACTTCAGTCCCACGCTCTTGATCCATGGTCACCCGGTGCGGAGGGGAATGGGCATGCTGGAGGACCTCCTCGTGGGTCTGCTCCTGGGCCTGGCTAAAAAAGCCATTAATTGGTCCAGGCAGCGGGCGGTCGAGGGGGTCATCCAGCCAGATTGCCTCCCTCTCTTCCGCTGCCATGTTCGCACCCGGGTGGCCCTGGAGATGGAGCACGCGGTGTCCGCCGGCGCGCTCGAGTACTTCCGTGACCGGTGGGCACCGTGGGGACTGGAGTGCATAATTGGATTAAACGACCAAATTTTAATTTGATTTGTTAAGGTTTATTGAAAGATTTATTAGAGTTTTAGTTACAGTTTATTTGATCAATTTATTTGGCCTACCAAAAGAGGATTGACTAGAAACAATTAACCAAGGGAAACAAACAAGTGAAGGTGCCATCTAGAGGCTACAGAAGGAACTGACTGGCACCCTCACAACCTCATTCCAGACCTTGCTCTCTGTAGAGCAGGTTGTGCTGCTGCTGATTGGAGAGTGGTGGTCGCCTTGACCTGGGTGTGGAGGGGAAGGAGAGACCCCAGGCCACCACTACCAGCAACCGACTGCCATCAACCAACCAACTTCATCTACCGAGGTGCCTGGAGAGAGAGGAGGAGAGGACAGAGGAGGCCAGCATTACACCTGGAGAGGCCTTTCCATCACTGCCTCCCCAAATTGGCCTCCATTCCAGGAGGGGGAGAGAGGGGAGAGGAGCTGCAATCAACACCCACTGCTTGGAAGGAGGGTAGGAGCAACTTATTTTTTATTTGGAACTTCTGCAGGGGGGTGTCATTCAGTGCATTCCCCAAAGACTTTGTATTGTGGGTAGGGGGAGGAAAGAAGACCGGGCCGGAAGACCAAGGGGTGTCGAAAGCCCCTTCCATTGCCTGGCCTGGGTTAGCTGGAGCTGCCCAGGTGAAGCCTTTCCAGCACGTCGAGACGACCTGGTGTGGGGCTGAGCCTGGGCTTTTCTCCAGCTTCCCCAGGCAAAGACATCTTCTCCCCCTGCCTGAAGACCACCCGCAGAGACTTTGTTTATTTTTCCATCAGGGAGTGCACCCCCTGCCGACACCCACCAACCCATCTGCCATCCTGTGTGGTGCCCCTGCCTTTGCAGCCTCCCTCCTTCCCACCCCCCCTCTCCCTCTCTTTGTCTCTCTCTCTCCCTGTCTCTCAGGAGGCATCTCTGTCTCAAAAACTTCTAACTAATTGCCACTTGAGCAGAGGGGAGTAGGCCACTCTCCCAATTACTTCCATCAAGGGGAGAGGCGGGCCTTTAGTTTAACAGCTCCCTCTGCTCAAGGGAAGACTCAAAAAAAAACCCTGAGGCCTTTTAACACCTTCAGGCTTGTGACTTGGGGTGGGTGTAGCTTTTTCTTTTTAAAAAAGAGAACCACCCCATAATGGCGAGTACATCTTCGCCGGTGGCGGGGTCAGCCAGGTCGTACGCGAGAGTGGCAGCCACAGCCACCTCCGTTCTCGCTTCTTCTGCTGCCCCGTCACCTTTTAAACTTATCACTAAAAAGCTTGGGGTGAAGAGCTACACCCACCCCAACATAACAATTGAGGCGTGCGTTAAGGCCATGGTTGGGGTTGTTGGCCCTTCAGCCATCCTTGCCACCTCAAAAATGTACGGGAAGGCTGTGTTCTTCCTGGGGTCGGAGCGGGCGGTGTCCCTGGCCATCACAAAGGGGCTCACTGTGGGCGGGACCTTCCTGGCGGTGGATCCTCTCGAGGCCACCGCGAGGAGGATCGTTATTTCTAACGTCCCGCCCTACATTCCTGGTGAGCTCCTCCTCCCCCACTTGCACCAACTTGGGGAGGTGAGGTCGGGGATAGCGCCTATCCTGCTCGGCTGCCGGGAAGACAGCCTTCGGCACATCTTCTCCTTCCGGCGCCAGGTTTACATCCGGCTGGCGCGGGAGGAGGACACCGACGGGGATTTTGTCGTCCTCCATGAGGGGACCGCCTCCCGCGCCTTTTGGACGTTGGACGGTGTGCGGTGCCACGCCTGTAAGGAGGTGGGGCACATTAGAAAGAACTGCCCCGCCTCCAAGGCCACCAGATCGTCTGGCGTGGCCGAGGCAGGCGCCGCCACCGCTCCTCTCCCCGGGTCTGACCGCCCCCCTCAAACAACTGATGCGCGGTCGTCGTCGTCGGCCGATGCCATCGAGGCCTCCGGCGGGGGGGAGGGAGCCCGTCCGTGCGGAAAGAAGGCGCGGGGGAAATCCAAACATCTTAGGGTGGGTCCCCCTGCGGAGGGCGAGCCCCTGAACTTAGAGCCCCTGACACCCGCGCGCATTGCGGAGTTGGTCGAGGCAGACGAGGGTGGGAGGGGCCTCGTGCCCGAGCCTGTGGCCGCCGCCGTCGAGGCGGAAACATTAATACCTGCGGCCAGGCTCGGGCCCGAAGGACCTGACGGACCTGCCCCGTCGGAGGGAACTGAGGAGGAGGCCCCTGCAGGCATGGAGGTCTCCCTCGCTCCCTCCGCATTAAAAAGAAGGCGCGACCCCCTGGAGGAGGAGGAGGACCGGGAGGAGGAAGGTCCCTCCGTTCAGGGGGAGTCGTCGCCCGCCGCGGATGCTGCGCCCCCACCTCCCGCTGTCACCGTCTCCGGCGTTCGGCAGGGGTCGCCTGTCCCTCGGGAGGCTGAGGCAGATGTGTCTGTCCGGCACGTGCCTCCCGGGGATGGGGATGAGACCCTGCCCGTGGGGGGGGTCGCGGAGCAACCCGCGGCTGAGTTTGATTGTCTTTTAGTGGCGTTACCCCTCGACGGGTCGGGCGGCCTAGGGTCTGGGTCGGGCGAGCTCGATGAAGGTGAGCTCGCCCAAAGCGACCCGGACTTTTCCCAGGGGCTGCTCGACCTGGTCGAGGTTTTAACCGAGGTCACCCCATCTGCTGGGTCGAAGGCCGGTGGCACGGTAGAGGAAGGCCGTCTGTCTGTGTCTCTGGCGCCGGACGACTTGGAGGAGTTCGGTTTTGTCTGTTCTCCGATTTCTCCGGTCGTTCCGGCGTCTGGGGCGGAGGGGGGCTCCGAACCGCCGCCGTCTTCTGGCCCGGCCCACACAGAGGAGCCCAGGGAGGATTCCTCTGCCACCGATCCTGGGGTTGGGGTCCGGGCAGAGGCGGGGCTGGCTGCAGCGGCTGAGCCGTTTGCTGCGCACTGCGCGACGGGCGGGTCGGCCGCCGGCGACGACCACCCCGGAGGAGGATGGGGACTCGGTGACGGGCATGGAGGACGAGTTGGAATCCATCGCCGGCGAGGAGATGGATGACCTCGTTCCCCCCGCCGAGTCCCCCCTCATTTCCGTCAGGGAACTCCGGGCTTTTGTGGCCACGTGCCATGGTCGTCGGAACAAGACCCAGCTGGCCCTCGCCAGGTGGTCGGAGCTGGCGCTGCTCATCGGGTCGGTCCACGCCGCCGTCAGGGCCGTGAGCGCGGACGCGGACGTGAGCCCGCTCAAGCTGCGTCGGCTCAGGTCGTTTCTCACTGGGATCCTGAGGGAGTGGCGGTCGACTAGCGGCTGCGCTCCCTCCCCCCGTTAGTTGTAGGTAGCGGTTGCACTATGCTTCTGAGATGAAGATAACCATAGCCAGCCTCAACATCAACGGCAGCAGGGAGGCTCGCCGCAGATTTAACAACCTTTCGGTCCTTCGGGACGGGAAGTATGCGGTATGCTTCCTGCAAGAAACCCACTCCGTTCCGGGAGACGAGGCCACGTGGCTCCTGGAGTGGCAAGGAGGGGTCAGCATGAGTCACCTCTCCAGCGTTTCCAGTGGGGTGGCTATCTTGCTGGCCCCGCATTTTCAGCCGGAGATCTTGGGGGTCAAGGAGCTCGTGCCGGGCTGTTTGCTCCAGGTCACTGTGCACCTGGGGGGCGTGCCGCTTCATCTAGTTAACGTGTACACCCCTCAGGCCGGTGCGCAGCAAGTGCGCTTCTTTGAAGAAGTGTCCGCTCTTCTGGGCTCCATCGACGCGGGCGAGTGCGTCATCCTCGGCGGGGATTTTAACTGCACCCTCGAGGCGAGGGACCGTTCGGGCCCCCAGCGATGCCCGGCGGCAATGGAGAAGTTGAGGGACCTGGTCGGGTCCTTTGACTTGGTGGATGTCTGGCGACATCTCCACCCCGACTCCAGCGCCTTCACTAGCGTGAGGTCTGGAGGAGGATGGTCCAGGATCGACCGCCTTTATATTTCCCGGGCGTACGTCTCCTGCGTTCTGGCGGCCTCCATGCGGCCGGTGCCATGCACGGACCACCACCTGGTGTGGGCGGAGCTCGTTCCGCTGCGCGCACGGGGGGGGGGTCCGTGTACTGGCATTTTAATAACCTGCTGCTGGAGGACGAGCGGTTCCGGGATTCATTTCACCGATTCTGGGCCGACTGGAGAAGGAAGCGGGGGGGCTTCCCCTCCTTGAGGCTATGGTGGGACGTGGGCAAGGCTCACGTCTGTCCCTTCTGTCAGGAGTACGCGAAGGGGTCGACCAAGAGGCGGTAGGCCCGGGTCGGGCGGTTGGAGAAGGAGGTGCTCGACCTGGAGTCCCGTCTCGCTCAAGTCTTCAAGGACCCGGCCCTGCGGACGGTGTACGAAGAGAAGAAGGGCGCGCTGAAGGACCTGCAGCTTGTCGGGTCCCGAGGCACGTACGTGAGGTCGCGGATCCAGTTCCTGCGGGACCTGGACCGCGGCGCCCCCTTCTTCTACTCGCTGGAAAAAAGACGGGGGGTCCGTAAGCAGCTCTCGGGGCTGCTGGCCGACGACGGATCTCTGGTCTCGGATTCGGAGGGAATCAGCGCGGAGGCCCGCGCCTATTACGGGGCTCTGTTCTCTCCGGATCTGTCCAGCGAGGCTGCGCGCGGAGTTTTGTGGGAGGACCTGCCGAAGGTCGGCCTGGAGGGCGCCGAAAAATTGGACGCTCCTCTGAGTCTGGAGGAGCTGACCGGCGCCCTCCGCCAGCTCTCCAGGGGGAAGTCCCCAGGCCTGGACGGGCTGACCGTGGAGTTCCACAGGGCATTCTGGGACATCTTGGGGGGCGACTACGCGCGGGTCCTGGGGGAAAGTTTGGCGACCGGGGAGATGCCCCTCTCTTGACGCAGGGCGGTTATTGTCCTGCTGCCTAAGAAGGGCGATCTCCGCCTCCTTAAAAACTGGCGCCCGGCCTCCCTCCTCAGCACGGACTATAAAATTATTGCCAGGGCTATGTCTGCTCGCCTAGGCGCCGTGCTGGCCCACATGATCCACCCCGACCAGTCCTACACGGTCCCGGGCCGGACCACCCACGATAACGTCCATCTGGTCCAGGACCTGGTCCACCATTCCCAGAGGGCTGGTCTTTCGTTCGCCTTCCTTTCCCTGGATCAGGAAAAGGCATTCGACAGGGTGGATCACGAGTATCTCTTCGGGACTCTGCGCGCATTCGGGTTCGGGACGCATTTTGTCTTCCGGATCCGACTTCTGTACGCCGCCGCGGAGTATCTGATTAAAGTTAACGGGTCCTTGACGGCGCCCCTTCGCTTCGGGAAGGGGATGCGTCAGGGATGCCCCATGTCCGGCCAGTTATACGCCGTTTGCATAGAGCCTTTCCAGCGCCTCTTGCGGAAGAGGTTGATGGGACTGGCTCTGCGAGGCCCAGGCATGGAGGTGGTCCTCTCGGCTTACGCCGACGACGTGCTTCTCACGGTCACGGATCCCGCTGACTTGCGGAGGATGCGGGAATGCCAGCAGATTTACTCGGATGCATCCTCCGCCAAGATCAACTGGGAGAAATGTTCTGGACTCCTGGTGGGTCAGTGGCGGGTGGACTCCCTGCTGGAGGAGTTCAGGCCCTTCGCCTATGCACCACGCACCTCCTCTACTTGGGAGTCTACCTCAGCCCTGCCGAGGATGCCTGGCCGGCGAACTGGCAAGAGTTGGAGGCCAAAGTCACCACTCGCTTAGGACGCTGGACAGGATTGCTCCGAGTGTTGTCCTACAGGGGTCGAGCGATGGTCATAAACCAACTGGTGGCCGCCATGTTGTGGTACCGGTTCGTCACTTTGATCCCTCCCCCTGCGTTTGTCGCCAAGATACAGAAGAAGCTCGTCGACTTCTTCTGGGACAAAAGGAAGCACTGGGTCTCTGCCACGGTTCTGTGTCTCCCGCTTAGGGTGGGCGGTCAGGCGTTGGTGTGCCTCCGCACCCAGGCTGCGACTTTCCGTCTTCAGACGCTGCAGAGATACCTGTACGTCGAGAATCGTCCGAGATTGTGTGCGCTGGCGACGTACTTTTTCCGCCAGCTGCACGGCCTCAATTACGACACGCAGCTCCTGTTTTTGGAAGTGGGCAGCAGGCGTGCCAGCCTGCGGGAGCTGCCTGTCTTCTACCAGGAACTGCTATGGGTTTGGAACTACGTCGCCTCCAGGCGGAGCTCTCCCCCGTCAGGAATGGCGGCTGTCCTTCGGGAGCCGCTGTTCAGGAATCCGCACCTCCACGTCCGTGAGTTCGGGTGGCTGGCGGAATGCAGGGCTGTGCCTGGCAGGGTGACTAGAGTCGGGGACCTACTCGATGGTGGAGGAGCGGGCTGGATCGCGCCGGAGGAGTTGGCGCGGCGCATGTCCTGGGATAGCGTCCGGCTCGCGGTCGATGCCATCGAGGCAGTGAAAGCGACGCTGCACCCCAGCACCACGAGGTGTATCGAGGCGGCTCAAGCACGTGGGGTGATCCCGTCTGAGCTTTCCCCCGTTCGGACGGAATTCCTTTTCGGCGCCCTGCCCCAAAACCCACCTCAGGGACCGACGCATCACAACTTGAGCCGTCTCGAGGAGATGCCCTCCGTGCCTTTTCATTCCGCACGGAGGGGTTTCCTGTACGGGCTGCTCCTGCACACCTTCTACTTTGTCATCTTCGCCTGCCATCCGGACACGCCGTGGCATGCTGTTTTGCCTTCCGGCGGAGGAGGAGGTCCCCAATGGAGGGCTCTCTATGCGGGAGTCCTCCCTTGTTCTATCGGGGACTTGGCCTGGAGGGTGTTGCACAGAGCAGTCCCGTGCAATATATTGTTGAATAGGTTCACGGACTCCCAGACCGCCTGTTTGTTCTGCGGTCTGGAGGAGTCCGTTTCTCATGTGTATATTGATTGTGTGAGGTTGCAGCCCCTCTTCCATTATTTGAAGGGGCTGCTCCTCGATTTTTGGTTGCACTTCAGTCCCACGCTCTTGATCTACGGTCACCCGGTGCAGAGGGGAGTGGGCAGGCTGGAGGACCTCCTCGTGGGTCTGCTCCTGGGCCTGGCAAAAAAAGGCCATCAATTGGTCCAGGCAGCGGGCGGTCGAGGGGGCCGTCCAGCCAGATTGCCTCCCTCTCTTCCGCGGCCATGTTCGCGCCCGGGTGGCCCTGGAGATGGAGCACGCGGTGTCCGCTGGCGTGCTCGAGCACTTCCGTGACTGGTGGGTGCCACGGGGACTGGAGTGCATAATTGGATTGGACGACCAAATTTTAATTTGATTTGTTAAGGTTTATTTAAAGATTTATTAGAGTTTTAGTTACAGTTTATTTGTTCAATTTATTTTGGCCCTACAAAAGAGGATTGACTAGAAACAATTAACCAAGGGAAACAAACAAGTGAAGGTGCCATCTAGAGGCTACAGAAGGAACTGACTGGCACCCTCACATTAGCTACCCTCCAATCCATGGGAACTGTTCCAGAGTCTATAGAATTTGGAAGATGACCAGCAATGCATCTACTATTTCTAGGGCCACATCCTTAGGTACCCTAGGATGTAGATTATCAGGCCCTGGTGATTTATTGGCCTTCAATCCCGTTAATTTCCCTTACACCATTTCCCTACAAATACTGATTTCATTCAGTTCCTCCCTCTCATTAGACCCTATGATCCCCAACATCTCTGGGAGTTTATTTGTGTCCTCCTTTGTGAAGACAGAACCAAAGTATGTATTTAATTGGTCTGCCGTGTCTTTGTTCCCCATTATAATTTCCCCTGATTCTGACTGCAAGGGACCTGCGCTTGACTTTACCAATCTTTTTCTCTTCACATATCTATAGAAGATTTTACAGTCAGTTGTTATGTTCACTGCAAGCATACACTCATACTCTATATTCCCCCTCTTAATTAATCCCTTTGTCCTCCTTTGCTGAATCCTAAACTGCTCCCAATCCTAAGGTTTGTTGCTTTTTCTGGCCAATTTATATGTCCCGGGGCGGGTACAACATGGGTTAGATACAGAGTAAAGCTCCCTCTACACTGTACCAATCAAACACTCCCGGGGCGGGTACAGCATATGTTGGAAAAGGAGTAAAGGTCCCTCTTCACTCTGCCATGAAACACTCCCAGGGTGGGTACAGCACGGGTTAGATAAAGAGTAAAGCTCCTAATAGACTGACCCATCAAAGACTCCCGGGGCAGATACAGCACGGGTTAGATACAGCGTAAAGCTCCCTATACACTGGCCCTACAAAAACTCCCAGGGCAGGTACGCATGGGTTAGATACAGAGTAAAGCTTTTTCTACATTGCCCCATCAATCACTCCCGGGGCAGATACAGCACGGGTTAGATACAGCATAAAGCTCCCTATACACTGCCCCATCAAACACTCACAGGGCAGTTACAGCACAGGTTAGATAAAGAGTAAAAATCCCTCTATAATATACCATGAAACACTCCCAGGAAGGGTACAGCATGGGTTAGATACAGAGTAAAGATCCCTCTACACTGTCCCATCAAACACTCCCAGGGCAGGAACAGCACGGGTTAGGTACAGAGTAAAACACCCTCTACACCGTCCCATCAAACATTCCCAGGGCAGATATAGCATGGGTTAGATACAGAGCATAGCTCCCTCTACACTATCCCATCAAGCACTCCCATGGCAGATACAGCACGGGTTAGATATAGAGTAAAACAGCCCTATACTGTCCCACCATAACGCTCCCAGGGCAGGCACAGCACAGATTAGATACAGAGTACAGCTCCCTCTACACTGTCCCCATCAAACGCTCCTGGGGTGCGTACAGCATGGGTTTGATACAGAGTAAAGATCCCCCTACACTGTCCCATGAAACACACCCATGGTGGGGTCATCACAGGTTAGATACAGAGTGAAGCTCCCTCTACACTGTCTCATGAAGCACTCCCAGGGCAGGTACCGCATGGGTGAGATACAGAGTAAAATTCCCTCTACACTGCCCCATCAAACACTCCCAGGACAGGTACAGCACAGGTTAGATAAAGAGTAAAACTCCCTCTACACTGTCCCATCAAACACTCCCGGGACAGGTACAGCACAGGTTAGATAAAGAGTAAAACTCCCTCTACACTGTCCCATCAAGCACTCCCATGGATGGTACAGCACGGGTTAGATATAGTGAAAAATATCCCTGTAATGTCCCATCAAAACATTACCAGGACAGGTAGAGCACAGGTTAGATACAGAGTAAAGATCCCTCTACACTGCACCATCAAACACTCCCAGAGTAGGTACAGCATGGTTTAGATACAGAGTAAAGCTCCATCTACACTATCCCATCAATTACTCCCGGGGCAGGTACAGCATGGGCAAGATACAGAGTAAAGCTCCCATTCCACTGTCCCATCAAAAACCCCCAGGGCGGGTACAGCACGGGTTAGAGACAGAGTAAAGCTCCTTCTACACTGCCCCTTGAAACACTCCCAGGGCAGATACAGCATGCATTAGATGCAGAGAAAACCTCCCCCAACACTGTCTCATCAAACACTCCCAGGGCGTGTACAGCACAGTTTCGATATAGAGAAAATCTTCCCCTGCACTGTCCATCGAACACTCCCAGGGCAGGTATAGCAGAGGTTAGATACAGAATAAAGCTCAATCAAACAATCACAGGACAGGTACAGCACAGGTTAGATACAGAGTTAAGCTTGCTCTTCACTGTCCCATCAAACCCACCCAGGGTAGGTACAGCATGGGTTAGATACAGAGTAAAGCTCCCTCTACACTGTCCCATCAAACACTCTCAGGGCAGGTACAGCACAGTTTAGATATAAAGCGAAGCTCCATCTACACTGTCCCCATCAAACAATCCCGAGGCGGGTAGAGCACGGATTAGTTACAGAGTAAAGCGCCCCCAACACTGTCCCATCAAACACTTCCAGGGCGTGTACAGCACAGGTTCAATACACAGAAAATCTCCCCCTAGAATGTCCATCGAACACTCCCAGGGCAGGTATAGCACAGGTTAGATAAAGAGTAAATCTCCCTCTACACTGCCCCATCAAACAATCACAGGACAGGTACAGCACTGGTTAGATACAGAGTAAAACTCCCTCTACACTGTCCCTATCAAACACTATCGGGGCAGGTACAGCACGGGTTAGATACAGAGTAAAGCTCCCTCTACACTGTCCCATCAAACACTCCCAGGGAGGGTACAGCACGAGTTAGTTATAGAGTAAAGCTCCCTCTTCACTGTCCCATCAAATACTCTCAGGGCAGGTACAGCACAGTTTAGATACAGAGTAAAGCTTCCTCTCCACTGTCCCCATCAAACACTACCAGGGCGGGTACAGCACGGGTTAGATACAGAGTAACAATGCCTCTACACTGTCCCATGAAACATTCACAGGGAGGGTACAGCACGGGTTAGTTACAGATAAAATTTCCCTCTACATTGCCCCATCAAACACTCCCGGTGCGGGTACAGCACGTGTTAGATACAAAGTAAAGCTCCCTCTTCACTTTCCCATCAAACACTCTCAGGGCAGGTACAGCACGGTTTAGATACAGAGTTAAGCTCCCTCTACACTGTCCAAATCAAATACTCCTGGGGCCGGCACACCATGTGTTAGATACAGAGAAAATCTCCCCATCCACTGTCCCATCAAACACTCCCAGGGCAGGTACAGTACGAGTTAGATACAGAGTAAACCTCCCTCTACACTGTCCCATCATACACTCCCGGGGCAGTTAACTGCATGGGTTAGATACAGCGTAAAGGTCCCTCTACACTCTCCCATCAAAAACTCCCAGGGCAGGTACAGCATGAGTTAGATACAGAGTAAAGCTCCCTCTACACTGTACCAATCAAACACTCCCGGGGCGGGTACAGCATATGTTGGAAAAGGAGTAAAGGTCCCTCTTCACTCTGCCATGAAACACTCCCAGGGTGGGTACAGCACGGGTTAGATAAAGAGTAAAGCTCCTAATAGACTGACCCATCAAAGACTCCCGGGGCAGATACAGCACGGGTTAGATACAGCGTAAAGCTCCCTATACACTGGCCCTACAAAAACTCCCAGGGCAGGTACGCATGGGTTAGATACAGAGTAAAGCTTTTTCTACATTGCCCCATCAATCACTCCCGGGGCAGATACAGCACGGGTTAGATACAGCATAAAGCTCCCTATACACTGCCCCATCAAACACTCACAGGGCAGTTACAGCACAGGTTAGATAAAGAGTAAAAATCCCTCTATAATATACCATGAAACACTCCCAGGAAGGGTACAGCATGGGTTAGATACAGAGTAAAGATCCCTCTACACTGTCCCATCAAACACTCCCAGGGCAGGAACAGCACGGGTTAGGTACAGAGTAAAACACCCTCTACACCGTCCCATCAAACATTCCCAGGGCAGATATAGCATGGGTTAGATACAGAGCATAGCTCCCTCTACACTATCCCATCAAGCACTCCCATGGCAGATACAGCACGGGTTAGATATAGAGTAAAACAGCCCTATACTGTCCCACCATAACGCTCCCAGGGCAGGCACAGCACAGATTAGATACAGAGTACAGCTCCCTCTACACTGTCCCCATCAAACGCTCCTGGGGTGCGTACAGCATGGGTTTGATACAGAGTAAAGATCCCCCTACACTGTCCCATGAAACACACCCATGGTGGGGTCATCACAGGTTAGATACAGAGTGAAGCTCCCTCTACACTGTCTCATGAAGCACTCCCAGGGCAGGTACCGCATGGGTGAGATACAGAGTAAAATTCCCTCTACACTGCCCCATCAAACACTCCCAGGACAGGTACAGCACAGGTTAGATAAAGAGTAAAACTCCCTCTACACTGTCCCATCAAACACTCCCGGGACAGGTACAGCACAGGTTAGATAAAGAGTAAAACTCCCTCTACACTGTCCCATCAAGCACTCCCATGGATGGTACAGCACGGGTTAGATATAGTGAAAAATATCCCTGTAATGTCCCATCAAAACATTACCAGGACAGGTAGAGCACAGGTTAGATACAGAGTAAAGATCCCTCTACACTGCACCATCAAACACTCCCAGAGTAGGTACAGCATGGTTTAGATACAGAGTAAAGCTCCATCTACACTATCCCATCAATTACTCCCGGGGCAGGTACAGCATGGGCAAGATACAGAGTAAAGCTCCCATTCCACTGTCCCATCAAAAACCCCCAGGGCGGGTACAGCACGGGTTAGAGACAGAGTAAAGCTCCTTCTACACTGCCCCTTGAAACACTCCCAGGGCAGATACAGCATGCATTAGATGCAGAGAAAACCTCCCCCAACACTGTCTCATCAAACACTCCCAGGGCGTGTACAGCACAGTTTCGATATAGAGAAAATCTTCCCCTGCACTGTCCATCGAACACTCCCAGGGCAGGTATAGCAGAGGTTAGATACAGAATAAAGCTCAATCAAACAATCACAGGACAGGTACAGCACAGGTTAGATACAGAGTTAAGCTTGCTCTTCACTGTCCCATCAAACCCACCCAGGGTAGGTACAGCATGGGTTAGATACAGAGTAAAGCTCCCTCTACACTGTCCCATCAAACACTCTCAGGGCAGGTACAGCACAGTTTAGATATAAAGCGAAGCTCCATCTACACTGTCCCCATCAAACAATCCCGAGGCGGGTAGAGCACGGATTAGTTACAGAGTAAAGCGCCCCCAACACTGTCCCATCAAACACTTCCAGGGCGTGTACAGCACAGGTTCAATACACAGAAAATCTCCCCCTAGAATGTCCATCGAACACTCCCAGGGCAGGTATAGCACAGGTTAGATAAAGAGTAAATCTCCCTCTACACTGCCCCATCAAACAATCACAGGACAGGTACAGCACTGGTTAGATACAGAGTAAAACTCCCTCTACACTGTCCCTATCAAACACTATCGGGGCAGGTACAGCACGGGTTAGATACAGAGTAAAGCTCCCTCTACACTGTCCCATCAAACACTCCCAGGGAGGGTACAGCACGAGTTAGTTATAGAGTAAAGCTCCCTCTTCACTGTCCCATCAAATACTCTCAGGGCAGGTACAGCACAGTTTAGATACAGAGTAAAGCTTCCTCTCCACTGTCCCCATCAAACACTACCAGGGCGGGTACAGCACGGGTTAGATACAGAGTAACAATGCCTCTACACTGTCCCATGAAACATTCACAGGGAGGGTACAGCACGGGTTAGTTACAGATAAAATTTCCCTCTACATTGCCCCATCAAACACTCCCGGTGCGGGTACAGCACGTGTTAGATACAAAGTAAAGCTCCCTCTTCACTTTCCCATCAAACACTCTCAGGGCAGGTACAGCACGGTTTAGATACAGAGTTAAGCTCCCTCTACACTGTCCAAATCAAATACTCCTGGGGCCGGCACACCATGTGTTAGATACAGAGAAAATCTCCCCATCCACTGTCCCATCAAACACTCCCAGGGCAGGTACAGTACGAGTTAGATACAGAGTAAACCTCCCTCTACACTGTCCCATCATACACTCCCGGGGCAGTTAACTGCATGGGTTAGATACAGCGTAAAGGTCCCTCTACACTCTCCCATCAAAAACTCCCAGGGCAGGTACAGCATGAGTTAGATACAGAGTAAAGCTCCCTCTACACTGTACCAATCAAACACTCCCGGGGCGGGTACAGCATATGTTGGAAAAGGAGTAAAGGTCCCTCTTCACTCTGCCATGAAACACTCCCAGGGTGGGTACAGCACGGGTTAGATAAAGAGTAAAGCTCCTAATAGACTGACCCATCAAAGACTCCCGGGGCAGATACAGCACGGGTTAGATACAGCGTAAAGCTCCCTATACACTGGCCCTACAAAAACTCCCAGGGCAGGTACGCATGGGTTAGATACAGAGTAAAGCTTTTTCTACATTGCCCCATCAATCACTCCCGGGGCAGATACAGCACGGGTTAGATACAGCATAAAGCTCCCTATACACTGCCCCATCAAACACTCACAGGGCAGTTACAGCACAGGTTAGATAAAGAGTAAAAATCCCTCTATAATATACCATGAAACACTCCCAGGAAGGGTACAGCATGGGTTAGATACAGAGTAAAGATCCCTCTACACTGTCCCATCAAACACTCCCAGGGCAGGAACAGCACGGGTTAGGTACAGAGTAAAACACCCTCTACACCGTCCCATCAAACATTCCCAGGGCAGATATAGCATGGGTTAGATACAGAGCATAGCTCCCTCTACACTATCCCATCAAGCACTCCCATGGCAGATACAGCACGGGTTAGATATAGAGTAAAACAGCCCTATACTGTCCCACCATAACGCTCCCAGGGCAGGCACAGCACAGATTAGATACAGAGTACAGCTCCCTCTACACTGTCCCCATCAAACGCTCCTGGGGTGCGTACAGCATGGGTTTGATACAGAGTAAAGATCCCCCTACACTGTCCCATGAAACACACCCATGGTGGGGTCATCACAGGTTAGATACAGAGTGAAGCTCCCTCTACACTGTCTCATGAAGCACTCCCAGGGCAGGTACCGCATGGGTGAGATACAGAGTAAAATTCCCTCTACACTGCCCCATCAAACACTCCCAGGACAGATACAGCACAGGTTAGATAAAGAGTAAAACTCCCTCTACACTGTCCCATCAAACACTCCCGGGACAGGTACAGCACAGGTTAGATAAAGAGTAAAACTCCCTCTACACTGTCCCATCAAGCACTCCCATGGATGGTACAGCACGGGTTAGATATAGTGAAAAATATCCCTGTAATGTCCCATCAAAACATTACCAGGACAGGTAGAGCACAGGTTAGATACAGAGTAAAGATCCCTCTACACTGCACCATCAAACACTCCCAGAGTAGGTACAGCATGGTTTAGATACAGAGTAAAGCTCCATCTACACTATCCCATCAATTACTCCCGGGGCAGGTACAGCATGGGCAAGATACAGAGTAAAGCTCCCATTCCACTGTCCCATCAAAAACCCCCAGGGCGGGTACAGCACGGGTTAGAGACAGAGTAAAGCTCCTTCTACACTGCCCCTTGAAACACTCCCAGGGCAGATACAGCATGCATTAGATGCAGAGAAAACCTCCCCCAACACTGTCTCATCAAACACTCCCAGGGCGTGTACAGCACAGTTTCGATATAGAGAAAATCTTCCCCTGCACTGTCCATCGAACACTCCCAGGGCAGGTATAGCAGAGGTTAGATACAGAATAAAGCTCAATCAAACAATCACAGGACAGGTACAGCACAGGTTAGATACAGAGTTAAGCTTGCTCTTCACTGTCCCATCAAACCCACCCAGGGTAGGTACAGCATGGGTTAGATACAGAGTAAAGCTCCCTCTACACTGTCCCATCAAACACTCTCAGGGCAGGTACAGCACAGTTTAGATATAAAGCGAAGCTCCATCTACACTGTCCCCATCAAACAATCCCGAGGCGGGTAGAGCACGGATTAGTTACAGAGTAAAGCGCCCCCAACACTGTCCCATCAAACACTTCCAGGGCGTGTACAGCACAGGTTCAATACACAGAAAATCTCCCCCTAGAATGTCCATCGAACACTCCCAGGGCAGGTATAGCACAGGTTAGATAAAGAGTAAATCTCCCTCTACACTGCCCCATCAAACAATCACAGGACAGGTACAGCACTGGTTAGATACAGAGTAAAACTCCCTCTACACTGTCCCTATCAAACACTATCGGGGCAGGTACAGCACGGGTTAGATACAGAGTAAAGCTCCCTCTACACTGTCCCATCAAACACTCCCAGGGAGGGTACAGCACGAGTTAGTTATAGAGTAAAGCTCCCTCTTCACTGTCCCATCAAATACTCTCAGGGCAGGTACAGCACAGTTTAGATACAGAGTAAAGCTTCCTCTCCACTGTCCCCATCAAACACTACCAGGGCGGGTACAGCACGGGTTAGATACAGAGTAACAATGCCTCTACACTGTCCCATGAAACATTCACAGGGAGGGTACAGCACGGGTTAGTTACAGATAAAATTTCCCTCTACATTGCCCCATCAAACACTCCCGGTGCGGGTACAGCACGTGTTAGATACAAAGTAAAGCTCCCTCTTCACTTTCCCATCAAACACTCTCAGGGCAGGTACAGCACGGTTTAGATACAGAGTTAAGCTCCCTCTACACTGTCCAAATCAAATACTCCTGGGGCCGGCACACCATGTGTTAGATACAGAGAAAATCTCCCCATCCACTGTCCCATCAAACACTCCCAGGGCAGGTACAGTACGAGTTAGATACAGAGTAAACCTCCCTCTACACTGTCCCATCATACACTCCCGGGGCAGTTAACTGCATGGGTTAGATACAGCGTAAAGGTCCCTCTACACTCTCCCATCAAAAACTCCCAGGGCAGGTACAGCATGAGTTAGATACAGAGTAAAGATCCCTCTACACATTCCCATCAAACACTCCCGCGGTAGTTACCGCATGGGTTAGATACAGCGTAAAGCTCCCTCTACACTGTCCCATCAAACACTCCCAGGGCAGGTACAGCACGGGTTAGATACAGAGTAAAGCTCCCTCTACGCTGTCCCATCAAACACTCCCTGGGCAGGTACAGCACAGGTTAGATACAGAGTAAATCTTCCTCTTCACCGTCCCATCAAACACTCCCAGGGCAAGTACAGCATGAGTTAGATACAGCGTGAAGCTCCCTCTACACTATCCCAACAAACACTCCCTGGGCAGGTACAGCACAAGTTAGATACAGAGTAAAGCTTCCACTTCACTGTCCCATCCAACACTCCCAGGGCAGGTACAGCACGGGTTAGATACAGAGTAGGTAGTGCAGGGGTCCCCTGTGGCCATCCCCCTCTCAAACAGATATACCATTTTGGATATTGTTGGGGAGGATGGCTTATCGGGGGAAGGCAGCAGCAACCATCTTCCTGGCAACATGGGTGGTTCTGCTGCATGGGACGGGAGGAAAAAGAGCGGGAGAGCTGTAGTGATTGGGCATTCTTTTGTAAGCGGAATAGATAGGCGTTTCTGCGGCCGCAAACGAGACTCCAGGATGGTATGTTGCCTCCCTGGTGCATGGGTCAAGGATGTCTCGATGCAGCTGCAGGGCATGCTGGAGGGGGAGGGTGAACAGCCAGTTGTCGTGGTGCATATAGGTACCAACGATATAGGTAAAACATGGGATGAGGTCCTAAAAGCTGATTATAGGAAGTTAGGAGGTAAATTAAAAAATAGGACCTCAAAGTTAGTAATCTCAGGATTGCTACCAGTGCCATGTGCCAGTCAGTGTAGAAATAGAAGGATATTTCAGATGAATACGTGACTAGAAGAATGGTGCAAGGGGGAGAGATTCAAATTCCTGGGACATTGGAACCGATTCTGGGGGAGGTGGGCCCAGTACAAACTGGATGGTTTTCACCTGGGCAGGACCGGGACCGATGTCCTAGGGGGAGTGTTTGCAAATGCTGTTGGGGAGGGTTTAAACTAAAATGGCAGGGGGTTGGGAACCTGTGCAGGGAGACAGAGGAAAGGGAAGCAAGGATAGAAGCAAAAGACAGGAAGGAGAAAAGCAAAAGTGGAAGTCAGGGAAATCAAGGGTGTAAATCAAACATGGCCGCAGTAAACAATAATTCTAAAAGGTCTAAGAGTGTTTAAAAAACAAGCCTGAAGTCTTTGTGTCTTAATGCGATGCACATTCGTAATAAGGTGGATGAATTAGCTGCACAAATAGATGTAAACGGATATGATATAATTGGGATTACGGAGACATGGCTCCAGGGTGACGAAGGCTGGGAATTCAACATCCAGGGGCATTCAATATTCAGGAAGGACAGGCAAAAAGGAAAAGGCGGTGGGGTAGCAATGCTGGTTAAAGAGGAGATTAACACAATGGTAAGGAAGGATATTAGCTCTGATGATGTGGAATCTGTATGGGTAGAGCTGAGAAATACCAAGGGGCAGAAAATGTTAGTGGGAGTTGTATACAGACCCCCAAACAGTAATGCTGAGGTTGGCGATGGCATTAAATGGGAAATTAGAGATGCGTGCAATAAGTGCACAGCAGTTATCATGGGTGACTTTAATCTACATATAGATTGGTCTAACCAAATTAGTAACAATACTGTGGAAGAGGAATTCCTAGAGTGTATACGGGATGGTTTACTGGACCAATATTTTGAGGAACCAACTAGAGATCAGGCTATCTTAGACTGGGCATTAAGTAATGAGAAAGGATTAATTAGCAATCTTGTTGTGCAAGGCCCCTTGGGGAGGAGCGATCATAATATGATAGAATTCTTAATTAAGATGGAGAATAGTTGGTTCAGAGACTTGGGTACTGAATTTAAATAAAGGAACCTACGCTGGTATGAGGTGTGAGTTAGCTAGGATGGATTGGGGAATGTTACTTAAAGGGTTGATGGTAAATCGGCAATGGCAAACATTCAAAGATCGCATTGATGAACTACAGAATTTGATCATCCGTGTTTGGCATAAAAATAAAACAAAAAAGGTGACACAACATTGCCAAGCAAGGGAAATTAGGGATAGCATAAGATCCAAGGCGAGGACATACAAATTGGCCAGAAAAAGCAGCAAACCTGAGGAGTGGGAGCAGTTTAGGATTCAGCAAAGGAGGACAAAGGGATTAATTAAGAGGGGGAAAATAGAGTATGAGAGTAAGCTGGCAGGGCACATAAAAATTGACTGTAAAAGCTTCTATAGATATGTGAAGAGAAAAACTTTGGTAAAGTCAAGCATAGCTCCCTTGCAGTCAGAATCAGGGGTAATTATAATGGGGAACAAAGACATGGCAGACCAATTAAATACATACTTTGGTTCTGTCTTCACAAAGGAGGACACAAATAAACTCCCAGAGATGTCAGGGAACATAGGGTCTAATGAGAGGGAGGAACTGAATGAAATCAGTATTTGTAGGGAAATGGTGTTAAGGAAATTGATGGGATTGAATGCCGATAAATCCCCAGGGCCTGATAATCTACATCCTAGGGTACTTAAGGAAGTGGCCCTAGAAATAATAGATGCATTGCTGGTCATCTTCCAAAATTCTATAGACTCTGTAACAGTTCCCATGGATTGGAGGGTAGCTAATGTAACCCCACTATTTAAAGGTGGTAGAGAAAAAATGGGGAATTATAGACCGGTAAGCCTGACATCGGTAGTGGGTAAAATGCTAGAGTGCATTATAAAAGATGTAATAGCAGAGCACTTGGAAAACAGTGACAGGATCGGACAAAGTCAACATGGATTTACAAAAAGGTAAATCATGCTTGACTAATCTACTGGAATTTTTTGAGGATGTAACTGGTAGAATAGATAAGTGAGAACCAGTGGATGTGGTGTATTTGGACTTTCAGAAGGCTTTCGATAAGGTCCCGCATAAGAGACTAGCGTGCAAAGTTAAAGCACATGGGATTGGGGGTGAGGGACTGACTTGGACAGAAAACTGGTTGGCAGACAGGAAGCAAAAAGTTGGAATAAATGGGTCTTTTTCCGAGTGGAAGGCAGTGACTAGTGGGGTACCGCAGGGATTGTTGCTAGGACCCCAGTTATTCAAACTATATATTAATGATCTAGACAAGGGAACTAAATGTAATATCTCCAAGTTTGCAGACGACACAAAGCTGGGTGGGCGTGTGTGCTGTGAGGAGGATGCAGAGAAACTCCAGTACGATTTGGACAGGTTGGGCGATTGGGCAGATGCATGGCAGATGCAGTGTTATGTGGATAAATGCAAGGTCATCCACTTTGGTGGCAAAAAGAGGAAGGTGTAAGAACGTGGGTTCCTAACTAAAACATTGAGTTCTACTCAGGCGATCAAACAAAATGAACTTTAATGAAACTAACAGGCTTTAACAAGAATCTGCAGGATAACATCGAATGTAGGTCTGCTCTCTCTGGAGGCTCCACGAGGACTGCCCCTGCAGTCCTGTGGCTGACGTCATGACATCATCACGTTTTCCCGCCAGTGGGGGATCACGTGATGAACGGCGTGATGTCATCACATTTTAGCCGCACTGTTAAAGCAATCACACTCTGTAAAGTTAAACAGCATAAATAAAGTTACAGACTCAGACTGTAGCTAACATGTTGTTAAAGGAATTATGTACAAACAATCTGAGTCCTTTGGTGGCTCCGCCACATGCGCCCCTCCCAGAATTGTCTTTAACAGCAAACGTGAGACGTCGAGGAGGCCTGAGAAGTCTGTCCGAGCGACTTCGGTAACCTTGCAGAGGAAGCTGATGGACGGTGCTCGAGCTGGCGGGCTGTTGTGGTTGAGCTGGCATGGCGAGTGTGGTCGAGTTGGCAGGCGGCTGTGGTTGATCTGGCACGGTGGCTGCGGGCGGTCGGCCACATTTCGGCGGTTGAGTGATGACGACTGGGTGGTCCAGGTCCAGGTGAGCCAGCTTCAATCGGTCCACCAAAATGTGATCCGGCTTTCCTCCGATGTCGACTGAAAAGGATTTGTCTCCTGATTCGATGACACAGAAAGAACCAGTGTAAGGGGGCTTGAGCGGATCCCGGTGAGCGTCATGGTGGATAACTACGTACTCAGCATTCTTCAGCTCCACTGGCATGTGGGAGCTCTGTAAGCCGTGATTTGATGTAGGCACCAGAGTGAAGCATCTGGCTGCTTCCTGGTGGCTGATGAGTTGCTGAGAGGTGGACCATGGCTCTGTGGGAGAAGGGAGGAAATCCCCTGGTACTCGGAGAGGCTGGCCATAAACGAGTTTGGCTGAGGACGATTGCAGGTCTTCTTTGGACGCCGTACAAAGACCCAAAAGGACCCATGGAAGTCTGTCCACCCATCGTGCACCTTGAAGACTGGCCCGAAGGGCGGCTTTAAGCGACCTGTGGAATCGCTCACAAAGGCTGTGGATGATAGGCGGTGGTGCAATGAAGTTTGGTGCCGAGCCACTGAGCTACAACGTTCCAGAGCTCCAAGGAAAATTGTGGCCCACGGTCGGAAGAGATGTCCGCCGGAACCCCAAAACAGGCAACCCAACAGGAGATGAAAGCTCTAGCGTGTAATGATCAATAACATGTCATTCTATAGTGGACACTAGGTGGAGACGTAGAGCTGTGTAGAGCTGTATATAGCTGTATGTATATAAGACTACACTACCCAGCTGTATGTATATTAAGACTACATTATCCATGAGGCACTAGGCTACCCACAAGGCAGCAGTCAAGATGGATGCCTCTACAGATACTGTACCTAGTCCACATGTGCTCAATAAAGTGTCTAGCAAAAGCTAGCTGTGTTCATAATAAGAATGTCTATTTATTAATGAACATAATATGGTACCAGGATTTGTGAAGAGCTGCTGAAAATTGTGAAAAGCGACATGGAGAATTTGAAGCCACCAGAGCGTTTGAAACTCACAGGAAATATCGACTACAATTGGCAGACTTTTAAACAACAATTCAAACTCTACATTGCAGCCATCGGATTCGGTACGAAGCCAGACGCAAGGAAGATAGCATTGCTGCTTACGGTTGCAGGCCCACAGGCGATAGAGGTATTTAATACATTTGTATTTAATCCAGAGGAGAGCAGAGAAAAATTAGAAGTTGTGCTAAAAAAATTTGATACACATTGCTCTCCCAAAAAGAATGAGACCTATGAAAGATACATCTTCCGTTCTCGGACACAGCAGCAAAATGAGACTTTTGATAGCTTTATAACTGATCTGAAACTGAAAGCACAGACATGTAATTTCTCTGAGCTCAAAGCATCCATGATTCGTGACCAGATTGTGTTTGGTATTCATGACAAAAAAGTCAGGGAACGTCTGTTGAGAGAAACCGAACTAAATTTAGAAAATGCTGTGAAAATATGCCAAGCCAGCGAGCTAGCTCAAAAGCACGCGAAGACTTTCAGTGAAATCAATAATGATGCGATTGTAATGAGTGATAATGCTGCTGTCGGTGCTGTGTCCTACAAGGGGAAGAAACGTGGGCAGAACAGAAATGAAAAGCAATTGGTGGATGACATTTTTAATTGTAAATGCTGTGGTTACAAACACCAGTTAAGACAATGCCCAGGGTTTGGAAAAATGTGCACAAAGTGTAATGGAAAGAATCACTTTGCCAAACAATGCTTTTCAAAAGTAAAAACTAAGAAAGGGCAACGAGTTAATGTAATTGAGGACACTGATTTAAGTGAGACATTTTTTGTACGAATGGTGTCATGTGACAATATCAAAAAGAATACAGAAAATGTGTAGCCCTCAGAAATGGACAATGCTGAACATAAAGTTAATGCAGTAAAAGAGGACAAATGGATGATCCCACTGCAGGTAAATGGAGCATTAGTTACCTTGAAACTAGACACTGGGGCAAAAGCAAACTTATTCAGTATGAGTGACATTATCAATATGAAAGAAAAGCCCAAAATACAGAAAAAGTCAGTGTTGTGTATGTACCTTTAAGAGAATAACTGGTCTCAGACTGCAGTACCGGCAGTGACCACCCCTGTATAAAAGGCGCTAGTGAGCCTCTGTTGTTTCAGTTTCACTATTGACTTCCATCAGTAAAGACTTATTTTGTCCCACTCCTGCTGTCCGTGTCTCAATTATTCACGGACGTAATACTGGCGATGAGCAGATACGAACCTACCTACAGTCTTCATCACCTCCTGGGATCCATTCCTACAGCAAAGTGAGCAGAGGTCGAGACCTGAAAGAAAAGAAAGTACGAAGCAGTAGAAACGGGCGTCGACCGTGGGCATCCGCCCTGTGTTGCAGAGTTGAAGATTGCTGGCGAAGCTGTCGGAAGCGGGGCCTGGTTCCTGTCGACGGTGCTTCAGGTAATCGGGCTGGTGGCAGGTAGTGCACTGATCCTTCCTGGGCTGCGGCGGTCGCGAACTCGAGCAGGTGGTTTGCAACGGGGCCGAGCAGCATTGTCGGGAAGAAGAGAGAGAGAGGGTGGAGCACACAGGGCGCGGCCGGTGCTACGAAGCCGGGCTGCGTATAGACCCGCGAAGAGGGAGGCAAGAGTCCCACAGGGTTGTTCCACGATGGGAAAATAATAAAAAAAAATTTAAACGCGCAAGAAACCACTGAAAGCAGCGCTAACAACAGTGGGGAAGAAGGCAAAGCACGGGAGGCGCCATCTTAATCAGTGGGGAAGAAGGCAAAGCGCGGGAGGTGCCATTTTAGATTTGCAAGATGCCGAAGACTGGCTGTATCACTGCTTTTGATAATACAATAGAGGACTGGACCACGTATGTGGAAAGAGTCGAGGTATATTTCGAGGCAAACGAAATAGCGGAGGAGAAAAAGGCATCGATATTGCTAAACTTAATGGGCGCTAGAACATATGGCCTATTGCGGGACCTGATTACTCCAGCCAAACCGAAGGCGAAGAGTTTTAACAAAATTGTTGCTGTCCTACAGGAACACCTAAACCCTGCACCGCTGTTGATAGCAGAAAGATTTAAATTCCACAGGAGAACTCAGCATAAAGATGAGAGCAATGCTGAGTACCTTACGGAACTACGCAAGCTATCAAAGCACTGCCAGTTCGGAGCAGGACTGGCAGATACCCTACGGGACAAATTTGTCTGTGGACTCCTGAGTGAAGGAACACAGAAGAAGTTACTCTCAGAGAAAGAGCTGACGCTAGATAATGTTTTCAGCGTGGCAGTATCATATGAAGCAGCAGCCAGGGGAGCTGCAGAAATTCAACAAAAACCACAGGAATACGACACCCACGAAATGACACGGGGATTTGCAAAATGTTATCGCTGCGGCAGAACTAACCATGACCAGAAGGACTGCTGGTCCAAAGACAAAATATGCAGGCAATGCGGGAAGATGGGACACATTGCATGAGTTTGCAGGTCTGGGAAGAAGACCAGCGACAACAAAAAGGCTACTAAGGAACCGTACAAGAAAGTACAAAAGATGACGGACAGTAGTTCTGAAGACCAGATGAGCGATAGTGAATCCGGGAACAGGAGACTAAGCTGTCTCAAACTTCACAATGTAATCGCAAAAGAGGATCACCGAACCATTTGGGTCACCCTCACAATAGCAGGGTCCCAAGTTAAAATGGAATTGGATACAGGATCAGCGCTAACCATCATGAATCGACGAGACTACGAGCGGCTATTTTCACACATACCCTTGAGAGAGACATCCATCGTCTTGACGATGTATACGGGGCAAAAAGTATACCCCAGAGGAAAAATAAGGGTGCCTGTCGAATACAACGGCAAGAAAATACGGAAATTGTATCTCTACATACTGCCAAATGGTGGACCACCGTTATTGGGACGGGAATGAACCAGGAAGATAAACTTAGATTGACACTCCATTCATGCAATGATGGTGGACAGTAAAAAAAATGAAGACGTCACTCCTGGACGATTCTCAACAATCTTAGCTAACGCCAAAGAGATATTTCAACAAGAACTGGGCACGCTTAAAGGCGTAACCACCTCGATAAAAATAGATGAGAATGCAGTTCCCAAGTTTTTCAAAGCAAGACCATATGCAATTCGCACAGCCGTCGAGGCAGAGCTGGAGAATCTGGAGAAGGCAGGCGTGTTGTCTAAGGTCGACTGGAGCGAGTGGGCAACAACCATCGTTCCTGTCATGAAGAAAACATTAAGCAATAAGTCCGGGGAGCCAAGGAAGATTCGCATCTGTGGGGATTTCAAGGTGACGGTGAACCCAGTCCTTCACACAGTACAATATCCTCTTCCAAGGATAGAAGACATCTTCGCCTCACTGTCTGGAGGGAAGCGTTTTACAAAAATTGACCTAGCACAAGCATATTTGCAGATGGAGGTGGAACAGTCCTCTAGGAAGTATCTCACGATAAACACTCACAAAGGTCTTTACCAGTATCATCGATTGGTATTCGGAGTAGCATCGGCTCCGGCGATATGGCAAAGAGCGATGGAACAAGTCCTGCGAGGGATTCCGGGGACTCAGTGTTACTTGGACGACATCCTTGTGACAGGTGAAGATGACAGTGAACACCTTAACAACCTAGAACAGGTGCTCACTGGACTACGGGAACATGGGCTGCGGGCCAACCGCCCCAAGTGTGAATTTTTTAAGAAACAGATATCGTATTGTGGCCACGTGATTGATGAAGAGGGGTTACATAAGTCCCCTGACAAAATTGAAGCGGTTGTTAAGGCCCCAGCACCTGAAAATGTGTCGCAACTGAGGTTATTCCTCGGATTGGTGAATTACTATCATAAGTTTTTGCCGAATTTGTCGACAATTCTGCACCCACTCAATGCCCTGCTACGAACGGGGGTAGCATGGAAATGGAGCGATGATTGTAAGTGTGCCTTTCAGAAAAGTAAGGACTTAATCACTTCAAGGGAAGTATTGGCTCACTACAACCCAGCACTGCCAATCAGAATGGCGTGTGATGCGTCTCCCTACAGCATTGGGGCGGTACTGTCACATAAATTCCTTGATGGTTTAGAGAGGCCGATAGCTTTTGCGTCATGCTCGTTAACTTCTGCCGAGCGTAACTACGCCCAGATTGACAGAGAGGCCCTCAGCCTAGTGTGGGGGGTGAAGAAGTTCAATCACTACCTGCACGGTCAAAAATTTACTCTACTAACCGATCATCAACCTCTTGTCTCCATTTTCAACCCTCAGAAGGGCGTACCGATAATGACAGCACAACAGCTGCAGAGATGGTCCCTTTTCCTAGGGGCACACCAATATGACATTGAGTACAAAGGAACAAAACAGCATGGAAATGCTGATGGATTGTCATGCCTACCATTGCCGACGGTGGAAGAAGAATACCTTGCAGTGGATCCAATGGAGTTATTCCACTCGACCATAGTCGAATGCCTCCCTGTGATGAATGCAAACATAGAAAAGGAAACACGGAATGACCCGACACTATCACGGGTCTATGATTTAACGGTGAAGGGATGGCCAGCACATGGTGAACCACTACTGCCAGCATTCTCACCGAGAAGAGAACAGCTGTCAGTGTGCAGAGGAACCTTGATGTGTGGATCCAGAGTAGTGATTCCACCTAAGTTGATGGATAGAGTGCTCAATGAGCTTCATGAGGGTCATCTGGGTGGGGTAAAAATGAAGAACTTAGCCAGAGTGTTTGTGTGGTGGCCGGGAATCGATAGAGAAATCAAAGAGATGACCAAGAGCTGTGCAGGATGCCAGAAGGTCCAAAATGCCCCACCACAAGCTCCTCTGCATCCATGGGAGTGGCCCTCATCTCCATGGCAAAGGGTGCACATTGATTTTGCTGGTCCCTTCATGGACTTGATGTTTTTAATTGCGGTGGATGCACATTCAAAGTGGCCAGAGGTAATAAAAATGTCCTCAACCACCACGGAAAAAACTATCACAGTTTTACGAACCATATTCGCCAGGAATGGGCTGCCTGAACAGATTTGCTCTGACAATGGACCACAGTTTGTGTCTGAAGAGTTCCGGATGTTCTTAAAGAACAATGGTTTTAAGCATTACACATCTGCCCCATATCATCCAGCCACTAATGGATTGGCCGAGAGGTTTGTCCAAACATTCAAGAAGGCTATCAAGGCAATGTGTAATGAAGATATACCCCTACAGCACAAGGTGGACAACTTCTTGTTTGCCTACCGGAATGCGACACATGCGGTTACCAACCAAACTCCAGCCATGATGTTCTTCAATCGAAGACTACGATGCCGCTTGGATTTGGTTAAGCCAAACGTCCGAAGAGATGTGGAGAACAGGCAGTTTCAGAATATGAATGAAAGGCCGACCAGGAGTTTTAAGATAGGTCAACCAGTTTTGGCCCGGGACTACCGCACTGAGAAATGGCAGCCAGGAACGATTTGTACATGACAAGGACCTCTCATGTATGCCGTGGACGTTGGGGAGAGCATTGTAAGACGCCATGCTGACCAGATTCTACAGTCACTGGAAAACGTCAACTCCACACCACGATCTGATACACCTGGTAATGAAAACGACGTTCCAATTGCAGCTACCGCAGAACCGGTAATATTGGAAGCAGGTGAACCAAACAACGACATTGATCCCGACTCAACATTGCCAGAAGAACCTGATACCCCAAAGAGGCGTTATCCAGACAGAATCAGGAAGCCTCCTCAAAGACTGAACTTATAATTGCTTAAACTTAACCAATGTATCTAGCAACCGTAATTGTGATTGTAATTAGTTATCATTTAGTTGTTAAATGAATGTTATGTACTGTTTATCTAAAAGGGGAGGAATTGTTGTGTATGTACCTTTAAGAGAATAACTGGTCTCAGGCTGCAGCACCGGCAGTGACCACCCCTGTATAAAAGGCGCTAGTGAGCCTCTGTTGTTTCAGTTTCACTATTGACTTCCATCAGTAAAGACTTATTTTGTTCCACTCCTGCTGTCCGTGTCTCAATTATTCACGGACGTAATAGTCAGTACTACTGAAGGACTATAAAGGACAGAAAATAGATAGCTTAGGTGTATGCAGACTTAAAGTGACAGCCAAAGACAAAGTGCATCATCTCATGTTTTCTGTTGTGGCTGAAAGACTTGATTCACTACTGGGTGACAAAGCTTGTGAGGACTGAGAACTGGTCAAGAGAGTCTACCGTATAAACTGTGCCATAAGCAGACCAGATGACTCGATGGATTCTGTAGTGAATAATTTCAAGGATGTGTTCAAAGGATTTGGAGTTCTACCATTCACTTGCAAGATCCAGCTAAAGGAGGATGCTCAGCCAGCGGTACATGCTCCACGAAGAGTTCCAGCACCCCTGCGTGACCGGCTCAAGAATGAACTGGACAGAATGACCACACTAGGATTCATCAGGAAAGTCGAAGAGCCAACAGACTGGGTTAACTCCATGGTATGTGTGAAGAAAAAGAACAATGATCTAAGAATATGCATGGATCCAAAGGACTTAAATGCAAACATAAAACGTGAACTCTACCAGATTCCCAAGCAAGAAGAAATCACCAGTGCAATGTCAGGTGCCAGACACTTTACAAAGCTCGATGCCTCACAAGGATTTTGGCAACTAGAACTGGATGAAGCGAGCACCAAATATTGTACCTTCAACACACCATTTGGCAGGTATTGTTTCCTCAGAATGCCTTTCGGGATAATATCTGCATCTGAAATCTTTCATAGAGTGATGGAACACATAATTGAAGGTCTGGAAGGAGTTCGGGTCTATGTTGATGACATCATCATCTGGGGCTCCACACTGAAAGAACACAATGAGCGACTGACTAAAGTGCTACAGAGCATACACCGGAATGGACTGAAGCTCAACAAAGCCAAGTGTCAGTTTGGCGTCCAGGAAGTCACTTTCCGAGGAGACAATCTATCTGGTAAAGGAATAGAGCCAGATATGGAAAAAGTAAACATCATACTCAAAATGCCCTGACCCACTGACAAAAAAGGAGTGCTACGCATCATGGGGATGATAAACTTCATTGGAAAGTTCATTCCTAACTTGTCAGCCAAGACAGCCTGTCTGCGAGTCCTGCTACATAAAACAAATGAGTTCGCATGGACAGAAAGACATGAACAAGAGTGGATAAACCTCAAAACAGTGCTGACAACCACACCTGTACTCACCTTCTTTGACCCAACAAAAAGAATCAAAGTGTCAACGGATGCATCAAAAGATGGCCTAGGTGCGGTCTTGCTACAAGCAGAGGGTGAAGATTGGAAGCCTGTTGCCTATGCCTCCAGGTCTATGACTGATACTGAGTGTCGATATGCCCAGATTGAAAAGGAATGTCTAGGCTTGGTAGTTGGACTAGAAAAGTTTCATCGCTTCTTTTATGGACTTCCCACCTTCACAGTTGAGACAGACCACAGCCCACTGGTTGCCATCATAAAAAAGAACCTGAATGAGATGTCTCCAATGATTCAACGACTCATGATGAAGCTGCAAAGATATGACTTTGAACTGATCTACACACCAGGCAAACACATAATGTTAGCAGATGCACTATCCCGAGCACCCACAATGAGTCATGTGAGCTCTACTGTAGAAGACGTGGATGTTCATGTGATTATAGTCACTGCTGCGCTGCCCATGTCAGACACAAAATCAAAGGAAATAGCAGAAGAAACAGTAAAAGATACAGTATTACAAACTGTAATAGAGAACATTCTTCATGGTTGGCCAAAAGGTTCCTGTCCAAAATATTTTCACATAAGGTCAGAATTGAATGTCGCAAGTGGACTATTACTAAAACAGAACAGAATAGTCATTCCACAGGCTCTACGTCAAGACATACTCAAAAGGATTCATGAGGGACACCTCGGAATTGAAAAATGCAAAAGGAGGGCAAGAGACACTGTTTATTGGCCTGGCATAAATAAGGACATTGAGAACATGATAGGCAAATGTGAGACATGTCAGAAACACCAAAACAAACAAGCAAAGGAACCAATGATAGTAGCTGACATACCAACAGCACCATGGCAAAAGGTTGGTATGGACCTTTTTCATTTAAATGGTAAAGACTATCTAATAGTGATTGACTACTATTCTAACTATCCTGAGATGGCGCTGCTCTCAAGCACCACAGCAAGCAGTGTCATAATGCATGTGAAGTCCATCTTCGCCAGACATGGAATTCCCAGGATTGCCGTTAGCGACAATGGTCCGTGCTTCAACTGTAAGGAGTGGCAACAGTTTGCAGCACATTATGACTTTCAGCACATCACATCCAGTCCTTTGTATGCTCAGTCAAATGGTAAGGCAGAGAAAGGTGTTCAAGTTCTCAAGCAGCTACTGAAGAAAATGACAGAAAGCAAGTCTGATCCTTATCTCGCCCTGCTGAGCTACCGAGCCTCACCTTTAGACTGTGGTTCTTCACCTGCTGAACTACTAATGGGTCGCAAGTTGCGCACCACATTACCCTGCTGTGGAAAAGAACAGCAAAGTGAAGAACTGAGACAGAGACTTCAACTATTAAAGCTGAAACAGAAATCATACTATGACAAGTCATCCAAAACTCTAAAACTATTGACAAGGGATGATGTTGTCAGGATTGAGGATCCAGATGCATGGAACAGGAAAGCTACAGTTCTTGAGGAAGTAGGACCAAGGTCATACACTGTTAGAACTGAGGAAGGACAGATTCTCAGGAGGAACCGCCATTCCCTCCTGAAAACACAAGAAACTATCCAAGAGCAGATTGATGACAATGCCGCAACTGCATCTTGTCATTCACCGCCAGAACAATCTCATGAAGACACATCAGACTTACCTGTGTTAAGAAGATCCACACGTGAAGTAAAAAAGCCTGATAGACTTAATCTTTGAGTACAATGTAAAGCTTTGAAAATGTGTTGACTGTTTTGAAAATGTTTATGTTTACAGAGCACTAACAAAAGTGTTACTGATATTATCTTTATTGTTTTCTTGAAAGTTGATTGATATTGATTTTGTTAAACCTCAAAGAAAGGGGGATGTAATGATCAATAACATGTCATTCTATAGTGGATACTAGGTGGAGCCGTAGAGCTGTGTAGAGCTGTATGTAGCTGTATGTATATAAGACTACACTACCCAGCTGTATGTATATTAAGACTACATTACCCATGAGGCACGAGGCTACCCACAAGGCAGCAGTCAAGATGGATGCCTCTATAGATACTGTACCTAGTCCACATGTGCTCAATAAAGTGTCTAGCAAAAGCTAGCTGTGTTCATAATAAGAATGTCTATTTATTAATGAACATAATATAGTGACGTCTGCCGAAGTGGTGGAAACCAAAGGAATTGCCTCTGGCCACCTAGTGGTGCCGTCCACCATGGTGAGGAGATGCGTATAACCATGAGAAGGTGGAAGTGGCCCCACAAGGTCCACATGCACGTGGTCAAAACGACGCTCCGGAACAGCAAACATAGCCACTGGAGCTTTAACATGATGCTGGACCTTGGCCTTCTGGCAGACCACGCAGGTGTTGGCCTAGTCAAGGACATCGAGGTGCATACCCTTCCAGGTGAACTTCGCCGACATTTGCCATTGTGAAGCCTTCATACCAGGGTGCAACAACCCGTGTATGACTTCAAACAACTTCCGGCGCCATGCGACTGGCACGATAGGTCGGGGAACGCCCATGGAGACGTTGCAAAGGAACGTGGTGCCTGCGGCTTGGAAACTGACGTCAGTCACTTGGAAACTAGAGGGGTTGGTTCTGTATGATTGGACCTCTGGGTCCGAGGCCTGATCCACAGCCATGAGGGCATAGTCAATCCCCAGGTGAACCGCATGGACCGTCGCACGGGAGAGGCAATCCGCCACCAGGTTGTCCTTACCAGACACATGTTGAATGTCCGTGGTAAATTCGGAAATAAATGTCAGGTGACGTTGTTGACGAGTGGACCACGGTTCGGCGGTCTTGGCCATGGCAAACGTTAGAGGCTTGTGGTCGACAAAAGCCGTGAAGGGACGTCCTTCCAATAAGACCCGGAAATGGTGAATGGCTGGGAAAAGGGCCAGTAACTCCCGATCGTAGGTGCTGTATTTTTTTTCATTTTTCCGTAGTTGAATGCTGAAAAACGCCAGCGGTTGCCATGTGCCGCTCACCCACTGCTCCTGCACTGCGCCGATGGCGTAGTCTGACGCGTCTGTGATAAGGGTGATGGTGGCACCTGGAAGTGGGTGCACCAGCATAGTTGCATTGGCCAAAGCACTCTTGGTGTTGACGAATGCCTGGTCCATCTCGGCCGTCCAGCTGATTGGATCCTTACCGGACTTGCCCTTGAGGGCCCCGTACAAAGATTGCATTAGCTGAGCTGCATTAGGGATGGATCGGTGATAGAAGTTGACCATCCCCAGGAACTCTTGCAGGGCCCTGACGGTTGGCGGGCGCGGGAAAGAGGTAACAGCTTCCACCTTCATCAGTAAAGGGATGGCGCCGTCTGATGTTATGCGATGTCCCAAGAAATCGATCCGCTGCAGGCCGAATTGGCACTTGGCTGGGTTGATGATTAAACCTTGCTGGCTGAGGCATGTGAAGAGGGTACGCAAATGGGAGATGTGCTCTTCCTTGCTAGCGCTGGCGATGAGAATGTCGTCAAGGTAGACGAAGATGAAGTTTAAGTCTCGGAGCACGGAGTCCATTAGGCGCTGGAAGGCCTGTGCCACGTTCTTCAAGCCAAACGGCATCCACAGGAACTCAAAAAGGCTGAAAGGGGTGACGACTGCAGTTTTCGGGACATCTTGCGGGTGCACAGGAACCTGGTGATACCCCCGGACAAGGTCGACTTTAGAAAAGATAGAATTTCCCGCCAAATGGGCCGAGAAATCCTGAATGTGCGGGATCGGGTACCGATCAGGAGTAGTGGCATCGTTCAGTCACCGCATGGCCGCCAGCCGCCGCCCGGTTTCGGAACAATGTGGAGAGGCGAAGACCAGGGACTATTCTACCGGTGAATAATCCCAAGCCGCTCCATCATGTCGAACTCCGCTTTCGCGGCCGCGAGCTTGCCGGGTTCGAGCCTTCTAGCCGTGCATAAATTGGGGAGCCAGTAGTGGTGATATGATGTTCAACACCATGCTTCGTGGCCGAGGAGGAGAAAGTGGGCCTTCTCAGCTCCAGGAACTCTCCGAGGAGCCGAGTGAAGTCATCTGGAGAAGGGAAAGCGCAGGCGATAGAGCACGCCACGGTGGTACCGTGGTAGCATGGAATCGAGTGGAAGGTGGCCGCGTTGCTCAATCGGCGGTGCCGGACATCGACGAGGAGGCCGTTGGCACACAGAAAATCTGCCCCTAGGATGGCCTGCGAGACTGTGGCCGTGAGAAATTCCCAATGGAAGCGCTGACCGCCGAAACCGACTTGGACCCGCCGCTTTCGGAAAGTTCGAATTGCTGCACCATTAGCAGCCACGAGGGAAAAACCGTGGTTCCCAGCTTGCACATCGAGATTCGACGCAGGTAGGATGCTACACTGCGCCCCGGTGTCACAAAGGAAACGTCGACCCGATAGAGAATAGGTGATGTAAAGAAGTTTCCCCGTAGATCCGACGGCCATCACAACCACGGAGCGCCCGTTAGACCCGGTCCTCCTTCGCCAGGAATACTGCAGGAGCTTTTTTTTTGGGGGGGCGAAAAACTGCAGGGCGAGCGGCAGCGTCATGCTTTCACGCCAAAACGGGCATGGTAGGAGCACCAGCCCGCTGCAGGAGGAGCTGGAACCGCGTCTGTGGGGGATGGGCGCCTCGTGGCCGCGCAGCACTGGTGGGTTACTGTGAAAATCTTATCTGCTTCGGCAGCAAGCTCGGCGCAGTCTGTAATTTCGGATCTGGCTAGGGCAGCCTTCACCTGCTCCGGCAGTTGGCAGAGGAAAAGCTCCTGCAAGAGGAAGCATTCCGGTTCAGCACCCAAAAGCGTGAGCATTTGGCTCATGAGCTCGGACAGTTTGGAGTCCCTGAGGCCAGGCATCGTGAGGAGCTGGCGAGCGCGTTCTGACTTCGAGAGCCCGAAGACTTGTAGCAACCGTGCCTTTAACATATCATACTTGCGGTCAGTAGGAGGACTACCGAGGAGGCTGACGATCCGCGAGGCAGTTGCGCTATCGAGGGCGGAGACCACGTAGTAATAACGGGTCTGATCCGTGACGATGTTCCTGATGGCGAACTGGGCTTCAGCCTGGATAAACCAGGCGTCTGGTTGTTGCTCCCAGAACTGTGGCAGTTTCAGAGTCACAACGTTCGTGTCCATGCTGAAGATCTTCCGCGAAAACTGTTCATGAAAGTCGGGGTCACCAATGTAGGAACATGGGTTCCTAACTAAAAGACTGAGTTCTACTCAGGCGATCAAACAAAATGAACTTTAATGAAACAAACAGGCTTTAACAAGAAACTGCAGGATAACATCGAATGTAGGTCTGCTCTCTCTGGAGGCTCCACGAGGACTGCCCCTGCAGTCCTGTGGCTGACGTCATGACGTCATCACTTTTTCCTGCCAGTGGGGGATCACGTGATGAACGGCGTGATGTCATCACGTTTTAGCCACGCTGTTAAAGCAACCACACTCTGTACAGTTAAACAGCATAAATAAAGATACAGACTCAGACTGTAGCTAACATGTTGTTAAAGGAATTATGTACAAACAATCTGAGTCCTTTGGTGGCTCCACCACAAAGGCAAATTATTATCTGAACGGCAATAGAATGGGAAAAGGGGAAGTGCAATGAGACCTGTGTGTCCTTGTGCACCAGTCGCTAAAGGTAAGCATGCAGCTGCAGCAGGCGGTTAAGAAGGCAAATGGTATGCTGGCCTTCATAGCGAGAGGATGTCTTGCTGCAGTTGTGCAGTGGCTTGGTGAGACCACACCTTGAGTATTGTGTGCAGTTTTGGTCACCTTATCTGCTGAGGAAGGATGTTCTTGCCATGGAGGGAGTGCAGCGAACATTCACCAGACTGATACCTGGGATGGCAAGAATGACGTATGAAGAGAGATTGGGTCGATTAGGCTTATATTCGCTAGAGCTTAGAAGAATGAAAGGGAATCTCATTGAAACATTATAAAATTCTAACTGGACTAGACAGACTAGATGCAGGAAGGCTGTTCCCGATGGCGTGGGGAGTCCAGAACCAGGGGTCACCGTCTAAAGTTAAGGGGTAAGCCATTTAAGACTGAGATGAGGAGGAATTTCTTCACCCAGAGAGTGGTGAACCTGTGGAATTCTCTACCACAGAAGACAGTTGAGGCCAACTCATTAAATATATTCAAGAAGGAGTTAGATATATTTCTTAAGGCTAAGGGGATCAAGGGATATGGGGAGAAAGCAGGGACAGGGTACTGAATTTGGATGATCAGCCATGATCACATTGAATGGCGGAGCAGGCTCGAGGGGCCGAATGGCCTACTCCTGCTCCTAGCTTTTATGTTTCTATGTTTCTATACTGTGCTGTACGCACACTGGGATTGGTTGATACGACAATGTAGAGAGAGCTTTACTCTGCATCTAACCCGTGCTGTACCTGCCCTGGGAGTGTTTGATGGGGCAGTGTAGAGGGAGCTTTACTCTGTATCTAACCAGTGCTGTACCCACCCTGGTAGTGCTTCATGGGACAGTGTAGAGGGATCTTTAATTGTATCAATCCTGTGCTGTACACGCCCTGGGAGTTTTTGATGGGACAGTGTATTGGAAGCTTTACTCTGTATCTAATCCATGCTGTACTTGCCTCGGGAGTGTTTGATGGGACAGTGTCATGGGAGCTTTACTCTGTATCTAACCCGTGCTGGGAGTGTTTGATGGGGCAGTGTAGAGGGAGTTTTATTCTGTATCTTAAGCATGCTGTACCTGCCCTCGGAGTGTTTTATGGCACAATGTAGAGCGATATTTAATCTGTATCTAACTTGCGATGTATCCACCCTTGGAGCGTTTGATGGGGCAGTGTAGAGGGAGCATTAGACTGTATCTAAGCCATGCTGTACCCGCCCTTGGAGTGGTTGATGTGACAGTGTAGAGGGAGCTTTACTCTGCATCTAACCTGTGCTATACCGACCCTGGGAGTGTTACATGGGACAGTGTAGAGATATCTTTACTCTGTATCTAACCCATGCTATATCTGTAGGGACAGTGTATTAGGAGCTTTACTCTGTATCTAACCTGTGCTGTACCTGTCCTGGGGATATTTGAGGGACAGTGTAGAGTGAGTTTTACTCTTTATCTAACCCATGCTGTACCCACCCTGGGAGTGTTTCAAGGTACAGTGTAGAGGGATCTTTACTCTTTATCTAACCCATGCTGTACCCACCCCGTGAGAGTTTGATTGGTAAAGTTTAGAGGGAGCTTCACTTTGTATCTAAACCGTGCTGTACCCGCCCTGGGATTTTTTGATACAACAATGCAGGGGGAGCTTTACTCTGTATCTAACCTGTGCTGTATCTGCCCTGGGGTTGTTTGATGGGGCAGTGTAAAGGGAACCTTACTCTCTATCTAACCCGTGCTGTACCCACCCTGGTCATGTTTCATGGGACAGTGTAGAGGGATCTTTAAATGGATCTAGCCTGTGCTGTACCCGCCCTGGGAGTGTTTGATGGGACAGTTTATTGGGAGATTTACTCTGTATCTAATTCATGCTGTACCTTTCCTGGGAGTGTTTGATGGGACAGTGTAGAGCGATATTTACTCTGTATCTAACCTGCGATGTACCCGCTTCACTCTGTTTCTAAACTGTGCTCTAACCACCCTGGCAGTGTTTCATGGTACAGTGTAGAGGGATCTTTAATCTTTATCTAACCCGTGCTGTACCCACCCCGGGATTGTTTGATTGGTGCAGTGTAGAGGGAGCTTCAATCTGTATCTAACCCATGCTGTACCAGTTCTGGGATTGGTTCATACGACAGTGTAGAGGGAGTTTCACTCTTTATCTAACCTGTGCTGTACCTGCCCCGGGTGTGTTTCATGGGACTGTGTAGAGGGATCTTTACTCTGTATCAAACCCGTGCTGTACCCGCCCTGGGTGTGGTTCATGGGACAGTGTAGAGGGATCTTTACTCTCTATCTAACCCGTGCTGTACCCGCCCTGGGTGTGTTTCATGGGACGGTGTAGAGGGATCTTTACTCTGTATCTAACCCGTGCTGTACCAGCCCTGGGAGTGTTTGATGGGACAGTGTATTGGAAGCTTTCCTCTGTGGCAAAGTAGAGGGAGCTTCACTCTGTATCTAACCCGTGCTGTACCCACCCTGGGAGTGTTTCATGGGACAGTATAGAGGGATCTATAATTGTATCAATCCCGTGCTGTACCTGCCCTGGGAGTTTTTGATGTGATAGTGTATTGGGAGCTTTACTCTGTATCTACCCCGTGCTGTACCAGCCCTGGGAGTGTTTGATGGGACAGTGTATTGCAAGCTTTACTCTGTATCTAACCCATTCTGTACCTGCCCCGGGAGTGTTTGATGGGACAGTGTAGTGGGAGCTTTACTCCGTATCTAACCCGTGCTGGAGTGTTTGATGGTGCAGTGTAGAGGGAGTTTTACTCTGTATCTTAAGCATGCTGTACCTGCCCTGGGAGTGTTTGATGGGACACTGTAGAGCCATAAATAAACTGTATCTAACCCGCAATGTATCCACCCTTGGAGCGTTTGATGGGGCAGAGTAAAGGGGGCTTTACTCTGTATCTAACCTGTGCTATACCCACCCTGGGAGTGTTTCATGGGACAGTGCAGAGGTACCTTTACTCTGTATCTAACCCGTGAAGTACCTGCCCTTGGAGTGGTTGATGTGACAGTGAAGAGGGAGCTTCACTCTGTATCTAACCTATGCTGTACCCACCCTGGGAGTGTTTCATGGGACAGTGTATTGGAAGCTTTACTCTGTATCTAACCCGTGCTGTACCTGCCCCAGGAGTGTTTGATAGGGACAGTGTAGAGGGAGCTTTACTCTGTATCTAACCCATGCTGTTCCCGCACTGGGAGTGTTTGATGGGGCAGTGCTGAGGGATCTTTACTCTGTATCTATCCTGTGCTGTACCCACCTTCGGAGTGTTTCATGTGACAGTGTAGAGGGATCTTTACTCTGTATCTAATTTGTGCTATTCCCACCCTGGGAATGTTTGATTGGGACAGTGTAGAGGGAGATTCACTCGGTATCTAACCTGTGCTGTACCCACCCTGGGAGTGTTTCATGGGACAGTGTAGAGGGATCTTTACTCTGTATCAAACCCGTGCTGTACCCGCCCCAGGAGTGTTTGATGGGGACAGTGTAGAGGGAGCTTTACTCTGTATCAAACCCGTGCTGTACCCGCCGCAGGAGTGTTTGGTAGGGACAGTGTAGAGGGAGCTTTACTCTATATCTAACCCATGCTGTTCCCGCACTGGGAGTGTTTGATGGGGCAGTGCTGAGGGATCTTTACTCTGTATCTATCCTGTGCTGTACCCACCTTGGGAGTGTTTCATGTGACAGTGTAGAGGGATCTTTACTCTGTATCTAATTTGTGCTATTCCCACCCTTTGAATGTTTGATTGGGACAGTGTAGAGGGAGATTCACTCTGTATCTAACCTGTGCTGTTCCCACCCTGGGAGTGTTTCATGGGCCAGTGTAGAGGGATCTTTACTTTGTATCTAACCCATGCTGTACCCGCCCCGGGAGTCTTTGATGGGGACAGTGTAGAGGGAGATTTACTCTGTATCTAACCCGTGCTGTACCTGCCCTGAGAGTGTTATGATGGGACAGTATAGGGATGTTTTTCTCTATATCTAAACCGCGCTGTACCTGCCATGGGAGTGCTTGATGGGGCAGTGTAGTTGGAGTTATTCTCTGTATCTAACCCATGCTGTACTTGCCCCGGGAGTATTTGATGGGATGGTGTAGAGGGAGTTTTACTAAACATCCGTAAGACACAGGTCCTCTACCACCCTGCCCCCGCTACACAGTACTGCCCCCCCGATTATCAAAATCACACGACAAGGCCTTGGACAACGTGGACCACTTTCCATACCTTGGCAGCCTATTGTCAACAAGGGCAGACGTCGACAACAAAATCCAGCACCACCTTCAGTGTGCCAGTGCAGCCATCAGTCACCTGAGGAAGAGAGTGTTTGAAGACCAGGACCTCAAACCCGGCACTAAGCCCATGGCCTACAGAGCAGCAGTGATACCCGCCCTGCTGTATGCCTCAGAGACATGGACCATGTACAGCAGGCACCTCAAAGCACTGGAGAGGTACCACCAACGCTGCCTCCGCAAGATCCTGCAAATCCATTGGCAGGATTGGTGCACCAACGTCAGTGTTCTTGCACAGGCCAACATCCCCAGCATCGAAGCTTTGACCACACTCGATCAGCTCCGATGGATGGGTCACATTGCCCGCATGCCTGATACGAGACTCCCAAAACAAGCGCTCTACTCGGAGTTCCAGCACGGCAAGAGAGCCCCACGTGGGCAGAGGAAATGCTTCAAGGACACCCTCAAAGCCTCCTTGAAAAAGTGTAACATCCCCACCAACACCTGGGAATCCCTGGCCCAAGACCGCACAAAGTGGAAGAGAAGCATCCGGGAAGGTGCCGAACACCTCGAGTCTCTTTTCCGGGAGCAAGCGGAAGCCAAGCGCAGGCAGCGCAAGGAGCGCACATCAACCCAAGCACCCCACCCACCTGCCCCTTCAACCACCGTCTGCACCACCTGTGACACACCTGTGACAGAGACTATAGGTCCTGCATTGGAATAATCAGTCACCTGCAAACTCATTTTTAATGTGGAAGCAAGCCATCCTCGCTTCCGAGGGACTGCCTAAGAAGAAGACTCTTTACCTAACCTATATCTAACCCATGCTGTACCTGTCGTGGGACGGTTTGATGGGGCAGTGTAGAGGGAACTTTACTCTGTGCCTAACCCGTGCTGATCCTGCCTTGGGAGTGTTTCATGGGAAAGTGTAGAGGGAATTTTACTTTGTATCTAACTCATGCTGTAACTGACCTCGGAGTCTTTGATGGGGCAGTGTAGAGGTATCTTTACTCTGTATCTAACCCGTGCTGTATCCGCCCCGGGAGCGTTTGATGGGGTATTGTAGAGGGATCTTTACTCTGTATCCAACCGGTGCTGTACCCACCGTGGGAGTGTTTCATGGTACAGTGTAGAGGGATCTTTGCTCTTTATCTAACCCTTGCTGGACCCGCCCCGGGAGTGTTTGATTGTTACAGTGTAGAGGGAGTTTCACTCTGTATCTAACCCGTGCTGTATCCGCCCCGGGAGTGTTTCATGGGATAGGTTAGAGGGAATTTTACTCTGTATCTAACCCATGCTGCAACTGACTTGGGAGTCTTTGATAGGGCAATGTCGAGTTATCTTTACTCTGTATCTAACCCGTGCTGTATCCACCCCGGGAGTGTTTGATGGGGTAGTGTAGAGGGATCTTTACTCTGTATGTAACCCGTGCTGTACCCACTGTGGGGGTGTTTCATGGTACAGTGTAGTGGGCTCTTTACTCTGTATCTTGCCCGTGCTGTACCCGCCCCGGGAGTGTTTCATGGGACAGTATAGAGGGATCTTTACTCTTTATCTAACCTGCGCTGTACCCGCCCCGGGAGTGTTTGTTGGGGACAATGTAGATGGAGTTTTACTCTGTATCTAAAATGTGCCATACCCGCCCTGGGAGTTTTTGAAAGGACAGTGTATTGGGAGCTTTATTCTTTATCTAACCTGTGCTGTACCTATCCTGGGAGTGTTTCATGGTACAGTGTAGAGGGAACTTTACTCTTTATCTAACCCGTGCTGTGCCCGCCCTGGGAGTGTTTGATTGGTACAGTGTAGAGGGAGTTTCATTCTGTATCTAACGCGTGCTGCACACGCCCCAGGAGTGTTTGATTGGTACAGTGTGGAGGGAGCTTCAATCTGTATCTAACCCATGCTGTATCAGTTCTGGGTTTGGTTCATACGACAGTGTAGAGGGAGCTTCATTCTGTATCTAACCCGTGCTGTACCTGCCCTGGACAGTGGGAAGGGGGGAGGTATAGGGGCAGGTGTTACATCTCCTCTGCTTGCACGGGAAGGTGCCAGGCGAAGGGGAAGGGCTGTTTGGGGTGATAGAGGAGTGGACTAGGGTGTCTCGGAGGGAGCGGTCCCTACGGAATGGGGCAGTGTAGAGGGAACTTTAATCTGTATCTAACCCGTGCTGTACCTGCCCTGGGAATGTTTGCTGTAACAGTGTAGAGAGAGCTTTACTCTGTATCTAACCCATGCTGTACCTGTCCTGTGAGTGTTTGCTGGGGCATTGTAGAGGGAGCTTTTTCTCTGTATCTAACCTGTGCTGTAGCTGCCCTAGGTGTGTTTGATTGGGCAGTGTAGAGGGACCCCACCAACCTCCACATTCAACGAATCATCCTCCGGCATTTCCGCTATCTCCAAAGTGATCCCACCACCAAACGTATCTTCCCCTCCCCTCCCCTTTCAGCATTCCGTAGGGACCGCTCCCTCCGAGACACCCTAGTCCACTCCTCTATCACCCCAAACAGCCCTTCCCCTTCGCCTGGCACCTTCCCGTGCAAGCAGAGGAGATGTAACACCTGCCCCTATACCTCCCCCCTTCCCACTGTCCAGGGCCCCAAACACCCCTTCCAGGTGAAAGAGCGATTTACTTGTACTTCTCGCAATCTAGTATACTGTATTCGCTGCTCATGATGCGGTCTCCTCTACATTGGGGAGACCAAACGCAGATTGGGTGACCGCTTTGTGGAACACCTCCGTTCAGTCCGTCAGCGTGACCCCAAGCTTCCGGTCGCCTGTCATTTTAATTCACCGCTCCACTCCCACTCGGACCTCACTGTCCTTGGCCTCTTGTATTGTTCCATGGAAGCTCAACGTAAACTCAAGGAACAGCACCTCATCTTCCGATTAGGCACTCTGCAGCCTTCCGGACTCAATCTCGAGTTCAACAATTTCAGATCATAACCTCGGCTTGTAATTTTTCCACTCCTTTCCCCCCCCCCTTTCCTTTTGTTTCTCTCTCACACCTGGCAGCTATCTCCTGCCCTGCCAGTACACTTTGCACCTAATCTCAGCCTGTTACCATCTCGTCTAGCTCTTTTACTTCTTTTGTTTCTTTCACTTCTTTTGTCCGATCGCAGCCCTGCCTTCGATCTATTTTCTTTTCTTTCCAGTTTTGAAGAAGGGTTCGACCTGAAACATCAACTCAAATTTCTCTCCACGGATGTTGCCTGACCTGCTGAGTTTTTCCAGCATTTTCTGTTGTTATAGAGGGATCTTTAATTGTATCAAACCCGTGCTGTACCCGCCCTGGGAGATTTGATGCAACAGTGTATTGGGAGCTTTACTCTGCATCTAACCCATGCTGTACCAGCCCCGGGTGTGTTTGATGGGACAGTGAAGAGGGGCTTTAATCTGTATATAACCGTGCTGGGAGTGTTTGATGTGGCAGTGTAGATGGAGTTTTACGCTGTATCTTAATGATGCTGTACCTGCCCTGGGAGTGTTTGATGGGGCAGTGAAGAGGGAGCATTACTTCATAGCTAACATGTGAAGTGCCCGCCCTAGAGCGTTTGATGGGGCAGTGTAAAGGGAGCTTTCCTCTGTATCTAAGCCGTGCTGTGTAAGATTTGCAAAATTCTCACATTTCCCCCAAGGTTTTTAATAAAGGGAACCTATGGACAATTTACCAAGGGTACCCAAAAGATGGCGTCCGCACCTCGTGACCAAAAGCCTGTAAGATTTTAAAAGCTTGGACTCTGCAGCACAGAACAAGCTGTTTTGGAAAATCAAAACTTAAAATGCATTTCTGTGAAAAAGGACTTTTGTGTTTGAAAACCTAGACAGTTAAGCAAACACTGAATATGCATTTTGTCGGATTTGAACAGATCACCCCAGTTAGGCCTAAGAACAAGGCCATTAGTTTGTCCGCATGCATAATCGGAAACAGCTTATAGAAGCCATCAAGGCTGTTCAGGCCGATTAAAATGCATTAATGGGCCAGAAATTCGTGACCAAATGCGTGAGTACGGTCGGGGTACTCACGCATCTGGCCATTGGAAATGCCGGCGTTCAGCATGCACAGCGCATGCGGGGAACGCTGGCATTTCCAGTCCTCGGAACGAAGGGGTTCATAGGCACAGCGCGTGCGACTGCACAGGCAGCGCTTGCGTAGTGAACTTCGTCGATTTCATTCATGGATTCAGTGAGGGTAAGTCCTTACAAGTTACACTTGAAAAAAGCATGTGTAAAGTTGTTCCAAGGCTGCGGAGGAAGATATATTTTATCGTGGAGCTTCTGAAAGGCAATATTTTTGTTTGGGAAAGGGAGGGAAGTTATTTTAAGAAATTTTAGGTAAGTTTTAAAGTTTAAATTTATTTTTTTAAACGGGTTTTCAGAACGGTAGGTAGAAGGAGCAATTGTGGCTGTGTGAATTGAATGTGAAAATGAGTGTTCTAAAATGAGTAATGTAACATTTCCAGCACTTTTAAGAAAGAAACTTTTCATCAGTAATAAGTAATTATGTATGTATGTCCGCATATATTCCTTTACGTATATGTATGTATGTTTTATATTCCTTTACTTATGTGTATGAATGTATGTTTTTAATTATGATTTTCCAATAAGTTACTTTCTCTGAAAGTCATAATTAAATAATACATTCATACACATAAGTAAAGGAATATATACATAACACGCAAAGGAATATATACAGACATACATACTTTCAGAAGCTCCACGATAAGAAATATCTTCCTCCGCTGCCTCTGGAGCAACTGTACCCATGCTTTTTTCATGTGTAAGTTGTAAGGACTTGACCTCACTGAAAGCATGAATGAAAGCGGCGAATTTTACTGCGCACGCGTTCTGCCTCTGAACCCCTTCGTTCAGAGGACAGGAAATGCCGGTTTTCCCCGCATGTGCTGTGCATGCTGAAAACCGGCATTTCCTCCGGCCAGACGCGTAAGTACCCCGACCGTACTCGCGCATTTGGAAGGGAATTACTGGGCCAACATTTTACATGTCAATAAAATGAAAAATTTAGCAATTGCACGATTTGCCCCCTCACATCTGCGACTGAGGGTCCAAGGAGGTGCATTGTGCAAGAGGTCATCGTCGTACGTATCCTCACACTGTTCCCTTTCGGGAACTGTATGAAGTGGTGGAAGGATTTATGGCCGTGATTAACGCTCATTCCGTGACCGTAACCATCTTTGAACCAGCCATTAGGGTGGTTAGTCCTATGGCGTGAGGGTTTTACGGGCTCCCACAACCCATCTGAGGGGGGGGGGCCACCCACACCCACGGACGCAAGTATCCCGCTGGATGTCCACCCAGAATTTATAGTTGGAGCTCCGACTCCACTTGCCGGGACTGTCTGGAGTGGGGTTCGAAACCCTACTCCTTCTGGCCCAGCGGCGGGGATGCTTACTGCTACGCAAAAGGCCCACTCCGCAGAAAAGGTGACACCCATACGTTTCCTGCGCCTTTTCCCTCCCCGTGACTGGAGCCCTATGCTACCACTTGAAAGACCAAGCTATCATCTGCCCTTTTTGCGGCGCCTTTGACTTCTCATTACCAATGATGAGCAGGCGCTGCACCTCCACCTCCTTGAGGAGATTGCTGAGGTCATCATCAGTTCAATTGTGAGTTCTTTTAATGCCGTGAATTGTGCTCATTCCAGCCATTTCATGTTGCTAATCGGATTGGGCCTTTGGCATAGCGGTAGGATCCCCGCCACTGGGCCAGATCAGGGTAGGGTTTCGAACCCCGCTCCAGACAGTCCCGGCAAGTGGAGTCAGAGCTCCGGCTCTAAATTCTGGGTTGACATCCAGTGGGATATTTGCGTCCGTGGGTGTGGGTGGCCCCCCCTTTTTGTATAGCTTGTGGGAGCCCGTTAAACCCTCCCACCATAGGGCTAACCGCCCTAATGGCTGGTTCAAAGATGGTTACGGCCACGGAATGAGCGTTAATCATGGCCATAAATCCTTCCACCACTTCATACAGTTCCCCAAAGGGAACAGTGTGAAGACACGTATGACGATGACATTGCTAAATAAATAAATGGAATTTAAAAAATTCTTTTAGGGCTTTTAAAAGTCTTTAAATTGCTTTAATTCTGTTTAAAACTACTTCAGATTCTTCAAAATAATGTAAACGTTTTGAAAAGTTTATAAAAGTTACCAAAAGCTTCAAAAAACTTCCAAAAACCTATTTAAACTGCTGCTTTGCATGTAAAAATGCTTAGCAGCTTGGCAGAAACATTGGGGGCGTGTCCTGTTAAACTGAGACCTCAAGGGGCGTGTCTCAGTTGCACAGCGCGCTACAGGCTTCGCGCTGGCTGCACTCCTGGGCGGCGTGACGTCAGATGCTGCCCGGGAGTCAACATTTTAAAACAGCAATTCCAGGCGTCCCTGAAGCTCAACGGCCGGCGCATCGGGTAAGTGCAGATCGGTAGCTTACACGCGCGGCAAGCCCCCGACTCGAATTTCTGGGCCAATGACAATACAGCTCGGACATCAGGCCATTAGGTGCAATAAACGGCCATCTACAAACAGTTAGTTTAGATTGGTGTAATCATTCAAAACAGCCCGCCAAAAGTGAAACAATGAACTGACCTGATTTGGCGCGCAGATAAGGGCCATCCGAAGGAGTATAACTGTAGGCCCACCGGTAATCGACGCTCTCTTGCTCCTTGCCCTCGTGGCTCCTGCTCTTTTTCCCCCCCCACTCCTGTTGCCTGGCCACTGCCCGTGTCTTCCCCGACTCCATCAGGGATGCCTGGCATTGCACCAGGTGAACACGGGCAAACCAGGCCAGATGAGACGGGACGAGACGAGGCGAGGTGAGATGAGACGAGACGAGGCAAGGTGAGATGAGATGAGATGAGACGAGATGAATTGGGAGAAGATTGAAGAACACTTCGAATAATCGGGCCTTCAATCCAGCCGACCTGCGACTATCTTCATGCAAACCCCAGCTGCTGCCACCCGAGCAAGAAGAACCATCATCCCTGCGAGGTAAAGTACCCAAGCAAAGACTTTAACCTCGGGGTACTTTACCTGGACAACGCCCTTGCAGTGCCCTGAGACCACGTGGTGACGGCATGCCCCAGAGAGCACAAAGAGCGAACCCCAAACCCCATAGCCGTTTGAACGCAGCAGATTTTGACTCAGTGAGCATGAATTCCTGGCCCCTCATAGCTTAATCTAGTTGGGTATAGGGGTGGGATAAGGATAAGGGGATTGTTAATGTAGTTTGTTTTCCCTCAATGTGCCGTGTGTTCCCCATTCCCTGGATAAGCATATAGTTATTTTGTTTATGCCTGTAATTGTTTACCAGCAATTTCTCATAAGGCTGTGTTTTATCTCTGTTCAATAAAATCTTGGCTTTCATACATCCAAACCACTTGTCTACTCGAGTTTTCTGTATCGCAGCCCGCACCTAAGTCCGATGTCTAGAACCCAGGGGCGTGGGAGTGATTCAAATCGCTCACCAACAGTCAAGGGCATAACTGACTGGGCGCACACGCCACACCCGCCACCCCTACAGAAAATGGCGACCGCGGCAGGACACCAGCAGCAGGGTTGCGATACAGTAGACAATCGTTCAGATGAGCAAACCATGATGGAGGAAACGATTTCTGATTATGTGTTTAGCAAGGTGAATATCACTAAGAAGTGGATCACCACTCTGTTTAGGGCTGGGCGTCCGGTAGATGCAGCAGCTAAGTGGAAAGAGGGAAAGGAACACAAGAAGTCCTTAGAGAAGGCACTCTGGCTGATGTGTTTCAAAAAGCAGGTCCAGCTTTTGGACAGGCTCGTTGCAGTACAGGCAGTCGAGTTAAGGGAGTCAGCCCTGGAGATCCAGGATAAGGCTCTGGCCGGGGAGAAGTTATTGGTAGCTTTGCAGGCCTTGAATCAGGAGAGAGTGCGTTTAATGGAAAAACACAAGGCCTAGTTGGAATACCTATGGTGCCTGGCCACCGAGGCCAAGGGAAATGAGTTAAGGTTGCAGGAGAAGAACACCCACTTGGCAAGGCAGATTAGGGAACAGGAAGAGAAAGTACAGGAGGTAAAGGCAGCTTACAAGCTGGCGAGCGAACAGGGGTTTGAGGAGGCAGACCACGGCCCCTGTAAAGAGAGGATAGAAAATTTGAGCTGGGCCCTCCGGAAGGCAAAAGGCATAGTATGCTTCATAAGCCCAAAGGCAGGCCAGGCGGAAATATATGGGGAATGAGGGGAGGACAGTTCCAACGTCACCGGTAGTGCTCAGGGACGACCCGGTTGAGGGAGAGGAGATCTGGCGACCACCACCGGTAGCGCCAAGTTTCAGCGAGGTTTGGCAGCAAGGGGGGTGGAGCCAGAGGTGGGAGCAGAGGTGGAGCAACCCCCGCCAGAGAGGTTGGAGCCGGGACCGATGTGCCCAGCACGGCATCGGAGGTTCGGCCCACCCATCAATGGCGACGATGAGGGACCCCTCCAAAACCAGTTCGTATTAACCTATAGCACCCAACAGCTTAGGGCTATGGTGAACCATATCCCAAAGCTCTCCGAAAAGGGAGACCCCTCGATCCACTTCAGGAACATAGAGCAGGCAGCCAGCGTCAACGACTGCGATGGTGCTGAGCAGGCCAAGATGCTGCTATTCTCCCTGGAGAGTAGTCTCCTCCAAACCCTCTCTGACGAGTGTAAGAGGGGGCAGAGCGGGTATGAGGAGCTTAGAGATGCGGTTCTGGAGGCCATGGGGATGAACAAGGGAAGTCCTTTCTCCTGTGTGGAGAAGACGGCCCAGCTCACAGGGGAAACCCCGAAGGCTTTCGTGGACTGGTTTTGGCCGGTGTACCGGTGGGCCTGTCCGGGGGCGCCGAACTGGGGGTTCCTGATCGGGGATCCCCTGGTCCACTGGCTCCGTTGCCTGGTGGTGAACAGCTTGCCACAGGTCTGGGCCATGGCAGAAGTCTGGTTCGACCCCAAGAACCCCCAGACCACCGAACTTACGGTGAACAGACAGTTGACTCTGGCCTATAAAAACGGTAGGGGATCCGATGCACACCCACCTAAGGCGAAGGTGCATGAGGTAAAACCCGGACCGGGCAGGAAAGAGTGGCACCAGGAAGGGAATAGCCCCCCCAACACTTTAGGGCAGCACGGTGGCATAGTGGTTAGCACTGTTGCCTCACAGCGCCAGGGACCCGGGTTCGAATCCGGCCTCGGGTGACTGTCTGTGTGGAGTTTGCACATTCTCCCCGTGTTTGCGTGGGTTTCCTCCGGGTGCTCCGGTTTCCTCCCACAGTCCAAAGATGTGCGGGTTAGGTTGATTGGCTATGATAAATTGACCCTTAGTGTTAGGGGGATTAAATACGTGGGGTTACGGGGATAGGGTGGGATATGTGTTGGTGCAGGGGTTATGGGGATCGGGTGGGATATGTGTCGGTGCAGGCTCGATGGGCCGAAATGGCCTCTATCTGCACTGTGGGGTTTCTGTGATTCTGTGATTCTGTGAACACAAAGACGAATTGTTACGGGTGCAGGAAGGATGGTCACTGGCAGAAGGAGTGCAAGAACCCTTGGAAAGATAACAAGGGAAAGAATTCCACAGCCCCAGCCCATAAGGCGGAGGCAGGAATCCCTGCCGCTGCGGTCGAGTCATTTTTGGACGCAATGAAGTCCATATTGACTGGCCAAGGGAGGGTAGCAGCCGCTACTGTAGTGTATGTACCTTTAAGAGAGAACTACTTTTACAGCTCCTGTATACCGTAGTACCGGCAGTGACCACACCTGTATATAAGCCTTGAGCATGCCTCTGTACTGTTAATCTTTAGCCTACCCTCCTCCAGTAAACACCTGTTGATTGTTAAGTTACAGCCTCCGTCTAGTTATTGGAAAACATCATACTTAAAGAATCACAGATTCAACAGTGGCAACGAGGTCGATTCGAATCGACCTGCAACTCTGCATTTCCTTTCAAGGATTCGCTCTGGGAGGGCGGTGGAAGAAAGTCGAGGCCAGAAGCATGGGCGTCGGCCACGAGCAACCGCCCAGTCATCCGGCAGAGAGTGAACCTCGCAGGGGAGGCTGTTGAGAGCCGGGCATGGTTCCCCAGCCACGACGATCCAGCAACAGACTGGCAACAGGTACAGCGCAGACCCTCCCTGGACAGTGGAGGCTGGAGCTGACCGACGGCACAGAAAAGGCCGAGCAGCATCGACGGGGTAAGAGAGAGGGTGAAGCGCACAGGGCGCAGCCGGGGGTTGAAAACCGAGTGGCGTTGAGGAAAAACAACAAAGAGAGAGAGAGGGTAAAGCAGCAGCCGGGTTCAGGACCGAGCGGCGGCAACGGGAGAGGCACACAGGAGAACGCGCAGAGCACAGCCAGGGCTCAAGTGCTGAACAGTGTGCGCGGGGGAAAGAAAGGAAGCGCGGGAGACTGCATTGAGCCGCGGAGAAGAAGGGAGAGCGCGGGAGACGCCATTTTAGAAGCCACAGCGGAGAAGAAGGGCATGCGCGAGAAGAAAGGAAAGCGCGGGAGACGCCATTTTGTGCCAGCGGAGAAGAAGGGAGAGCACGGGAGACACCATTTATGACAGTTTAATCACACCCAGGGATGACGAAGAGTGGCAGTATCACTGCGTTCGACAATGAAGTCGAAGATTGGACGACATATGTGGAACGCATTGAGGTGTACTGCAGGGCGAATGAAGTGCCAGATGCTAGGAAAGCACTGGTTCTGTTGAATTCCATGGGTGCAAAAACTTATGGATTACTGCAAAATCTAATAACCCCAGAGAAGCCCGTGGATAAGAATTTTGAAAGCATGGTGGAAATCCTACAGGACCACTTAAACCCCACACCGCTGCTGATAGCAGAAAGATTTAAGTTCCACAAAAGGAACCAGCATAAAGACGAAAGTAATACTGAGTACTTAACGGAACTGTGCAAGCTATCGAAACACTGCCAGTTTTGATTGGGACGAACAGATACGTTAAGGGACAAGTTTGTGTGTGGGCTTCAAAGTGAAGGAACCCAGAAACGGCTTCTATCAGAAAAGGATCTTACGCTGGACAAGGCTTTCAGCATGGCAGTATCACACGAAGCAGCCGCACGGGGCGCTGCAGAGATACAATGGAGACCGCATGAATATGGCACCAATGAAATGTCATATGGAGCAGGGAAGTGTTATCGCTGCGGCAGAACAATACACGACCAGAAGGATTGTTGGTTCAAGGACCAAGTGTGCAGACAGTGTGGAAAAGCAGGACACATAGCAAGAGTCTGCAGCTCAGGGAAGAAAACCAGCAGCAAGAAATCTCCACAGGAGAAGTACAAAAAGGTACATAAGATGATGGACAGTAGTTCAGACGAACAGAAAAGTGATACAGAATCCGGAAGCAAGGAGCTGGGTTGTCTGAAACTACATAAGGTAATCAAAATGGAGGATCACCAGACTATCTGGGTCACGCTCAAGATAGACGGAGTAAAAGTGAAAATGGAATTGGACACAGGATCAGCCCTAACAGTCATAAAACAAAGGGATTACAAGCGGCTATTTTCACATATACCCTTGAAAGCTACAGAGTTTGTCTTGAAGACGTACACGGGGCAAAAGTCTACCCCAAAGGAAACATAAGGGTGAAAGTGATATACAAAGGCCAGGAAATACCTAAAATGGACCTATATGTATTGCCAGATGGAGGACTACCACTACTAGGATGTGAATGGATCCGGAAGATACAATTAGATTGGCATTCCATAAAGGCACTGAAGGTTAAGGCCAAAAAGGATGACGACGTCACACCTGGACGACTGTCAAAAATGCTAACTGATGCACAAGAAGTGTTCCAGGACGGACTCGGAACACTGAAAGGCATAACAGCGACGATTAAAATAGAGGAAAATGCAAACCCAAAGTTTTTAAAGGCCAGCCGTCGAAGCAGAGCTGGAAGGGTTGGAATGGTCAGGAGCACTGTCCAAAGTAGACTGGAGCGAGTGGGCTACACCCATCGTTCCTGTAATGAAGAGGTCGTTGAGTAATACGCCTGGGGAACCAAAGAAGGTCGGCATCTGTGGGGGTTTTAAGGTGACAGTGAACCCAGTCCTTCACATGGTAAAATATCCACATCCACGGATTGAGGATATTTCGCCTCGCTATCTGGAGGTAAACGCTTCACCAAAATTGATCTGGCCCAGGCGTACCTGCAAATGGAGGTAGAAGAAGCCTCGAAACAATATCTCACGATCAACAATCATAAAGGTCTCTACCAATACAACCGGCTGGTGTTCGGGGTAGCATCGGCTCCGGCTATTTGGCAAAGGGCAATGGATCAAGTCCTGCAAGGGATTCCAGGGACCCAGTGTTATTTGGACGACATCCTGGTCACGGGCGAAAATGACAGTGATCAATTCGCCAACCTGGAGAGGGTGCTCACTAGATTAAAGGAATATGGGCTACGAGCTAATCGCCACAAGTGCGAGTTTTTCCAGAAGCAGATCTCGTATTGTGGCCACGTTATTGATGAAGAGGGGTTACATAAGTCCCCTGAAAAGATTGAGGCAGTATTCAAGGCTCCAGCACCGGAAAATGTGTCACAACTGAGGTCGTTCCTTGGGCTGGTGAACTACTACCATAAGTTCTTACCAAATATGTCTACAGTATTACACCCACTGAACACCCTACTTCAAACGGGGGTACCATGGAAATGGAATGACGAATGTAAACGAGATTTCCAGAAGTGCAAAGAATTGATCACATCAAAAGAGGTGTTGGCCCATTTCAACCCAGCACTACCAATTCGGTTGGCATGTGATGCATCACCCTATGGTATTGGAGCGGTGCAGTCGCACAAATTCCCAGACGGGTTGGAGAGGCCAGTAGCCTTTGCGTCTCGGTCACTAACTGCAGCCGAGCGCAACTACGCCCAGATCAACAGGGAGGCCCTCAGCCTAGTATGGGGAGTAAAAAGATTCAACCACTATCTGCATGGGCAGAAGTTCACCTTGCTGACTGACCACCAACCACTTGTCTCCATCTTTAATCCAAAGAAGGGCGTTCCGGCGATGACTGCACAACGGCTACAAAGATGGTCCCTTTTTCTAGGGGCAAACCAATATGAAATAGAGTATAAGGGCACGAAACAGCATGGAAATGCTGATGGGCTATCACGCCTGCCACTGCCTACTGTGGAGGAAGCACCAGCAGTGGACCCTATTGAAATATTTTATTCGTCGATAATTGAATGATTGCCAGTAACTAACGCGGATATAGAGAAGGAGACCCGCAATGATCCGACTCTGTCTCGGGTATATGATTTGACGGTGAAAGGATGGCCGACACATGGCGACTCACTATTGCCAGCATTCTCATCCAGAAGAGAACAGCTGTCAGTATGCCAGGGGACAGTGATGTGTGGATCCCGAGTGGTAATTCCACCCAAGTTAAGGGAGAGAGTGCTCAATGAGCTTCACGAAGGCCATCTGGGAGGGGTGAAAATGAAAAGCCTTGCTAGGGCTTATGTGTGGTGGCCGGGGATCGATCAACAAATCGAGGACCTAACAAAGAGCTGCTCAGGATGCCAGAAGGTCCAAAATGCACCACCACATGCCCCTCTACACCCATGGGAGTGGCCCTCCTCTCCATGGCAACAGGTGCATATTGATTTTGCTGGTCCATTCATGGACTCAATGTTCTTAATAGCAGTGGATGTACACTCGAAATGGCCTGAGGTGATCAAAATGTCCTCAACCACTACAGAGAAAACGATTGCAGTCCTACGGACCATATTTGCCAGGAACGGCTTGCCAGAGCAGATTTGCTCTGATAACGGACCACAGTTTGTGTCCGAAGAGTTTCGGAAATTTATGGGAAGGAATGGGGTAAGGCATTACACATCCGCCCCGTATAATCCAGCCACAAACGGATTGGCTGAGAGGTTCGTACAAACCTTTAAAAAGGCGATAATCGCCATGTGCGATGATGAAATTCCACTACAACATAAGGTGGGCAATTTCCTGTTAGCCTACAGAAATGCGACACATGCAGTTACCAACCAGACCCCGGCCATGATGTTCTTTTACCAAAGGCTGAGATCTCATCTGGATTTGCTCAGACCAAATGTGCGAAGAAATGTTGAGGATAAGCAATTCCAGCACATCAATGAGAAGCCGACAAGGAGCTTCAATGTAGGACAACCAGTCTTGGCTCGCGACTACCGAACAGAGAAATGGCAACCCGGAACGATATGCACACGGCAGGGGCCATTAATGTACACAGTGGATGTCGGGGAGAATATTGTGAGACGCCACGTCGACCAGATCCTAGCATCACAGGAACGAGTCAACCCCATGTCTCGCGTACCTGGGGATGAACCCGACATACCGGTAGCTTCTACCTCAGAAACAGTAGCAGCGGAAACTGATGAACTACCCGACAAAAGGGGGCCAGAATCACCTCCGCACCAAGAACAAGAACCTCAGGAAAGGCGCTATCCAGAAAGGATCAGGAAGCCACCCCAAAGACTGAATCTATAAATGGACTATTTCAGTTTAATGTGCATGTTAAAGTGTTAACTGTTATTTGAATGTTATGGGTACTGTTAATCTAAAAGGGGAGGAATTGTAGTGTATGTACCTTTAAGAGAGAACTACTTTTACAGCTCCTGTATACTGTAGTACCAGCAGTGACCACACCTGTATATAAGCCTTGAGCATGCCTCTGTACTGTTAATTTTTAGCCTACCCTCCTCCAGTAAACACCAGTTGATTGTTAAGTTACAGCCTCTGTCTAGTTATTGGAAAACATCATACTTAAAGAATCACGGATTCAACAGCTACCAGTGCTCTGACCCCGTCAGCCCCATCCAACCCACAGCCCTGACTAGAACCAGCGCAGCCTGTCGACCTGTGTCCCCTTGAAAATGACGAGGGGAGCTGGCCCCGTGTTAAGATGCGGGTGGAGGCGGTGCAGGGGAGATATTCGGTGGACACTGGAGCGTCCAGCACGGTGGTCCATTCAGAAGACCCGACAAATCCACCCGGGACTAACAAGGTCCCATTTAGCCCAAAGGGAGCCACAGGGAACGAGCAGGCTGGGGAAATGGCCAAACTTTTGGCCATAGATTTAGGATCCCTCCCTACCACGTGGGAGGGTAACCAAAGCACCAACGAGGTAGCCGAGCAGAGGGCCAGGGAAGGAGAGTTATGGGATCCCTGTAGAGCAGGCCCGGTACCCGCAGTCTGTGACAAGGGAGGCACACAGGGGTAGCTTTGGCCCCGGACCTAAAGCAGGTGCAAGCCTGAGATCCCGTCGGTGAGGCCGTCCCGGTAAGGGAAGAGAACGGGAAGTCGCCAGAAGGCCCGTTTGGGGCAGCGGACGAGGTTTTAAAACAGGCTGCTGGTTATATTAAACAGTGCAAACTGTTTAAACCTGAAAGGAGAAAACAGCCAGTTGGGGTAGGGTCTGAGGTTAAAGATCCTCAGCCTGCTGCAGGAGCGAGTTCACAGACCGCACAGGCAGGCGCTGTGGCTTGCTTAAAGGGAGGGGCCATCCCGCCCACCGATTGGGACACTCCCCCGCTCTTCTGGGATCCAGATGAGGAGGGGCCCGAGGGTGAAAACCCCGTCCCTAACCCAGGTGTAGAGGAGGAGGGACCTGAGGTCGAGAAACCCGCCCCGGACCCAGCCATGGGACCTGGGGGCAGAGACTCTCAGCTTGCAGCAACAGGCAGCGAAGAATTACCTGCCCCTGGCAAAGGTCGGGAGAGGTCAAGCCTTAGGGGGCAGCGGTCCGGGTTAAAGGCCCACCAGCCAAGAAAGCCCCACCTGCCAAAGTCCCTAGAAGGTCCCCGCTGTCGCCCCAGCCGAGAAAGCCATGGTCACCAGCTCTCCAGTAACCAAGGGCCGCCCCTCGAGTTAGGGAGAGGTCCAAGGGCAGAGGTCCTCAGCCAGCGGCCACGGGCTGTGAGGGACCAACAGTGCAGGATGGTGCGGTCACGCCGGAGGAAGCGGTGTGCTGCAGTCCAACCAGGAATTAGCCTGGCCACCCGGAGACGGGCGGCGGATGTATATAGTTTAGGTAATGTATGTTTATAATTTTAGGTTAGGTATTTAGCTTAAGTTTGGGTGTTTTAGCTTAAGTTAAGTAAGGTGATGGGTAGTTTTAATTAAGTAAGTAATCTGCTAAGAGTGTGTGTATTTGAGTCGAGGCTGCAAGGTTCGACTATGCTTCACCCAAGCCAGAGAATCTCTTGGGGACCTGGCTGCATGTTTTTGTAACTGTTGCAGAAAGACTTTCAGGATGAAGGGGATTGTAATCCTACTCGCCCTGATGGGACTGAGCCTGGAAAAGAGGGGTGATGTAGAGGACTCCCACATCTATGGATGCTCCGGAGATGGAGCACTGATAGCAACCGACGGAAGCGGCGAATGGGATGCCAAGGAGACCGCCGTTTACGTCCACGAGGGAAGGTGGCCAGGGTGGCTGGGGTCCAATTCATCACAGTACTCCAGCCAGACCGGGTTCACGTACAGGGAGGCCTCCCTCCTGTGCTCCAGAGTACGGGTTATTACCACAAGGGTCAGCGTCACCGTAGGGAAGCGTGTATGTTTAACGTGCAAGGAACATATTCCTCTGGATCGGTGGTGGTGGCTCAGGAAGCTGAGCAAAGATATGAGAAACCCCGCAGTCGAGTGGGAACGGTTGGGGAACTGTGATAAATCCATGTAGTGAGACAAGGACTCCAAGAGGCGAGGTATGAGGATTAAGATGAGTACTTTATTGAACGACTGCGAGACAACCAGGCAGGCCTGTTTCCAGATATTGCACCCTTGCTGACCTTAGCAGGAAGTTAACCCCTGACCTTAACAGGAAGCAACCCCTGACCTTAGCAGCAGTATTGGCTACAGCACCACCTGGTGGATAACCTTAATCATAACATCCCAGATTACTATAGGAACAATACCCACCGGACGATTACAGGGACTCACGGGGGATTAAGTGTGTGTTGGGACAAGTGGTGGGAACCGGATCAAGGGATTTACATCTGTATGTGGGGGTCAGAGAGGGTCTGCCCCTCAGGTATATCCATTGTTTTCCACCGGCAGTGGCACGACACCGGGGAGGGGATGAAGTGGGATACCAGCCTGAAGGTGTGTGCGCTCCCATACTCCCCAATCCCAGTCAACACCACTGAACTTGTTACCCGCCCCCGAAAGCCCCCGCCCACAGTGCAGGCAGAGAAGTTACCCAGGGAAGGGTGCTCACCACCACCACCAATGGACCAGAGAATGGGTTGGAACTAGTGCCTATCGATCAGATGCTGTACCAGGGGGTACACTACGCGGTAGCCTCCGTGATTTTAAATCTCATCGAGGTACATTTACCGGAGTGCTGTCCCAAAGAAACAGAGCAGCTATACCAAGCCCTGTTAAGGGACATTTTCAAGAAGTTTTATGAGTTCGATTTCGCCCATGTTGACAAAACCGAACTGTACACCACACACCGCGAGTTTTTGGGTAATGCAGGGAGACAAAGAAGGGGAGTATGGAATTATGTTTTTACTGCGTTTATTACTGGGTCCTCTGTCATCAACAGTCTGGATGACATAGAGCTGCAGACCCAGATAAACGGTTTAAAAACTCAGTTGAGGAAGATATTAACGGATGAGAACAAGGTAGTGGGCTCGGAGTTACATGAGAACCAGGCCATGATGGTCCATTTAAAGGAGATTATAGTGGAGTTGGAGAAGCATGCAAATACAGTAACTGCCCTCATAAGGGAGGACAGAAATGCTTCAGGCTGCGTAGAACGAGGTGTGCGTGCTATACGGGGTGTGGTTGCTGGGCGAGGGCCACGGTAATCTGGAGAATTTAAAACAGGGTTTGGGCCCCTCCTGGATCAGCAACAAGCACCTCGCAGCCCTCCACCCATTTGAGAAGGCATTAAGCCCGTGCCAACTCCGACTAGCCTCCGAAGCCTACCCAGTCCTCGTGGATTGTGGGCGGTCCAACCACACGATCATGGGAATAGTAGTTAGGATGCCGGTCATGGGTAGGACAGCCCGACCCGCACCGGTATACAGGGTTGGGAACATTGGAGTCATTCAAGGGGGTGCGCACATTCGTTTCACAGCGGTCCCGCCTTACATCATAAAGTGGGAGCACGCTATGACAGGTACTGACCCCTCAGGGTGCTGGAGCCGGGGAGCACACATAATCCTGTGTCCCCAGCACTTGAATGCCTATTCAAAACCGCAGTGTGGGTTCAGAGCTGCTGGCGCAAAACCTATAAATTGTACCATGGAGGCAATGGCACAAGGCTATGTTCCCCCGCAGGTAGCATATATAGGAGGTGGGACATATTATGCCACCACAGGAGCGTCCCACTACCAGCATGGACAGCATAGCTGGTGTCCGGTCAGTGATGGCAGTTTCTGCTTTAAACCCAAGGCAGAAGTTCAAGTGGCCCAGGAGCGAATTGTCCCCATTCCTAAACACTCCACTGTTCACCTCACTGTGAAGGAGAACTTTACCAATTTACAGAAGTATGTAGCGCACTTCGGATACAAAATTCCCCCTCTCCCTGAACACCATACCAAAATACTGAAAGCCGTTATAGTTTCGCAGAAACATTTTTATACTCTAGAGCAGAAAACAGTAGAGATAGGGGCTAAGATATTGGATATTGTGATTCCACTCTGGTGGGACGTTTTCAATAACATAGAGGTCCCTTCGTGGATCAGACTGGCTTCCCACGTTCTCATGGTTTGTCAGTTAGGGATAGTGTTGTATCTAGTATGCATACAATGTAAGGGAAAAGGTCAGTTGCTAGAATTCCGAAACCAGAGGTTCGAGAAGGAACATTATGTGAAGGTGGAGGGAGATATGCCTGTTTGAGCTTTTCCTTGTATTTTTGATTAAAGATTGTTGTTTTTTTGCTTGTTGTTTTTAATAAAGATTTTGCGACGTATCTATATATATAAATAAAGGAATCGATCTGTCTGTCTGTCCTTCTGTCTGTCTGTCCTCGGGTGTGCGTCTGTCCGGCTATGCGCTTGAACGTTATATGGCGTACCTATGCGCACGTTACCTCCGAAGAAAGCTTACGCTTCCGGGACGCTGGTAAGCATATTTACTTTTCGGTCGGACGAAAATTGTTCGCGCCTTATGCAAAAAACCTTCAAAATTAAACTCATTATCTGCTAGCATTGATTGACTGACGTCAAGGTTCGACCAATCCTGTGCCATCACGATTGACCAATCCTACAGTACGGTCCCCTGATGGTTGGCCAATCGGTGTGTGTGTGTGTGTGGGCGGGACTAATCGTTTTCATCTCGGGGATCTGGCAGCCATTGTTTCAGTGCCATTACTTCAGCTTCCAGCTCAAACTACTTTGAAAGTTAGTATCTCTTTTAAAAATAATATAAGATTTACCAAAAACGTTTTATAAGTACTTTCACTTTCATCTTTCAAGGTATTATGTGTGTGTGTGGGTGGGACTAATCGTTTTCATCTCAGGGATCTGCCAGCCATTGTTTCACTGCTTGCAGCTCAAACTACTCTCCTTATCCAGCTTTGAAAAAGTTAGTATCTCTTTTAAAAATAACATAAGATTTACCAAAAACGTTTTATAAGCACTTTCACTTTCATCTTTCAAGGTATTAAAAGGTAGAAATGTTGCCCGGCAGCAGATTCACAAAGGGACACAGACAGGGCCCTAAAGCCTGGGACTCAATTTAAAATGTTGCCCGGCACCAGATTCACAAAGGGACACAGACAGGGCCCCAAAGCCTGGGACTCCATTTAAACCGCCCGGCCCAAAACAGCCCTGGCAAAGCCGGGCTCCCCCCAGCTAGTTGTTAATAAAGATGTATGTGTACCAAGTGGTGCAGGGGTGTTGGACCCCTCCATGCTTGGATGTGTGAAAAAGACTGTAATTATTCTATGTATGCTTATGTACACTACATTTTCGCGGAATGGGAAGTGCACGTGTCGTGGGTGTATTCGATAGGTAATTACCGGGAAAGGATAACTATGGAGGGTCAGAAAATTTTGCTCACCTTGTAAGGATGATACTTCAAGCAAGTTTTAGTATCACAGGGTGAAGTGTAAGATTTGCAAAATTCCCACATTTCCCACAAGGTTTTTAATAAAGGGACCTTATGGACAATTTAACAAGGGTACCCAAAAGATGGCGTCCGCACCTCGTGACCAAAAGCCTGTAAGATTTTAAAAGCTTGGACTCTGCAGCACAGAACAAGCTGTTTTGGGAAATCCAAACTTAAAATGCATTTCCGCAAAAAAGGAATTTTGTGTTTGAAAACCTAGACAGTTAAGCAAACACTGAATATGCATTTCATCAGATTGGAACAGATCACCCCAGTTAGGCCTAAGCGCAAGGCCATTAGTTTGTCCGCATGCATAATCGGAAACAGCTTATGGAAGCCATCAAGGCTGCACAGGCAGATTAAAATGCATTAATGACAATACAGCTCGGACATCAGGCCATTAGGTGCAATAAACGGCCATCTAAAAACAGTTAGTTTAGATTCTGTAATCATTCAAAACAGGCTGCCAAAAGTGTAACAATGAACTGACCTGATTTGGCACGCAGATAAGGGCCATCCGAAGTAGTATAATTGTAGGCCCACCGGTAACCGATGCTCTCTTGCTCCTTGCCCTCGTGGCTCCTGCTCTTTTTCCCCCCCCGCTCCTGTTGCCTGGCCACTGCCCGTGTCTTTCCCGACTCCATCAGGGACGCCTGGCATTGCACCAGGCGAACACGGGCAAACCAGGCCAGATGAGGGGGATTTGACGAGGCGGGATGAGACGAGGCGAGGTGAGATGAGATGAGACGAGGCGAGGTGAGATGAGATGAGATGAGACGAGACGAATTGGGAGAAGATTGAAGAACGCTTCGAATAATCGGACCTTCAATCTAGCCGACCTGCGACTATCTTCATGCAAACCCCAGCTGCTGCCGCCCGAGGAAGAGGAACCAACATCCCTGCAAGGTAAAGTACCAAGCAAAGACTTTAACCTCGGGGTACTTTCCTGGACGACGCCCTTGCAGCGCCCTGAAACCACATGACGACGGCAGGCCCCAGAGAGCACAAAGAGCGAACCCCAAACCCCACAGCCGTTTGAACTCAGCAGATTTTGACTCGGTGAGCATGAATTCCTGGCCCCTCATAGCTTAATCTAGTTAGGTGGGATAAGGATAAGGGGATTGTTAATGTAGTTTGTTTTCCCTCGATGTGCCATGTGTTCCCCATTCCCTGTATAAGCATAGTTATCTTGTTTATGCCTGTAATTGTTTACCAGTAATTTCTCATAAGACTGTGTTTTATCTCTGTTCAATAAAATCTTGGTTTTCTTACATCCAAACCACTTGTCTACTCGAGTTTTCTGCATCGCCGCCCGCACCTAAGTCCAGTGTGTAGAACCCAGGGGCGTGGGAGCGATTTGAACCACTCACCAACAGTCCAGGGCATAACTGACTGGGTGCACGCGATGCGCCACCCGCCACCCCTTACAGCTGTACCTGCCCTCGGAGTGTTTGATGGGGCAGTATAGAGGGAGCTTTACTCTGTATCTAACCCATTCTGTACCCGTCCCGGGAGTGTTTGATTGGAAAACGTTGAGGGAATTTTACTCTGTATCTATCCCATGCTGTAACTGACCTGGGAGTCTTTGATGGGGCAGTGTAGAGGGAGCTTTACTCTGTATCTAACCTGTGCTGTACCCACCCTGGGAGTGTTTCATGATACAGTTTAGAGCAATCTTTACTCTGTATCTATTCTGTGCTGTACCCGCCCCGGGAATGTTTGATGGGGACAGTGCAGATGGAGCTTTACTCTGTATCGAACCCATGCTGTACCTGTCCTGTGAGTGTTTGATGGGGCAGTGTAGAAGGAGCTTTACTCTGTATCTAACCTGTGCCGTACCCATCCTGGGAGCTTATGAAGGGACAGTTTAGAGGGAGTTTTACTCTTTATCTAACCTGTGTTATACCTGTCCTGGGAGTGTTTGATGGGGTAGTGTAGAGGGATCTTTATTCTTTATCTAATCCATGCTGTACCCATCCTGGTAGTGTTTCATGGTACAGTGTAGAGGGATCTTTACTCATTATCTAACCCGTGTGTTGTGTATGTACCTTTAAGAGAAGAACTGATTCTATACTGCAGTACCGGCAGTAACCACCCCTGTATATAAAGCCATAGCAGGCTTCTGTATTTCAATCTTGGATTACTCTCTGTTCAGTAAATACCTGTTTTATTGTTCTCCTGCAGTCTGAGTATTATTGATCCTCGGACACTACACTGGCGACGGGCAGGTTTGAACTCACCTGCAGTACTGCATCACCTCACGGGGATCTTTTCCCTGAAGAGAAGCTTCTTGGAGGTCGAAGTCAGAACGGCGGGCGTCGACCGCGGGCAACCACCCAGGGATCCATCAGAGAGTTGCAGGGGAGGCTGTGGAGTGCTGGGCCTGGCTCCCCAGTCGAGGTGTTCCAGCAAGTCGTGCTGGTAGCAGGTAGTGCGCTGACCCTTCCGGACTGCGGCGGGCTCGTGCTTGATCAAGCGGCTCTGCAAAGGGGCCGTGCAGCATCGTCGGGAGGAAGAGAGAGAGAGAGGGTGGAGCGCACAGGACGTGATCGGTGCTCAAGAACAGGGCAGCGTGGAGAGGATAGAACACGGGGAAGGAAAAGTGAGACGCGCCGAAGCCGCGGGTCGCCGCCATTACCCTGTAGAACACTAGGAGCAGTGTGGCAGCAAGGGGAAGAAGGAAAAGTGCGGGAGGCGCCATTTTATTACATTGGGGAAGAAGAAAAGAGTGGGAGGCGCCATTTTAAATCACCCAAGATGCCGAAGAGTGGCAGTATCACTGCTTTCGACAACGAGGTAGAAGACTGGACCACGTATGTGGAAAGAATTGAAGTGTACTGCAATGCCAATGAGGTGGCCAATGGAAAGAAGGCGTCGGTATTATTCAATTTGAAGGGCGCGAGAACGTACGGCCTGTTGTGGAATTTAATTACCCCAGCTAAACCAATGGAGAAAAGTTTTGAAGAGATTGTTAATATCTTACAGGAACACCTAAACCCTACACCGCTGCTGATAGCAGAAAGAGTCAAGTTCCATAAAAGAAAGCAGCACAAAGATGAGAACAATGCTGACTATCTTACGGAACTACGCAAGTTATCGAAGCACTGCCAGTTCGGAGCAGGACTGGCAAACACCTTGCGGGATAAGTTTGTCTGTGGGCTCCAGAGTGAAGGAACCCAGAAACAACTACTTTCGGAAAAGGACCTGACGCTAGAACAGGCTTTCAGCGTGGCAGTATCCTATGAAGCAGCAGCACAGGGAGCTGCGGAAATACAACAGAAACCACAGGAATACAGCGCTAATGAAATGGCGTATGGAGCAGAAAAGTGCTATCGCTGTGGCCGAAGAACCCATGATCAGAAGGACTGCTGGGTTAAGGACAAAGTATGCAGGCAATGTGGGAAAATGGGACACATAGCAAGAGTCTGCAGGTCGGGAAAGAAAACCAACACTACAAGAACTACTAAGGAAAAGTACAAGAAAGTAAAGAAATTGACAGACAGTAGTTCGGAAGATCAGGAGAGTGATAAGGATTCCGGGAGCAGGAGACTAAGTTGTCTAAAGTTACACAACGTGATCGCAAAGGAGGATCACTGAACCATTTGAGTCACCCTCATGATAGCAGGGTCCCCAGTAAAGATGGAATTGGACACAGGATCAGCCCTAACTGTCATGAATCGACGAGACTATGAGCGGCTATTCTCACACATACCCTTGAAGGACACGTCCATTGTATTGAAGACATACATGGGGCAAAAAGTCTACCCCAGAGGAAAAATAAGGGTGCCAGTTAAATAAAACGGCAAGGAAACACAGAAACTGTATCTATATATACTACCAGATGGAGGACCACCATTATTGGGACGTGAATGTATCCGAAAAATACAATTGGATTGGCATTCCATTCAGGCACTAACTGTGACTGATAAAAAGGATGATGACGTCACACCTGGACGATTGTCGAAAATTCTAACTGACGCGAAAGAGATGTTCCAACAAGGACTTGGGACTCTAAAAGGAGTAACGGCAATGATAAAAATTGACGATAACGCAAACCAAAAATTTTTAAGGCCAGACTGGTACCTTATGTGATCCGCCCAGCCGTTGAAGCAGAGCTGGAGAGTCTGGAGCGTTCGGGTCTGCTGTCCAAGGTGGACTGGTGCGAGTGGGCCACACCCATCATTCCTGTAATGAAGAAATCATTGAGCAGCATGCCTGGGGAACTGAAGAAGGTTTGCATCTGTGGGGACTTCAAGGTAACTGTGAACCCAGTCCTGCACACAGTACAATATCCACTTCGACGGATAGAAGATATTTTCGCCTCACTATCTGGAGGGAAACGCTTTACAAAGATTGATCTGGCTCAAGCGTATCTACAAATGGAGGTGGAAGAAGAGTCTAGGAAATACCTCACGATAAACACTCACAAAGGCCTTTACCAGTACAATCGACTGGTATTCGGGGTAGCATCAGCCCCGGCTATTTGGCAGAGGGCGATGGAACAAGTCCTGCAAGGGATCCCGGGGACCCAGTGTTATTTGGACGACATCCTGGTTACAGGCGAAAATGACAGTAAACACCTTGCCAACCCGGAGCAGGTGCTCACTAGATTACAGGAATATGGGCTACGAGCCAACTGCCCCAAATGCGAGTTCTTCAGGAGACAAATCTCGTATTGTGGCCACATGATTGATGAGGAAGGGTTGCATAAGTCGCCAGGCAAGATTGAGGCTGTAGTCAAGGCTCCAGCACCAGAAAATGTGTCGCAACTGAGGTCGTTCCTCGGGTTGGTGAACTACTACCATAAGTTCTTGCCGAATTTATCTACAATTCTGCACCCACTGAACGCCCTACTGCAAACTGGAGTAACATGGAGATGGAGTGATGAGTGTAAGCGTGCCTTTCAGAAATGTAAATGCCTAATCACTTCAAAAGAAGTATTGGCCCACTACAATCCAACACTACCGATTCGGTTAGCATGTGATGCGTCTCCCTACGGCATTGGAGCGATGCTGTCACACAAATTCCCTGACGGTTCAGAGAGGCCAATAGCCTTTGCGTCGCGCTCGTTAACCTCAGCCGAGCGTAACTACACCCAGATTGACAGGGAGGCCCTCAGCCTGGTGTGGGGAGTGAAGAAGTTCAATCACTATCTGCACGGGCAGAAATTCACCCTACTGACTGATCATCAGCACCTGGTCTCCATTTTCAACCCAAAGAAGGGCGTTCCGGTGATGACGGCGCAAAGGCTGCAAAGATGGTCACTTTTTATAGGGGCGCATCAGTACGACATAGAGTACAAGGGTACGAAACAGCATGGAAACGCTGATGGGCTGTCGCGCCTACCGTTGCCAATGGTAGAGGAAGTACCTGCAGTGGACCCTGTTGAGATATTCCATGCGACCATAGTCAAATGCCTACCTGTTACAAACTCAAGTATAGAGAAGGAAACCCGAAATGACCCGACACTCTCTCGGGTCTATGATTTGACGGTGAAGGGATGGCCAGCACATGGCGACTCACTGTTGCCAGCATTCTCGCCAAAGAGAGAACAGCTGTCAGTGTGCCGGGGGACCTTGATGTGTGGATCCCGAGTGGTAATTCCACCCAAGTTGAGAGATGGAGTGCTCAATGAGCTTCATGAGGGTCATCTGGGAGGGGTAAAAATGAAGAGCCTAGCCAGGGCTTTTTTGTGGTGGCCGGGAATCGATAAAGAAATCGAGGATATGACCAAGAGATGCACAGGATGCCAGAAGGTCCAAAACGCTCCACCACAGGCCCCGCTACATCCATGGGAGTGGCCCTCATCTCCATGGCAACGGGTACACATTGATTATGCTGGTCCATTTATGGATTCAATATTCCTAATCGCTGTGGACGCCCATTCGAAGTGGCCAGAGGTCATCAAAATGTCCTCCACCACCACGGAGAAAACTATTGCAGTCCTACGGACCATCTTCGCCAGGAATGGCTTGCCAGAACAGATTTGCTCCGACAATGGGCAACAGTTTGTGTCAGAGGATTTCCGGAGGTTTCTGTGGAATAATGGGTTGAAGCATTACACATCTGCCCCATATCATCCAGCCACAAATGGATTGGCTGAGAGGTTTGTTCAGCCCTTTAAGAAGGCCATAAAGACAATGCATAATGACGACATACCACTACAACACAAGGTAGATAATTTCTTGTTTGCTTACCGGAATGCGACACATGCAGTCACCAACCAAGCTCCAGCCATAATGTTCTTCAACCGAAGGCTAAGATGTCGCCTGGATTTGCTGTAACCAAACATAAGACGAGATGTTGAGGATAAGCAATTCCAGCACATAAATGAGAAGCCAACCAAGAGCTTCAAGATAGGGCAACCAGTCTTGGCCCGCGACTACCGAACAGAAAAACGGCAGCCAGGAACGATATGCACACAGCAGGGACCACTAATGTACACAGTGGACGTTGGAGAGAGCATCGTGAGACGCCATGCTGACCAGATTCTAGAGTCACAGGAACAAGCCAAACCCATACCACAAGCAGGTGCACCTGGTAATCAACCCGAAGTACAGATTGCGTCTACCTCAGAAGCAGTGGTACTGGAAGCTGACGAACCAACCAATGACAATGAGCCAGAATCAACTCCGCCGCAAGAACAGGATACTCGAGAAAGGCGCTATCCAGTCAGGATCAGGAAGCCTCCTCAAAGACTGAACTTATAAATGATTATTTCAGTTGATGTATATAGTACAGAGAAAATTGTAATTGTAATTAGTTATTATTTAGTTGTTAAATGAATGTTATGTACTGTTTATCTAAAAGGGGAGGAATTGTTGTATATGTACCTTTAAGAGAAGAACTGATTCTATACTGCAGTACCGGCAGTGACCACCCCTGTATATAAAGCCATAGCAGGCTTCTGTATTTCAGTCTTGAATTACTCTCTGTTCAGTAAATACCTGTTTTATTGTTCTCCTTCAGTCTGAGTATTATTGATCCTCGGACACTACACCGTGCTGTGCCCGCTCTGGGAGTGTTTGATTGGTACAGTGTAGAGGGAGTTTCACTCTGTATCTAACCCGTGCTGTACCCGCCCCGGGAGTGTTTGATGGGACAATGCATTGGGAGCTTTACTCTGTATCTTAACCATGCTGTACCCGCCCCGGGAGTGTTTGATGCGTCAGTGAAGAGGGAGCTTTACTCTGTATCTAAACTGTACTGTACCTGCCATGGGAGTGTTTCATGTGACAGTGTAGAGGGAGCTTCACTCTGTATCTAACTCATGCTGAACCTCTCCTGTGATTGTTTGATTGGGCATTGTAGAGGGTGCTTTACTCTGTATCTAACCTTTGCTGTACCTGCCCTGGATGTGTTTTTATGTGACAGTATAGGGATGAGTTTCTGTATATCTAACCCATGCTTTTCCTGCCCTGGGAGTGTGTGATGGGACAATGTAAAGTGAATTGTACTCTATATCGAACCCATGCTGTAACTGACCTTGGAGTCTTTGACGGGGCAGTCTAGAAGGAGCTTTACTCTGTATTTAACCTGTGCTGCACCCGCCCTGGGAGTGGTTGATGTGACAGTGTAGAGGGAGCATCACTCTGTATCTAACGCCTGCTGTAACTGACCTGGGAGTCTTTGATGGGTAAGTGTAGACGGAGCTTTTCACTGTATTTAACCCGTACTGTACCCGCCCTGGGAGTGGTTGATGTAACAGTGTAGAGGGAGCTTTACTCTGTATATAACCCGTGCGTGCTGCACCTGCCCTGTGAGCGTTTGCTGGGACATTGTAGAGGGACCATTTTCTCTGTATCTAAACTGTCCTGTACCTGCCCTGGGAATGTTTGATGGGGCTGTGTAGTTGAGCATTACTCTGTATCTAAACCATGCTGTACCTGCCCTGGGAGTGTTTCATGTGACAGTGTAGAGGGAACTTTACTCTGCCTCTAACCTGTGCTGTAACTGCCCTGGGAATGTTTGATGGGGCAGTGTAGAAGGAGCTTTACTCTATATCTAACCCCTGCCGTACACCCCCTGGGAGTTTTTGAAGGGACATTGTATTGTGAGCTTTACTCTGTATCTAACCCTTGCTGTACCTGCCCTGGGAGTGTTTGATGGGACAGTGTAGAGGCAGTTTTACTCTTTATCTAACCTGTGCTTTACCTGTCCTGGGAGTGTTTGATGGGGTAGTGTAGACGGATCTTTACCCTGTATCTAACCCTTGCTGTACCCAGCCTGAGAGTGTTTCATGGTACAGTGTAGAGGGATCTTTACTCTTTCTCTAACCCGTGCTGTACCCACCCTGGGATTGCTAGATTGGTATAGTGTAGAGGAAGCGTTACTCTGTATCTAACTTGTGCTGTACCTGCCCTGGGAGTAATTTAATGGGACAGCATAAGGATGTTTTTCTCTATATCTAACCCGTGCTGTACCTGCCCTGGGAGTGCTTCATGGGGCAGAGTAGAGGGATCTTTACTCTGTATCCATCCCGTGCTGTAACTGCCCTGGGAATGTTGGATCTGACAATGTAGAGGGAAATTTACTCTGTTTCTAACCTGTGCTGTTCCTCCCCTGGGAGTGCTTGATGTGGCAGTGTAGATGGAACTTTACTCTGTTTCTAACCCGTGCTGTAATTGCCCTGGGAATGTTTGATGTGACAGTGTAGAGGGAGCGTTACTCTGTATCGAACCCGTGCTGTACCCAACCTGGGAGTGTTTCATGGGACAGTGTAGAGGGACCTTCACTCTGTATCTAACCCATGCTGGGAGTGTTTGATGGTACAGTGTAGAGGAATATTTACTCTGTATCTAACCCGAGGTGTACCTGCCCTGGGAGTGTTTGATGGAGCATTGCAAAGGGAGCATTACTCTGTATCTAACCTGTTCTCTACCTCTCCTGTGATTGTTTGATGTGACTGTGTAGAGGGAGCTTTACTCAATTTGTACGGAAATGGAGTTAGGAAAATTGATGGGATTGAAGGCCAATAAATCCCCAGGGCCTGATAATCTACATCCTAGGGTACTTAAGGAAGTGGCCCTAGAAATAGTTGCTGCTTTGCTGTTCATCTTCCAGCATTTGATGGAATCTGGAACAGTACCCATGGATTGGAGGGTAACTAATGTTAACCCACTATTCAAAAAACATGGTAGAGAGAGAATGGGGAATTACAGACATCGGTAGTGGGGAAAATGCTAGAGTCCATTATAAAAGATGTAATAGCAGAGTACTTGCAAAACAGTGACAGGATCAGACAAAGTCAACATGAATTTACAAAAGGTAAATCATGCTTGACTAATCTACTGGAATTTTTTGAGGATGTAACTGGTAAAATAGATAAGGGAGAACCAGTGGATGGGGTGTATTTGGACTTTCAGAAGGCTTTTGATAAGGTCCCGCATAAGAGATTAGCGTGTAAAGTTAAGGCACATGGGATTGGGGACAAGGTATTGACTTGGATAGAGAACTGGTTGGCAGACAGAAAGCAAAGGGTTGGAATAAACGGGTCTTTTTCCGAGTGACAAGCAGTGACTAGTGGGGTACCGCAGGGATCGGTCCTTGTGCCCCAGCTATTCACAATATATATTAATGATCTAGAAAAGGGAACGAGATGTAATATCTCAAAATTTGAAGACGACACAAAGCTGGGTGGGTGTGTGTGCTGTGAGGAGGATGCCGAGAAACTCCAGGATGATTTGGACAGGTTGGGTGATTGGGCAAAAACATGGCAGATGCAATATAACGTGGATAAATGCGAGGTTATCCACTTTGGTGGCAAAAACAGGAAGACAAATTATTATCTGAATGGCAATAGATTGGGAGAAGGGGAAGTGCAACGAGACCTGGGTGTCCTTGTGCACCAGTTGCTGAAGGTAAGCATGCAGGTGCAGCAGGTGGTTAAGAAGGCAAATGGCATGTTGGCCTTCGTAGCGAGAGGGTTTGAGTACAGGAACAAGGATGTCTTGCTGCAGTTGTACAGGGGCTTGGTGAGACCACATCTTGAGTATTGTGTGCAGTTTTGGTCGCCTTATCTGAGGAAGGATGTTCTTGCCATGGAAGGAGTTCAGTGAAGATTCACCAGGCTGATACCTGGGATGGGAGGAATGACGTATGAAGAGAGATTGGGTCAATTGGGCTTGTACTCGCTGGAGTTTAGAAGAATGAGAGGGGAGCTCATTGGAACTTATAAAATTCTGACTGGACTGGACAGACTAGATGCAGGAAGGATGTTCCCGATGGTCGGGGAGTCCAGAACCAGGGGTCACAGTCTAAGGATAAGGGATAGGCCATTTAGGACAGAAATGATGAGGAATTTCTTCACCCAGAGAGTGGTGAACCTGTGGAATTCTCTACCACAGAAGGCAGTAGAGGCAATACATTAAATATATTCAAGATGGAGTTGGATATATTTCTTAAGGCTAAAGGGATCAAGGGGTATGGAGAGAATGCAGGGACCTGGTACTGAATTTGGATGATCAGCCATGATCGCATGGAATGGCGGAGCAGGCTTGAGGGGCCGAATGGCCTACTCCTGCTCCTATCTTCTATATTTCTATGTTTCTATGTATCTAACCTTGCTTTACCTGCCCCGGGGGTGTTTGAATGGGACAGTGTAGAGGGAGCTTCACTCTGTATCTAACCCGTGCTGTACTCGCCCTGGGAGTGGCTGATGGGACAGTGTAGAGGGAGCTTTACTCTGTATCTAAGCCGTGCTGTACCTGCCCTGGGAATGTTTGAATGGACAGTGTAGAGGGAGCTTTACTCTGTATCTACCCCAAGATGTACCCACCCTGGGAGTGTTTCATGGGACAGTGTAGAGGGATCTTTATTCTGTAGCTAACCCATGCTGTACCCGCCCTGGGAGTGTTTGATGGGGACAGTGTAGAGGGAGCTTTACTCTGTATCTAGCCCATGCTGTACCTGCCCTGGGAGTGATATGATGGGACAGTATAGGGATGTTTTTCTCTATATCTAACCCGTGCTGTACCTGCCCTGGGAGTGCTTGATGGGGGAGTTTAGAGGGAGCTATTCTCTGTATCTAACCCATGCTGTAACTGACCTGGGAGTCATTGATGGGGCAGTGTAAAGGGAGCTTTACTCTGTTTCTAACCCGTACTTTACCCGCCCCGGGAGTCTTTGATGTGACAGTGTAAAGGTAACTTTAATCTGTTTCTAAACGGTGCTGTTCCTGCCCTGGGAGTGTTTGATGTGACAGTGTAGAGTAAATTTATTCTGTTTCTAACTGGTGCTGTAACTGACCTGGGAGTCATTGATGGGGCAGTAGAGAGGGAGCTTTACAGTATAATTACCCCGTGCTGTTCCGGCCCTGGAGTCTTTGATGGGACAGTGTAGAGGGAATTTTACTCTGTATCTATCCCATGCTGTAACTGACCTGGGAGTCTTTGATGCGGTAGTGTAGCGGGATCTTTACGCTGTATCTAACGCATGCTGTACCTACCCTGGGAGTGTTTCATGGTACAGTGTAGAGGGATCTTTACTCTGTATCAATCCGTGTTGTACCCGCCCCGGGAGTGCTTCTTGGGACAGTGTAGAGGCATCTTTACTCTGTATCTAACCCGCACTGTACCTGTCCTGGGAGCGTTTGATGGGAAAATGTAGAGGGAGTTTTACTCTGTATCTAACCCGCACTCTACCCGCCCTGGTAGTGTTTGATGGGGACAGTGTAGATGGAGCTTTACTCTGTATCTAACCCATGCTGTACCTTTCCTGTGAGTGTTTGATGGGGCAATGTATAGGGAGCTTTATGCTGTATCTAACCCGTGCTGTATCTGCCCCGGGTGTGTTTGATGGGGTAGTGTAGAAGGAGCTTTACTCTGTATCTAACCCGTACCATACCCGCCCTGGGATTTTAAGAAGGGAAAGTGTATTGGGAACTTTAATCTGTATCTAACCTGTGCTGTACCCGCCCTGGGAGTTTATGAAGGGACAGTGTAGAGGGATCTTTACTCTTTATCTAACCCGTGCTGTACCCGCCCCGGGAGTGTTTGATTGTTACAATGTAGAGGGAGGTTCACTCTGTATCTAACCCGTGCTGTACTCCCCCCGGGAGTGTTTGATTGGTACAATGTAGAGGGAGCTTTACTCTTTATCTAACCTGGGACAGTGTAGAGGGATCTTTAAAAGTATCTACCCCATGCTGTACCTGCCCTGGGAATGTTTGATGGGACAGTGTAGAGGGAGCTTTACTCTGTTTCTAAGCGGTGCTGTTCCTGCCCTGGGACTGTTTGATGTGACAGTTTAGAGGGAGCATTACTCTGTATCTAACCTTGCTGTACCCACCCTGGGAGTGTTTCATGCGACAGTGCAGAGAGATCTTTACTCCCTATCTAACCCGCGCTGTATCCGCCCCGGGAGTGTTTGATGTGGACAGTGTAGATGGAGATTTACTCTTTATCTAACCCATGCTGTACCTGTCCTCTGAGTGTTTGATGGGAAAGTGTAGGGGGAGCTTTACGCTGTATCTATCCCGTGCTGTATCTGCCCCGGGAGTGTTTAATGGGGCAGTGTAGAAGGAGATTTACTCTGTATCTATCCCATGCTGTACCTGCCCTGGGAGTTATTGATGGAACAATTTTTTGGGAGCTTTACACTGTACCTACCCCATGCTGTACCTGCCCCAGGAGTGTTTGATGGGACAGTGTAGAGGGATCTTTAATCTATCTAACCCGTGCTGTGCCTGCGCTGGCAGTGTTTGATGGGGCAGTGTAGAGGGAGATTTACTGTGTATCTTAACCATGATGTACCTGCCCTTGGTATGTTTGATGGGGCAGTGAAGAGGGATCTTCACTCTTTATCCAGCCCTTGCTTTACCTGCCCTGGGAGCATTTGATGGGGCAGTGTAGCGGGAGCTTTACTCTCTATGTAACCTGTGCTGTACCTGCCCTGGGATTGTTTTGATGGGATAGTATTGGGATGTTTTTCTCTATATCTAACCCATGCTGTACCTGCGCTAGGAGTGTTTGATGGGACAGTGTAGAGGGAATTTTACTCTTTATCTTACCTGTGCTGTACCTGTCCTGGGAGTGTTTCATGGGGCAGTGTAGAGGGAAATTTATTCTGTATCTAACCCGTGCTGTTCCTGCCCCGTGAGTATTTAATTGGACAGTGTAGAGAGAACTTTACACTCTATCTAACCCATGCTATACCCACCCTGGGAGTGGTTGATGTGACAGGGAGCTTTACTCTCTATCTAACCCGTGTTGTACCCACCCTGGGAGTGTTCCATGGGACATTGTAGAGGGATCTTTACTCTGTATCTAACCCGTGCTGTAACTGCCCTGGGAGTGTTTGAATGGACAGTGTAGAGGGAGCTTTACTCTGTATCTAACCCGTGCTGCACCCTCCCTGGGAGTGTTCCATGGGACTGTGTAGAGGGAGCTTTACTCTCTATCTAAACCGTACAGTGCCTGCCCTGGGAGTGTTTGATGGGACTGTGGAGAGGGAGCTTTACTCTGTATTTAACCCATGCTGTACCTGCCCTGGGAGTGTTTGATGGGGCAGTGTAGATGGATCTTTACTCTGAGTCTAACCCGTGATGTACCCATCCTGGGAGTGGTTCATGTGACAGGGAGCTTTACTCTGTATCTAATCTGTGCTCTACCCACCCTGGGAGTGATACATGGGACAGTGTAGAGGGATGTTTACTCTGTTTCTAACCGGTGCTGTGCCTGCCCTGGGAGTGTTTGATGTGAAAGTGTAGAGGGAGCTTCACTCTGTATCTAACTCATGCTGAACCTCTCCTGTGATTGTTTGATTGGGCATTGTAGAGGGTGCTTTACTCTGTATCTAACCTTTGCTGTACCTGCCCTGGATGTGTTTTTATGTGACAGTATAGGGGTGAGTTTCTATATATCTAACCCATGCTTTTCCTGCCCTGGGAGTGTGTGATGGGACAGTGAAAGTGAATTGTACTCTATATCGAACCCATGCTGTAACTGACCTTGGAGTCTTTGACGGGGCAGTCTAGAAGGAGCTTTACTCTGCATTTAACCTGTGCTGCACCCGCCCTGGGAGTGGTTGATGTGACAGTGTAGAGGGAGCGTCACTCTGTATCTAACGCCTGCTGTAACTGACCTGGGAGTCTTTGATGGGTAAGTGTAGACGGAGCTTTTCACTGTATTTAACCCGTACTGTACCCGCCCTGGGAGTGGTTGATGTAACAGTGTAGAGGGAGCTTTACTCTGTATATAACCCGCGCTGTACCTGCCCTGTGAGTGTTTGCTGGGACATTGTAGAGGGACCATTTTCTCTGTATCTAAACTGTCCTGTACCTGCCCTGGGAATGTTTGATGGGGCTGTGTAGTTGAGCATTACTCTGTATCCAACCCATGCTGTACCCACACTGGGAGAGTTTGATGAGACAATGTAGAAGGATCTTTACTCTATATCTAACACGTGCTGTACCCGCCTTGGGAGTATTTGATTGGACAGTGTATTGTTAGCTTTACTCTGTATCTAACCCATGCTGTACCTGCCCCGTGAGTGTTTGATGGGACAGTGTAGAGGGAGTTTTAATCTTTATCCAACCTGTGCTGTACCTGTCCTGGGAGTGTTTGATGGGGCAGTGTGGAGTGTAGGGGGTGGCCTGTGGTGGTGTTAGGCGCATACGCCCAGTCAGTTATGCCTTGACTGTTTTGTGAGCGGTTCGAATCGCTCCCACGCCCCTGGGTTCTAGACACCGGACTTAGGTACAAGGCGGCGGTACAGAGAAGACTCGAGTAGACAGGTGGTTGGATGTAAACAAAAACCAAGATTTTATTGAAGAGGAAAAACTGATACAACCTTATGGAAAATTACCAGTGTACACTTCTACAGGCGAAAATACAAAAGAAGAATAACTATACATATACAGGGAATGGGGAACACACGGCACATCGAATGAAAACAACTATCTTAACAATCCCCTTATCTTTATCCCACCCCCTATACCTAACTAGGTTAAGTTATGAGGGGTCAGAACTTCATGCTCACCAATCAAAAAGGGTTTGTTGGGCTCAAAACAGCGGTTGAGTTTGGGGTTCACTCTTGGTGCTCTCTGGAGCCTGCCGTCATCACGTGGCCTCCGAGCGCTGCAAGGGCGTTGTCCAGGTTCGAGTACCCTGGCCTAGAAATTCGGTGGGCTGCACCACCAGTTAGCGCCCAAAGAGGGCACTTAGTGGGTTTAGCGCCACTGGCCACGCCTCCCACAAAATTTAGCGGGGCGCTAATGGCGGCGTTAGCCATTAGCGCTGCGCCGCCACCGATGATGTCATCGGTGCGCGCAGCGCCCCGCTACCGCCCCGATCGCGAAATTTGGTACCGCCCCCTGCTGTAACACCAGTCGCAAATTGCGACTGGTTCAGGGGGGCCTACCTGCGGCGGTAGAGGCGCTGAGGTGCAGAGCAGCCATTTTTGCCAGCACCTCTTCGTGCAGCCGTCCCCGGACTCCTGAGACCCCCCCTTGCGTTGAGCCGGCTGTCTCCCAAGAGCCCGGCACTTCTACTCGGTGCCGGGCTCTTTTGACGGCACTCGCGATCTTAGAGAAGGGGAGGAAGGCCTGCAGTACCGCAGCGTGCCATGCCGCAGCGTGTGGCGCTGCGGCACGTTGCGCTGCGAACTTCAGTTGCAGCACCCCAAGACGGATGCGGGGCGCCTCGAGTAGTGCCGCGCTTCCGTTTGGGGTGCTCAAACTGAATATCCGGCTGGTGCTTGCAACTCCTTCCGGGGCGGTACTTCCGGCGCTCTGGCGAGACTTGCGCCCCAAATGGGGCACCACCGAATTTCTAGGCCAAAGTTTCTGTTTGTGTACTTTACCTTGCAGGGATGATTCTTCGTCGCCAGCCGACAGATTGAGTTGGTGTGCAGATATTCGAAGGTCAGCTGAGGCTGAAGGCCTGATAATTCGAAGCCTCCCCTCAGTTTGTCTCCTCAGTTGGTCTTCTTCAGCCGGTCTTCCTCAGGTAGCCTTCCCTCCGGTGGTCTTCCCTCCTCCCCTCGTCGCGTCCCGCCTCACCTGGCCTCAATTGTCCGTGTCCGCCCGACCCGGTGCCGGGGCGATTCCAGATGGAGTGGGGAAAGGCACGGGCAAAGGCCAGGGGGTAAGCGCGGAATGGGGAAAGAGCAGCAGCCACGAGGGCGAGGGGCCGAAGAGCAGAGAGAGCTGCAGCACCAGGACAGCACAGCACACTGATTGCTACCCGGGGCCTTCAATTATACCCTTCTCGAAAACCCTTATCTGCGCGCCATATCAGGTTAGTTCTTTGTCTTAATTTTGGCGGGCTATTTTTAATAATGGTAGCAATCCATACTAACTGTTTTTAGATGGCCGGTAATTGCATCTACCGGCCTGATAATTGACTTGTATTGTCATGAAAGTTCCTTGATGGGCCTGTCCAGCCTCGATGGCTCGGTTAATCTGTTTGCGATAATATATGTGGACTGCTTGATGGCCTTAACTATTGGCCTAAACTGAATTTAGATTTGTCTCCAATTCGGTCTAATGCATAATTCAGAGTCCTGTCTGGTTCCAAAATACAAAGTCAATCTTCACAGAAACCTGCAGCTTGGGTTTCGATCCACAAGCTGCCTGCGTTGCAGAGTTCATTTTAAAATCCCACAGGCTTTCTGCCATGAGGCACGGACACCATCTTGGGTACCACTTTTTGATTTAAAATGTCCACGCGGAGTCCCGTTTATTAATAACAGCCTTCAGGGAAATGCAGAAATTTTGCAAATCTTACAGGAGGGATCTTTACTATGTATCTAACCCATGCTGTATCCACCCTGGGAGTGTTTGATGAGACATTGGGCCAGAAATTCCAGGCCAGAAGCGTGAGTACGGTCGGCTTACTCACGCTTCTGGCCGTTGGAAATGCCGGCGTTCAGCAGGAACAGCGCATGCGGGGAACGCCGGCATTTCCAGACCTCGAGCGCGTGCGACTGCACAGGCAGCGCTTGCGCAGTGAACTTCGTGGATTTCATTCATGAAATCCGTGAGGTTAAGTCCTTAGAAGTTACACTGAAAAAAAGCAAGTGTAAAGTGGTTCATTGGCTGCGGAGGAAGATATATTTTATCGTGGAGCTTTTGAAATGCAATATTTTTGTTTGGGAAAGGGAGGGAAGTTATTTTAAGAAATTTTAAGTAAGTTTTAAAGTAAAAATTTTTTTTTTTTTTTTTAAAGGGTTTTCAGAACGGTAGGTAGAAGGAGCAATTGTGGCTGTGTGAATGGAATGTGAGAATGAGTTATGTATGTATGTCCACATATATTCCTTTACGTATATGTATGTATGTTTTATATTCCTTTACTATGAATGTATGTTTTTAATTATGATTTTCCAATAAGTTACTTTCTCTGAAAGTCATAATTAAATAATACATTCATACACATAAGTAAAGGAATATATACATAACACGCAAAGGAATATATACAGACATACAGAAGCTCCACGATAAGAAATATCTTCCTCCGCAGCCTCTGTAGCAACTGTACCCATGCTTTTTTCATGTGTAAGTTGTAATGACTGGACCTCACTGAAAGCATTAATGAAAGCGGCGAATTATACTGCGCACGCGCTGCATGTGCAGTCGCACGCGTTCTGCCTCTGAACCCCTTCGTTCAGAGGACAGGAAATGCCGGTTTTCCCCACATGCACTGTGCATGCTGAAAACCGGCATTTCATCCGGCCAGATGCGTAAGTACCCCGACCGTACTAGCGCATTTGGAAGGGAATTATTGGGCCAACATTTTACATGTCAATAAAATAAAAAATTTAACACTTGCACGACTTGCCCCCTCGCATCTGCGACTGAGGGTCCAAGGAGGTGCATTGCGCAAGAGGTCATCATCGTACGTATCCTCACACTGTTCCCTTTGGGGAACTGTATGAAGTGGTGGAAGGATTTATGGCCGTGATTAACGCTCATTCCGTGACCGTAACCATCTTTGAACCAGCCATTAGGGTGGTTAGTCCTATGGCGGGAGGGTTTTACGGGCTCCCACAACCCATCTGAGGGGGGGGGGGGCACCAACACCCACGGACGCAAGTATCCCGCTGGATGTCCACCCAGAATTTAAAGTTGGAACTCCGACTCCACTTGCCGGGACTGTCTGGAGTGGGGTTCAAAACCCTACTCCTTCTGGCCCAGCGGCGGGGATGCTTACTGCTACGCAAAAGGCCCACTCCGCACAAAAGGTGACACCCATACGTTTCCTGCGCCTTTTCCCTCCCCGTGACTGGAGCCCTATGCTGCCATTTCACGTTGCTAATCGGATTGGGCCTTTGTCATTGCGGTAGGATCCCCGCCGCTGGGCCAGATCAGGGTAGGGTTTCGAACCCCGCTCCAGACAGTCCCTGCAAGTGGAGTCGGAGCTCCGGCCCTAAATTCTGGGTTGACATCCAGTGGGATATTTGCGTCCGTGGGTGTGGGTGGCCCCCCTCCTTGTATAGCTTGTGGGAGCCCGTAAAACCCTCCCGCCATAGGACTAACCGCCCTAATGGCTGGTTCAAAGATGGTTACGGTCACGGAATGAGCGTTAATCATGGCCATAAATCCTTCCACCACTTCATACAGTTCCCCAAAGGGAACAGTGTGAAGACACGTATGACGACGACATTGCTAAATAAATAAATGGAATTAAAACAATTCTTTTAGGGCTTTTAAAAGTCTTTAAATTGCTTTAATTCTCTTTAAAACTACTTCAGATTACTCAAAATAATGTAAACATTTTTAAAAGTTTATAAAAGTTACCAAAATCTTCAAAAAACTTCCAAAAACCTATTTAAACTGCTGCTTTGCATGTAAAAAAGCAAAGCAGCTTGACAGAAACATTGGGGGCGTGTCCAGTGAAACTGAGACCTCAAGGGGCGTGTCTCACTTACACTGCACGCTCCTGGGTCCGCGCTGGCTGCACTCCTGGGCGGCGTGACGTCATACGCTGCCCGGGAATGTGCTTTCTATTTCTCCAAGTTCAGGCGTCCCAGAAGCTGATCGGCAGGAGCGCGAGGCAAGTGCAAATACGGGGCTTGCACGCGCTGCAAGCCCCGTTCTGGAATTTCTGGTACAATGTAGAAGGATCTTTACTCTGTATCTAACCCGTGCTGTACCCGCCCTGGGAGTGTTTGATGTGACAGTGTAGAGGGAAATTTACTCTGTTTCTAACCCGTGCTGTAACAGCCGTGGGAATGTTTGATGTGGCAGTGCAGAGGGAACTTTACTCTGTATCTAAACCGTGCTGTACCTGCCCTGGGAGTCGTTGATGGGACAGTTTAGAGGGAGCTTTACTCTGTATCTAACCCGTGCTGTACCTGCCATGGGAGTGCTTGATGGGGCAGTCTAGAGGTAGCTATACTCTGTAACAAACCCATGCTGTACCTGCCCCAGGAGTGTTTGATGGGACAGTGTAGAGGGAGTTTTACTCTTTATCTTACCTGTGCTGTATCTGTCATGGGAGTGTTTGATGGGGCAGTGTAGAGGGAACTTTACTCTGTATCTAACCCATGCTGTTCCTGCCCTGGGAGTGTTTTATGGGACAGTGTAGAGAGATCTTTACACTCTATCTAACCCATGCTATACCCACCCTGGGAGTTTTTGATGTGACAGGGAGCTTTACTCTGTATCTAACCTGTGCTGTACCCACCCTGGGTGTGTTTCATGGGACAGTGTAGAGGAATCTTTACTCTGTATCTAACCTGTGCTGTAACTGCCCTGGGAGTGTGTGAATGGACAGTGTAGAGGGAGCTTTACTCTGTATCTAACCCGTGCTGTACCCACCCTGGGAGCGTTTCATGGGAATGTGTAGATGGAGCTTTACTCTCTATCTAAACCGCGCTGTACCTGCCCTGGGAGTGTGTGATGGGGCAGTGGAGAGGGAGCTTTACTCTGTATTTAACCCATGCTTTAGCTGCCCTGGGAGTGTTTGATGGGGCAGTGTAGCTGGATCTTTACTCTGTGTCTAACCCGTGAAGTATCTGCCCTGGGAGTGTTTGATGGGACAGTGTAGGGGGAGCTTTACTCTGTATCTTTACCCATGCTGCACCTGCCCTGGGAGTGTTTGATGGTACAGTGTAGAGGGATATTTACTCTGTATCTAACCTGTGCTGTATCAGCCCTGTGATCATTTGATGGGGAAGTGTAGAGGGAGCTTAACTCTGTATCTAAACCATGCTCTACCTGCTCTGGGAGTGTTTGATGGGGCAGTGTTGAGGGAACATTACTCTGTGTCTAACCTGTGCTGTACCTGTCCTGTGAGGGTTTGATGGGGAATTTTAGAGGGAGCTTTACTCGGTATCTAGCCTGTACTGTACCTGCCGTGGGAGTGTTTAATGGGACAGTATAGGAGTAGTTTTTCTCTGTATCTATCCTGTGCTATACCTGTCCTGTGAGTATTTGATGGGGCATTGTAGAGGGAGCTTTGCCCTCTATCTAACTTGTGCTTCTCCTGCCCTGGGAGTGTTTTGATGGGGCAGTATAAGGATGTTTTTATCTCTATCTAACCCATGCTGCACCTGCCATGGAAGTGCTTGATGGGACAGTGTAGAGGGATCTTTACTCTGTATCTAACCCGTGCTGTATCCACTCTGGGAGTGTTTATTGGGGACAGCGTAGAGGGAGCTTTATTCTGTATCTAACATCTGCTGTACTTGTCCTGTATATATTTGATGGGGCAGTGTAGCCGGACCTTTACTCTGTATCTAACTTGTGCTGTTCCTGCCCTAGGGGTGTTTGATGGGACAGTGCAGAGGGAGAATTACTCTGTATCTAACCCGTGCTGTACCAATCCTGAAAGTGTTTCATGGGACAGTGTAGAGGTATCTTTACTCTGTATCTAACTCGTGCTGTACCCGCCCCGTGTGTGTTTGATGGGGACTGTCTAGAGGGTGCTTTACTCTCTATCTAACCTGTGCTATACCTGTCCTGTGAGTGTTTGATGGCACAGTGTAGAGGGGGCTTTACTCGGTATCTAACCCGTGCTGTACATGCCCTGGGAGTGTTTGTTGGGACAGTGTAGAAGGACCTTTACTCAGAATCAAACCCATGCTGTACCTGCCCTGGGAGTGTTTGTGGGACAGTTTAGAGGGAGCTTTGCTCTGTATCTAACCCATGCTGTACCTGTCCTGTGAGTGTTTGATGGAGCAGTGTATAGGGAGCTTTATGCTTTATGTAACCCGTGCTGTATCTGTCCCAGGAGTGTTTGATGGGGCAGTGTAGAAGGAGCTTTAGTCTGTATCTAACCTGTGCTGTACCCGCCTTGGGAGTTTTTGATTGGACAGTGTATTGGGAACTTTACTCTGTATCTAACCCATGATGTACCTATCCCGTGAGTGTTTGATGGGACAGTGTAGAGGAAGTTTTACTCTTTATCTAACCCGTGCTGTACCTGTCCTTGGAGTGTTTGATGGGGCAGTGCGCAAGGATCTTTACTCTGAATCTAACCCATGATGTACCCACCCTGGGAGTGTTTTATGAGGCAATGTAGAAGGACCTTTACTTTGTATCTAACCCATGCTGTACCCGCCTTGGGAATTTTTGATTGGACAGTGTACTGGGAGCTTTACTCTGTATCTAACTCATGCTGTACCTGCCACGGGAGTTTTTGATGAGACAATGTAGAAGGATCTTTACTCTGTATCTAACCAGTGCTGTAACAGCCATGGGAGTTTTTGATTGGACAGTGTATTGGGAGCTTTACTCTTAATCTAACCCATGCTGTACCTGCCCCGTGAGTGTTTGATGGGACAGCTTAGAGGGAGATTTACTCTTTATCTAACCTGTGCTGTACCTGTCCTGGGAGTGTTTGATGGGGCAGTGTGGAGGGATCTTTACTCTGTATCTAACCCAAGCTGGACCCACCCTGGGAGTGTTTGATGGGACAATGTAGAAGGATCTTTACTCTGTATCTAACCCATGCTGTACCCGCCTTAGGAGTTTTTGATTGGACAGTGTACTGGGAGCTTTACTCTGTATCTAACCCATGCTGTACCTGCCGCGGGAGTGTTTGATGGGACAGTATAGAGGGAGCTTTGCTCTATATCTAACTCGTGCTGTACCCACTCTGGGAGTGTTTGATGGGGACAGCATTGAGGGAGCATTACTCTCTATCTAACCTGTGCTGTACCTGTCCTGTGAGTGTTTGATGGAAAAGTGTAGAGGGGGCTTTACTCGGTATCTAACCCGTGCTGTACATGCCCTGGGAGTGTTTGTTGGGACAGTGTAGAGGGACCTTTACTCAGCATCTAACCCATGCTGTACCTGCCCTGGGAGTGTTTGTTGGGACAGTGTAGAGAGAGGTTTACTCTGTGTCTAACCCGTGCTGTACCCACCCCGTGAGTGTTTAATGGGGACAGTGTAGAGGGAGCTTTACTCTCTATCTAACCTGTGCTGTACCTGTCCTGTGAGTGTTTGATGGAAAAGTGTAGAGGGAACTTTACTCCATATCTAACATGTGCTGTACTTGTCCTGTGAGTATTTGATGGGGCAGTGTAGCGGGAGCTTTACTCTGGATCTAATTTGAGCTGTACCTGCCCTGGCAATGTTTGATGGGACATTGTAGAGGGATCATTACTCTGTATCTAACCCGTGCTGTACCTACCCCACGAGTGTTTGATGGGGACAGTGTAGAGGGAGCTTTACTCCCTATCTAACCTGTGCTGTACCTGTCATGTGAGTGTTTGATGGAAAAGTGTAGAGGGGGCTTTACTCGGTATCCAACCTGTGCTGCACATGCCCTGGGAGTGTTTGTTGGGACAGTGTAGAGGGGCCTTTGCTCAGCATCTAACCCATGCTGTACCTGCCCTGGGAGCGTTTGTTGGGACAGTGTAGAGAGAGGTTTATTCTGTGTCTAACCCGTGCTGTAACAGCCATGGGAGTGTTTGATGGGACAGTGTAGAGGGAGCTTTGCTCTGTATCTTACCCATGCTGTACCTGTCCTGTGAGTGTTTGATGGAGCAGTGTAGAGGGAGCTTTATGCTTTATGTAACCCGTGCTGTATCTGTCCCAGGAGTGTTTGATGGGGCAGTGTATAAGGAGCTTTTGTCTATATCTATCCCGTGCTGTACCCGCCTTGGGAGTTTTTGATTGGACAGTGTATTGGGAGCTTTACTCTGTATCTAACCCATGATGTACCTGCCCCGTGAGTGTTTGATGGGACAGTGTAGAGGGAGTTTTACTCTTTGTCTAACCTGTGCTGTACCTATCTTGGGAGTGTTTGATGGGGCAGTGTGGAGAGATCTTTACTCTGTATCTAACCCATGCTGTACCCATCCTGGGAGTGTTTGATGAGACAATGTAGAAGGATCTTTACTCTGTATCTAACCCGTGCTGTACCCGCCTTGGGAGTTTTTTGATTGGTCAGTGTATTGGGAGCTTTACTCTGTATCTAACCCATGATGTTCCTGCCCCGTGAGTGTTTGATGGGACAGTGTAGAGGAAGTTTTCCTTTTTATCTAACCTGTGCTGTACCTGTCCTGGGAATGATTGATGGGGCAGTGTGGAGGGATGTTTACTCTGTATCTAACCCATGATATACCCACCCTGGGAGTGTTTTATGTGACAATGTAGAAGGACCTTTACTCTGTATCTAACCCATGATGTACCCACCCTGGGAGTGTTTTATGAGACAATGTAGAAGGACCTTTACTCTGTATGTAACCCGTGCTGTACCCGCCTTGGGAGTTTTTGATTGGACAGTGTATTGCGAGCTTTACTCTGTATCTAACCCATGTTGTACCTGCCCCGGGAGTGTTTGATGAGACAATGTAGAAGGATCTTTACTCTGTATCTAACCCGTGCTGTACCCGCCCCGGGAGTGTTTGATGTGGCAGTGTAGAGGGAACTTTACTCTGTTTCTAACCCATGCTGTACCTGCCGTGGGAATTTTTGATGTGGCAGTGTAGAGGGATATTTACTCTGCATCTAACCCACGCTATACCTGCCCTGGGAGTGTTTGATGGGGACAGTGTTGATGGAGCTGTATTCTGTATCTAAACCATGCTGTACCTGTCTTGTGAGTGTTTGATGGGGAAGTGTAGATGGCGCTTAATGCTGTAAAGAATCTGTGTTGTAACTGCCCCGGGAGTGTTTGATGGGGCAGTGTAGAAGGAGCAATACTGTGTATCTATCCTGTGTTGTACCCGCCCTGGGAGTTTTTGATGGAACAATGTATTGGGAGCTTTACTCTACATCTAACCTGTGCTGTACCTGCGATGGGTGTGCTTGATGGGGCAGTAAAGTGGGAGCTATACTCTGTAACTAACTCATGCTTTACCTGCACTGGGAGTATTTGATGTGGCAGTGTCGAGGGAGTTTTACTCTATATCTTACCTGTGCTGTACCTGCCATGGGAGTGCTTGATGGGGCAGTGAAGAGGGAGCTATAATCTGTAACTAACCCGTGCTGTACCTGCGCTGGGAATGTTTGATTGGGCAGTGTAGAGGGAGTTATACTCTTTATCTTACCTGTGCTGTACCTGTCCTGGGAGTGTTTGATGGGGCAGTGTAGAGGGAGCTTTACACTGTATCTAACCCATGCTGTACCCGCCCTGGGAGTGTTTGATGTGACAGTGTAGAGGGAGCTTTACTCTGTATCTAACCCATGCTGTACCAGCCCTGTGATCATTTGAAGGGGCAGTGTAGAGAGAGCTTTACTATATATCTAAACTGTGCTCTACCTGCCCTTTGAGTGTTTGATGGGGCAGTGTAGAGGGAACTTTTTTCTGTATCTAACCTGTGCTGTACCTGTCCTGTGAGTGTTTGATGGGCCATTGAAGAGGGAGCTTTACTCAGTATCTAGCCTGTACTGTACCGGCCCTGGGAGTGTTTAATGGGACAGTACTGGAGGAGTTTTTCTCTGTATCTATCCTGTGCTGTACCTGTCCTGTGAGTATTTGATGGGGCATTGTAGAGGGAGCTTTGCTCTCTACCTAACCTGTGCTTCTCCTGCCCTGGGAGTGTTTTGATGGGACAGTATAGGGATGTTTTTCGCAATATCTAATCCATGCTGTACCTGCCATGGAAGTGCTTCATGGGGCAGTGTAGAGGTGTAATGATCGGAAAATTACACTTTTTCCTCAAAACGAAGATAGGAGAGATATTGGACTGTTTGAAGGAATATTGAGCCAAAGGGATTTAAAATTAAAAACCCCAGGAAGATTTGGCTGGTTTAAAAGGCATGTTCAGACTTGTGAAAGGCTGTGACACAGGGAAGTTGGGGTGGGCCGCCGAGTTTAGATATTGGACAGTCTGGGAATGTTTTAGGCCACCTCAGCCTTTACATAAAGACAATAAAACCTGTTCCCGCCGAAAATCGCAGAGCCAAAGTACATGAATAAAATAGTACATGCCCAGAGCAACACAAAGGAAAGAACATAGCCCAACAGGATACAACAATCAAACAGCAGTCCAAAACCAATCAGAGAGATTTACAAATGTTTTGCATTTATAAACTAGTTTCAGGGCAATCCCGAAACCAGTTAAAGGTTGATTAAAGTTAAATGGACCATCCCTGAAACTCGTTAAAGGTAGATGGGCCATCCCTGAAGCTCGTTAAAGTTTTAAAACCTATTAAAAATAACGAGCCCACCAAATTTAACAATGAAACCTGAGATTTGGCGGTCAGATAAGCCAGGCCTCAAACCAGTATAATTGAGGCCTGCTTTTTCAGAGAATCAGTTCATCTCAGAAGCAGTTGAATTTCAACAGTCAGTTCAGCCAGCCAGTTCGAGAGAGAGATCATCATCGGAGATTGAAGGAACAGAAGGAGAACGAAAGTCGTGGCAACCGAAGGCCTAAAGAAACCAACAACTACCAATATTACCACCAACCAGGTATTATAGGGCCACCGCGACCAACAAGAAACCAACCTCCGAAAAACTTAAAAAACAAAGACTTGTTTCCACCCTACAGGCTAGTCTGACTTACCCCTGGGTAAGATTTCAACACAAAAGACCCTAAAACTTGCCCTAATAAAGAAAATTGGGTACTTACCCGATACATCCAACAGCGCGACTAACCGCATCAGTGGACCAACCTAAACTGAAGACCCAACGCAGGTGCAGTCTTCTACCAGGCCCCAACCACCACAACTAAGGAGAACCCCGAAATCGCGAACATCTACAATCTGTCAAGAGAGTCGATTGGTGAGCATTTCCTGGTCCTCTGGATTTCAACCTAGTGAGGATAGTAGGGTTGGGAGGTTAAGGGATTTTGTCTATTGCAATTCTCCCTCGCATATTCTGATTGTTCCCCACCCTTTTAGAGTATAAGTTTTATTGTATTGTATATTTTCCTGTCTCAAAATAAAGATCTGAATTCTTTGACCAACCCAGATGTCTGTTGCAAGTTCATTACAACCCCCAAATAAGTCGACAGTCTAGAACAAAAGGAAGTGGGAGCGATTCGAACCGCTCAAAGGAGTCATAGGTGAAGCTGACAAACAACCCACACACCACCCCTTACAGAGGGATCTTTACTCTGTATCTAAACCATGCTGTTCCTGATCTCGGAGTGCTTGAATGGACAGTGTAGAGGGAGATTTGCTTTGTATCTAACCCGTGCTGTAACCACTCTGGGAGTGTTTGATGGGGACAGCATAGAGGGAGCTTTACTCTGTATCTAACATGTGCTGTACTTGTCCTGTGAGTATTTGATGGGACAGTGTAGTGGGAACTTTACTCTGTTTCTAACCCATGCTGTACCTGCCATGGGAATTTTTGATGTGGCAGTGTAGAGCAATCTTTACTCTGTATCTAACCCGCGCTATACCCGCCCCGGGAGAGTTTGATGGGGACAGTGTTGATGGAGCTTTACTCTGTATCTAACCCATGCTGTACCTGTCCTGTGAGTGTTTGATGGGGAAGTGTAGATGGCGCTTTATGCTGTAAAAAACCCGTGCTGTATCTGCCCAGGGAGTGTTTGATGGGGCAGTGTAGAAGGAGCAATACTGTGTATCTATCCCGTGCTGTACCCGCCCTGGGAGTTTTTGATGGAACAATGTATTGGGAGCTTTACTCTATAACTAACCTGTGCTGTACCTGCCATGGGTGTCCTTGATTGGGCAGTGAAGTGGGAGCTATACTTCGTAACTTACCCATGCTTTACCTGCGCTGGGAGTATTTGATGTGGCAGTGTCGAGGGACTTTTACTCTTTAACTTACCTGTGCTGTACCTGCCATGGGAGTGCTTGATGGGGCAGTGAAGAGGGAGCTATAATCTGTAACTAACACGTGCTGTACCTGCGCTGGGAATGTTTGATTGGGCAGTGTAGAGGGAGTTTTACTCTATATCTTACCTGTGCTGTACCTGTCCTGGGAGTGTTTGATGGGGCAGTGTAGAGGGAGCTTTACACTGTATCTAACCCATGCTGTACCCACCCTTGGAGTGTTTGATGTGACAGTGTAGAGGGAGCTTTACTCTGTATCTAACCCATGCTGTACCAGCCCTGTGATCATTTGAAGGGGCAGTGTAGAGAGAGCTTTACTATATATCTAAACTGTGCTCTACCTGCCCTGGGAGTGTTTGATGGGGTAGTGTAGAGGGAACTTTACTCTGTATCTAACCTGTGCTGTACCTGTCCTGTGAGTGTTTGATGGGCCATTGAAGAGGGAGCTTTGCTCAGTATCTAGCCTGTACTGTACCGGCCATGGGAGTGTTTAATGTGACAGTATTGGAGGAGTTTTTCTCTGTATCTATCCTGTGCTGTACCTGTCCTGTGAGTATTTGATGGGACATTGTAGAGGGAGCTTTGCTTTCTACCTAACCTGTGCTTCCCCTGCCCTGGGAGTGTTTGGATGGGACAGTATAGGGATGTTTTTCGCTATATCTATCCCATGCTGTACCTGCCATGGAAGTGCTTCATGGGGCAGTGTAGAGGCGTAATGATCGGAAAATTACACTTTTTCCTCAAAACGAAGATAGGAGAGATATTGGACTGTTTGAAGGAATATTGAGCCAAAGGGATTTAAAATTAAAAACCCCAGGAAGATTTGGCTGGTTTGAAAGGCATGTTCAGACTTGTGAACGTCTGTGACACAGGGAAGTTGGGGTGGGCCGCCGAGTTTAGATATTGGACAGTCTTGGAATGTTTTAGGCCACCTTAGCCTTTACATAAAGACAATAAAACCTGTTCCCGCTGAAAATCGCAGAGCCAAAGTACATGAATAAAATAGTACATGCCCAGAGCAACACAAAGGAAAGAACATAGCCCAACAGGATACAACAATCAAACAGCAGTCCAAAACCAATCAGAGAGATTTACAAATGTTTTGCATTTATAAACTAGTTTCAGGGCAATCCCGAAACCAGTTAAAGGTTGATTAAAGTTAAATGGACCATCCCTGAAACTCGTTAAAGGTAGATGGGCCATCCCTGAAGCTCGTTAAAGTTTTAAAACCTATTAAAAATAACGAGCCCACCAAATTTAACAATGAAACCTGAGATTTGGCGGTCAGATAAGCCAGGCCTCAAACCAGTATAATTGAGGCCTGCTTTTTCAGAGAATCAGTTCATCTCAGAAGCAGTTGAATTTCAACAGTCAGTTCAGCCAGCCAGTTCGAGAGAGAGATCATCATCGGAGATTGAAGGAACAGAAGGAGAACGAAAGTCGTGGCAACCGAAGGCCTAAAGAAACCAACAACTACCAATATTACCACCAACCAGGTATTATAGGGCCACCGCGACCAACAAGAAACCAACCTCCGAAAAACTTAAAAAACAAAGACTTGTTTCCACCCTACAGGCTAGTCTGACTTACCCCTGGGTAAGATTTCAACACAAAAGACCCTAAAACTTGCCCTAATAAAGAAAATTGGGTACTTACCCGATACATCCAACAGCGCGACTAACCGCATCAGTGGACCAACCTAAACTGAAGACCCAACGCAGGTGCAGTCTTCTACCATGTCCGGGGTACGGCAGGCCCCAACCACCACAACTAAGGAGAACCCCGAAATCGCGAACATCTACAATCTGTCAAGAGAGCCGATTGGTGAGCATTTCCTGGTCCTCTGGATTTCAACCTAGTGAGGATAGTAGGGTTGGGAGGTTAAGGGATTTTGTCTATTGTAATTCTCCCTCGCATATTCTGAGTGTTCCCCACCCTTTTAGAGTATACGTTTTATTGTATTGTATATTTTCCTGTCTCAAAATAAAGATCTGAATACTTTTGACCGACCCAGGTGTCTGTTGCAAGTTCATTACAACCCCCAAATAAGTCCACAGTCTAGAACAAAAGGAAGCGGGAGCGATTCGAACCGCTCAAAGGAGACATAGGTGAAGCTGACAAACAACCCACACACCACCCCTTACAGAGGGATCTTTACTCTGTATCTAAACCATGCTGTTCCTGATCTCGGAGTGCTTGAATGGACAGTGTAGAGGGAGTTTTGCTCTGTATCTAACCCATGCTGTAACCACTCTGGGTGTGTTTGATGGGGACAGCTTAGAGGGAGCTTTACTCTGTATCTAACATGTGCTGTACTTGTCCTGTGAGTATTTGATGGGGCTGTGTAGCAGGAGCTTTACTCTGTATCTAACTTGTGCTTTACCTGCCCTGGGAGTGTTTGATGGGACAGTGTAGAGGGAGCATTACTCTGTATCTAACTCGTGCAGTACCCACCCTGGGAGTGATTCATGGGACAGTGTAGAGGTACCTTTACTCTGTATCTAACCCGTGCTGTACCTGTCCTGTGAGTGTTTGATGGGGACAGTATAGAGGGAGCTTTACTCGGTATCTAACGCGTGCTGTATATGCCCTGGGAGTGTTTGTTGGGACAGTGTAAAGGGACCTTTACTCAACATCTAACCCATGCTGTACCTGTTCTGTGAGTGTTTGATGGAGCAGTGTAGAGGGAGCTTTATGTTTTATGTAACCCGTGCTGTATCTGTCCCAGGAGTGTTCGATGGGGCAGTGTAGAAGGTGCTTTACTCTGTTTCTAACCCGTGCTGTACCCGCCTTGGGAGTTTTTGATTGGACAGTTTATTGGGAGCTTTACTTTGTATCTAACCCATGGTGTACCTGTTATGCTCATAAATAAATAGACGTTTTCATTATGAACAGCTAGCTTGAGCTAGTCATTTATTCAGCCATGTGGACTAGTGTACAGACATCCATCTTGACTACTACCTTGTGGGTAGTCGACTACTGCCTTGTGGGTAGTCCACTACTAAAAATACAGCTCCACCTAGTGTACCATTCTAGAATGACATGTTACTGATCATTACATCCCCCTTCCTTAGAGGTTAAAGAAAATCAATATCAATCAATCATAACGACATAAACATCTACACAACAGTCAACACATTTTCAAAGCTTTACTTTATGAACTCTAAGCTTTTCATTCTTGATGGGCCTTCAATAACCACAAAACTAGAAGTTATAGACTTAAACAAGTTGGCTTTTAATCACTAAGATCAGAGCTAACATCTCAACACGCCGACTGGTTCACAGGAATGAGTCATACTGATCCTGGGGTCTTTATGTAAGTGAAGTCAGGGGCGGAGCCAAGAGCCAAGACCTGGAACCTCCCAGGTTAGTTGGGAAAGAGGAAGTGAAACTATACACAGTGGGGGAGGGTAATATACATGAGTGCAAAATGAATACAGGACCAAGACAAACAGATTTCATTATATTCACCCCTTCTATAGATTTAGTCCATCGGGGTGATGTTTCTTAAAAGTTGGTATAAGTGAGTCTGTCAGGAGGTTTTGCAGTTCTAAGTGATCGGCGCAAAGCCGGTTGGGGTGCCTCTAGGGGAGTGGATTCTGGTTCCTCCACTGTCCGGGCCTCCGCAGTGTCTTCCAGGTTATCTGCAGTGTCCTCCAGGTTAAAGTTGGGTATTGATACCTCTGGGCGTCCTGTCTCTTTGTAGTGTAGGTCTTCATCGGGTAGTCTCCCATCGTTCTCTCCGCTCCCCGAGGGAGCGAGGTCTTTTATGGAAACAGTGTCCTCTCGCCCATCAGAGTATTCGATATAGGCGTACTGAGGGTTTGCATGGAGGAGCTGTACCTTTTCCACAAGGGGATCCGTTTCATGGCCTCTCACGTGCTTCCGCAATAGTACTGTCCCCGGAGACGTCAGCCACGCGGGTAGAGATATGCCCGAGGTGGATTTCCGGGGGAAAACGAATATCTTTTCGTGAGGGGTAGCGTTAGTGGCAGTGCATAACAGAGACCTTATGGAGTGGAGCACGTCTGGGAGGACTTCCTGCCAGCGGGAGGTCGGAAGGCCTTTTGACTTTAAGGCTAACGTGACAGCCTTCCAATCAGCAGCATTCTCCCTTTCCACTTGCCCATTACCCCGGGGGTTGTAGCTAGTGGTTCTGCTAGTGGCTATCCCCTTCGAGAGCAAGAACTGGCGCAGCTCGTCACTCATGAATGACGTCCCCCTGTCGCTGTGTATGTAGTTCGGCATGCCAAACATGCAGAATAGATTACAGAGACACTTGATGACCATGGCACTGGTCATGTCTGGGCAGGGAATGGCGAAGGGGAAGCGGGAATATTCATCAATGATATTGAGGAAGTATACGTTACGGTCGGCAGAGGGAAGGGGTCCCTTGAAGTCCAGACTTAGGCGCTCGAATGGCCGTGTGGCTTTGATAAGGTGTGCACGGTCAGGCCTGTAGAAACGAGGCTTGCATTCCGCACAGATACGGCAGGCTCTGGTCATTGCCCTGACCTCCTCGATGGAGTGGGGCAGATTGCAGGACTTTATAAAATGGTATAGTCGGGTGACCCCTGGGTGACAGAGGTCATTGTGGAGACCCTGTAATTTGTCCGTATGAATGCTGGCACACATTCCCTGCGATAGGGCGTCTGGGGGTTCATTAAGGGCTCCCGGCCTGTACATAATATCATAGTCGAACGTGGATAGTTCGATCCTCCACCTGAGTATTTTGTCATTCTTGATTTTCCCCCTTTGTTTGTTATTAAACATGAAAGCCACCGACCGCTGGTCGGTGAGCAGAGTGAAACGTTTGCCGGCTAGGTAGTGTCTCCTGTGCCGCAATGCCTCCACTATAGCCTGTGCCTCCTTTTCGACAGAAGAGTGCCTGATTTCAGGTCCCTGAAGGGTTCGGGAGAAGAAGGCAACAGGTCTCCCAGCCTGAGTGAGGGTCGCAGCTAAGGCAAAGTCTGACGCATCGCTTTCGACTTGAAAGGGAATGCATTCGTCCACTGCACACACTGCAGCCCTTTCAATGTCCTGTTTAATACTGGTGAAAACCTCCCGAGCTTCAGCTGATAGTGGGAAGGACGTCGATTTAATGAGGGGTCGGGCCTTATCAGAGTAATTGGGCACCCATTGGGCATAATACGAAAAAAATCCCAGGCACCTTTTTAAAGCTTTGGGATTGTGTGGCAGGGGCAGTTCCTTTAGGGGGCGTAATCGGTTAGGGTCCGGTCCAATTACCCCATCTTCCACCACACAGCCGAGGATACAGAGACTGGTTGTGTTGAAGACACATTTGTCTTCGTTGTAGGTTAGATTCAGCTTTAGGGCAGTTTTTAAAAATCTCGCAAGATTTAAATCGTGGTCTTGCTGGTTGTGCCCGCAGATAGTGACATTGTCCAGATAGGGGTAGGTAGCTTGTAGTTTATTCTCGTCAACCATGCGGTCCATCTCACGTTGGAAGACCGAGACCCCATTTGTTACCCCGAAGGGCACTCTGAGAAAATGGTAGAGGCGCCCGTTCACCTCGAAGGCAGTGTATGGGCGGTCCTCCATTCTAATGGGGAGCTGGTGATACGCGGATTTGAGGTCGATAGTCGAGAAGACTCGGTATTGCGCAATCTGGTTGACCATTTCTGATATGCGGGGTAAAGGGTAGGCGTCCAGCTGGGTATAAATATTAACAGTCTGGCTGTAGTCAATTACCATCCGTTTCTTTTCACTATTTTTAACTATGACTACTTGGGCACGCCACGGGCTGGTACTGCATTCAATAATGCCTTCCCGCAGGAGTCTGTCCACTTCCGCCTTGATAAAGTGTCTGTCTTCCAGACTGTACCGTCTACTTTTGGCTGCTATGGGCCTACAGTTCGGAGCAAGATTAGCGAATAAAGAGGGCGGGCTGATTTTTAAGGTTGATAGGCCACAGACTGTGAGTGGCGGCTGGGACCCGCCATATGCTAGCATGACACTTTCGTGGTGGCACTGGAAGTCCAGGCCCAAGATTACATTAACACAGAGTTCTGGCATCACGAGGAGTATAAATCCTTGTAGTCCGTGCCTTTTACAGTCAGTGTTACCACACAGTAGCCCAAAATGTCCGAAGTGTGGGGCTTAGCAGCCATAGCAATTCTGCTCCGTGTAGGGGTTACCGTTAATGAGTGCCGCCATACCAGGCTAGGGTGGATAAAACTCTCGGTACTCCCACAGTCAATTATACATTTCGTTAAATTCCCGTTTACCTGTATGTCCATCATGGATTTTGTCAACGGGTGTGGCCTGTTGGGCCCTGGGCGGCCGTTGAGTCGGGAAATGATGGCGGATCCCAAGATGGCGGCCCGCACAGCACGCACGAGGCGGTGACAGAGTTGGAAATCGGATTCCCCCTGCAGACTTTGCTAAAATGCCCCTTTTTCTTACATTTGAAACATGTAGCATCCTTCGCTGGGCATCGTTGTCTGGGGTGCTTGGCCTGGCCGCAGAAGTAGCATTTCGGGCCTCGAGACATTGCCGCTGTAGTAGGACTCCTGGGTGAACTTCTGTGTGGGGACTCCGGTGGCGTAGAGTTGGTCTGAGACTTGGATGGGGAAGATGGCTGATTCCAAGATGGTGGCCCCCTCGGTGCGCACGAGGCGGTGAGGGCCGCATGGCCGGAAGAATAAGAGTCAGGGTTTTTCTGGGCCATGTCCAGCGATCGCACAGTGGCCACTGCCTTTTTTAAGTCCAGGACCTCCTTCTCCAGCAGTCTCTGCCGGATATAATTCGATTTGAGGCCCGTGATGAAGGAATCGCGGACCAATTCATCAGAGTACGCGTTGGCCGTCACGGCCTTGCGGTTACAGTCCCGGACTAGGCCCTTTAGGCCCTGTAAGAAATCGTCCATTGATTCCTCTGGTCGCTGCCTGCGTGTAGCCAGCAGATGTCTGGCGTACACTTCGTTTACCGGCCTCTGGTATAGGGCCTTCAGGATAGTGATGGCCTCCGTGTAAGAGGTGGCGTCCCGGATGAACGAATAAATCCGATGACTTACACGAGTAGTCAGTAGACTCAGTTTATCTACCTCGCTAGCGGATGAGGCCCCCGTGAAGAGTTCGAAGCATTTGAGCCAGTGTCCAAATTGATTTGATGCTTCGGCAGAATGTGGATCCAAGTCCAGACGCTCTGGTTTTAGGAGTTGATCCATCCTAGTATTCTTTAGTGATTAAAATTGATGGGCCTTCAATAACCACAAAACTAGAAGTTATAGACTTAAACAAGTTGGCTTTTAATCACTAAGATCAGAGCTAACATCTCAACACGCCGACTGGTTCACAGGAATGAGTCATACAGATCCTGGGATCTTTATGTAAGAGAAGTCAGGGGAGGAGCCAAGAGCCAAGACCTGGAACCTCCCAGGTTAGTCGGGAAAGAGGAAGTGAAACTATACACAGTGGGGGAGGGTAATATACATGAGTGCAAAACGAATACAGGACCAAGACAAACAGATTTCATTACAATTCTTTTATTATAGTTTTCTTTGTACTCAAAGATTAAGTCTATCAGGCTTTTTTACTTCACGTGTGGATCTTCTCAGCACAGGTAAGTCTGATGTGTTTTCATGAGAGCCTGTATGTGTGCTAGTGTTAGATTGTTCTGGTGGTGAGTGACAAGATTCAGTTGCGGCATTGTCATCGATTTGCTCTTGGATAGTTTCTTGTGTTTTCAGGAGGGAATGGCGGTTCCTCCTGAGAATCTGTCCTTCCTCAGTTCTAACAGTGTATGACCTTGGTCCTACTTCCTCAAGAACTGTAGCTTTCCTGTTCCATGCATCTGGATCCTCAATCCTGACAACATCATCCCTTGTCAATGGTTTCAGAGTTTTGGATGACTTACCTTAGTGTGATTTTTGTTTCAGCTTTAACAGTAGAAGTCTCTGTCTCAGTTCCTTACTCTGCTTTTCTGTTGCACAGCAGGGTAGCATGGTACGCAACTTGCGACCCATTAGGAGTTCAGCAGGTGAAGAACCACAGTCTAAAGGTGAGGCTCGGTAGCTCAGCAGGGCGAGATAAGGATCAGACTTGCTTTCTGATGCCTTCTTCAGTAGCTGTTTGAGAACTTGAACACCTTTCTCTGCCTTACCATTCGACTGAGCATACAGAGGACTGGATGTGATGTGTTGAAAGTCATAATGTGCTGCAAACTGTTGCCACTCCTTACAGTTGAAGCATGGACTATTGTCGCTAATGGCAATACTTGGAATTCCATGTCTGGCGAAGATGGATTTAACATGCATTATGACACTGTTTGCTGATGTGATTGAGAGCAGCGCCATCTCAGGATAGTTAGAATAGTAGTCAATCACTATTAGATAGTCTTTACCATTCAAATGAAAGAGGTCCATACCAACCTTTTGCCATGGTGCTGTTGGTAAGTCAGCTACTATCATTGGTTCCTTTGCTTGTTTGTTTTGGTGTTTCTGACATGTCTCACATTCGCTGATCATGTTCTCAATGTCCTTATTTATGCCAGGCCAATGAACAGTGTCTCTTGCTCTCCTTCTGCATTTTTCAATTCCGAGGTGTCCCTCATGAATCCTTTTGAGCATGTCTTGACGTAGAGCCTGTGGAATGACTATTCTGTTCTGTTTTATTAATAGTCCACTTGTGACACTTAACTCTGACCTGATGTGATAGTACTTTGGACAGGAACCTTTTGGCCAACCATGATGAATGTTCTCTATTACTGTTTGTAACACTGTATCTTTTGCTGTTTCTTCTGCTATTTGCTTTGATTTTGTGTCTGGCATGGGCAGCGCAGCAGTGACCATACTCACATGAACATCCACGTCTTCCTCAGTAGAGCTCACATGACTCATTGTGGGTGCTCGGGATAGTGCATCTGCTAACACTATGTGTTTGCCTGGTGTGTAGATCAGTTCAAAGTCATATCTTTGCAGCTTCATCATGAGTCGTTGAATCCTTGGAGACATCTCATTTAGATTTTTTTTTATGATGGCAACCCGTGGCCAGTGGTCTGTCTCAACTGTGAAGGTGGGAAGTCCATATATGTAGCCATGGAACTTTTCTAGTCCAACTACCAAGCCTAGACATTCCTTTTCAATCTGGGCGTATCGACACTCAGAGTCATTCATAGACCTGGAGGCATAGACAACAGGCTTCCAATCTTCACCCTCTGCTTGTAGCAAGACCATGCCTAGGTCATCTTTTGATGCATCCGTTGACACTTTGAATCTCTTTGTTGGGTCAAAGAAGGTGAGTACAGGTGTGGTTGCCAGCACTGTTTTGAGGTTCATCCACTCTTGTTCATGTCTTTCTGTCCATGCGAACTCATTTGTTTTATGTAGCAGGTCTCGCAGACAGGCTGCCTTGGCTGACAAGTTAGGAATGAACTTTCCAATGAAGTTTATCATCCCCATGATGCGTAGCACTCCTTTTTTGTCAGTGGGTCAGGGCATGTTGAGTATGACGTTTACTTTTTCCATATCTGGCTCTATTCCTTTACCAGATAGATTATCTCCTAGGAAAGTGACTTCCTGGACCCCAAACTGACACTTGGCTTTGTTGAGCTTCAGTCCATTCCAGCGTATGCTCTGTAGCACTTTAGTCAGTCTCACATTGTGTTCTTTCAGTGTGGAGCCCCAGATGATGATTTCATCAACATAGACCCGAACTCCTTCCAGACCTTCAATTATGTGTCCCATCGCTCTATGAAAGATTTCAGATGGAGATATTGTCCCAAAAGGCATTCTGAGGAAACAATACCTGCCAAATGGTGCATTGAAGGTACAGTATTTGGTGCTCTCTTCATCCAGTTTTAGTTGCCAAATCCTTGTGAGGCATCGAGCTTTGTGAAGTGTCTGGCACCTGACATTTCACTGGTGATTTCTTCTCGCTTGGGAATCTGGTAGTGTTCACGTTTTATGTTTGCATTTAAGTCCTTTGGATCCATGCATACTCTTAGATCATTTTCTTTTTCTTTACACATACCATGGAGTTAACCCAGTCTGTTGGCTCTTCGACTTTCCTGATGACTCCTAGTTTGGTCATTCTGTCCAGTTCTTTCTTGAGCCGGTCACGCAGGGGTGCTGGAACTCTCCATGGAGCATGTACCACTGGCTGAGCATCCTCCTTTAGCTGGATCTTGTTAGTGAATTGTAGAACTCCAAATCCTTTGAACACATCCTGGAAATTACTCACTACAGAATCCACTGAGTCACCTGGTCTGCTTATGGCACAGTTTATACGATAGACTCTCTTGACCAGTTCTAAGTCCTCACAAGCTTTGTCACCTAGTAGTGAATCAAGTCCATCAGCCACAACAGAAAACGTGAGATGATGCACTTTGTCTTTGACTATCACTTTGAGTGTGCATACACCTAAGCTATCTATTTTCTCTCCATTATAGTTCTTCAGAAGTACTGACTTTTTCTGTATTGTGGGCTTTTCTTTCATATTTTTAATGTCACTCATACTGATTAATTTTGCTTTTGCCCCAGTGTCTAGTTTCAATATAACTAATGCTCCATTTACCTGCAGTGGCATCATCCATTTGTCCTCTTTTACTGCATTAACTTTATTTTCAGCATTGTCCATTCCTGAGGCTGCACATTTTCTGTATCCTTTTTGATATTGTCACATGACACCATTCCTACAAAAAATGTCTCACTAAAATCAGTGTCCTCAATCACATTGACTTGTTGCCCTTTCTTTGTTTTTACTTTTGAAAAGCATTGTTTGGCAAAGTGATGCATTCCATTACATTTTGTGCAAATTTTCCCAAACGCTGGGCATTGTTTTGACTGGTGCTGGTAACCACAGCATTTACAATTAAAAATTCCATCCTCCGATTGCTTTGCATTTCTGTTCTGCCCCTGTTACTTCCCCTTGTAGGACACAGCATCTACAGCAGCACAGTCACTCATTACAATCGCATCATTATTCATTTCACTGAAAGTTTTTGCGTGCTGTTGAGCTAGCTCACTGGCATGGCATATTTTCACAGCATCCTCCAATGTTAGTTCGGTTTCTCTCAACAAACGTTCCCTGACCTATTTATCATGAATACCAAACACAATCTGGCCACGAATCATGGATGATTTCAGTTCAGAGAATTTACATGTCTGTGCTTTCAGTTTCAGATCGGTCACAAAGCTATCAAAAGTCTCATTTTGCATGCTGTGTCCGTGAACGGAACACATTCCTCTCATAGGTCTCTTTATTTTTGGGAGAACAATGTTTATTAAACTTCTTTAGCACATCGTCCATCTTATCTCTGTCCTCCTCTTGATCAAATACAAACATATTAAATACCTCTATCGCCTGCGAGCCTGCAATCATGAGCAGCAACGCTATTTTCCTTGCATCTGGCTTCGTACCGAACCCGATGGCAGCAATATAGAGTTCGAATTGTTGTTTGAAAGTCCGCCAATTGCAGTCGACATGCCCCGTGAGTTTCAAACCCTCCGGTGGCTTCAAATTCTCCATGTCATGTTTCACAATATTCAGCATATATTACCACTGCTGGTACCATGTTATGTTCATAAATAAATAGATGTTTTCATTATGAACAGCTAGCTTGAGCTAGTCATTTATTCAGCCATGTGGACTAGTGTACAGGCATCCATCTTGACTACTGCCTTGTGGGTAGCCCACTACTAAACATACAGCTCCACCTAGTGTACAATTCTAGAATGACATGTTACTGATCATTACACTACCTGCCCTGGGAGTGTTTGATGAGACAAGGTAGAAGGATCTTTACTCTGTATCTAACCCATGCTTTACCTACCCTGGGAGTGTTTGAATGGACAATGTTGAAGGATCTTTACTCTGTATCTAACCCATGCTGTACCCTCCTTGGGAGTTTTTGATTGGACAGTGTATTGGGAGCTTTACTCTTTATTTAACCCGTGCTGTAACTGCCCTGGGAGTCTTTGATGGGACAGTGTAGAGGGATATTTAATCTGTATACAGCCCTTGCTGTTCCTGCCTGGGAGCGTTTGATGGGGTAGTGTAGCGGGAGCTTTACTCTGTATCTAACATGTGCTGTACCTGCCCTGGGAGTGTTTTGATGGGACAGTATTGGGATGTTTTTCTCTATATCGAACCCGTGCTGTACCTGCCATGGGAGTGCTTGATGGGCAGTCTAGATGTAGTTATACTCTGTAGCTAACCTGTGCTGTTCCTGCCCCGGGAGTGTTTGATGGGGCTGTGTAGAGAGATTTTTACACTCTGTCTAACCCGTGCTGTACCCACCCCAGGAATGTTTTATGGGACAGTGTAGAGGTATCTTTACTCTATATCTAAATCATGCTGTACCCGACGCATGAGTGTTTGATGGGGACAGTGTAGAGTGAGCTTTACTCTGTATTTAACCTGTGCTGTCCCCACCCTGGGAGTGTTTGATGGGACAGTGTAGATGGTGCTTTACTTTGTATCTAACCCGTGCTGCACCTGCCCTGGGAGTGTTTGATGGGACAGTGTAGAGTGTGCTTTACCCTGTATCTAAACCATGCTGTACCTGCCCCGTGAGTGTTTGATGGGGACAGTTTAGAGTGAGCTTTACTCTGTATCTAACCTGTGCTGTACCCACCCTGGGAGTGTTTGATGGGACAGTGTAGATGGTGCTTTACTCTGTATCTAACCCGTGCTGTACCTGCCCTGGGAGTGTTTGATGGGATAGTGTAGAGGGTGCTTTACTCTGTATCTAACCCATGCTGTACCTGCCCTGGTAGTCTTTGATGTGACGATGTAGAGGGTGCTTTACTCTGTATCTAACCTGTGCTGCACCTGCCCTGGGAGTGTTTGATGGGACAGTGTAGAGGGAGCTTTACTCTGTATCTCACCTGTGCTGTACTTGCCCTGGGAGTGTTTGATGGCACAGTGTAGAGGGAGCTTTACTCTCTATCTAACCTGTGCTGTACCTGCCCTGGGAGTGTTTGATGGGACAGTGTAGAGGGAGCTTTACTCTGTGACATGAATCAATCATTCTTAAAGAAAGACTTTTATGAAATAATACTGAGTGGCCTTTGGGTGGCGCTCTCCAGGGAGAGTATAAATACTCTGGCACAGGCCCAGCTTGCGCTGGACATTCTTAACATGATCTAGCGAAGGACACAACTAGACCTCAATGTAGTAAAACAGTTGATTAAAGCTTTGTTTAATGCTTAGACCAAGTGCCTAGTAGTTTTCTTAAGTCACTCTGTATCTAACCCATGCTGTACCTGCCCTTGGAGTGTTTGATGTGACAGTGTAGATGGTGCTTTACTCTATATCTAACCCATGCTCTACCTGCCCTGGGAGTGTTTAATGGGGCAGTGTAAATGGTGCTTTACTCTGCATCTAACCCGTGCTGTAAACAGTTCAACTCGGGCTTCTGAGTCAGAAAATTGTGGATTCGTAGTCCCACTTTCTACATGAGCAACAAATCTAAGCTGGCACTTCTGTACGGCAGTGAAGGAATGCTGCACTGTTGCAGGTGCCATCTTTTGAATGAGATGTTGAACCAAGGCCACTTCTGCCTTTTCAGGTGGGCATAATAGATCCCACGGCATTGTTAGTAATATAAATTTTGTAATATAGACAATGTCAGCAGTCCTGCACCTTTTTCACCAAGAAAGATGTAAAGACACAAACACTTAAAGGTTTATTTAAGGTTAAATATACCAACATATTCACGGCTATCTTCAAGATAATGTAAGATGTGGTCACAGAAGGTGCACACATTGCAGCTCACGCTGTACCCTAGTTACACTGTTTCCAGTTGCACTACTCCATAGGCATCTGCATTACAGAACCCTTTGCCCACTCCGGGTACCATTCCCAATCAAGCTGGCCCCAGGCCTGCTGTATATTCTGGTCCCAAAGCAAGCCATAAAATGAGAGCTGAGTCTTCAGTTTTGTGATAAAAGGAATCTAAATGTAACCCTGGCCCAGAAACAGGCGATACACCACTACTGGATATTCTCAGCCTTTTCACAAATTTTTAAGTTACAGAACTGAAATGGAATATAATATAATAATATAAATGGAATCCCTTAATATTTAGCAGATTCTCCTGATGCCCTGCCCATCATCCTTCCTGCAGCCAACACCACCAAAACATGACCTGATCATTCATCGCTGTTTGTGGGATTTTGGTGTGTGTGGAAAGCAAAATACTGTGTATGCTGGAAATTGAAATAAAAACAGCGAATGCTGGAAACATTCAGCAGATCAGACAGCATCTGTGGAGAGAGAAAAGTGGTTAGGTTAACATTCCAGGTCTTATGACCCTTCAACAGAACAAAAAAAAACTCCATCATAAGGCCTGAAGCATTAACCTAACCGTTTTCCTCTCCACAGATGCTGCCTGACCTGCTGAGTGTTTTAAGGATTTTTGGTTTTCATTTTCCGTTTGCAATTTTGCTTCTGTATGAACCTAGAAAATAAAAGATTGCACTTAAAAAATTATTGTTTGTAAAACACTATATAAATGTGTGTCCATTTCTTTCTTGCTCTCATGTTCTCATTCTCAAACAACCTAGCAATTTAAATGCACTTCTCTTGTAGATACCCATCCTACACCCAGCATCAAGATTCATTGCATCGTCTCATATTCTGAGCCACTCTTTCCCAAGACCTTCATAGTGTGATGCTCCTCACATCCCTCAGTCTCTTCCTCTTACAATCTAAAACCTTTTAGAGCCCAAGCTTAACATCACTTACTCACTGCTTCTATACTCACACTACTTCTAAATGCACACTGATTCTAGATTCACTCACTGCTTCAAGATTCACTCTGCTTCTAGATTCATACTACTTCTAGATCCACACTGCTTCTAGATTCACTCTGCTTCTAGATTCACTGCTCCTAGATTCACTGTGTTTCTAGATTCATTCACTGCTTCTAGATTCACCCTACTTCTAAATTCATTCTGCTTCTTGATTCACTCTGCATCTAGAATCACTCTGTTTTTAGATTCACTCAGCTTCTAGATTCACTCACTGCTTTTAGATTCACTCTGCTTCTAGATTCACTCTGCTTCTACATTCACTCTGCTAGTAGATTCGCTCTGCTTCTACATTCACTCTGCTTCTAGATTCGCTCACTGCTTCTAGATACACTCACTGCTCCTAGATTCACTCTGCTTCTTGATTCACTCACTTCTTATAGCTTCACTCTGCTTCTAGATTCACTCTGCTTCTAGATTCACTCTGCTTCTAGATTCACTCACTTCTTATAGCTTCACTCTGCTTCTAGATTCACTCTGCTTCTAGATTCACTCTGCTTCTAGATTCACTCTGCTTCTACATTCACACTGCTTATACATTCACTCACTGCTTCTACATTCACTCTGCTTCTAGATTCGCTCACTGCTTCTAGATACACTCACTGCTCCTAGATTCACTCTGCTTCTAGATTCACTCACTGCTTCTAGCTTCACTCTGCTTCTAGATTCACGCTGCTTCTAGATTCACTCTGCTTCTACATTCACTCTGGTAGTAGATTCACTCTGCTTCTACATTCACTCTGCTTCCAGATTTGCTCACTGCTTCTAGATTCACTCAATACTTCTAGATTCACTCTGCATCTAGATTCGTACTGTTTCTAGATTCACTCTGATTTTGGAATCACTCTGCTTCTAGGAGCAATCTGCTTCTACATTCACACTGCTTCCAGATTCAACCTGCTTCTAGATTCACACTGCTTCTACATTCATTCTGCTTCAAGATTCGCTCACTGCTTCTAGATACACTCACTGCTTCTAGATTTACACTGCTTCTAGATTCACTCTGCTTCTACATTCACACAGCTTATACATTCACTCACTACTTCTATATTCACTCTGCTTCTAGATTCGCTCACTGCTTCTAGATACACTCACTACTCCTAGATTCAATCTGCTTCTAGATTCACTCACTGCTTCTAGCTTCACTCTGCTTCTAGATTCACTCTGCTTCTATATTAACTCTGCTTCTACATTCACTCTGCGAGTAGATTGGCTCTGCTTCTACATTCACTCTTCTTCTAGATTTGCTCAATGCTTCTAGATACACTCACTGCTTCTAGATTCACTCTGCTCCTAGATTCACTCAATACTTCTAGATTCACTCTGCTTCTAGATTCACACTGCTTCTATATTCACTCTGATTTTGGAATCAGTCTGCCTCTAGAAGCAATCTGCTTCTACATTCACACTGCTTTGAGATTCAACCTGCTTCTAGATTCACTCTGCTTCTACATTCACTCTGCTTCAAGATTCACTCTGCTTCTAGATTCACTCTGCTTCTACATTCATTCTGCTTCTAGATTTGCTCACTGCTTCTAGATTAACTCACTGCACGTAGATTCAATCTGCTTCTAGACTCACTCTGCATCTAGATTCCGCCTGCTTCTAGATTCACACAGCTTCTATACTTACACTGCTTCTAGATTCACCCTGCTTCTAGATTCACTCTGCTTCTATATTCGCTCTGTTTCCAGATTCGCTCTGCTTCTATTTTCATTCTGCCTCTAGATTCACTCTACTTCTATATTCACTCGGCTTCTAGCTTTGCCCTGCTTCTAGATTCACACTGCTTCTAGATTCACCCTGCATCTAGATTCACTCTGTTTCTAGATTCACTCTGCAACTAGATGCACACTGCTTCTAGATTCACGCTGCTTCTAAATTCACTCAGCTTCTAGATGCACTCTGCTTCTAGGTTCGCTCTGCTCATGGATTCGCTGTGCTTCTAGGTTCACTCAGCTTCTAGTTTCACTCTGCTTCTTCAATCACTCTGCTTCTACATTCACCCTGCTGCTAGATTTGCTCACTTGTTCTAGATTCACTCACTGCTTCTAGATTCAATCTGTTTCTAGATTCACTTACTGCTTCTGGATAAACACTGCTTCCAGGTTCACTCTGCTTCAACATTTGCTCTGCTTCTGCATTCACTCTGCTTCTAGATTCATTCTGCTTCTATATTCCGACTGCTTCTAGCTTCACTCTGCTTCTATATTCACTCAGCTTCTATATACACTCTGCTACTAGATTTGCTCTGCTTCTAGAATCACTCTGCTACTAAATTCGCTCTGCTCATAGATTCGCTGTGCTTCTAGATTCACTCAGCTCCTAGCTTCACTCAGCTTCTACATTCACTCTGCTTCTACATTCACCCTGCATCTAGATTCACTCTGCTTCTATATTCACTTTGCTTCTTGTTTCGCCCACTGCTTCTAGATACACTCACTGCTTCTAGATTCACTTTGCTTCTAGATACACTCACTGCTTCTAGATTATCTCTGCTTCTAGATTCACACAGCTTCTAGATTCATTCTGCTTACAGTTGCACTCTGCTTCTAGCTTCACTATGCTTGTACATTCACTCTGATTCTAGAATCGCTCACTACTTCTAGATTCACTCACTGCTGCTAGATTCACCTTTGTTCTAGACTCACTCAGCATCTAGTTTCAGCCTGCTTCTAGATTTACTCAGCTTTTATATTAACACCACTTCAAGATTCACCCTGCTTCTAGATTCACTCTGCTTCTGCATTCGCTCTGCTTCTAGATTCACTCTGCTTCTAGATTCATTCTACTTCTATATTCGCTCTGCTTCTAGATTTGCTCTGCTTCTATTTTCACTTTGCCTCTAGATTCACTCTGCTTCTATATTCACTCGATTCTAGATTCGCACTGCTTCTAGATTCACACTGCTTCTAAATGCACCTTGCTTCTAGATTCACTTTGCTTCTAGTATCACTCTGCTTCTATATTCCGACTGCTTCTAGATTCACTCTGCTTCTATATTCACTCAGCTTCTATATTCACTCTGCTACTAGATTTGCTCTGCTTCTAGATTCACTCTGCTACTAAATTTGCTCTGCTCGTAGATTCGCTGTGCTTCTAGATTCACTCTGCTTCTAGTTTCACACTGCTTCTATTGTCACTCTGCTTTTACATTCACACTGCTTCTAGATTCACTCTGCTGCTAGATTCACTCAGCTTCTAGATTCACTCTGCTTCTAGGTTCACTCTGCTTCTAGATTATCTCTGCTTCTAGATTCACTCTGCTTCTACATTCACTCACTGATTCTAGATTCACGCACTGCTTCTAGATTATCTCTGCTTCTAGATTCACTCTGAATCTAGATTCACAATGCTTCTAGATTCACTCGCTGCTTCTAGCTACAATTTGCTTCTAGATTCACTCTGCTTCTAGATTCAACCTGCTTCTAGATTCACACTACTTCTAGATTCACTCTGCTTCTACATTCACTCTGCTTCTAGATTCACTCTGCTTCTACATCCACTCTGCTTCAATATTCACTCTGCTTCTAGATTCACTCTGCTTCTACATTCCCTCTGAATCCAGATTTGCTCACTGCTTCTAGATTAACTCACTGCATCTAGATTCACTCTGCTTCTAGACTCACTCAGCATCCAGATTCAGCCTGCTTCTAGATTTACTCAGCTTTTACATTCTCTCTACTTCTAGATTCACTCTGCTTCTAGATTCACTCTGTTTCTATATCCGCTCTGCTTCTAGCTTTGCTCTGCTTCTATTTTCACTCTGCCTCTAGATTCACTCTGCTTCTATATTCACTCGGCTATTAGATTCGCACTGCTTCTAGATTCACAATGCTTCTAGATTCCCCCTGCTTCTATATTCACTCAGCTTCTAGTTTCATTCTTCTTCTATATTCCAACTGCTTCTAGATTCACTCTGCTTCTTCTATATTCACTCTGCTACTAGATTTGCTCTGCTTCTAGATTCACTCTGCTACTAAATTCGCTCTGTTCATAGATTTGCTGTGCTTCTAGATCCACTCAGCTTCTAGCTTCACTCGGCTTCTACATTCACTCTGCTTCTACATTCACCCTGCTTCTATATTCACTCTGCTTCTATATTCACTCTGCTTCCAATTTTACTCACTGCTTCTATAAACACTCACTGCTTCTAGATTCACTCAGCTTCTAGATTCACACTGCTTCTAGGTTCACACTGCAACTAGATTCATTCTGCTGCTTGTTTCACTCAGCTTCTAGATTCACTCTGCCGCTAGATTCTCTCTGCTCTTAGATTCAGTCTGCTTCTAGATTCACTCTGATTCTATAATCACACTGCATCTAGATTCCTGCTGCTGCTAGATTCACTCAGCTTCTAGATTCACTCTGCTTCCAGGTTCACTCTGCCTCTAGATTCACTCTGCTTCTAGATTCCCTCTCCTTCTATATTCACGCTGCTTCAATTTTGATCACTGCTTCTTGATACACTCACTGCTTCTAGATACACTCTGATTCTAGATTCACTCACTGCTTCCAGATTCAGACTGCTTCGCGATTCACACTGCTTCTAGATTCACTCTGCTTCTAGATTCGCTCTGCTTCTAGTTCACTCTGCTTCTACATTCACTCTGCTTCTAGAATTGTGCACTGATCTAGATACACACAGTGCTTCTAGATTCTCTCTGCTCCTAGATTCAGACTGCTTCTAGGTTCACTCTGCTTCTATATTCACTGTACTTCTAGATTCACCCAACTTCAAGATTCACTCAGCTCCTATATTCGCTCTGCTTCTAGATTCACCCTGCTTCTATATTTGCTCTGCTTCTAGTTTCACACTGCTTCTATATTCACTGTGCTTCTAGTTTCACATTGCTTCTATATTCACACTGCTTCTAGGTTCAACCTGCTCTAGATTCACTCTGCTTCTAGATTCAATCTGCTTTTAAATTCACACTGCTTCTAGATTCACTCTGCTGCTAGCTTCACTCAGCTTCTAGATTCACTCTGATTCTATAATCACTCTGCATCTAGATTCACGCTGCTGCTAGATTCACTCAGCTTCTAGATTCGCTCTGCTTCTAGGTTCACACTGCAACTAGATTCACTCTGCTTCTTGATTCACTCAGCTTCTAGATTCACTCTGCTTCTAGATTCAACCTGCTTTTAAAGTTACTCGGCTTCTAGAATCACTCTCCTGCTAGATTCACTCAGCGTCTAGATGCAATCTGCTTCTATACGCACACTGCTTCTAGATCAACTCTGCTGCTAGATTCTCTCAGCTTCTACATTCACTCTGCTTCTAGTTTCACACTGCATCTAGATTCACTCTGCTCCTATATTTGCTCTGCTTCTAGTTTCACTGTGCTTCTATATTTGCTCTGCTTCTAGATTCACTCTGCCTCTATTTTCGCTCTGCTTCTAGTTTCACACTGCTTCTATATTCACTCGGCTTCTAGATTCAACCTGCTCTAGATTTACTCTGCTTCGAGATTCACCCTGCTTTTAAATTCACGCTGCTTCTAGATTCACTCTGCTGCTAGATTCACTCAGCTTCTAGATTCACTCTGATTCTATAATCACTCTGCATCTAGATTCACGCTACTGCTAGATTCACTCTGCTTCTAGGTTCACACTGCATCTAGATTCACTCTGCTGCTATATTCACTCTACTTCTAGATTCACTCTGCTGATAGATTCACTCAGCTTCTACATTCACTCTGATTCTACATTCACCCTGCTTCTAGATTCACTCTGCTTCTATATTCACGCTGCTTCAATTTCGCTCACTGCTTCTAGAAACACTCAATGCTTCTAGATTCACTCTGATTCTAGATTCAATCACCTCTTCCAGATTCACCCTGCTTCTCGATTCACCCTGCTTCTAGATTCACTCTGCTTCCAGATTCACTCTGTTTCTAGTTTCATCTGCTTCTACATTCACTCTGCTTCCAGAATCGTGCACTGCTTCTAGATACACACACTGCTTGTAGATTCACTCTGCTTCTAGATTCCCTCTGCTCTAAGATTCAGTCTGCTTCTAGATTCACTCTGCTTCTATATTCACTCTACTTCTAGATTCACCCTGCTTCAAGATTCACTCTGCTCCTATATTTGCTCTGCTTCTGTATTCACTGTGCTTCTATATTTGCTCTGCTGCTAGATTCACTCTGCTTCTATTTTCACTCTGATTCTAGTTTCACACTGCTTCTATATTCACTCTGCTTCGAGATTCAACCTGCTCTACATTCACTCTGCTTCTAGATTCACTCTGCTTTTAAATTCACACTGCTTCTAGATTCAATCTGCTGCTAGATTCACTGAGCTTCTAGATTCACTCTGATTCTATAATCACACTGCATCTAGATTCATGCTGCTGCTTGATTCACTCAGCTTCTAGATTCACTCTGCTTCCAGGTTCACTCTGCTTCTAGAGTCACTCTGCTTCTAGATTCACTCTGCTTCTACATTCACTCTGCTTCTAGTTTCACTCTGCTTCTATATTCACGCTGCTTCACTTTCGCTCACTTCTTCTTGATACACTCACTGCTTCTAGATTCACTCTGATTCTAGATTCACTCACTGCTTCCAGATTCACACTGCTTCTAGATTCACACTGCTTCTAGATTCACTCTGCTTCTAGATTCGCTCTGCTTCTAGTTTCACTCTGCTTCTACATTCACTCTTCTTCTAGTATTGTGCACTGCTTCTAGATACACACACTGCTTCTAGATTCACTCTGCTTCTAGATTCTCTCTGCTCCTAGATTCAGTCTGCTTCTAGATTCACTCTGCTTCTATATTCACTGTACTTCTAGATTCACCCAACTTCAAGATTCACTCAGCTCCTATATTCGCTCTGCTTCTAGATTCACTGTGCTTCTATATTTGCTCTGCTTCTAGTTTCACACTGCTTCTATATTCACTGTGCTTCTAGTTTCACACTGCTTCTAGATTCAACCTGCTCTAGATTCACTCTGATTCTAGATTCACTCTACTTTTACATTCACACTGCTTCTAGATTCATTCTGCTGCTAGCTTCACTCAGCTTCTAGATTCACTCTGATTCGATAATCACTCTGCATCTAGATTCACGCTGCTGCTAGATTCACTCAGCTTCTAAATTCACTCTGCTTCTAGGTTCACACTGCAACTAGATTCACTCTGCTGCTTGATTCACTCAGCTTCTAGATTCACTCTGCTTCTAGGTACAATCTGCTTTTAAATTCACTCTGCTTCTAGATTCACTCTGCTGCTAGATTCACTCAGCTTCTGGATTCAATCTGCTTCTGTACGCACACTGCTTCTAGATTCACTCTGCTGCTAGATTCACTCAGCTTCTACATTCACTCTGCTTCTAGATTAACACTGCTTCTAGATGCATTCTGCTTCTCGATTCACTCTGCTTCGAAATTCACTCTGCTTCTACATTCACCCTGCTTCTATATTCACTCTGCTTCCAGAGTTACTCTGCTTCTACATCCACTCTGCTTCAAGATTCACTCTGCTGCTAGATTCACTCTGCTTCTACATTCACTCTGCATCTAGATATGCTCACTGCTTCTAGATTAACTCACTGCATCTAGATTCACTCTGCTTCTAGAATCACTCTGCATCTAGTTTGAGCCGGCTTCTAGATTTACTCATCTTTTAAATTCAAACTGCTTCTACATTCACTCTGCTTCTTGATTCACTCTGCATCTATATTTGCTATGTTTCTAGATTAGCTGTGCTTCTATTTTCACGCTGCCTCTAGATTCATTCTGCTTTTATATTCACTCGGCTTCTAAATTCACACAGCTTCTAGTTTCACACTGCTTCTACTTTCTCCCTGCTTCCAGATTCACTGTGCTTCTAGATTCACTCTGCTTCTATATTCACACTGCTCCTAGACTCACTCAGCTTCTATATTCACTCAGCTTCTACATTCACTCTGCTACTTGATTTGCTCTGCACATAGATTCACTGTGCTTCTAGATTCACTCGGCTTCTAGCTTCATTCTGCTTTTACATTCACTCTGCTTCTACATTCACCCTGCTTCTAGATTCACTCTGCTTCTATATTCACGCTGCTTTAATTTCGCTCACTGCTTCTAGATACACTCAATGCTTCTAGATTCACTGTGATTCTAGATTCACTCACTGCTTCCAGATTCACCCTGCTTCTCGATTCACACTGCTGCTAGATTCACTCTGCTTCTAGTTTCACTCTGATTCTACATTCACTCTGCTTCTAGAATCGTACACTGCTTCTAGATACACACACTGCTTCTAGATTCACTCTGCTTCTAGATTCGCTCTGCTCCTAGATTCAGTCTGCTTCCAGATTCACTCTTATTCTATATTCACTCTAATTCTAGATTCACCCTGCTTCAAGATTCACTCTGCTCCTATATTGGCTCTGCTTCTATATTCACCGTGCTTCTATATTTGCTCTGCTTCTAGATTCACTCTGCTTCTATTTTCACTCTGATTCTAGTTTCACACTGCTTCTATATTCACTCTGCTTCTAGATTCAACCTGCTCTACATTCACTCTGCTTCTAGATTCACTCAGCTTTTAAATTCACACTGCTTCTAGATTCAATCTGCTGCTAGATTCACTGAGCTTCTAGATTCACTCTGAATCTATAATCACACTGCATCTAGAGTCATGCTGCTGCTAGATTCACTCAGCTTCTAGATTCACTCTGCTTCCAGGTTCACTTTGCTTCTAGATTCACTCTGCTTCTACATTCACTCTGCTTCTAAATTCACTCTGCTTCTATATGCACGCTGCTTCAATTTCGCTCACTGCTTCTTGATACACTCACTGCTTCTAGATTCACTCTGATTCTAGATTCACTCATTGCTTCCAGATTCACACTGCTTCTAGATTCACACTGCTTCTAGATTCACTCTGCTTCTAGATTCGCTCTGCTTCTAGTTAACTCTGCTTCTACATTATCTCTGCTTCTAGAATTGCGCACTGCTTCTAGATACACACACTGCTTCTAGATTCACTCTGCTTCTAGAATTGTGCACTGCTTCTAGATACACACACTGCTTCTAGATTCACTCTGCTTCTAGATTCTCTCTGCTCCTAGATTCAGTCTGCTTCTAGATTTACTCTGCTTCTATATTCAATGTACTTCTAGATTCACCCAACTTCAAGATTCACTCTGCTCCTATATTCGCTCTGCTTCTAGATTCACTGTGCTTCTATGTTTGCTCTGCTTCTAGTTCCACACTGCTTCTATATTCATTGTGCTTCTAGCTTCACACTGCTTCTATATTTACACTGCTTCTAGATTCAACCTGCTCTAGATTCACTCTGATTCTAGATTCACTCTGCTTTTAAATTCACACTGCTTCTAGATTCACTCTGCTGCTAGCTTCACTCAGCTTCTAGATTCACTCTGATTCTATAATCACACTGCATCTAGATTCATGCTGCTGCTAGATTCACTCAGCTTCTAGATTCACTCTGCTTCCAGGTTCACTTTGCTTCTAGATTCACTCTGCTTCTACATTCACACTGCTTATACATTCACTCACTGCTTCTACATTCACTCTGCTTCTAGATTCGCTCACTGCTTCTAGATACACTCACTGCTCCTAGATTCACTCTGCTTCTAGATTCACTCACTGCTTCTAGCTTCACTCTGCTTCTAGATTCACGCTGCTTCTAGATTCACTCTGCTTCTACATTCACTCTGGTAGTAGATTCACTCTGCTTCTACATTCACTCTGCTTCCAGATTTGCTCACTGCTTCTAGATTCACTCAATACTTCTAGATTCACTCTGCATCTAGATTCGTACTGTTTCTAGATTCACTCTGATTTTGGAATCACTCTGCTTCTAGGAGCAATCTGCTTCTACATTCACACTGCTTCCAGATTCAACCTGCTTCTAGATTCACACTGCTTCTACATTCATTCTGCTTCAAGATTCGCTCACTGCTTCTAGATACACTCACTGCTTCTAGATTTACACTGCTTCTAGATTCACTCTGCTTCTACATTCACACAGCTTATACATTCACTCACTACTTCTATATTCACTCTGCTTCTAGATTCGCTCACTGCTTCTAGATACACTCACTACTCCTAGATTCAATCTGCTTCTAGATTCACTCACTGCTTCTAGCTTCACTCTGCTTCTAGATTCACTCTGCTTCTATATTAACTCTGCTTCTACATTCACTCTGCGAGTAGATTGGCTCTGCTTCTACATTCACTCTTCTTCTAGATTTGCTCAATGCTTCTAGATACACTCACTGCTTCTAGATTCACTCTGCTCCTAGATTCACTCAATACTTCTAGATTCACTCTGCTTCTAGATTCACACTGCTTCTATATTCACTCTGATTTTGGAATCAGTCTGCCTCTAGACGCAATCTGCTTCTACATTCACACTGCTTTGAGATTCAACCTGCTTCTAGATTCACTCTGCTTCTACATTCACTCTGCTTCAAGATTCACTCTGCTTCTAGATTCACTCTGCTTCTACATTCATTCTGCTTCTAGATTTGCTCACTGCTTCTAGATTAACTCACTGCACGTAGATTCAATCTGCTTCTAGACTCACTCTGCATCTAGATTCCGCCTGCTTCTAGATTCACACAGCTTCTATACTTACACTGCTTCTAGATTCACCCTGCTTCTAGATTCACTCTGCTTCTATATTCGCTCTGTTTCCAGATTCGCTCTGCTTCTATTTTCATTCTGCCTCTAGATTCACTCTACTTCTATATTCACTCGGCTTCTAGCTTTGCCCTGCTTCTAGATTCACACTGCTTCTAGATTCACCCTGCATCTAGATTCACTCTGTTTCTAGATTCACTCTGCAACTAGATGCACACTGCTTCTAGATTCACGCTGCTTCTAAATTCACTCAGCTTCTAGATGCACTCTGCTTCTAGGTTCGCTCTGCTCATGGATTCGCTGTGCTTCTAGGTTCACTCAGCTTCTAGTTTCACTCTGCTTCTTCAATCACTCTGCTTCTACATTCACCCTGCTGCTAGATTTGCTCACTTGTTCTAGATTCACTCACTGCTTCTAGATTCAATCTGTTTCTAGATTCACTTACTGCTTCTGGATAAACACTGCTTCCAGGTTCACTCTGCTTCAACATTTGCTCTGCTTCTGCATTCACTCTGCTTCTAGATTCATTCTGCTTCTATATTCCGACTGCTTCTAGCTTCACTCTGCTTCTATATTCACTCAGCTTCTATATACACTCTGCTACTAGATTTGCTCTGCTTCTAGAATCACTCTGCTACTAAATTCGCTCTGCTCATAGATTCGCTGTGCTTCTAGATTCACTCAGCTCCTAGCTTCACTCAGCTTCTACATTCACTCTGCTTCTACATTCACCCTGCATCTAGATTCACTCTGCTTCTATATTCACTTTGCTTCTTGTTTCGCCCACTGCTTCTAGATACACTCACTGCTTCTAGATTCACTTTGCTTCTAGATACACTCACTGCTTCTAGATTATCTCTGCTTCTAGATTCACACAGCTTCTAGATTCATTCTGCTTACAGTTGCACTCTGCTTCTAGCTTCACTATGCTTGTACATTCACTCTGATTCTAGAATCGCTCACTACTTCTAGATTCACTCACTGCTGCTAGATTCACCTTTGTTCTAGACTCACTCAGCATCTAGTTTCAGCCTGCTTCTAGATTTACTCAGCTTTTATATTAACACCACTTCAAGATTCACCCTGCTTCTAGATTCACTCTGCTTCTGCATTCGCTCTGCTTCTAGATTCACTCTGCTTCTAGATTCATTCTACTTCTATATTCGCTCTGCTTCTAGATTTGCTCTGCTTCTATTTTCACTTTGCCTCTAGATTCACTCTGCTTCTATATTCACTCGATTCTAGATTCGCACTGCTTCTAGATTCACACTGCTTCTAAATGCACCTTGCTTCTAGATTCACTTTGCTTCTAGTATCACTCTGCTTCTATATTCCGACTGCTTCTAGATTCACTCTGCTTCTATATTCACTCAGCTTCTATATTCACTCTGCTACTAGATTTGCTCTGCTTCTAGATTCACTCTGCTACTAAATTTGCTCTGCTCGTAGATTCGCTGTGCTTCTAGATTCACTCTGCTTCTAGTTTCACACTGCTTCTATTGTCACTCTGCTTTTACATTCACACTGCTTCTAGATTCACTCTGCTGCTAGATTCACTCAGCTTCTAGATTCACTCTGCTTCTAGGTTCACTCTGCTTCTAGATTATCTCTGCTTCTAGATTCACTCTGCTTCTACATTCACTCGCTGATTCTAGATTCACGCACTGCTTCTAGATTATCTCTGCTTCTAGATTCACTCTGAATCTAGATTCACAATGCTTCTAGATTCACTCGCTGCTTCTAGCTACAATTTGCTTCTAGATTCACACTACTTCTAGATTCACTCTGCTTCTACATTCACTCTGCTTCTAGATTCACTCTGCTTCTACATCCACTCTGCTTCAATATTCACTCTGCTTCTAGATTCACTCTGCTTCTACATTCCCTCTGAATCCAGATTTGCTCACTGCTTCTAGATTAACTCACTGCATCTAGATTCACTCTGCTTCTAGACTCACTCAGCATCCAGATTCAGCCTGCTTCTAGATTTACTCAGCTTTTACATTCTCTCTACTTCTAGATTCACTCTGCTTCTAGATTCACTCTGTTTCTATATCCGCTCTGCTTCTAGCTTTGCTCTGCTTCTATTTTCACTCTGCCTCTAGATTCACTCTGCTTCTATATTCACTCGGCTATTAGATTCGCACTGCTTCTAGATTCACAATGCTTCTAGATTCCCCCTGCTTCTATATTCACTCAGCTTCTAGTTTCATTCTGCTTCTATATTCCAACTGCTTCTAGATTCACTCTGCTTCTATATTCACTCAGCTTCTATATTCACTCTGCTACTAGATTTGCTCTGCTTCTAGATTCACTCTGCTACTAAATTCGCTCTGTTCATAGATTTGCTGTGCTTCTAGATCCACTCAGCTTCTAGCTTCACTCGGCTTCTACATTCACTCTGCTTCTACATTCACCCTGCTTCTATATTCACTCTGCTTCTATATTCACTCTGCTTCCAATTTTACTCACTGCTTCTATATACACTCACTGCTTCTAGATTCACTCAGCTTCTAGATTCACACTGCTTCTAGGTTCACACTGCAACTAGATTCATTCTGCTGCTTGTTTCACTCAGCTTCTAGATTCACTCTGCCGCTAGATTCTCTCTGCTCTTAGATTCAGTCTGCTTCTAGATTCACTCTGATTCTATAATCACACTGCATCTAGATTCCTGCTGCTGCTAGATTCACTCAGCTTCTAGATTCACTCTGCTTCCAGGTTCACTCTGCCTCTAGATTCACTCTGCTTCTAGATTCCCTCTCCTTCTATATTCACGCTGCTTCAATTTTGATCACTGCTTCTTGATACACTCACTGCTTCTAGATACACTCTGATTCTAGATTCACTCACTGCTTCCAGATTCAGACTGCTTCGCGATTCACACTGCTTCTAGATTCACTCTGCTTCTAGATTCGCTCTGCTTCTAGTTCACTCTGCTTCTACATTCACTCTGCTTCTAGAATTGTGCACTGATCTAGATACACACAGTGCTTCTAGATTCTCTCTGCTCCTAGATTCAGACTGCTTCTAGGTTCACTCTGCTTCTATATTCACTGTACTTCTAGATTCACCCAACTTCAAGATTCACTCAGCTCCTATATTCGCTCTGCTTCTAGATTCACCCTGCTTCTATATTTGCTCTGCTTCTAGTTTCACACTGCTTCTATATTCACTGTGCTTCTAGTTTCACATTGCTTCTATATTCACACTGCTTCTAGGTTCAACCTGCTCTAGATTCACTCTGCTTCTAGATTCAATCTGCTTTTAAATTCACACTGCTTCTAGATTCACTCTGCTGCTAGCTTCACTCAGCTTCTAGATTCACTCTGATTCTATAATCACTCTGCATCTAGATTCACGCTGCTGCTAGATTCACTCAGCTTCTAGATTCGCTCTGCTTCTAGGTTCACACTGCAACTAGATTCACTCTGCTTCTTGATTCACTCAGCTTCTAGATTCACTCTGCTTCTAGATTCAACCTGCTTTTAAAGTTACTCGGCTTCTAGAATCACTCTCCTGCTAGATTCACTCAGCGTCTAGATGCAATCTGCTTCTATACGCACACTGCTTCTAGATCAACTCTGCTGCTAGATTCTCTCAGCTTCTACATTCACTCTGCTTCTAGTTTCACACTGCATCTAGATTCACTCTGCTCCTATATTTGCTCTGCTTCTAGTTTCACTGTGCTTCTATATTTGCTCTGCTTCTAGATTCACTCTGCCTCTATTTTCGCTCTGCTTCTAGTTTCACACTGCTTCTATATTCACTCGGCTTCTAGATTCAACCTGCTCTAGATTTACTCTGCTTCGAGATTCACCCTGCTTTTAAATTCACGCTGCTTCTAGATTCACTCTGCTGCTAGATTCACTCAGCTTCTAGATTCACTCTGATTCTATAATCACTCTGCATCTAGATTCACGCTACTGCTAGATTCACTCAGCTTCTAGATTCACTCTGCTTCTAGGTTCACACTGCATCTAGATTCACTCTGCTGCTATATTCACTCTACTTCTAGATTCACTCTGCTGATAGATTCACTCAGCTTCTACATTCACTCTGATTCTACATTCACCCTGCTTCTAGATTCACTCTGCTTCTATATTCACGCTGCTTCAATTTCGCTCACTGCTTCTAGAAACACTCAATGCTTCTAGATTCACTCTGATTCTAGATTCAATCACCTCTTCCAGATTCACCCTGCTTCTCGATTCACCCTGCTTCTAGATTCACTCTGCTTCCAGATTCACTCTGTTTCTAGTTTCATCTGCTTCTACATTCACTCTGCTTCCAGAATCGTGCACTGCTTCTAGATACACACACTGCTTGTAGATTCACTCTGCTTCTAGATTCCCTCTGCTCTAAGATTCAGTCTGCTTCTAGATTCACTCTGCTTCTATATTCACTCTACTTCTAGATTCACCCTGCTTCAAGATTCACTCTGCTCCTATATTTGCTCTGCTTCTGTATTCACTGTGCTTCTATATTTGCTCTGCTGCTAGATTCACTCTGCTTCTATTTTCACTCTGATTCTAGTTTCACACTGCTTCTATATTCACTCTGCTTCGAGATTCAACCTGCTCTACATTCACTCTGCTTCTAGATTCACTCTGCTTTTAAATTCACACTGCTTCTAGATTCAATCTGCTGCTAGATTCACTGAGCTTCTAGATTCACTCTGATTCTATAATCACACTGCATCTAGATTCATGCTGCTGCTTGATTCACTCAGCTTCTAGATTCACTCTGCTTCCAGGTTCACTCTGCTTCTAGAGTCACTCTGCTTCTAGATTCACTCTGCTTCTACATTCACTCTGCTTCTAGTTTCACTCTGCTTCTATATTCACGCTGCTTCACTTTCGCTCACTTCTTCTTGATACACTCACTGCTTCTAGATTCACTCTGATTCTAGATTCACTCACTGCTTCCAGATTCACACTGCTTCTAGATTCACACTGCTTCTAGATTCACTCTGCTTCTAGATTCGCTCTGCTTCTAGTTTCACTCTGCTTCTACATTCACTCTTCTTCTAGTATTGTGCACTGCTTCTAGATACACACACTGCTTCTAGATTCACTCTGCTTCTAGATTCTCTCTGCTCCTAGATTCAGTCTGCTTCTAGATTCACTCTGCTTCTATATTCACTGTACTTCTAGATTCACCCAACTTCAAGATTCACTCAGCTCCTATATTCGCTCTGCTTCTAGATTCACTGTGCTTCTATATTTGCTCTGCTTCTAGTTTCACACTGCTTCTATATTCACTGTGCTTCTAGTTTCACACTGCTTCTAGATTCAACCTGCTCTAGATTCACTCTGATTCTAGATTCACTCTACTTTTAAATTCACACTGCTTCTAGATTCATTCTGCTGCTAGCTTCACTCAGCTTCTAGATTCACTCTGATTCGATAATCACTCTGCATCTAGATTCACGCTGCTGCTAGATTCACTCAGCTTCTAAATTCACTCTGCTTCTAGGTTCACACTGTAACTAGATTCACTCTGCTGCTTGATTCACTCAGCTTCTAGATTCACTCTGCTTCTAGGTACAATCTGCTTTTAAATTCACTCTGCTTCTAGATTCACTCTGCTGCTAGATTCACTCAGCTTCTAGATTCAATCTGCTTCTGTACGCACACTGCTTCTAGATTCACTCTGCTGCTAGATTCACTCAGCTTCTACATTCACTCTGCTTCTAGATTAACACTGCTTCTAGATGCATTCTGCTTCTCGATTCACTCTGCTTCGAAATTCACTCTGCTTCTACATTCACCCTGCTTCTATATTCACTCTGCTTCCAGAGTTACTCTGCTTCTACATCCACTCTGCTTCAAGATTCACTCTGCTGCTAGATTCACTCTGCTTCTACATTCACTCTGCATCTAGATATGCTCACTGCTTCTAGATTAACTCACTGCATCTAGATTCACTCTGCTTCTAGAATCACTCTGCATCTAGTTTGAGCCGGCTTCTAGATTTACTCATCTTTTAAATTCAAACTGCTTCTACATTCACTCTGCTTCTTGATTCACTCTGCATCTATATTTGCTATGTTTCTAGATTAGCTGTGCTTCTATTTTCACGCTGCCTCTAGATTCATTCTGCTTTTATATTCACTCGGCTTCTAAATTCACACAGCTTCTAGTTTCACACTGCTTCTACTTTCTCCCTGCTTCCAGATTCACTGTGCTTCTAGATTCACTCTGCTTCTATATTCACACTGCTCCTAGACTCACTCAGCTTCTATATTCACTCAGCTTCTACATTCACTCTGCTACTTGATTTGCTCTGCACATAGATTCACTGTGCTTCTAGATTCACTCAGCTTCTAGCTTCATTCTGCTTTTACATTCACTCTGCTTCTACATTCACCCTGCTTCTAGATTCACTCTGCTTCTATATTCACGCTGCTTTAATTTCGCTCACTGCTTCTAGATACACTCAATGCTTCTAGATTCACTGTGATTCTAGATTCACTCACTGCTTCCAGATTCACCCTGCTTCTCGATTCACACTGCTGCTAGATTCACTCTGCTTCTAGTTTCACTCTGATTCTACATTCACTCTGCTTCTAGAATCGTACACTGCTTCTAGATACACACACTGCTTCTAGATTCACTCTGCTTCTAGATTCGCTCTGCTCCTAGATTCAGTCTGCTTCCAGATTCACTCTTATTCTATATTCACTCTAATTCTAGATTCACCCTGCTTCAAGATTCACTCTGCTCCTATATTTGCTCTGCTTCTATATTCACCGTGCTTCTATATTTGCTCTGCTTCTAGATTCACTCTGCTTCTATTTTCACTCTGATTCTAGTTTCACACTGCTTCTATATTCACTCTGCTTCTAGATTCAACCTGCTCTACATTCACTCTGCTTCTAGATTCACTCAGCTTTTAAATTCACACTGCTTCTAGATTCAATCTGCTGCTAGATTCACTGAGCTTCTAGATTCACTCTGAATCTATAATCACACTGCATCTAGAGTCATGCTGCTGCTAGATTCACTCAGCTTCTAGATTCACTCTGCTTCCAGGTTCACTTTGCTTCTAGATTCACTCTGCTTCTACATTCACTCTGCTTCTAAATTCACTCTGCTTCTATATGCACGCTGCTTCAATTTCGCTCACTGCTTCTTGATACACTCACTGCTTCTAGATTCACTCTGATTCTAGATTCACTCATTGCTTCCAGATTCACACTGCTTCTAGATTCACACTGCTTCTAGATTCACTCTGCTTCTAGATTCGCTCTGCTTCTAGTTAACTCTGCTTCTACATTATCTCTGCTTCTAGAATTGCGCACTGCTTCTAGATACACACACTGCTTCTAGATTCACTCTGCTTCTAGAATTGTGCACTGCTTCTAGATACACACACTGCTTCTAGATTCACTCTGCTTCTAGATTCTCTCTGCTCCTAGATTCAGTCTGCTTCTAGATTTACTCTGCTTCTATATTCAATGTACTTCTAGATTCACCCAACTTCAAGATTCACTCTGCTCCTATATTTGCTCTGCTTCTAGATTCACTGTGCTTCTATATTTGCTCTGCTTCTAGTTCCACACTGCTTCTATATTCATTGTGCTTCTAGCTTCACACTGCTTCTATATTTACACTGCTTCTAGATTCAACCTGCTCTAGATTCACTCTGATTCTAGATTCACTCTGCTTTTAAATTCACACTGCTTCTAGATTCACTCTGCTGCTAGCTTCACTCAGCTTCTAGATTCACTCTGATTCTATAATCACACTGCATCTAGATTCATGCTGCTGCTAGATTCACTCAGCTTCTAGATTCACTCTGCTTCCAGGTTCACTTTGCTTCTAGATTCACTCTGCTTCTACATTCACTCTGCTTCTAAATTCACTCTGCTTCTATATGCACGCTGCTTCAATTTCGCTCACTGCTTCTAGATTCACTCTGATTCTAGATTCACTCATTGCTTCCAGATTCACACTGCTTCTAGATTCACACTGCTTCTAGATTCACTCTGCTTCTAGATTCGCTCTGCTTCTAGTTAACTCTGCTTCTACATTATCTCTGCTTCTAGAATTGCGCACTGCTTCTAGATACACACACTGCTTCTAGATTCACTCTGCTTCTAGAATTGTGCACTGCTTCTAGATACACACACTGCTTCTAGATTCACTCTGCTTCTAGATTCTCTCTGCTCCTAGATTCAGTCTGCTTCTAGATTTACTCTGCTTCTATATTCAATGTACTTCTAGATTCACCCAACTTCAAGATTCACTCTGCTCCTATATTCGCTCTGCTTCTAGATTCACTGTGCATCTATGTTTGCTCTGCTTCTAGTTCCACACTGCTTCTATATTCATTGTGCTTCTAGCTTCACACTGCTTCTATATTTACACTGCTTCTAGATTCAACCTGCTCTAGATTCACTCTGATTCTAGATTCACTCTGCTTTTAAATTCACACTGCTTCTAGATTCACTCTGCTGCTAGCTTCACTCAGCTTCTAGATTCACTCTGATTCTATAATCACACTGCATCTAGATTCATGCTGCTGCTAGATTCACTCAGCTTCTAGATTCACTCTGCTTCCAGGTTCACTTTGCTTCTAGATTCACTCTGCTTCTACATTCACTCTGCTTCTAAATTCACTCTGCTTCTATATGCACGCTGCTTCAATTTCGCTCACTGCTTCTTGATACACTCACTGCTTCTAGATTCACTCTGATTCTAGATTCACTCATTGCTTCCAGATTCACACTGCTTCTAGATTCACACTGCTTCTAGATTCACTCTGCTTCTAGATTCGCTCTGCTTCTAGTTAACTCTGCTTCTACATTATCTCTGCTTCTAGAATTGCGCACTGCTTCTAGATACACACACTGCTTCTAGATTCACTCTGCTTCTAGAATTGTGCACTGCTTCTAGATACACACACTGCTTCTAGATTCACTCTGCTTCTAGATTCTCTCTGCTCCTAGATTCAGTCTGCTTCTAGATTTACTCTGCTTCTATATTCAATGTACTTCTAGATTCACCCAACTTCAAGATTCACTCTGCTCCTATATTCGCTCTGCTTCTAGATTCACTGTGCTTCTATGTTTGCTCTGCTTCTAGTTCCACACTGCTTCTATATTCATTGGGCTTCTAGCTTCACACTGCTTCTATATTTACACTGCTTCTAGATTCAACCTGCTCTAGATTCACTCTGATTCTAGATTCACTCTGCTTTTAAATTCACACTGCTTCTAGATTCACTCTGCTGCTAGCTTCACTCAGCTTCTAGATTCACTCTGATTCTATAATCACACTGCATCTAGATTCATGCTGCTGCTAGATTCACTCAGCTTCTAGATTCACTCTGCTTCCAGGTTCACTCTGCTTCTAGAGTCACTCTGCTTCTAGATTCACTCTGCTTCTACATTCACTCTGCTTCTAGTTTCACTCTGCTTCTATATTCACACTGCTTCACTTTCGCTCACTTCTTCTTGATACACTCACTGCTTCTAGATTCACTCTGATTCTAGATTCGCTCAGCTTCTACATTCACTCTGATTCTACATTCACCCTGCTTCTAGATTCACACTGCTTCTATATTCACGCTGCTTCAATTTCGCTCACTGCTTCTAGAAACACTCAATGCTTCTAGATTCACTCTGATTCTAGATTCACTTACCTCTTCCAGATTCACCCTGCTTCTCGATTCACCCTGCTTCTAGATTCACTCTGCTTCCAGATTCACTCTGTTTCTAGTTTCATCTGCTTCTACATTCACTCTGCTTCTAGAATCGTGCACTGCTTCTAGATACACACACTGCTTCTAGATTCACTCTGCTTCTAGATTCCCTCTGCTCTAAGATTCAGTCTGCTTCTAGATTCACTCTGCTTCTATATTCACTCTACTTCTAGATTCACCCTGCTTCAAGATTCACTCTGCTCCTATATTTGCTCTGCTTCTGTATTCACTGTGCTTCTATATTTGCTCTGCTGCTAGATTCACTCTGCTTCTATTTTCACTCTGATTCTAGTTTCACACTGCTTCTATATTCACTCTGCTTCGAGATTCAACCTGCTCTACATTCACTCTGCTTCTAGATTCACTCTGCTTTTAAATTCACACTGCTTCTAGATTCAATCTGCTGCTAGATTCACTGAGCTTCTAGATTCACTCTGATTCTATAATCACACTGCATCTAGATTCAATCTGCTGCTAGATTCACTGAGCTTCTAGATTCACTCTGATTCTATAATCACACTGCATCTAGATTCATGCTGCTGCTTGATTCACTCAGCTTTTAGATTCACTCTGCTTCCAGGTTAACTCTGCTTCTAGAGTCACTCTGCTTCTAGATTCACTCTGCTTCTACATTCACTCTGCTTCTAGTTTCACTCTGCTTCTATATTCACGCTGCTTCACTTTCGCTCACTTCTTCTTGATACACTCACTGCTTCTAGATTCACTCTGATTCTAGATTCACTCACTGCTTCCAGATTCACACTGCTTCTAGATTCACACTGCTTCTAGATTCACTCTGCTTCTAGATTCGCTCTGCTTCTAGTTTCACTCTGCTTCTACATTCACTCTTCTTCTAGTATTGTGCACTGCTTCTAGACACACACACTGCTTCCAGATTCACTCTGCTTCTAGATTCTCTCTGCTCCTAGATTCAGTCTGCTTCTAGATTCACTCTGCTTCTATATTCACTGTACTTCTAGATTCACCCAACTTCAAGATTCACTCTGCTCCTATATTCGCTCTGCTTCTAGATTCACTGTGCTTCTATATTTGCTCTGCTGCTAGATTCACTCTGCTTCTATTTTCACTCTGATTCTAGTTTCACACTGCTTCTATATTCACTCTGCTTCTAGATTCAACCTGCTCTAGATTCACTCTGATTCTAGATTCACTCTGCTTTTAAATTCACACTGCTTCTAGATTCACTCTGCTGCTAGCTTCACTCAGCTTCTAGATTCACTCTGATTCTATAATCACACTGCATCTAGATTCACGCTGCTGCTAGATTCACTCAGCTTCTAGATTCACTCTGCTTCTAAGTTCACACTGCAACTTGATTCACTCTGCTGCTTGATTCACTCAGCTTCTAGATTCACTCTGCTTCTAGATTCAATCTGATTTTAAATTCACTCTGCTTCTAGATTCACTCTGCTGCTAGATTCACTCAGCTTCTAGATTCAATCTGCTTCTGTACGGACACTGCTTCTAGATTCACTCTGCTGCTAGATTCACTCAGCTTCTACATTCACTCTGCTTCTAGATTAACACTGCTCCTAGATGCATTCTGCTTCTCGATTCACTCGGCTTCTAAATTCACACAGCTTCTAGTTTCACACTGCTTCTACTTTCTCCCTGCTTCTAGAATCACTGTGCTTCTAGATTCACTCTGCTTCTATATTCACACTGCTCCTAGACTCACTCAGCTTCTATATTCACTCAGCTTCTACATTCACTCTGCTACTTGATTTGCTCTGCTTCTAGTTTCACTCTGCTACCAGATTTGCTCTGCACATAGATTCGCTGTGCTTCTAGATTCACTCAGCTTCTAGCTTCACTCTGCTGTAACAGTCTCTCTGCTTCTACATTCACCCTGCTTCTATATTCACTCTGCTTCTATATTCACACTGCTTTAATTTCGCTCATTGCTTCTAGATACACTCAATGCTTGTAGATTCACTCTGATTCTAGATTCACTCACTGCTTCCAGATTCACCCTGCTTCTCGATTCACACTGCTGCTAGATTCACTCTGCTTCTAGATTCACTCTGTTTCTAGTTTCACTCTGCTTCTATATTCACTCAGCTTCTAGAATCATACATTGCTTCTAGATACACACACTGCTTCCAAATTCACTCTGCTTCTAGATTCGCTCTGCTCCTAGATTCAGTCTGCTTCCAGATTCACTCTGATTCTATATTCACTCTAATTCTAGATTCACCCTGCTTCAAGATTCACTCTGCTCCTATATTCACTCTGCTTCTATATTCACTGTGCTTCTATATTTGCTCTGCTTCTAGATTCACTCTGCTTCTATTTTCACTCTGCTTCGAGTTTCACACTGCTTCTATATTCACTCTGCTTCTAGATTCAACCTGCTCTAGATTCACTCTGCTTCTAGATTCACTCAGCTTCTAGATTCACTCTGATTCTGTCATCACACTGCATCTAGATTCATGCTGCTGCTAGATTCACACAGCTTCTAGATTCACTCTGCTTCCATGTTCACTCTGCTTGTAGATTCACTCTGCTTCTAGATTCCCTCTTCTTCTACATTCACTCTGCTTCTACATTCACTCTGCTTCTACATTCACTTACTGCTTCTAGATTCACTCACTGCTTCTAGATTCGCTCACTGCTTCTATCTACATTCTTCTTCTAGATTCACTCTGCTTCAACATTCACTCTGTTTCGACATTCACTCTGCTTCTCCATTCACTCTGCTTCTAGCTTTGCTCACTGCTTCTAGATTCGCTCACTGCTTCTATCTACACTCTGCTTCTAGATTCACTCTGCTTAGACATTCACTCTGCTTCTAGATTCACTCTGCTTCAACATTCACTCTGCTTCTAGCTTCGCTCACTGCTTCTAGATGCCCTCACTGCTTCTAGATTCACTCTGCTTCTAGATGCACTCACTGCTTCTTGATTCTCTCAGCTTCTAGAATCACACTGCTTCTGGATTCAATCTGCTTCTAGATTCACTCTACTTCTAGATTCATGCTGCTTCTACATTCACTCTTTATCTCTACATTCACTCTGCTTCTAGAATCACTCACTGCTTCTAGAATCACTCAATGCTTCTAAATTCACTCTGCTTCCAGGTTCATTTTGCTTCTAGATTCAGTCAGCTTCTAGAGTCTCTCTGCTTCTATAATTACACTACTAGATACACCCTTCATCTAGATTCACTCTGCTTCTATATTCGCTCTGCTTCTAGATACACTCTGCTTCCAGAAGTGCTCTGCTTCCATATTTTATCTGCTTATAGACTCACTCTGCCTCTGTTTTCACTCTGTTTCTAGATTAAATCTGCTTCTAGATTCGCACTGCTTCTAGATTCCCTGTGCTTCTAGATTTGCTCTGCACATAGATTTGCTCTGCTTCTAGATTCACTCTGATTCTATATTCACAATGCTTCTCGATTTGATCTGCTCAAGATTCACCCTGCTTCTAGATACACAATGCTTCTTGATTCAACGTGCTTCTGGATTCAACTGCTTCTAGGTTCACCCTGCTTCTACATTCACTCTGCTAATAGATTCACTCTGCTTCTAGATTCACTCTGTTTCTAGATTCACTCTGCTTCTACATTCAATCTGCTTCTACTTTCACTCTGCTTCTACATTCACTGTGCTTCTACATTCACTCTGCCTCTACATTAACTCTGCTTCTAGATTAGCTCACTGCTTCTAGGTTCACACTGCTTATAGATTCAGTCTGCTTCTAGATTCACTCTGCTTATAGATTCACTCTGCTTCTAGATTCACTCTGCTTCTAGATTCACTCTGCTTCTAGATTAGCTCTCTGCTTCTAGATATACTCTGCTTCTAGATTCACCCTGCTTCTAGATTCTCTCTGCGTCTAGATTCAACCTGCTTCTAGATTAGTTTTGCTTCTAGATTCAGTCACTACTTCTAGATCCTCTCTGATTCTAGATTTACTCTGCTTCTAGATTCAGTCACTGCTTCTATATTCACTCTGCACCTAGATTCATGCTGCTTCTAGATTCACTCTGCGTCTAGACTCACTCAGCTTCTAGATTCACTCTGCTTCCAGGTTCACTTTGCTTCTAGATTCACTCTGCTTCTACATTCACTCTGCTTCTAAATTCACTCTGCTTCTATATGCACGCTGCTTCAATTTCGCTCACTGCTTCTTGATACACTCACTGCTTCTAGATTCACTCTGATTCTAGATTCACTCATTGCTTCCAGATTCACACTGCTTCTAGATTCACACTGCTTCTAGATTCACTCTGCTTCTAGATTCGCTCTGCTTCTAGTTAACTCTGCTTCTACATTATCTCTGCTTCTAGAATTGCGCACTGCTTCTAGATACACACACTGCTTCTAGATTCACTCTGCTTCTAGAATTGTGCACTGCTTCTAGATACACACACTGCTTCTAGATTCACTCTGCTTCTAGATTCTCTCTGCTCCTAGATTCAGTCTGCTTCTAGATTTACTCTGCTTCTATATTCAATGTACTTCTAGATTCACCCAACTTCAAGATTCACTCTGCTCCTATATTTGCTCTGCTTCTAGATTCACTGTGCTTCTATATTTGCTCTGCTTCTAGTTCCACACTGCTTCTATATTCATTGTGCTTCTAGCTTCACACTGCTTCTATATTTACACTGCTTCTAGATTCAACCTGCTCTAGATTCACTCTGATTCTAGATTCACTCTGCTTTTAAATTCACACTGCTTCTAGATTCACTCTGCTGCTAGCTTCACTCAGCTTCTAGATTCACTCTGATTCTATAATCACACTGCATCTAGATTCATGCTGCTGCTAGATTCACTCAGCTTCTAGATTCACTCTGCTTCCAGGTTCACTTTGCTTCTAGATTCACTCTGCTTCTACATTCACTCTGCTTCTAAATTCACTCTGCTTCTATATGCACGCTGCTTCAATTTCGCTCACTGCTTCTTGATACACTCACTGCTTCTAGATTCACTCTGATTCTAGATTCACTCATTGCTTCCAGATTCACACTGCTTCTAGATTCACACTGCTTCTAGATTCACTCTGCTTCTAGATTCGCTCTGCTTCTAGTTAACTCTGCTTCTACATTATCTCTGCTTCTAGAATTGCGCACTGCTTCTAGATACACACACTGCTTCTAGATTCACTCTGCTTCTAGAATTGTGCACTGCTTCTAGATACACACACTGCTTCTAGATTCACTCTGCTTCTAGATTCTCTCTGCTCCTAGATTCAGTCTGCTTCTAGATTTACTCTGCTTCTATATTCAATGTACTTCTAGATTCACCCAACTTCAAGATTCACTCTGCTCCTATATTCGCTCTGCTTCTAGATTCACTGTGCATCTATGTTTGCTCTGCTTCTAGTTCCACACTGCTTCTATATTCATTGTGCTTCTAGCTTCACACTGCTTCTATATTTACACTGCTTCTAGATTCAACCTGCTCTAGATTCACTCTGATTCTAGATTCACTCTGCTTTTAAATTCACACTGCTTCTAGATTCACTCTGCTGCTAGCTTCACTCAGCTTCTAGATTCACTCTGATTCTATAATCACACTGCATCTAGATTCATGCTGCTGCTAGATTCACTCAGCTTCTAGATTCACTCTGCTTCCAGGTTCACTTTGCTTCTAGATTCACTCTGCTTCTACATTCACTCTGCTTCTAAATTCACTCTGCTTCTATATGCACGCTGCTTCAATTTCGCTCACTGCTTCTTGATACACTCACTGCTTCTAGATTCACTCTGATTCTAGATTCACTCATTGCTTCCAGATTCACACTGCTTCTAGATTCACACTGCTTCTAGATTCACTCTGCTTCTAGATTCGCTCTGCTTCTAGTTAACTCTGCTTCTACATTATCTCTGCTTCTAGAATTGCGCACTGCTTCTAGATACACACACTGCTTCTAGATTCACTCTGCTTCTAGAATTGTGCACTGCTTCTAGATACACACACTGCTTCTAGATTCACTCTGCTTCTAGATTCTCTCTGCTCCTAGATTCAGTCTGCTTCTAGATTTACTCTGCTTCTATATTCAATGTACTTCTAGATTCACCCAACTTCAAGATTCACTCTGCTCCTATATTCGCTCTGCTTCTAGATTCACTGTGCTTCTATGTTTGCTCTGCTTCTAGTTCCACACTGCTTCTATATTCATTGGGCTTCTAGCTTCACACTGCTTCTATATTTACACTGCTTCTAGATTCAACCTGCTCTAGATTCACTCTGATTCTAGATTCACTCTGCTTTTAAATTCACACTGCTTCTAGATTCACTCTGCTGCTAGCTTCACTCAGCTTCTAGATTCACTCTGATTCTATAATCACACTGCATCTAGATTCATGCTGCTGCTAGATTCACTCAGCTTCTAGATTCACTCTGCTTCCAGGTTCACTCTGCTTCTAGAGTCACTCTGCTTCTAGATTCACTCTGCTTCTACATTCACTCTGCTTCTAGTTTCACTCTGCTTCTATATTCACACTGCTTCACTTTCGCTCACTTCTTCTTGATACACTCACTGCTTCTAGATTCACTCTGATTCTAGATTCGCTCAGCTTCTACATTCACTCTGATTCTACATTCACCCTGCTTCTAGATTCACACTGCTTCTATATTCACGCTGCTTCAATTTCGCTCACTGCTTCTAGAAACACTCAATGCTTCTAGATTCACTCTGATTCTAGATTCACTTACCTCTTCCAGATTCACCCTGCTTCTCGATTCACCCTGCTTCTAGATTCACTCTGCTTCCAGATTCACTCTGTTTCTAGTTTCATCTGCTTCTACATTCACTCTGCTTCTAGAATCGTGCACTGCTTCTAGATACACACACTGCTTCTAGATTCACTCTGCTTCTAGATTCCCTCTGCTCTAAGATTCAGTCTGCTTCTAGATTCACTCTGCTTCTATATTCACTCTACTTCTAGATTCACCCTGCTTCAAGATTCACTCTGCTCCTATATTTGCTCTGCTTCTGTATTCACTGTGCTTCTATATTTGCTCTGCTGCTAGATTCACTCTGCTTCTATTTTCACTCTGATTCTAGTTTCACACTGCTTCTATATTCACTCTGCTTCGAGATTCAACCTGCTCTACATTCACTCTGCTTCTAGATTCACTCTGCTTTTAAATTCACACTGCTTCTAGATTCAATCTGCTGCTAGATTCACTGAGCTTCTAGATTCACTCTGATTCTATAATCACACTGCATCTAGATTCATGCTGCTGCTTGATTCACTCAGCTTTTAGATTCACTCTGCTTCCAGGTTAACTCTGCTTCTAGAGTCACTCTGCTTCTAGATTCACTCTGCTTCTACATTCACTCTGCTTCTAGTTTCACTCTGCTTCTATATTCACGCTGCTTCACTTTCGCTCACTTCTTCTTGATACACTCACTGCTTCTAGATTCACTCTGATTCTAGATTCACTCACTGCTTCCAGATTCACACTGCTTCTAGATTCACACTGCTTCTAGATTCACTCTGCTTCTAGATTCGCTCTGCTTCTAGTTTCACTCTGCTTCTACATTCACTCTTCTTCTAGTATTGTGCACTGCTTCTAGACACACACACTGCTTCCAGATTCACTCTGCTTCTAGATTCTCTCTGCTCCTAGATTCAGTCTGCTTCTAGATTCACTCTGCTTCTATATTCACTGTACTTCTAGATTCACCCAACTTCAAGATTCACTCAGCTCCTATATTCGCTCTGCTTCTAGATTCACTGTGCTTCTATATTTGCTCTGCTGCTAGATTCACTCTGCTTCTATTTTCACTCTGATTCTAGTTTCACACTGCTTCTATATTCACTCTGCTTCTAGATTCAACCTGCTCTAGATTCACTCTGATTCTAGATTCACTCTGCTTTTAAATTCACACTGCTTCTAGATTCACTCTGCTGCTAGCTTCACTCAGCTTCTAGATTCACTCTGATTCTATAATCACACTGCATCTAGATTCACGCTGCTGCTAGATTCACTCAGCTTCTAGATTCACTCTGCTTCTAAGTTCACACTGCAACTTGATTCACTCTGCTGCTTGATTCACTCAGCTTCTAGATTCACTCTGCTTCTAGATTCAATCTGATTTTAAATTCACTCTGCTTCTAGATTCACTCTGCTGCTAGATTCACTCAGCTTCTAGATTCAATCTGCTTCTGTACGGACACTGCTTCTAGATTCACTCTGCTGCTAGATTCACTCAGCTTCTACATTCACTCTGCTTCTAGATTAACACTGCTCCTAGATGCATTCTGCTTCTCGATTCACTCGGCTTCTAAATTCACACAGCTTCTAGTTTCACACTGCTTCTACTTTCTCCCTGCTTCTAGAATCACTGTGCTTCTAGATTCACTCTGCTTCTATATTCACACTGCTCCTAGACTCACTCAGCTTCTATATTCACTCAGCTTCTACATTCACTCTGCTACTTGATTTGCTCTGCTTCTAGTTTCACTCTGCTACCAGATTTGCTCTGCACATAGATTCGCTGTGCTTCTAGATTCACTCAGCTTCTAGCTTCACTCTGCTGTAACAGTCTCTCTGCTTCTACATTCACCCTGCTTCTATATTCACTCTGCTTCTATATTCACACTGCTTTAATTTCGCTCATTGCTTCTAGATACACTCAATGCTTGTAGATTCACTCTGATTCTAGATTCACTCACTGCTTCCAGATTCACCCTGCTTCTCGATTCACACTGCTGCTAGATTCACTCTGCTTCTAGATTCACTCTGTTTCTAGTTTCACTCTGCTTCTATATTCACTCAGCTTCTAGAATCATACATTGCTTCTAGATACACACACTGCTTCCAAATTCACTCTGCTTCTAGATTCGCTCTGCTCCTAGATTCAGTCTGCTTCCAGATTCACTCTGATTCTATATTCACTCTAATTCTAGATTCACCCTGCTTCAAGATTCACTCTGCTCCTATATTCACTCTGCTTCTATATTCACTGTGCTTCTATATTTGCTCTGCTTCTAGATTCACTCTGCTTCTATTTTCACTCTGCTTCGAGTTTCACACTGCTTCTATATTCACTCTGCTTCTAGATTCAACCTGCTCTAGATTCACTCTGCTTCTAGATTCACTCAGCTTCTAGATTCACTCTGATTCTGTCATCACACTGCATCTAGATTCATGCTGCTGCTAGATTCACACAGCTTCTAGATTCACTCTGCTTCCATGTTCACTCTGCTTGTAGATTCACTCTGCTTCTAGATTCCCTCTTCTTCTACATTCACTCTGCTTCTACATTCACTCTGCTTCTACATTCACTTACTGCTTCTAGATTCACTCACTGCTTCTAGATTCGCTCACTGCTTCTATCTACATTCTTCTTCTAGATTCACTCTGCTTCAACATTCACTCTGTTTCGACATTCACTCTGCTTCTCCATTCACTCTGCTTCTAGCTTTGCTCACTGCTTCTAGATTCGCTCACTGCTTCTATCTACACTCTGCTTCTAGATTCACTCTGCTTAGACATTCACTCTGCTTCTAGATTCACTCTGCTTCAACATTCACTCTGCTTCTAGCTTCGCTCACTGCTTCTAGATGCCCTCACTGCTTCTAGATTCACTCTGCTTCTAGATGCACTCACTGCTTCTTGATTCTCTCAGCTTCTAGAATCACACTGCTTCTGGATTCAATCTGCTTCTAGATTCACTCTACTTCTAGATTCATGCTGCTTCTACATTCACTCTTTATCTCTACATTCACTCTGCTTCTAGAATCACTCACTGCTTCTAGAATCACTCAATGCTTCTAAATTCACTCTGCTTCCAGGTTCATTTTGCTTCTAGATTCAGTCAGCTTCTAGAGTCTCTCTGCTTCTATAATTACACTACTAGATACACCCTTCATCTAGATTCACTCTGCTTCTATATTCGCTCTGCTTCTAGATACACTCTGCTTCCAGAAGTGCTCTGCTTCCATATTTTATCTGCTTATAGACTCACTCTGCCTCTGTTTTCACTCTGTTTCTAGATTAAATCTGCTTCTAGATTCGCACTGCTTCTAGATTCCCTGTGCTTCTAGATTTGCTCTGCACATAGATTTGCTCTGCTTCTAGATTCACTCTGATTCTATATTCACAATGCTTCTCGATTTGATCTGCTCAAGATTCACCCTGCTTCTAGATACACAATGCTTCTTGATTCAACGTGCTTCTGGATTCAACTGCTTCTAGGTTCACCCTGCTTCTACATTCACTCTGCTAATAGATTCACTCTGCTTCTAGATTCACTCTGTTTCTAGATTCACTCTGCTTCTACATTCAATCTGCTTCTACTTTCACTCTGCTTCTACATTCACTGTGCTTCTACATTCACTCTGCCTCTACATTAACTCTGCTTCTAGATTAGCTCACTGCTTCTAGGTTCACACTGCTTATAGATTCAGTCTGCTTCTAGATTCACTCTGCTTATAGATTCACTCTGCTTCTAGATTCACTCTGCTTCTAGATTCACTCTGCTTCTAGATTAGCTCTCTGCTTCTAGATATACTCTGCTTCTAGATTCACCCTGCTTCTAGATTCTCTCTGCGTCTAGATTCAACCTGCTTCTAGATTAGTTTTGCTTCTAGATTCAGTCACTACTTCTAGATCCTCTCTGATTCTAGATTTACTCTGCTTCTAGATTCAGTCACTGCTTCTATATTCACTCTGCACCTAGATTCATGCTGCTTCTAGATTCACTCTGCGTCTAGACTCACTCTGCTTCTAGATTCAGCCTGCTTCTAGATTCAGTGCTTCAATTTTGACTCTGCTTCTAGATTCAGACCTCTTCTAGATTCACACTGATTCTAGATTCAATCTGTTTCTATATACACACTGCTTATAGATTGACTCACTTCTTCTAGATACAACCTGCTTCTCGATTCACTCACATGCTTCTAGATTCACTCAATGCTTCTAAATTCACTCTGCTTCCAGATTCATTCTGCTTCTAGATTCAGTCAGCTTCTAGAGTCACTCTGCTTCTATAATTACACTACTAGATACACCCTTCATCTAGATTCACTCTGCTTCTATATTCGCTCTGCTTCTAGATACACTCTGCTTCCAGAAGTGCTCTGCTTCCATATTTTATCTGCTTATAGACTCACTCTGCCTCTATTTTCACTCTGTTTCTAGATTAAATCTGCTTCTAGATTCGCACTGCTTCTAGATTCCCTGTGCTTCTAGATTTGCTCTGCACATAGATTTGCTCTGCTTCTAGATTCACTCTGATTCTATATTCACAATGCTTATAGATTTGATCTGCTCAAGATTCACCCTGCTTCTAGATACACAATGCTTCTTGATTCAACGTGCTTCTGGATTCAACTGCTTCTAGGATCACCCTGCTTCTACATTCACTCTGCTAATAGATTCACCCTGCTTCTAGATTCACTCTGTTTCTAGATTCACTCTGCTTCTACATTCAATCTGCTTCTACTTTCACTCTGCTTCTACATTCACTTTGCTTCTACATTCACTCTGCCTCTACATTAACTCTGCTTCTAGATTAGCTCACTGCTTCTAGATTCACACTGCTTATAGATTCAGTCTGCTTCTAGATTCACTCTGCTTATAGATTCACTCTGCTTCTAGATTCACTCTGCTTCTAGATTAGCTCTCTGCTTCTAGATATACTCTGCTTCTAGATTCACCCTGCTTCTAGATTCTCTCTGCGTCTAGATTCAACCTGCTTCTAGATTAGTTTTGCTTCTAGATTCAGTCACTACTTCTAGATCCTCTCTGCTTCTAGATTTACTCTGCTTCTAGATTCAGTCACTGCTTCTATATTCACTCTGCACCTAGATTCATGCTGCTTCTAAATTCACTCTGCGTCTAGACTCACTCTGCTTCTAGATTCAGCCTGCTTCTAGATTCAGTGCTTCAATTTTGACTCTGCTTCTAGATTCAGACCTCTTCTAGATTCACACTGATTCTAGATTCAATCTGTTTCTATATACACACTGCTTATAGATTGACTCACTTCTTCTAGATTCAACCTGCTTCTCGATTCACTCACATGCTTCTAGATTCACTCTGCTTCTAGAACACGCTTATTCTAGATTCCCCCAGTGTTTCTATATTTTCTCTGCTTCCAGATTCACACTGCATCTACATTCACTCACTGTTTCAAGATTCACCCTGTTTGTAGATTCACTCACTGCTTTTAGATTCTCTCACTGCTGCTAGTTTCACCCTGCTTCTAGAATCACTCTGCTTCGATATTTACTCTGCTTCCAGATTCAACCTGCTTCTAGATTCAATCACTGCTTCTAGTTTCACTCTGCTTCTACATACACCCTGCTTCTATATTCAGTCTGCTTCTAGATTCATTCTGCTTCTAGATTCACTCTGCTTCTAGATTCACTCTGTTTCTAGATTCACTCTGTTTCTAGATTCACACTGCTTCTAGATTTGCTCAGCTTCTAGATTGACTGGGCTTCTAGATTCATTCTGCATATGCATGCACACTGATTCCAAATTAACTCTGCATCTAGATGCATTCTGCTTCTAGAATCATTCTCTGCTTCTAAATTCTCACTGCTTCTAGCTTCCCTCTGTTTATATATTCACACTTCTTCTAGATTCACTCAGCTTCTAGATTGACTCTGCTTCTAGATTCATTCTGCATATGCATGCATGCTGATTCTAGATTAACTCTGCATCTAGATTCACTCTGCTTCTAGATTCATTTTCTGCTTCTAGATTCACTATGCTTCTAGATACACTCATTGCTTATATTTTTACTCTGCTTCTAGATTCTCACTGCTTCTAGATTCAGTCACTGCTTCTATATTCACTCTGCTCCTAGATTCACGCTGCTTCTAGATTCACTCTGTTTCTATAAACACACTGCTTCTAGATGACACGCTGCTTCTCGATTCACTCATTGCTTCTAGATTCACTGTGCTTCTAGAACACACTGATTCTAGATTCACTCAATGTTTCTATATTTACTCTTCTTCTAGATTCACACTGCCTCCAGATTCATTCACTTCTTCTAGAATCACTCTGCTTTTAGAAATGCTGATTCTAGATTCACTCACTGTTTCTATATTTACTCTGCTTCTAGATTCAAACTACTTCTAGATTTAATCACTGCTTCAAGATTCACCCTGTTTGTAGATTCACTCACTGCTTTTAGATTCTCTCACTGCTGCTAGATTCACCCTGCTTCTAGATTCACTCTGCTTCTATATTCACACTGCTTGAAGATTCACTCTGCTTCTAGATTCACTCTGCATCTAGATTCACGCACTGCTTCTATATTCAGTCTGCTTCTAGATTCACTCTGCTTCTAGATTTACTCGGCTTCCGGATTCAACCTGCTTCTAGATTCAATCACTGCTTCTAGTTTCACTCTGCTTCTAGATACACCCTGCTTCTATATCCAGTCTGCTTCTAGATTCATTCTGCTTGTAGTTTCACACTGCTTCTAGCTTCACTCTCTTTCTAGATTCACACTGCTTCTAGGTTTACTCAGCTTCTAGATTGACTCTGCTTCTTGATTCATTCTGCATGTGCATGCACACTGATTCTAGATTAACTCTGCATCTAGATTCACTCTGCTTCTAGATTCCTTCCCTGCTTCTAGATTCAGCCTGCTTCTAAATTCACACTGCTTCTAGCTTTCCTCTGTTTCTAGATTCACTCTCCTTCTAGATTCACTCAGTTTCTAGATTGACTCTGCTTCTAGATTCATTCTGCATATGCATGCACACTGATTCTAGATTAACTCTTCATCTAGATTCACTCTGCTTCTAGATTCATTCTCTGCTTCTAGATTCACTCTGCTTCTAGATTCACTCATTGCTTCTATTTTTACTCTGCTTCTAGATTCTCATTGCTTCTAGTTTCAGTCACTGCTTCTAGATTCACCCTGCTTCTAGATTCATTCTCTGCTTCTAGATTCACTCTGCTTCTAGATTCACCCATTGCTTCTATATTTACACTGCTTCTAGATTCTCACCGCTTCTATATTCAGTCACTGTTTCTAGATCCTCTCTGCTTCTAGATTCACTCTGCTTCTAGATTCAGTCACTGCTTCTATATTCACTCTGCTCCTAGATTCACGCTGCTTCTAGATTCACACTGCTTCTATAAACACACTGCATCTAGATGACACACTGTTTCTCGATTCACTCATTGCTTCTAGATTCACTTTGCTTCTGGAACACACTGATTCTAGATTCACTCAATGTTTCTTTATTTACTCTTCTTCTAGATTCACACTGCCTCCAGATTCATTCACTTCTTCTAGAATCACTCTGCTTCTAGAACGTGCTGATTCTAGATTCACTCACTTTTTCTATATTTACTCTGCTTCTAGATTCAAACTGCCTCTAGATTCACTCACTGCTTCAAGATTCACCCTGTTTGTAGATTCACTCACTGCTTTTAGATTCTATCACTGCTGCTAGATTCTCTCTGTTTCTAGATTCACTCTGCTTCTATATTCACACTGCTTCTGGATTCATTCGCTGGTTATTGTTTCACCCTGCATCTAGATTCACTCACTGCTTCTAGATTCAATCTGCTTCTATATTCACCCTGCTTGAAGATTCACTCTGCTTCTAGATTTACTCTGCATCTAGATTCAGTCACTGCTTCTATATTCAGTCTGCTTCTAGATTCACTCTGCTTCTAGATTTACTCTGCTTCCAAATTCAACCTGCTTCCAGATTCAATCACTGCTTCTAGATTCACTCTGCTTCTAGATACACCCTGCTTCTATATTCAGTCTGCTTCTTGATTCATTCTGCTTCTAGATTCACTCTGCTTCTAGATTCAGTCTGCTTCTGGAACACACTGATTCTAGATTCACTCAATGTTTCTATATTTACTCTTCTTCTAGATTCACACTACCTCTACATTCACTCACTGCTTCAAGATTCACCCTGTTTGTAGATTCACTCACTACTTTTAGATTCTCTCACTGCTGCTAGTTTCACCCTGCTTCTAGAAGCACTCTGCTTCAATATTTACTCTGCTTCCAGATTCAACCTGCTTCTAGATTCAATCACTGCTTTTATTTTCACTCTGCATCTAGATACACCCTGCTTCTATATTCAGTCTGCTTCTAGATTCATTCTGCTTCTAGATTCACTCTGCTTCTAGACTCAATCTGTTTCTAGATTCACACTGCTTTTAGGTTTACTCAGCTTCTAGATTGACTCTGCTTCTAGATTCACTCATTGCTTCTATATTTACACGGCTTCTAGATTCTCACTGCTTCTAGATTCACTCTGCTTCTAGATTCAATCTGCTTCTAGATTCACTGCTTCAATTTTCACTCTGCTTCTAGATTCAGACCTCTTCTAGAAACACACTGCTTTTAAAGTCAACCTGCTTCTCGATTCACTCGCATGCTTCTAGATTCACTCTGCTTCTAGAACACGCTGAATCTAGATTCCCTCAGTGTTTCTATGTTTTCTCTGCTTCTAGATTCTCACTGCTTCTAGATTCACTCACTGCTTCTAGATTCACTCTGCTTCTAGATTCACGCTGCTTCTAGATTCAACCTGCTTCTCGATTCACTCACATGCTTCTAGATTCACTCTGCTTTAGTACACGCTGATTATAGATTCCCTCAGTGTTTCTATATTTTCTCTGCTTCTAGATTCACACTGCCTCCAGATTCACTCACTGCTTCTATATTTACTCTGCTTCTAGTTTCACACTGCCTCTACATTCACTCACTGCTTCAAGATTCACCCTTTTTGTAGATTCACTCACTGCTTTTAGATTCTCTCACTGCTGCTAGTTTCACCCTGCTTCTAGAATCACTCTGCTTCAATATTTACTCTGCTTTCAGATTCAACCTGCTTCTAGATTCAATCACTGCTTCTAGTTTCACTCTGCTTCTACATGCACCCTGCTTCTATATTCAGTCTGCTTCTAGATTCATTCTGCTTCCAGCTTCACTCAGCTTCTAGATTCACTCTGACTCTATAATCACTCTGCATCTAGTTTCACGCTGCTGCTAGATTCACTCAGCTTCTAGATTCACTCTGCTTCTAGGTTCACACTGCAACTAGATTCACTCTGCTGCTTGATTCACTCAGCTTCTAAATTCACTCTGCTTCTAGATTCAATCTGCTTTTAAATTCACTCTGCTTCTAGATTCACTCTGCTACTAGATCCACTCAGCTTCTAGATTCAATCTGCTTCTGTACGCACACTGCTTCTAGATTCACTCTGCTGCTAGATTCACTCAGCCTCTACATTCACTCTGCTTCTAAATTAACACTGCTCCTAGATGCATTCTGCTTCTCGATTCACTCTGCTTCGAAATTCACTCTGCTTCTACATTCACTCTGCTTCTATATTCACTCTGCTTCTAGAGTTACTCTGCTTCTACATCCACTCTGCGTCAAGATTCACTCTGCTGCTAGATTCACTCTGCTTCTACATTCACTCTGCATCTAGATTAGCCCACTGCTTCTAGATTAACTCACTGCATCTAGATTCACTCTGCTTCTAGACTCACTCTGCATCTAGATTGAGCCGGCTTCTAGATTTACTCAGCTTTTAAATTCAAACTGCTTCTACATTCACTCTGCTTCTAGATTCACTCTGCTTATATATTCACTCTGCTGCTAGATTAGCTCTGCTTCTATTTTCATGCTGCCTCTAGATTCATTCTGCTTTTATATTCACTCGGCTTCTAAATTCGCACAGCTTCTAGTTTCACACTGCTTCTACTTTCTCCCTGCTTCTAGAATCACTGTGCTTCAAGATTCACTCTGCTTCTAAATTCACACTGCTCCTAGACTCACTCAGCTTCTATATTCACTCAGCTTCTACATTCACTCTGCTACTTGATTTGCTCTGCTTCTAGTTTCACTCTGCTACCAGATTTGCTCAGCACATAGATTCGCTGTGCTTCTAGATTCACTCAGCTTCTAGCTTCACTCTGCTTTTACAATCACTCTGCTTCTACATTCACCCTGCTTCTAGATTCACTCTGCTTCTATATTCACGCTGCTTTAATTTCACTCACTGCTTATAGATACACTCAATGCTTCTAGATTCACTCTGATTCTAGATTCACTCACAGCTTCCAGATTCACCCTGCTTCTCGATTCACACTGCTGCTAGATTCACTCTGCTTCTAGATTCACTCTGTTTCTAGTTTCACTCTGCTTCTACATTCACTCTGCTTCTAGAATCGTACACTGCTTCTAGATACACACATTGCTTCTAGATTAACTCTGCTTCTAGATTCGCTCTGCTCCTAGATTCAGTCTGCTTCTAGATTCACTCTGCTTCTAGATTCACTCTGCTTCTGGAACACACTGATTTTAGATTCACTCAATGTTTCTATATTTACTCTTCTTCTAGATTCACACTGCCTCTACATTCACTCACTGCTTCAAGATTCACCCTGTTTGTAGATTCACTCACTACTTTTAGATTCTCTCACTGCTGCTAGTTTCACCCTGCTTCTAGAATCACTCTGCTTCAATATTTACTCTGCTTCCAGATTCAACCTGCTTCTAGATTCAATCACTGCTTCTAGTTTCACTCTGCATCTAGATACACCCTGCTTCTATATTCAGTCTGCTTCTAGATTCATTCTGCTTCTAGATTCACTCGGCTTCTAGATTCACTCTGTTTCTAGATTCACACTGCTTTTAGGTTTACTCAGCTTCTAGATTGACTCTGCTTCTAGATTCACTCATTGCTTCTATATTTACACTGCTTCTAGATTCTCACTGCTTCTAGATTCACTCACTGCTTCTAGATTCACTCTGCTTCTAGATTCAGCCTGCTTCTAGATTCACTGCTTCAATTTTCACTCTGCTTCTAGATTCAGACCTCTTCTAGATTCACACTGCTTCTAGATTCAACCTGCTTCTCGATTCACTCACATGCTTCTAGATTCACTCTGCTTCTAGAACACGCTTAATCTAGATTCCCTCTGTGTTTCTATATGTTCTCTGCTTCTAGATTCTCACTGCTTCTAGAGTCACTCACTCCTTCTAGATTCACTCTGCTTCTAGATTCACACTGCTTCTAGATTCAACCTGCTTCTCGATTCACTCACATGCTTCTAGATTCACTCTGCTTCTACAACACGCTGATTCTAGATTCCCTCAGTGTCTCTATATTTTCTCTGCTTCTAGATTCACACTGCCTCTACATTCACTCACTGCTTCAAGATTCACCCTTTTTGTAGATTCACTCACTGCTTTTAGATTCTCTCACTGCTGCTAGTTTCACCCTGCTTCTAGAATCACTCTGCTTCGATATTTACTCTGCTTCCAGATTCAACCTGCTTCTAGATTCAATCACTGCTTCTACTTTCACTCTGCTTCTACATACACCCTGCTTCTATATTCAGTCTGCTTCTAGATTCATTCTGCTTCTAGATTCACTCTGCTTCTAGATTCACTCTGTTTCTAGATTCACACTCCTTCTAGATTTACTCAGCTTCTAGATTGACTCTGCTTCTAGATTCATTCTGCATATGCATGCACACTGATTCTAGATTAACTTTGCATCTAGATTCATTCTGCTTCTAGATTCATTCTCTGCTTCTAAATTCACACTGCTTCTAGCTTCCCTCTGTTTATAGATTCACACTTCTAGATTCACTCAGCTTCTAGATTGACTCTGCTTCTAGATTCATTCTGCATATGCTTGCACACTGATTCTAGATTAACTCTGCATCTAGATTCACTCTGCTTCTAGATTCATTCTCTGCTTCTAGATTCACTCTGCTTCTAGATTCACTCAATGCTTCTATTTTGACTCTGCTTCTAGATTCTCACTGCTTCTAGATTCAGTCACTGCTTCTAGATTCACTCTGCTTCTAGATTCAGTCTCTGATTCTAGATTCACTCTGCTTCTAGATTAACTCATTGCTTCTATATTTTCTCTGCTTCTAAATTCTCATTGCTTCTCGATTCACTCGCTGCTTCTAGATTCACTCTGCTTCTAGATTCACACTGCTTCTAGATTCAACCTGCTTCTCGATTCACTCACATGCTTCTAGATTCACTCTGCTTCTAGAACACGCTGATTCTAGATTCCCTCAGTGTTTCTATATTTTCTCTGCTTCTAGATTCACACTGCCTCCAGATTCACTTACTGCTTCTTTATTTACTCTGCTTCTAGTTTCACACTGCCTCTACATTCACTCACTGCTTCAAGATTCACCCTTTTTGTAGATTCACTCACTGCTTTTAGATTCTCTCACTGCTGCTAGTTTCACCCTGCTTCTAGAATCACTCTGCTTCGATATTTACTCTGCTTCCATATTCAACCTACTTCTAGATTCAATCACTGCTTCTAGTTTCACTTTGCTTCTACATACACCCTGCTTCTATATTCAGTCTGCTTCTAGATTCATTCCGCTTCTAGATTCACTCTACTTCTAGATTCACTCTGTTTCTAGATTCACACTACTTCTAGATTTACTCAGCTTCTAGATTGACTCTGTTTCTAGATTCATTCTGCATATGCATGCACACAGATTCTAGATTAACTCTGCATCTAGATTCATTCTGCTTCTAGATTCATTCTCTGCTTCTAAATTCTCACTGCTTCTAGCTTCCCTCTGTTTATAGATTCACACTTCTTCTAGATTCACTCAGCTTCTAGATTGACTCTGCTTCTAGATTCATTCTGCATCTGCATGCACACTGATTCTAGATTAACTCTGCATCTGGATTCACTTTGCTTCTAGATTCATTCTCTGCTTCTAGATTCACTGCTTCTAGAAAACGCTGATTCTAGATTCCCTCAGTGTTTCTATATTTTCTCTGCTTCTAGATTCACACTGCCTCAAGTTTCACTCACTGCTTCTATATTTACTCTGCTTCTAGTTTCACACTGCCTCTACATTCACTCACTGCTTCAAGATTCACCCTTTTTGTAGATTCACTCACTGCTTTTAGATTCTCTCACTGCTGCTAGTTTCACCCTGCTTCTAGAATTACTCTGCTTCGATAGTTATTCTGCTTCCATATTCAACCTGCTTCTAGATTCAATCACTGCTTCTAGTTTCACTCTGCTTCTACATACACCCTGCTTCTATATTCAGTCTGCTTCTAGATTCATTCTGCTTCTAGATTCACTCTACTTCTAGATTCACTCTGTTTCTAGATTCAAACTCCTGCTAGATTTACTCAGCTTCTAGATTGACTCTGTTTCTAGATTCATTCTGCATATGCATGCACACTGATTCTAGATTAACTCTGCATCTAGATTCATTCTGCTTCTAGATTCATTCTCTGCTTCTAAATTCTCACTGCTTCTAGCTTCCCTCTGTTTATAGATTCACACTTCTTCTAGATTCATTCAGCTTCTAGATTGACTCTGCTTCTAGATTCATTCTGCATATGCATGCACACTGATTCTAGATTAACTCTGCATCTAGATTCACTCTGCTTCTAGATTCATTCTCTGCTTCTAGATTCACTCTGCTTCTAGAACACGCTGATTCTAGATTCCCTCAGTGTTTCTATATTTTCTCTGCTTCTAGATTCACACTGCCTCAAGATTCACTCACTGCTTCTATATTTACTCTGCTTCTAGTTTCACACTGCCTCTACATTCACTCACTGCTTCAAGATTCACCCTTTTTGTAGATTCACTCACTGCTTTTAGATTCTCTCACTGCTGCTAGTTTCACCCTGCTTCTAGAATTACTCTGCTTCGATAGTTATTCTGCTTCCATATTCAACCTGCTTCTAGATTCAATCACTGCTTCTAGTTTCACTCTGCTTCTACATACACCCTGCTTCTATATTCAGTCTGCTTCTAGATTCATTCTGCTTCTAGATTCACTCTACTTCTAGATTCACTCTGTTTCTAGATTCAAACTCCTTCTAGATTTACTCAGCTTCTAGATTGACTCTGTTTCTAGATTCATTCTGCATATGCATGCACACTGATTCTAGATTAACTCTGCATCTAGATTCATTCTGCTTCTAGATTCATTCTCTGCTTCTAAATTCTCACTGCTTCTAGCTTCACTCTGTTTATAGATTCACACTTCTTCTAGATTCATTAAGCTTCTAGATTGACTCTGCTTCTAGATTCATTCTGCATATGCATGCACACTGATTCTAGATTAACTCTGCATCTAGATTCATTCTGCTTCTAGATTCATTCTCTGCTTCTAGATTCACTCTGCTTCTAGAACACGCTGATTCTAGATTCCCTCAGTGTTTCTATATTTTCTCTGCTTCTAGATTCACACTGCCTCAAGATTCACTCACTGCTTCTATATTTACTCTGCTTCTAGTTTGACACTGCCTCTACATTCACTCTGCTTCAAAATTCACCCTTTTTGTAGATTCACTCACTGCTTTTAGATTCTCTCACTGCTGCTAGTTTCACCCTGCTTCTAGAATCACTCTGCTTCGATATTTACTCTGCTTCCAGATTCAACCTGCTTCTAGATTCAGTCTGCTTCTAGATTCATTCTGCTATTAGATTCACTCTGCTTCTAGATTCACTCTGTTTCTAGATTCACACTCCTTCTAGATTTACTCAGCTTCTAGATTGACTCTGCTTCTAGATTCATTCTGCATATGCATGCACACTGATTCTAGATTAACTCTGCATCTAGATTCATTCTGCTGCTAGATTCATTCTCTGCTTCTAAATTCGCACTGCTTCTAGCTTCCCTCTGTTTATAGATTCACACTTCTTCTAGATTCACTCAGCTTCTAGATTGACTCTGCTTCTAGATTCATTTTGCATATGCTTGCACACTGATTCTAGATTAACTCTGCATCTAGATTCACTCTGCTTCTAGATTCATTCTCTGCTTCTAGATTCACTCTGCTTCTAGATTCACTCATTGCTTCTATTTTGACTCTGCTTCTAGATTCTCACTGCTTCTAGATTCAGTCACTGCTTCTAGATTCACTCTGCTTCTAGATTCAGTCTCTGATTCTAGATTCACTCTGCTTCTAGATTCACTCATTGCTACTATATTTACACTGCTTCCAACTTCTCACTGCTTCTAGATTCACTCACTGCTTCTAGATTCACTCTGCTTCTAGATTCACTCTGCTTCTAGATTCAGCCTGCTTCGAGATTCACTGCTTCAATTTTCACTCTGCTTCTAGATTCAGACCTCTTCTAGATTCACACTGATACTAGATTCAATCTGTTTCTTTATACACACTGCTTCTAGATTGACTCACTGCATCTAGTTTCAACCTGCTTCTCGATTCACTTACATGCTTCTAGATTCACTCTGCTTCTAGAACACGCTGATTCTTGATTCCCTCAGTGTTTGTATATTTTCTCTGCTGCTAGATTCACACTGCCTCCAGATTCACTCACTGCTTCTATATTTATTCTGCTTCTAGATTCACACTGCCGCTACATTCACTCACTGCTTCAAGATTCATCCTGTTTGTAGATTCACTCACTGCTTTTAGATTCTCTCACTGCTGCTAGTTTCACCCTGCTTCTAGAATCACTCTGCTTCGATATTTACTCTGCTTCCAGATTCAACCTGCTTCTAGATTCAATCACTGCTTCTAGTTTCACTCTGCTTCTAGATACACCCTGCTTCTATTTTCAGTCTGCTTCTAGATTCATTCTGCTTCTAGATTCACTCTGCTTCTATATTCACTCTGCTTCCAGATTCAACCTGCTTCTAGATTCACTCTGCTGCTAGATTCAACCTGTTTCTAGATTGATTCTGCTTCATTATTCACTCTGCTTCTAGATTCAAGCAGCTTTTAGATTCAGACTGCTTCTAGATTCATTCTGCTTCTAGATTCACTCAGTTTCTAGATTCAGTCACTGCTTCTGTATTACTCTGCTTCTAGATTCACACTGCTTCTAATTTCACATACTGCTTCTAGATTCACTCACTGTTTCTAAATTCACACTGCTTCTAGATTCACTCTGCTTCTAGATTAGCTCTCTGATTCTAGATATACTCTGCTTCTAGATTCTCTCTGCGTCTAGATTCAACCTGCTTCTAGATTAGTTTTGCTTCTAGGTTCAGTCACTACTTCTAGATCCTCTCTGCTTCTAGAATTACTCTGCTTCTAGATTCAGTCACTGCTTCTATATTCACTCTGCACCTAGATTCATGCTGCTTCTAGATTCACTCTGCTTCTAGATTCACTCTGCTTCTAGATTCAGCCTGCTTCTAGATTCACTGCTTCAAATTTGACTCTGCTTCTAGATTCAGACCTCTTCTAGATTCACACTGATTCTAGATTCAATCTGCTTCTATATACACACTGCTTATAGATTGACTCACTTCTTCTAGATTCAACCTGCTTCTCGATTCACTCACATGCTTCTAGATTCACTCTGCTTCTAGAACACGCTGATTCTAGATTCCCCCAGTGTTTCTATATTTTCTCTGCTACTAGATTCACACTGCATCTACAGTCACACACTGCTTCAAGATTCACCCTGTTTGTAGATTCACTCACTGCTTTTAGATTCTCTCACTGCTGCTAGATTCACCCTGCTTCTAGAATCACTCTGCTTCGATATTTACTCTGCTTCCAGATTCAACCTGCTTCTAGATTCAATCACTGCTTCTAGCTTCACTCTGCTTCTAGATACACCTGCTTCTACATTCAGTCTGATTCTAGATTCTTTCTGCTTCTAGATTCACTCTGCTTCTAGATTCACTCTGTTTCTAGATTCACTCTGTTTCTAGATTCACACTGCTTCTAGATTTGCTCAGCTTCTAGATTGACTCTGCTTCTAGATTCATTCTGCATAAGCATGCACACTGATTCCAAATTAACTCTGCATCTAGTTGCATTCTGCTTCTAGATTCATTCTCTGCTTCTAAATTCTCACTGCTTCTAGCTTTCCTCTGTTTATATATTCACACTTCTTCTAGATTCACTCAGCTTCTAGATTGACTCTGCTTCTAGATTCATTCTGCATATGCATGCACGCTGATTCTAGATTAACTCTGCATCTAGATTCACTCTGCTTCTAGTTTCATTCTCTGCTTCTAGAGTTACTCTGCTTCTAGATTCACTCATTGCTTCTATTTTTACTCTGCTTCTAGATTCTCACTGCTTCTAGATTCAGTCACTGCTCCTATATTCACTCTGCTCCTAGATTCACGCTGCTTCTATAAACACACTGCTTCTAGATGACACACTGCTTCTCGATTCACTCATTGCTTCTAGATTCACTCTGCTTCTAGAACACACTGATTCTAGATTCACTCAATGTTTCTATATTTACACTTCTTCTAGATTCACACTGCCTCCAGATTCATTCACTTCTTCTAGAATCACTCTGCTTCTAGAACATGCTGATTCTAGATTCACTCACTGTTTCTATATTTACTCTGCTTCTAGATTCAAACTACCTCTAGATTCAATCACTGCTTCAAGATTCACCCTGTTTGTAGATTCACTCACTGCTTTTAGATTCTCTCACTGCTGCTAGATTCACCCTGCTTCTAGATTCACTCTGCTTCTATATTCACACTGCTTGAAGTTTCACTCTGCTTCTAGATTCACTCTGCATCTAGATTCAGTCACTGCTTCTATATTCAGTCTGCTTATAGATTCACTCTGCTTCTAGATTTACTCTGCTTCCAGATTCAACCTGCTTCTAGATTCAATCACTGCTTCTAGTTTCACTCTGCTTCTAGATACACCCTGCTTCTATATCCAATCTGCTTCTAGATTCATTCTGCTTCTAGTTTCACACTGCTTCTAGCTTCACTCTCTTTCTAGATTCACACTGCTTCTAGGTTTACTCAGCTTCTAGATTGACTCTGCTTCTTGATTCATTCTGCATGTGCATGCACACTGATTCTAGATTAACTCTGCATCTAGATTCACTCTGCTTCTAGATTCCTTCTCTGCTTCTAGATTCACTCTGCTTCTAGATTCACTCATTGCTTCTATAGGTACACTGCATCTAGATTATCACTGCTTCTAGATTCACTCACTGCTTCTAGATTCACTATGCTTCTAGATTCAGCCTGCTTCTAAATTCACATTGTTTCTAGCTTTCCCCTGTTTCTAGATTCACTCTCCTTCTAGATTCACTCAGTTTCTAGATTCACTCTGCTTCTAGATTCATTCTCTGCTTCTAGATTCACTCTGCTTCTAGATTCACTCATTGCTTCTATTTTTACTCTGCTTCTAGATTCTCATTGCTTCTAGTTTCAGTCACTGCTTCTAGATTCACCCTGCTTCTAGATTCATTCTCTGCTTCTAGATTCACTCTGCTTCTAGATTCACTCATTGCTTCTATAGGTACACTGCTTCTAGATTCTCACTGCTTCTAGATTCACTCACTGCTTCTAGCTTCACTCTGCTTCTAGATTCAGCCTGCTTGTACATTCACACTGCTTCTAGCTTTCCTCTGTTTCTAGATTCACTCTCCTTCTAGATTCACTCAGTTTCTAGATTGATTCTGCTTCTAGATTCATTCTGCATATGCATGCACACTGATTCTAGATTAACTCTTCATCTAGATTCACTCTGCTTCTAGATTCATTCTCTGCTTCTAGATTCGCTCTGCTTCTAGATTCACTCATTGCTTCTATTTTTACTCTGCTTCTAGATTCTCATTGCTTCTAGTTTCAGTCACTGCTTCTAGATTCACCCTGCTTCTAGATTCATTCTCTGCTTCTGGATTCACTCTGGTTCTAGATTCACTCATTGCTTCTATATTTACACTGCTTCTAGATTCTCACCGTTCTAGATTCAGTCACTGCTTCTAGAACCTCTCTGCTTCTAGATTCACTCTGCTTCTAGATTCAGTCACTGCTTCTATATTCACTCTGCTCCTAGATTCATGCTGCTTCTAGATTCACACTGCTTCTATAAACACACTGCATCTAGATGACACACTGCTTCTCGATTCACTCATTCCTTCTAGATTCACTCTACTTCTGGAGCACACTGATTCTAGATTCACTCAATGTTTCTATATTTACTCTTCTTCTAGATTCACACTGCCTCCAGATTCATTCACTTCTTCTAGATTCACTCTGCTTCTAGAACACGCTGATTCTAGATTCACTCACTTTTTCTATATTTACTCTGCTTCTAGATTCAAACTGCCTCTAGATTCACTCACTGCTTCAAGATTCACCCTGTTTGTAGATTCACTCACTGCTTTTAGATTCTCTCACTGCTGCTTGATTCACTCTGTCCCTAGATTCACTCTGCTTCTATATTCACACTGCTTCTGGATTCATTCGCTGGTTATTGTTTCACCCTGCATCTAGATTCACTCACTGCTTCTAGATTCAACCTGCTTCTCGATTCACTCACATGCTTCTAGATTCACTCTTCTTCTAGAACATGCTGATTCTAGGTTCCCTCAGTGTTTCTATATTTTCTCTGCTTCTAGATTCACACTGCCTCCAGATTCACTCACTGCTTCTATATTTACTCTGCTTCTAGCTTCACACTGCCTCTACATTCACTCACTGCTTCAAGATTCACCCTTTTTGTAGATTCACTCACTGCTTTTAGATTCTCTCACTGCTGCTAGTTTCACCCTGCTTCTAGAATCACTCTGCTTCGATATTACTCTGCTTCCATATTCAACCTGCTTCTAGATTCAATCACTGCTTTTAGTTTCACTCTGCTTCTACATACACCCTGCTTCTATATTCAGTCTGCTTCTAGATTCATTCTGCTTCTAGATGCACTCTACTTCTAGATTCACTCTGTTTCTAGATCCGCACTCCTTCTAGATTTACTCAGCTTCTAGATTGACTCTGTTTCTAGATTCATTCTGCATATGCATGCACACAGATTCTAGATTAACTCTGCATCTAGATTCATTCTGCTTCTAGATTCATTCTCTGCTTCTAAATTCTCACTGCTTCTAGCTTCCCTCTGTTTATAGATTCACACTTCTTCTAGATTCACTTAGCTTCTAGATTGACTCTGCTTCTAGATTCATTCTGCATATGCATGCACACTGATTCTAGATTAACTCTGCATCTAGATTCACTCTGCTTCTAGATTCATTCTCTGCTTCTAGATTCGCTCTGCTTCTAGATTCACTCATTGCTTCTATTTTGACTCTGCTTCTAGATTCTCACAGCTTCTATATTCAGTCACTGCTTCTAGATTCACTCTGCTTCTAGATTCATTCTCTGCTTCTAGATTCACTCTGCTTCTAGATTCACTCATTGCTTCTATATTTACACTGCTTCTAGATTCTCACTGCTTCTAGATTCACTCACTGCTTCTAGATTCACTCTGCTTCTAGATTCACTCTGCTTCTAGGTTCAGCCTGCTTCGAGATTCACTGCTTCAATTTTCACTCTGCTTCCAGATTCAGACCTCTTCTAGATTCACACTGATTCTAGATTTAATCTGTTTCTTTATACACACTGCTTCTAGATTGACTCACTGCTTCTAGATTCAACCTGCTTCTCGATTCACTTACATGATTCTAGATTCACCCTGCTTCTAGAACACACTGATTCTAGATTCCCTCAGTGTTTGTATATTTTCTCTGCTGCTAGACTCACACTGCCTCCAGATTCACTCACTGCTTCTATATTTACTCTGCTTCTAGCTTCACACTGCCTCTACATTCACTCACTGCTTCAAGATTCACCCTTTTTGTAGATTCACTCACTGCTTTTAGATTCTCTCACTGCTGCTAGTTTCACCCTGCTTCTAGAATCACTCTGCTTCGATATTACTCTGCTTCCATATTCAACCTGCTTCTAGATTCAATCACTGCTTCTAGTTTCACTCTGCTTCTACATACACCCTGCTTCTATATTCAGTCTGCTTCTAGATTCATTCTGCTTCTAGATGCACTCTACTTCTAGATTCACTCTGTTTCTAGATCCGCACTCCTTCTAGATTTACTCAGCTTCTAGATTGACTCTGTTTCTAGATTCATTCTGCATATGCATGCACACAGATTCTAGATTAACTCTGCATCTAGATTCATTCTGCTTCTAGATTCATTCTCTGCTTCTAAATTCTCACTGCTTCTAGCTTCCCTCTGTTTATAGATTCACACTTCTTCTAGATTCACTTAGCTTCTAGATTGACTCTGCTTCTAGATTCATTCTGCATATGCATGCACACTGATTCTAGATTAACTCTGCATCTAGATTCACTCTGCTTCTAGATTAATTCTCTGCTTCTAGATTCGCTCTGCTTCTAGATTCACTCATTGCTTCTATTTTGACTCTGCTTCTAGATTCTCACAGCTTCTATATTCAGTCACTGCTTCTAGATTCACTCTGCTTCTAGATTCATTCTCTGCTTCTAGATTCACTCTGCTTCTAGATTCACTCATTGCTTCTATATTTACACTGCTTCTAGATTCTCACTGCTTCTAGATTCACTCACTGCTTCTAGATTCACTCTGCTTCTAGATTCACTCTGCTTCTAGGTTCAGCCTGCTTCGAGATTCACTGCTTCAATTTTCACTCTGCTTCCAGATTCAGACCTCTTCTAGATTCACACTGATTCTAGATTTAATCTGTTTCTTTATACACACTGCTTCTAGATTGACTCACTGCTTCTAGATTCAACCTGCTTCTCGATTCACTTACATGATTCTAGATTCACCCTGCTTCTAGAACACACTGATTCTAGATTCCCTCAGTGTTTGTATATTTTCTCTGCTGCTAGACTCACACTGCCTCCAGATTCACTCACTGCTTCTATATTTAATCTGCTTCTAGATTCACACTGCCTCTACATTCACTCACTGCTTCAAGATTCATCCTGTTTGTCGATTCACTCACTGCTTTTAGATTCTCTCACTGCTGCTAGTTTCATCCTGCTTCTAGAATCACTCTGCTTCGATATTTACCCTGCTTCCAGATTCAACCTGCTTCTAGATTCAATCACTGCTTCTAGTTTCACTCTGCTTCTAGATTCATTCTGCTTCTAGATTCACTCTGCTTCCAGATTCAACTTGCTTCTAGATTCACTCTGCTGCTAGATTCAACCTGTTTCTTGATTCATTCTGCTTCAATATTCACTCTGCTTCTAGATTCAAGCAGCTTTTAGATTCAGACTGCTTCTAGATTCATTCTGCTTCTAGATTCACTCTGTTTCTAGATTCAGTCACTGCTTCTGTATTACTCTGCTTCTAGATTCACACTGCTTCTAATTTCACATACTGCTTCTAGATTCACTCACTGTTTCTATATTCACACTGCTTCCAGATTCACTCTGCTTCTAGATTAGCTCTCTGCTTCTAGATATACTCTGCTTCTAGATTCACCCTGCTTCTAGATTCTATCTGCTTCTAGATTCAACCTGCTTCTAGATTTACTCTGCTTCTAGATTCAGTCACTGCTTCTATATTCACTCTGTACCTAGATTCATGCTGCTTCTAGATTCACTCTGTTTCCATAAACACACTGCTTCTAGGTTCATTCTCTGCTTCTAGATTCACTCTGCTTCTAGATTCACTCATTGCTTCTATATTTACACTGCTTCTAGATCCTCACTGCTTCTAGATTCACTCACTGCTTCTAGATTCACTCTGCTTCTAGATTTACTCTGCTTCTAGTTTCAGCCTGCTTCTAGATTCATTGCTTCAATTTTCACTCTGCTTCTAGATTCAGGCCTCTTCTAGATTCATACTGATTCTAGATTCAATCTGTTTCTATATACACACTGCTTCTAGATTGACTCACTGCTTCTAGATTCAACCTGCTTCTCGATTCACTCACATGCTTCTAGATTCACTCTTTTTCTAGCACACGCTGATTCTAGATTCCCCCAGTGTTTCTATTTTTTCTCTGCTTCTAGATTCACACTGCCTCCAGATTCACTCACTGTTTCTATATTTACTCTGCTTCTAGATTCACACTGCCTCTACATTCACTCACTGCTTCAAGATACACCCTGTTTGTAGATTCACTCACTGCTTTTAGATTCTCTCACTGCTGCTAGTTTCACCCTGCTTCTAGAATCACTCTGCTTCGATATTTACTCTGCTTCTAGATTCAACCTGCTTCTAGATTCAATCACTGCTTCTAGTTTCACTCTGCTTCTAGATACACCCTGCTTCTATATTCAGTCTGCTTCTAGATTCATTCTGCTTCTAGATTCACTCTGCTTCTAGATTCACTCTGTTTCTAGATTCACACTGTTTCTAGATTCACACTGCTTCTTGATTTACTCAGCTTCTAGATTGACTCTGCTTCTAGGCTCATTCTGCATATGCATGCATACTGATTCCAAATTAACTCTGCATCTAGATGCATTCTGCTTCTAGATTCAATCTCTGCTTCTAAATTCTCACTGCTTCTAGCTTCCCTCTGTTTATAGATTCAAACTTCTTCTGGATTCACTCAGCTTCTAGATTGACTCTGCTTCTAGATGCATTCTGCATATGCATGCACGCTGATTCTAGATTAACTCTGCATCTAGATTCACTCTGCTTCTAGATTCATTCTCTGCTTCTAGATTAACTCTGCTTCTAGATTCACTCATTGCTTCTATTTTTACTCTGCTTCTAGATTCTCACTGCTTCTAGATTCAGTCACTTTTTCTAGATTCACTCTGCTTCTAGATTCATTCTCTGCTTCTAGATTCACTCTGCTTCTAGATTCACTCATTGCTTCTATATTTACACTGCTTTTTGATTCTCACTGCTTCTAGATTCACTCACTGCTTCTAGAGCCACTCTGCTTCTAGATTCACTTTGCTTCTAGATTAAACCTGCTTCTAGATTAAACCTGCTTCTAGATTCACTGCTTCAATTTTCACTCTGCTTCTAGATTCAGACCTCTTCTAGATTCACACTGATTCTAGATTCAATCTGTTTCTATATACACACTGCTTCTAGATTGGCTCACTGCATCTAGATTCAACCTGATTCTCGATTCACTCACATGCTTCTAGATTCACTCTGCTTCTAGAACACACTGATTCTAGATTCCCTCAGTGATTCTATATTTTCTCTGCTTCTAGATTCACACTGCCTCCAGATTCACTCACTGCTTCTATATTTACTCTGCTTCTAGATTCACACTGCCTCTACATTCATTCGCTGCTTCAAGATTCACCCTGTTTGTAGATTCACTCACTGCTTTTAGATTCTCTCACTGCTGCTAGTTTCACCCTGCTTCTAGAATCACTCTCCTTCGATATTCACACTGCTTCTAGATTCAATCTGCGTCCATATTCACCCTGCTTGAAGATTCACTCTGTTTCTAGATTCACTCTGCATGAAGATTCAGTCACTGCTTCTATATTCACTCTGCTTCTAAATTCAACCTGCTTCTATATTCACTCTGCTGCTAGATTCAACCTGTTTCTAGATTCATTCTGCTTCAATATTCACTCTGCTTCTAGATTCAATCAGCTTTTAGATTCAGCCTACTTCTAGATTCATTCTGCTTCGAGATTCAGTCACTGCTTCTGTATTACTCTGCTTCTAGATTCACACTGCTTCTAGATTCACATACTGCTTCTAGATTCACTCACTGTTTCTATATTCACTCTGCCTCTAGATTCACTCTGCTTCTAGATTCACTCTGCTTCTAGATTAGCTCTCTGCTCCTAGATATACTCTGCTTCTAGATTCACCCTGCTTCTAGATTCAACCTGCTTCTAGATTTGTTTTGCATCTAGATTCAGTCACTGCTTCTGGATCCTCTCTGCTTCTAGATTTACTCTGCTTCTAGATTCAGTCACTGCTTCTATATTCACTCTGCTCCTAGATTCATGCTGCTTCTAGGTTCACTCTGTTTCTATAAACACACTGCTTCTAGATGACACACTGCTTCTCGATTCACTCATTGCTTCCAGATTCACACTGCTTCTAGAACACACTGATTCTAGATTCACTCAATGTTTCTATATTTACTCTTCTTCTAGATTCACACTGCCTCCAGATTCATTCACTTCTTCTAGATTCACTCTGCTTCTAGATCACGCTGATTCTAGATTCACTCACTGTTTCTATATTTACTCTGCTTCTAGATTCAAACTGCCTCTGGATTCACTCATTGCTTCAAGATTCACCCTGTTTGTAGATTCACTCACTGCTTTTAGATTCTCTCACTGCTGCCAGATTCACCCTGCTTCTAGCTTCACTCTGCTTCTATATTCACACTTCTTCTGGATTCACTCGCTGCTAATAGTTTCACCCTGCATCTAGATTCACTCACTTCTTCTCGATTAAATCTGCTTCTATATTCAACCTGCTTGAAGATTCACTCTGCTTCTAGATTCACTCTGCATCTAGATTCAGTCACTGCTTCTATATTCAGTCAGCTTGTAGATTCACTCTGCTTCTAGATTAATCTGCTTCCAGAATGAACCTGCTTCAGATTCAATCACTGCTTCTAGTTTCATTCTGCTTCTAGATACACCCTGCTTCTATATTCAGACTGCTTCTAGATTTATTCTGCTTCTAGTTTCACAATGCTTCTCGCTTCATTCTGTTTCTAGATTCAGACTGCTTCTAGATGTACTCAGCTTCTAGATTGACTCTGCTTCTAGAGTCATCCTGCATATGCATGCACACTGATTCTAGTTTAACTCTGCATATAGATTCACTCTGCTTCTAGATTCACTCTGCTTCTAGATTCACTCATTGCTTCTATAGTTACACTGCTTCTAGGTTCTCACTGCTTCTTGATTCACTCACTGCTTCTAGATTCACTCTGCTTCTAGATTCTCTCTGCTTCTAGATTCAGCCTGCTTCTAAATTCACACTGCGTCTAGCTTCCCTCTCTTTCTAGATTCACACGTCTTCTAGATTCACTCAGCTTCTAGACTGACTCTGCTTCTAGATTCATTCTGCATATGCATGCACACTGATTCTAGATTAACTCTGCATCTAGATTCACTCTGCTTCTAGATTCTCTCTGCTTCTAGATTCACTCTGCTTCTAGATTCACCCTGCTTCTAGATTCATTCTCTGCTTCTAGGTTTACTCTGATTCTAGATGAAATCATTGCTTCTATATTTACACTGCTTCTAGATTCTCACTGCTTCTAGATTCAGTCACTGCTTCTAAATCCTCTCTGCTTCTAGATTCACTCTGTTTCTAGATTCAGTCACTGCTTCTATATTCACTCTGCTCCTAGATTCACGCTACTTCTAGATTCACTCTGTTTCTATAAACACACTGCTTCTAGATGACACACTGCTTCTCGGTTCACTCATTGCTTCTAGATCCACTCTGCTTCTAGAACACACTGATTCTAGATTCACTCAATGTTTTTATATTTACTATTCTTCTAGGTTCACACTGCCTCCAGATTCATTCACTTCTTCTAGATTCACTCTGCTTCTAGAACACGCTGATTCTAGATTCACTCACTTTTTCTATATTTACTCTGCTTCTAGATTCAAACTGCCTCTAGATTCACTCACTGCTTCAAGATTCTCCCTGTTTGTAGATTCACTCACTGCTTTTAGATTCTCTCACTGCTGCTAGATTCACCCTACTTCTAGATTCACTCTGCTTCTATATTCACACTGCTTCTGGAATCATTCACTGCTAATAGTTTCACCCTGCATCTAGATTCACTCACTGCTTGTAGATTCAATCTGCTTCTATAATCACCCTGCTTGAAGATTCACTCTGCTCCTAGAGTCACTCTGCATCTAGATTCAGTCACTGCTTCTATATTCAGTCTGCTTCTAGATTCACTCTGCTTCTAGATTTACTCTGCTTCCAGATTCAACCAGCTTCTAGATTCAATCACTGCTTCTAGTTTCACTCTGCTTCTAGGTACACCCTGCTTCTATATTCAGTCTGATTCTAGATTCATTTTGCTTCTAGATTCACTCTGCTTCTAGATTCACTCTGTTTCTAGATTCACACTGCTTCTAGACTTACTCAGCTTCTTGATTGACTCTGCTTCTAGATTCATTCTGCATATGCATGCACACTGATTCTAGATTAACTCTGCATCTAGATTCATTCTGCTTCTAGATTCATTCTCTGCTTCTAGATTGACTCTGCTTCTTAATTCACTCATTGCTTCTATAGTTACACTGCTTCTAGATTCTCACTGCTTTGAGATTCTCTCACTGCTTCTAGATTCACTCTGCTTCTAGGTTCACTCTGCTTCTAGATTCAGCCTGCTTCTGAATTCACACTGTTTCTAGCTTCCCTCTGTTTATAGATTCACAATTCTTCTAGATTCACTCAGCTTCTAGATTGACTCTGCTTCTAGATTCATACTGCATATGCATGCACACTGATTCTAGATTAACTCTGCATCTAGATTCACTCTGCTTCTAGATTAATTCCCTGCTTCTAGATTCATTCTGCTTCTAGAACACACTGATTCTAGATTCACTCGCTTTTTCTATATTTACTCTGCTTCTAGATTCAAACTGCCTCTAGATTCACTCACTGCTTCAAGATTCTCCCTGTTTGTAGATTCACTCACTGCTTTTAGATTCTCTCACTGCTGCTAGATTCACCCTACTTCTAGATTCACTCTGCTTCTATATTCACACTGCTTCTGGAATCATTCACTGCTAATAGTTTCACCCTGCATCTAGATTCACTCACTGCTTGTAGATTCAATCTGCTTCTATAATCACCCTGCTTGAAGATTCACTCTGCTCCTAGAGTCACTCTGCATCTAGATTCAGTCACTGCTTCTATATTCAGTCTGCTTCTAGATTCACTCTGCTTCTAGATTTACTCTGCTTCCAGATTCAACCAGCTTCTAGATTCAATCACTGCTTCTAGTTTCACTCTGCTTCTAGATACACCCTGCTTCTATATTCAGTCTGCTTCTAGATACATTTTGCTTCTAGATTCACTCTGTTTCTAGATTCACACTGCTTCTAGATTTACTCAGATTCTTGATTGACTCTGCTTCTAGATTCATTCTGCATATGCATGTACACTGATTCTAGATTAACTCTGCATCTAGATTCATTCTGCTTCTAGATTCATTCTTTGCTTCTAGATTGACTCTGCTTCTTGATTCACTCATTGCTTCTATAGTTACACTGCTTCTAGATTCTCACTGCTTCTAGATTATCTCACTGCTTCTAGATTCACTCTGCTTCTAGGTTCACTCTGCTTCTAGATTCAGCCTGCTTCTGAATTCACACTGTTTCTAGATTCCCTCTGTTTACAGATTCACAATTCTTCTAGATTCAATCAGCTTCTAGATTGACTCTGCTTCTAGATTCATACTGCATATGCATGCACACTGATTCTAGATTAACTCTGCATCTAGATTCACTCTGCTTCTAGATTAATTCCCTGCTTCTAGATTCACTCTGCTTCTAGATTCACTGATTGCTTCTATTTTTACGCTGCTTCTAGATTCTCACTGCTTCTAGATTCAGTCACTGCTTCTAGATTCACTCTGCTTCTAGGTTCATTCTCTGCTTCTAGATTCACTCTGCTTCTAGATTCACTCATTGATTCTATATTTACACTGCTTCTAGATTCTCACTGCTTCTAGATTCACTCACTGCTTCTAGATGCACTCTGCATATAGATTCACTCTGCTTCTAGATTCAGCCTGCTTCTAGATTCACTGCTTCAATTTTCACACTGCTTCTAGATTCAGACCTCTTCTAGATTCACACTGATTCTAGATTCAAACTCTTTCTATATACACACTGCTTCTAGATTGACTCACTGCTTCTACATTCAATCTGCTTCTTGATTCACTCACATGCTTCTAGATTCACTCTACTTCTAGAGCACACTGATTCTAGATTCCCTCAGTGTTTCTGTATTTACTATGCGTCTAGATTCACACTGCCTCCAGATTCACTCACTGCTTCTATATTTAAGCTGCTTCTAGATTCACACTGCCTCTACATTCACTCACTGCATCAAGATTCACCCTGTTTGTAGATTCCCTCACTGCTTTTAGACTCTCTCACTGCTGCTAGTTTCACCCTGCTTCTAGAATCACTCTGCTTCGATATTCACACTGCTTCTAGATTCAATCTGCATCTATATTCACCCTGCTTGAAGATTCACTCTGTTTCAAGATTCACTCTGCATGAAGATTCAGTCACTGCTTCTATATTCACTCTGCTTCTAGATTCATTCTGCTTCTAGATTTACTCTGCTTCCAGATTCAACCTGCTTCTAGATTCACTCTGCTGCTAGATTCAACCTGTTGCTAGATTCATTCTGCTTCAATATTCACTCTGCTTCAAATTCAATCTGCTTTTAGATTCAGCCTGCTTCTAGATTCATTCTGCTTCTAGATTCAATCTGCTTCTAGATTCAGTCACTGCTTCTGTATTACTCTGCTTCTAGATTCACTGCTTCTAGATTCACATACTGCTTTTAGATTCCCTCACTGTTGCTAGTTTCACCCTGCTTCTAGATTCACTCTTCTTCTATATTCACACTGCTTCTGGATTCACTCACTGCTACTAGATTCACACTGCTTTTAGATACACTCTGCTTCTACATTCAATCTGCTTCTAGTTTCACCTTGCTTCTAGATTAACTCTGCTTCTAGATTCACGCACTGCTTCTAGATTCACTCTGCTTCTAGATTCACTCTGCTTCTAGATTCACTCTGCTTCTAGATTCACTCTGCTTCTAGATTCATCCTGCTTCTATATTCACTCTGCTTCTAGATTCACTCTGCTTCTAGATTCCACCTGCTTCTAGATTCGCATTGCTTCAATTTTCATTCTGCTACTAGATTCAAGCCTCTTCTAGTTTCACACTGCTTCCAGATACAATCTGTTTCTATATACACACATTGCTTCTAGATTGACTCACTTCTTCTAGATTTAACCTGCTTCTCGATTCACGCACTGTTTCTAGATTCACCATTCTTCTAGAACACACTGATTCTAGATTCCCTCACTTTTTCTATATTTACTCTGCTTCTAGATTCACACTGCCACTAGATTCACTCTCTGCTTCAAGATTCACCCTGTTTGTAGATTCACTCACTGCTTTTAGATTCTCTCACTGCTGCTAGTTTCACCCTGCTTCTATATTCACTCTGCTTCTATATTCACACTGCTTCTGGATTCATTCAGTGCTACTAGATTCACTCTGCTTCTAGATACACTGCTTCAATATTCAATCTGCTTCTGGATTCACTCACTGCTACTTGATTCACTCTGCTTCTAGATTCACTCACTGCTTCTACATTCAATCTGCTTCTATATTCACCCTGCTTGAAGATTCACTCTGCTTCTAGATTCACGCTGCATCTAGATTCAGTCACTGCTTCTATATTCACTCTGCTTTTACATTCACCCTGCTTCTAGATTTACTCTGCTTCCAGTTTCCACCTGCTTCTAGATTCACTCTGCTGCTAGGTTCAACCTTTTTCTAGATTCTTTCTGCTTCAATATTCACTCTGCTTCTAGATTCCATCTGCTTTTAGATTGAGCCTGCTTCTAGATTCATTCTGCATCTAGATTCACTCTGCTTCTAGATTCACACTGCTTCTTGATTCACACTGCTTCCAGATTCACTCACTGATTCCAGTTTCACTCTGTTTCTATATTCACCCTGCTTCTATATTCACTCTGCTTCTAGATTCATTCTGCTTCTAGATTCACACTGCTTCTAGCTTCAATCAGTTTCTAGATTCACACTGCTTCTAGATTCATTCTGCATATGCATGCACACTGATTCTAGATTAACTCTGCCTCTAGATTCACTCTGCTTCTAGATTATTTCTCTGCTTCTAGATTCACTCTGCTCCTACAATCACTCATTGCTTCTACATTTACTCTGCTTCTAGATTCTCACTGCTTCTAGATTCACTCTGCTCCTAGATTCACTCTGCTTCTAGTTTCACTCTGCTTCTAGATTGACCCTGCTTCTATATTCACCCTGTTTCTAGATTCACTCTGCTTCAATATTCACAATGCTTATAGATTCACACTGCTTCTAGATTCAAGCTGCTTCTAGACTCACATTGCTTCTAGATTCTCTCACTGCTTCTATATTCACTCTGATTCTAGATTCACTCTGCTTCTAGATTTACTCTGCTTCTTGATTCGACCTACTTCAATATTCACTCTGCTTCGAGATTCACACTGCTTCTAGACTCGCTGTTTCTATATCCACTCTGCTTCTAAATTCACTCGCTGCTTCTAGATTCTATCTGCTTCTAGATTCACACTGCTTCTTGATTCATTCTGCTTCTCGATTCACTCTGCTTCTTGATTCACTCACTGATTCCAGTTTCACTCTGCTTCTATATTCACCCTGCTTCTATATTCACTCTGCTTCTAGATTCATTCTGCTTCTAGATTCACACTGCTTCTAGCTTCACTCTGTTTCTAGATTCACACTGCTTCTAGATTCATTCTGCATATGCATGCACACTGATTCTAGACTAATTCTGCCTCTAGATTCACTCTGCTTCTAGATGATTTCTCTGCTTCTAGATTCACTCTGCTCCTAGAATCACTCATTGCTTCTATGTTTACTCTGCTTCTAGATTCTCACTGCTTCTAGATACACTCTGCTTCTAAATTCACTCTGCTTCTAGTTTCACTCTGCTTCTAGATTCACCCTGCTTCTATATTCAACCTGTTTCTAGATTCACTCTGCTTCAATATTCACAATGCTTATAGATTCACACTGCTTCTAGATTCACGCTGCTTCTAGATTCACATTGCTTCTAGATTCACTCACTGCTTCTATATTCACTCTGCTTCTAGATTCACTCTGCTTCTAGATTTACTCTGCTTCTAGATTAGACCTACTTCAATATTCACTCTGCTTCTAGATTCACACTGCTTCTAGACTCGCTGTTTCTATATCCACTCTGCTTCTAAATTCACGCACTGGTTCTAGATTCTATCTGCTTCTAGAACCACACTGCTTCTTGATTCATTCTGCTTCTAGATTCACTCTGCTTCTTGATTCACTCACTGCTTCTATATTTTCTCTGCTTCTAGATTCACACTACTTCTAGATTCACTCACTGCTTCTAGATTCAGTCTGCTTCTAGATTCACTCTGCTTCTAGATTCACCCTGCTTCTACATTCACTCTGCTTCTAGATTCACTCTGCTTCTAGATTCACCCTGCCTCTATGTTCACTCTGCTTCTAGGTTCACATTGCTTCTAGATTCACATTGCTTCTAGATTCGTTCACTGCTTCTATATTCACTCTGCTTCTAGATTCACACTGCTTCTAGATTTTCACTGCTTCTAGATTCACTCTGCTTCTGGATTCTCTCACTGCTTCTAGATTCATGCTGCTTCAAGATTCACTCTGCTTCTAGATTGACTCTGCTTCTAGATTCACATTGCTTCTAGATTCACTCTGCTTCTAGATTCACACTGCTTCAGTATTCACTCTGCTTCTAGATTCACACTGCTTCTAGATTCACTCACTGTTTCTATATTCACTCTGCTTCTAGATTCACTCTGCTTCTAGATTCACTCTGCTTCTAGATTCACTCACTGCTTCTAGATTCACTCTGCTTCTAGATTCACCCTGCTTCTAGATTCACTCTGCTTCTAGATTCACCCTGCTTCTAGACTCACTCTGCCTGCTGCCATCTTCTCTCCAGCCTTGGTGCTGTCCTGCATAATCGTGTATAACCCTAACTTTCTCATTGTGTGGTTTATAGACGGGGTATATGCTTATATCCTGTATTCTTTTTCATTGCTGAAACAAGTTTAAGACCACTTTGACCAAGTGCATGGGCATCCAGTGATCAGTGGGTGTGATTCATGAAGGATGAGTTCCTTCTCTCCATTCTATTTCATTATGAGCAGGGATCCTTTGCACTTTTTGATCTCTAAATCCCCATTACACTTTAGAGTAGTACATAGGAATGCAGGAGTAGGCAATTCAGCCCTTCAATCCTGTTCCACTATTCAGTTAGATCACAGCTGATCTGTATCTCAACTCCATTTAGCCATCTTTGCTCCATATCCTCTGATACCCTTTGACATGAATCTTGTCATTCATGTGGAAATGACTTATGAAGTAATCCTGGGTGGCCTGCTGGTGGCGCTGCCCAGGGAGAGTATAAATACTCAGGCATGGGCCCAGCTTGCTCAGGACATTCTTTAACAGGAACTAGTGAAGGACACAACTCCATGTTGAAAAACAGTTGATTAAAGCCTTATTTAATACTCAGACCAAGTGCCTAGTAGTTTTCTTACGTCACCCTTACCCATCAAAAATCTAAGAATCTCAGTCTTGAAAGCTCCAATTGTCGCCCAATATCCACAGCCATTTGGAGGGAAATCATTCCAGATTTCCACTACCCTTTGTGTGAAAAAATGTTTCCTGATTTTACTCCTGAATGGCCTGACTCTAGTTTTAAGATTGTGTCCCCCTTGTTCTGGATTCCCCACCAGAGGAAATAGTTGCTCTGTATCTACCCTATCGAATCGTTGAATCATCTTAAACACCTAGCAGGGCCTGATACTTGACTCTCAACTGGAAGATAGTATGTTTGGGACCCCAGGGGTTGTGTTATTCCAAGTAGTTTGCTCAGGTTTACTGAGTTTTAATTGTTTGATTGTTGTATTTATTTTTGTTAAGCAAGGGTATTGAGGGACATGGAACAAAAGCAGGAAAAAGGAGTTGAGATACAGATCTAATTGAATGGTGAAACAGGCTCGAGGGGCAGGATGGCCTCCTCCTGTTCCTTTGCTTGACAGAAAGAGCAAGATGGCCCATCACAGGCAAGCAGGAGCTGCGTTAAATTCTCTCCTTCACACCATCCTGACAGGAAGAAGGGTCATGGAGTAGAATGGAGTCCTCCCCGTCACACTGCTCCCTCAAAACCAGCAACCATTCTTCTTTAAGGAGAGGAAATTCAGGAAGAAAAAATGAATAAAAGCAAAATTAGCAGTTTTTTATATCAGCTTTTACAGTAACGGGAGCCATGGGCACAATTTCTAAAGATATTAGGTGACTTGAGACAGATCATTTTCTGTAATAGGTTTCTGTCCAAGAAATATTCTCGATTTGTGCTTTTAAGCTATTCAAACATAATTCAGGTTTAGGGCTTGAATTCGCTCGCAAATAAATTGTCATTTGCTGGATGCATCTCCTCATTCAATGGGTGTGACATAATTGTTCATTTACCACTAAACCATCTAAAATTACAAACTGTGTAGAATCAGTGGATGTGCAAAGCTTGTTATTACCATTGATGGTTCAATTTCACACACCATTTAAAAAATGAGATTGAAAGCGTCTTTGTCTTACCTTAATTTTAAGTCCTGCGTTGCTTTAATGATTAATTAAAAAGGTTTCTGCGCTCTGAATTTGCAACACAATAAGAAATAAAGTCGGAGGGAAAGCAGCCACTACACTAATCCCATTACACTGCCTTCACGGCTACTTACTCTGGCGTTGCTGAATCATCTGAAAGTTGCTCGTTGTGTTAGGTCTGTTGTTTGTAGTAGGCTTCAAAGGGCTTTCATAGAATTACATAGCATTTACAGCACAGAAACAGGCCATTCGACCCAACTGGTCTGTGCGGCTGTTTATACTCCGCACCAGCCTCCTCCCACCCCTCTTCACCTAACGCGATCAGCATATCCTTCTATTCCTGTCTCCCTCATGAATGTATCGAGTTTACCCTTAAATGCATCTAGGCTAGTCACCTCAACCGCTCCTTGTAGTATCGAGTTCCACATTCCAACCACTCTCATCACATTTCTAATACCCTTTGTGTGAAAAATGCTTCCTGATTTCACTCCTGAACGGCCTAGCTCTAATTTTAAGGTTATGTCCCCATGTTCTGGATTCCCCCGTCAGAGGAAGTAGCTTCTCTCTATCTACCCTATCAAATACTTCTAACATTTTAAACACCTCAACTAGATCATCCCGCAATCTTCAAAACTGACATCCCAAAGTGCTTTACAGCCAATGAAGTGCTTACTTTGAAGTGCAGTCACTGTTATAATGTGGCAAACGCGGCAGCCAATTTGCACAAAGCAATATCCCACAAAGAGGAATGATATAAATGACCAGATAATCTGTTTTAATGATGTTGGATAAATATTGGCTAGGACACTGGGGAGAACTCCCTTGCTGTTCATCGAAATAGTGCAGTGGGATCGTTTACATCCACCTGAGAGGACAGGTGGGGCCTCAGTTTAACGTCTTGTCTGAAAGATGGCATTTTTGACAGTGCAGCACTCCCTCAGTACTGCACTGGAGTGTCAGCCTAGATTATGTGCTGAGGTTTCTGGAATGGGACTTGAACTGACAACCTTCTGACCCACTGCTACCACTGAGCCACGGCTGACACTGTGGGTTTACTGGACACCAGCTTCTCTCAAAGTAGAAAGGGATGGAAAAGTAGGAAGCTCTGCAGCCACAGAGCGTTCATTCACAGCAGCTAAATGTTCGGGAATTTAAAGAGATTTCATCTGTATCGTATCTGAATCCATTGGTGAGTGGCGAGTTCTAAAGGATCTGATCAGGGAATGGGTGCAGTAACCTTATCGATCTGAAACTTTTAGCGATTTTTTTGTACCTACAGAAGTCACAAGAAGAGAATCACTGGAAAAGACGCAGAGGCCCAGAAAATCAATCGTGCCTCAGGTTGCCAACCCTCCAGGATTGTCGTGGAGATTCCAGGATTTAAAGATTACTCTCCGGGATCTGCCAGCAACCCTGGACAAGAATCATAGGGACATTAAAATAATGCGTGTTTCACATTTTCTTTGAACACTGGTTTATTAGTTATAAATATATTCGAGATGGGGAAAAAAGGTGGTTTGACTGGGTGGAGGTGGGAGATCATGTGACAAAACCTCCAGGTTGGCAACCCTAATCATGACTGTTCAAGTGGGCACAGAGACCATGTAAAACTGATACTGCCAGCTCATTGTAATTGGTCGTGAGCAGCCAGCACTGCCTGCAATATTCATTGGTTGCCCGCCTCTGTAGGAAGGCGATAAATATGGGTCTCTGTCACCACTTAAAGGCAGCCAGCACCTCATAAAGGGGAGGTGCACTCTGGCTGTAGACAGGAGGGAACGTTTGTGAAGATAGAAATGGCTGCTAGACCTGTAGATTAGGCTCCCAGGTTCTTTGATGCTGCTTTAGAGTCCCTGATCCAGGGAGTGGACATGAGGAGGAATATCCCATTCCCCCAGGAGGCAGAAAGCCCCCAGGCAACACCACCACTGCCAGTGGGAAGACATTGCTGAGGAGGTCAATGACAGGAACCTCGCTCCCAGGACCTGGCTGCAATGTTCAATGGCTTCAGCAGGGTTGTCAGAGCCTGTTCTCATACTGTCTGCTCCCCAGCTCCAGCTTCACTGCTCACAATACGCCCCTCTCCTGCTTCCCTTCACCCCCTGCAATCACTGCACCACACGTCACACCACCACCTTACCCTTATACGCACCATTATTGCAACCCTCAGTTCCTCACATCTTGTACACAACATCTGCACTATTTGACAATGACAGGCACACTCTCCAAACACCACACAAGACTGTGACTAACACATCCTCTTTCTTGTAGGAGAAGCTCACACACAACATGAGGCAGTGATAGGAGAAGCCAGAGTGGGTCTGCACACCCTGTCCCTGCTCGAGAAGGGTGTGCTGTCCATCACGGGCAGGGGAACAGTCCAGTCCAGTGGACTCAGCACAGGGCTACCCCTCACTCACTCACTTTTATTTAAAGAGACCAAAATATAAGACAAATCACTAATAAATCCAATAGGGAATTCAAGAGAAAGTTCTTTACCCAGAGAGTGGTGAGAATGTGGAACTCGTTGCCACAGGTACGATTCCTGGTCAGTGCTGTGCTGGATGCAAAATGGGGCAATTTCCCTCAGCACCTCTGGAAGAGCCAGGGCTCCAGCAGCTGTTGATCGTGACCCAGTGACCTCTGCCGGACGGTGTCGGGTGAGGATAAGATCGGGCATGACCGTAATGCCTCCCATGGTCCAATATCTTGCTGCGTTTCACTGTCTAAGCTCATGCAAGAATGACCAGTTGGCAGCAATGCCAACCCCACTGTCTCATAAATCATGAGACAAAATCTTAAGAATCAGGAGATTTGTTATAGAAATCATGAGTTGCTACTTTGTTCCCGACCCGACCCCTTGCTGACCTTTGCTCCCAGACATGAAGCACATTCCGCGACCTTTGCTCTCGGACAGGAAGCACATTCAGCCGTCACTAACCAATTACTGACATAGGAACATAAGAAATAGGCGCCTTTCACTTCTGATCACAAAAAGTAAAAAAAAAATAGGGATTTCTGCATGTGTGGGGTTCAGATCTGACCCCCAACAACTGAGTTCAAAAGTCATTGAAGGAGTTTGAATTTTGTACCAAATTTGGACTCCATTTGCTTTGCAATTGACTCAATGTGGTAGATTAGAAACATCTGTAATACAACCATCATACATTGTGCTCCTGTTATATGTTTCAGTGTATCTGCCAAGAAAAATCTATTCCTCATCTCCAATCCATGCCGCCTGTCGATGCAAAGAGATGATGCTGTGCAACTGAGGAGAATAAAGAATGAAAGGAGAGGGGGAGTAAGAAAAAGAACGCAATTACTTTAAAATGAGAAGAAAATGGCTCTTTATCTCTGACAGTCATTCTCCTGTACAAATTCTCCAGTTACACTGCCGTTATAACTGCTTGTGTTGCTGATTCCCCTGCAGGAGTAACGGTGGTTTGCTCTCCTCATCCCTCATACGGTCCTTGCATTTGTTGGGATCCTGAGTTCCGGGAACCACAGACTGGCCTCCGACTGGTTTGAAATCGCACGCAAAGGGCGGCGTGTTGTTTTTGGTGGCCGGCGCACGTCCAACTCACACGTTGGCTCAGGAGGCGGTGAAGTGACGCGTCGTGGTCTGAGGAGGTGTAAGCGGTCGACATTTTCTGTAAGGGGTTTTCCTTGAGAGATTTCCCTGAGGTTTCTCTCTCTAGAGGCCTCTCTCTCTTGCACAGTAAAACCTTGAGTGGTTCGGCCCACTCACCCCTTAGATTCTATACTCTGACTTAGGCGCAGGATCTACAATGTAGAGAAAACTCTTGTAGACCAAGTTTGATGAAACAAAATGAAATTTTATTGCATAAGGAAAAATATCAAATCAAATGCAAGCAGATAAGGGAGTACATGGGAGGGAAAAACACAAAAACAAATCATAATGACACGATACTAACTAAGGCAAATACAGGCATCTTATACTCTACAACGATCATCATGAAATAAGGAAACACATGGAACATCGAGGGACCCTTAAATCCACCCCCTTATTAAACCTATCTAGATCTGATTGTGAAGGGCCAGAAACATGCTCACCAATCCCACCAGGAAGTGCAAGGTTTTGAAATCGAGTCTGTGTTTTGTCCTTTCAGGCGTTTCGTCTCCACGTGGATCGTGGAGCCCCTGTGAGCTGCGCCACACCTCTCTCCTGAGGTGGGGGTTGGGGGCAGCTGGACACCGGTGGGCCTGGATGTTGACGGGGTTGAGGATCATCGGCTCAACCCTGTTTGGAGGAGCCTTGGCTGGCTCCCATCGCTTCTTCAGTTTTTTATCTCTTCTCCCGAGCCGGGGTGGTTGGAAGGTTTCTTCTCTTGGGACATTTATTATTTTGTCTCTTCTCCCAAGTTGGGTCAATGGCCTCTCGTTCCAGCAATGGCCCGGGGATGGTCGATGATCTCCCGATGTGCTTCCCTGGGGTGGAACGCCGGTTTCGAGACGGCTTTCTCGATGTTGGCTTTCTTCTTCCTCCTGTGATTGCCTGCTTCTTCTTCTGGGTGTCCGGATTCAAGCTGTGTGTCCAACTGCCGAAAAGTCTTCCAGATATACTTTCTTCCAGAAACCTCTGTCTCCCGCCCAAAATCAGGTTAGTCTTTGTTTTACTTTTGGCTGGCTGGGAGCACAGTGGGGTAGTTATTATATTTTAAAATGTCTTAAATGGCTGGTAAAGGCCCATCTCTGGTCTGGAATTACCTTCATTGTTTTTAATGTCCTGCTGATCTCGTTATCTAGCCCTGGGTGCTGTTCTCATGAATATGAAATTGTCCCCTTTTGTCTGGGTCAACATTTAGATGGCCTCTGTCTCCAGGCCGATCTCGACTAGATCTGCATCTAATCCATATGCATACGTGTGGGTCTGGTTTCGTTCTCTCAGAAACGGCTTCCAGAACTTGCTGTAGGTTGAATCCACAAAGCTGTCTGAGGTTGCGCAGGAACCATTTTAAAATGTCCCAATAAGCTGGTCACATGGTATGGCGGTCATTTTGTATGCCCCTTTTTCTGGGCTTCTTTTGAAACAGTTATTAAAATCATGGCCTCTTCTGCCATTTGACCCTTATTAATATAAAGTCCAATTTTGCGAATCCTACACTACCCCCTGATGATACTGTAACTTGCTTGAAGTATCATAATTCTGGGTGAGCAAAATTTTCTGACCTTCCACAATCTAACCATCCCCAGTATTTACCTATCTATGACCCCACGACACATGCATTTCCCATTTCAGAAAACCTAGTGTACATTAAGCATCTATAGATGGCAATACCTTGGAGTTAAAATCTAACAATTTACTTCCAGGCGTGGAGGGGGTCCTTGCACCCCTACATCACCTAGTGCATACACATTAACCTTTTTTATAATAACATCACATCTAATAAAACTTCAATAATAAAAATAAAGTACATACACGAGAAATTCAAGAATACATGAATACATATCAAAAATAATACAGAGGAGGGAGGGAAAACTTTAACTTTATTCAAGCAGCAAAATCTAAACGGGTATCTCTTCTTCTACCCGCACATAATGCTCCCTCCATTCCCCTCTATTCTCATACTTTTGCGAATGTTTGACCTTTTTACAGTGTACAAACAGTAAATAAACTACAATGACAACCTGGCACACTACAAGAATGTGGGAGGCTATCCTAATCCAGGAAGGGACTTCTATATTAGTGAACAGGTCCCACCACGGTGGGGTCACTATATCCAATATGTCCGCCCCTATCTCTAAAGTCTTCTGCTCCAGTGTGTAGAAGTGTTTTTGTGAAACAACAACGGCTTTAAATATCTTGGTGAGGTGTTGAGGGAGAGGGGGAATGATATATCCAAAATGTGCAATGATTCGCTGCAAATCGGTGAAATTCTCTTTCACAGTGATGTGAACAGTGGAAGGTTCAGGAATGGGGACAATTCGCTCTTGGGCCACTTGAACTTCTGCTCTGGGCTTGAAACAGAAGCTGCTGTCACTAACCGGACACCAACCGTGCTGTCCATGCTGGTAGTGGGGCGCTGCAGTGGTGACACAGTATGTCCCACCTCCTATATATGCCACCTGCGGGGGCACATGGCCTTGTGCCATTGTCTCCATGGTGCAATTTATAGGCTTCGCGCCAGCAGTTCTGAACCCGCACTGTGGTTTTGAATGGGCATTCAAGTGCTGGGGACACAGGATGATGTGTGCTCCCCGGCTCCGGCACCCCGAGAGGTCGGTACCCGTCATTGCATGATCCCATCGAATGCCGTAAGGTGGGACCCCCGCGCAGCGAATGTGCGCACCCCCCTGAATGACTCCAATGTTCTTCACCCTGTATACCGGGGCGGGTTTAGCTGTCTTTCCCATCACCGGCATTCTTACCACTATACCCATAATGGTGTGATTAGACCGTCTACAGTCCACTTGGACTGGGTAGGCCTCTGAAGCTAGTCTGAGCTGGCATGGACTCAATGTATTCTCAAAAGGGTGGAGGGCTGCGAGGTGCTTGTTTCTGATCCAGGAGGGGACTAAACCTTGCTTTAAACCCTCCAGATTACTGCGGCCCTCGCCCAGTAACCACGCCCCATATAGCACACAAGCTTCGTTCTGCGCAGCCTGATCGGACGCATTCCGATCCTCCCTGATGAGAGCATTTACCGTTCTGGCGTGTTTCTCCAGCTCAACTATAATCTCTTTTAAGTGTAGTGCCATGGCCTGGTCCTCATGTAACTCAGAACCCACTACCTTATCCTCATCAGTCAGTATCTTTCTTAAGTGTGTTTTTAAACCATTGATCTGGGTTTGCAGCTCCACGTCATCCAGTGTGTTGATGACGGAAGTTCCTGTGTTAAATACCGTGAAAATATCATTTACTGCTCCCCTTCTTTATCTCCCTACTCTGTCCAAGACCTCATGTGGTGTGGTGTACAATTCGGCTCTGTCGACATCGGCAAAGTCGAATTCGTAAAACTGTTTAAACATGTTTGATAACAGGACCTGATATAATTGCTCCGTTTCCCTGGGGCACCACGCTGGCAATCGTACCTTGGTGAGGTTTAAAATCACCGAAGCCACCACGTAGTGGACCCCTTGGTACAGTACCTGACCTGTGGGTACTAATACCAATCCGTTCCCGGGTCCCTTTGTCGTGGTGGGGCACCCTTCCTTGAGGGCTTTAGCTACCGGAGCTGTGGGCAGGGGCTTGCGGGGTCGGGTGATGAGCTCCGTGGCGTTTACTGGGATCTGTGAGTATGGGACTCCGCACGCCCATGAGCTGACATCCCACCTCATTCCTTGCCCAGCATCCTGCCACTGTCTTTGGAAAAAGATGGAGATGCCTGTGGGGCAAGTGCGTTCTGAACCCCACATACAGATGTAGATCCCCTCATCTGTTTCCCACCATTTGTCCCAACAGACACTCAACCCCCCGTGTGTTCCCGTTATTGTCCGATGGGTGTTATTACCCAATCTCTCCCACTCCACCGTCAAGTTCTTCATGGTGCTGCTCAACTTGCGCAGCCACCACCAGCGGTCCAAAGGTACATGTCCCAAACAAACAAGGCAAATCTTCTTGCCCACGGTGACGCTGATCCTGGGTGCAATGATCCGCACCCTGGGGCACATCAGAGACATTTCTCTGTATGCAAACCCCGTCTGGCTGGAGTATTCAGTAGAGTTCGACCCCAGCCAGCCTGGCCATCTCCCTTCATGGAAGTAGGCAGCAGTCTCTTCAGCGTCCCGTGAGCCAGTTCCATCAGTCGCGATGGGGCCTCTATTTCCAGAGCACCCATAAATCGTGGAGTCCTTGGTGCGGCCCCGATAGGCCCAGCTCCATCCGACCATCACGAACGCAACGAGGATCCCTCTCATCTTTCTCCTGGTTCCTGCAATAAATCAAACAATATAGCCAGGCTCCCGAGAGATTCTGGCTTAGGTGACGGCATGATCGGGTCTTTCGACCTCGATCCAAAAAAAACACACACATACTGGGCAGGTTTAAAACTACTTATACTCTAAATCATTTTATTATTTACACACCTTAAACTTAAACCTAAAATTATGTACAGCGCCGCCCGTCCCCGGGCGGCTTGCCTAATCCCTGATTGGACTGCAGCTCGCCGCTTCCTGTGGCGGGGCTGCAGTGACCTGTGGCTCTGGACTGCAGCTTGCCGCTCCCTGTGGCGGGGCTACAGTGACCTGTGGCTCGGGTTCCCCGCAGCCTTTTGCTGTTAATCGGGGACTGTGTTTTTTCAAGGATTCCTGAAGTCGGCGTCTACTGGGAGCGGGGGAATCGGGCCAAGGTTTTACTGGCTGAGGCGTACGAGTCGACCTGCGAAAAGGTACTTTGGGCGTGGCTCCCTTAGTGAGTGGACCTTCGGGTGGTACCTTAGCTCTCACAGCCCGTGGCTCTTCCACGACTGTGGGCTTCGACTCCCTCCCCTCAGGCTCCGCCCCTTTGGGATTCGGGCAGGCTCCCTTGGCGAGTGGACCTTCGGGTGGGACTTCGGCTCTCACAGCCCGTGGCTCTTCCACGACTGTGGGCTTCGGCTCCCTCCCCTCAGGCTCCGCCCCTTCGGGAATTGGGCCTGTGGCAGACGGCTCCTCCTCACCTGTCCCTACAGGTGGAGGATCTCTGCCCCCAATTTCTACCTCCCCCACGCTCGAGTCGAGGACGGGATCTCCGTCCTCCGACTTCACCTCTTCCAGAATCGTGTCGAGGGCGAGACCTTGTTGTTCGGGCCCCTCCTCGTCCGAGTCCCAGGCCATCGGAGAAGGCTCCCTCCAGGTGGGCGGGACCTCTTCTCCTTCCAAGCAGGCTACAACGCCAGCTTGTGTGGTCTGTGACTCATCGCGCGCCTCAGGCTGAGGATCTTTATCCTCAGACCTGGCTTCGGTTGCTGATGCTCTTGCACCCGGTTTAAACAGTTTGCACTGGTTGATGTGAAGCCATTTAGTGCACCAGGGCAACTTCACTGCGTATACCATGGGGCTGGTTTTGCCTACAATCTTGTAGGGTCCCCTGTACAGTGGTTCTGATCTCCCCACTCGGGCAGAGTCTCCTACCATGACCTTATCTCCAACTTCCCACTCCTGGGCTCCGGTGGCGGGGATCGATAGATCTTGTACCGATTCCCGTCCGGCCTTATCTATGGCTCTCTCACCGGTGCGGATGGTCAGACCCAGGAATTTCACCTCCGGCTGGCCGATCCGTGCCTTCTTTGGGTTTACTTTGATACCCTTTCTCCCTAACAGCTCCAATAACTCGGCCAATAGTGGGCCATGCTCCTCTCTTGAGTCTGTGAACAGGAGCAGGTCGTCCACATACTGCACTAGCTGATTGGGCTGGCTGAACTCTTTTAAACTCCCTGCCATGCATTGATGGAATATGCTGGGGCTGTTTTGGAAACCCTGTGGCAAGCAGTTCCAGGTGTACTGTTGCCCTTTAAACGTAAAGGCAAACTTGTACTGATCCTCCCTCCGTAAAGGGATGGACCAAAACCCATTAGAAATATCCAGCACCGTGAACGTGGTCGCGGAGGCTGGAATACTTCCTATCAGGTCGGCAACTGCTGCTACTGTTGGCGAGCAGGCTGGGATGTTGCTATTGAGGACCCTGTAGTCCACCGTGGCTCTCCAGGAATCGTCCGGCTTCTTCACTGGCCATAACGGAGAGTTCACATGGGTGGCTATCAATCTCAACACGTCCTGCTGCACCAGTGAAGATATTGCTTTCTCCATGTCGGGCTCCGCTTCCCGGGGGAAGTTATGCTGTTTTTGGGGTCGGGCCATGAGGTCCCCATCTACGCTAACCTCAAACCCGGTGACCCTCCCGCAATCGTGCTTGTGAGTGGCAAACATCGCCAGGTGGTCACACACGAATGCCTGCAAAACTTGTTGGACGCCCGTGACAATGAGCTCGAGGTCGTAGCCCTCTTTTGGCTTCACGGTACACAGGGTCCCTCTTTCTCCTTCCCCTGGGATGACGACTACCTTGCCCGGCTCACCCTTACCCGCTCCCCAAAGACAATGGTTTCTTAGGTCCACGAGGATCCCGTGTTCGACCAAGAAATCGGACCCGAGGATCCCTTTCCCATTCTCCACCTCCCACTTCATCTTGGTGCGGTGTGGTCCTAAATGAATGGAGAGGGGAATGGAATGTGCACCAGCCTGTTCCTTGCCTGTGAAGCCCGACAGAATATATGGAATCCTGGTGGACAGAGGTGAGGTGGCGGGGTTATCTGTGTGGATCACGGTGCACGATGCCCCCATATCCAACAAATAGGTCCCTTTTACCTCCTGCACTTCCATCTCCACGAGGGGTCACCTCCATATATCACATCTTAGTGCACACAAGTAAACGGGCTGCGCCGGCTCTAGTCATTTGGGCACAGCGGTCGGGGTTTCAGGAGTGACAAGGCCGGTGGTGATGGTTACTTTCCACTGCGAAATCATCACAGACTGCATTGTCTCTAAAATCGATTCAATCGCAGCGGGATTCATAACTGCACCAGCTCATTGTGCTGCGGCAGTCGCTACGACTTGGGTTTGGGCTGGTGCTGGGGCAGCGGTCTGGGCTTGGGCTTGTGCTGCGGGAAATCTCCCTTTATTATCCTTCCACGGATTTCTACAGTCCTTGCGCCAATGTCCATCCTTCCCACACCCGTAGCAATTGAGCTTGGCCTGGACAGGGCGATTCCCCTCCTGACGCCACTCCTTCTGACTTGGGGCTGCGGGTTTTGCCTCATGCACCTTTCCTTTCTGGGGAGGTGTTTCCTGACCTCTACAATTCTTGTACGCTACATTTAACTGACGGAGTACCGTCTCCTCCGTGACGCCAGGACCTTGGGGATCAAACCAAGATCTGGCTAGGGCCTGTATCTCTGGCAAGCTGTTGGTAACCAAGCAACGGAGCCAATGAACCCGCTATTCGTCGTTCATTGCAACCCGTTCAGGCATACCCGGACAGCTGCCTTGATATACTGGCCACAGCCTTTCTGCGAAAACCAGTGGGGGTTCTCCAGATAGCTGCACGGTCCCTTCTACACAGTCGAACGGACTACCGTCGTCCACTCCCATTACTTCTAAAACTTCCTCCCTGAGATCCGCATACCCTTTCCATCCCCTTTTACCATCCTCTGAGAGGCACTGAAGGATTGTGCAATCCAGGGAGAAAAGCAACAGTTTGACCTGTTCCTGATCATCACAGTCATTGATGGCTGCTGTTTCCTCTATCTCCCTGAAATGAATCGAGGGATCTCCCTTTACTGTGAGTCGTGTGAGGTGGCTCACCATGGATCTTAATTGCGGGCCAGCGTAGGGCACCACGAGTTGGTTCTGGTGGGGTCCGACACTGCCATCGGCAGCGTTGGGACCGAACCTCTGGTGCCGAGCGGGACACATCGGTGCCGGTCCCGGCTTCGCTACCAGTGGCTCCTCCTCACACTCCACCTCGGCTACCTCCTCTTTCATTACCCCCTCCTTTTACGACCAAGTCTCACTATAGCTCGGTGGTGCTGAGGGCTCGGTGGCTGGTACCACAATTACCTCAGCTGGAATCGGCTGTTTTGATTCCTTTAAAAAGTCCATGTGACTGGCTTTCGGGCTGACGAGACACAGTGTAGTGGCGCTTCTTCGTTTCCAAACAGGCAGCCACTGAGCTGTGGGGTTTTTAACAACGAGTAGACGCGTGTCGAAATAAAACGTTCCCAAACGTAGCTTTGTCTTTTAAACTGTTTACTATAGCACTTAACAAACGGAATTACAAAGCAAACACGTATAAACGAACACAGTCAAAAACTGTACTGCTCCAAACCTCACAGCTTCTGCCTCCTTCAACCACGTGCAGTTTAAACTGTAAAATGGCTGCACCCATGTGTGGCTTAGGGACTGTTCCATTATGGCAAGAATGAAGGGGGTGTCTCGGACTATGCTACTGGAGCAAGAAAATAGGGGGTTTCTTAATACAATAAGTCGGTCAGGTAAATTAACTGTATTATGCCATTTAACCACTATTTTAAAGTATTTTCTTAAGCTTTTATGGCTCTTACATTCCGGCCCCTAATTGACTAGGCACATGAAGCATATCAATTACTCAAACATTAAGAGTCATAAACTAATGAGTTCAACATATTTACAATATAAGTGTCCACTTTTTTCGTTCGGGAACCTTTCACGCTGCTTCTTGTAGCAGGCAGAGCTTTGTGATCGGTCTTTCCAGGGTACTGGTCTTGGTTTGCAAACAAACGCGACGAACGACGCCTCTGGAGTCTGGCATGGTCTTAATTATTTTTCCCATCAACCAAGAATTTCTAGGGGCTGAATCATCCACAATTAAGACAATGTCTCCGACAATGAAGTTCCTCTTTATTTTGGACCATTTTTGACGCTCCTGTAGCAGAGGTAAGTATTCTCTTGTCCATTTGGTCCAGAAAAGGTCTGACATATACTGAACTTGCCTCCACTTCCGACGGGCATACAGATCTTCCTTTTTGAAGACTCCCGGGGGCATGGCTGGCTGTGTTTTCAACAACAACAGGTGGTTCGGAGACAGGGCTTCGAGGTCATTGGGATCATCTGATGTCTTAGTTATCGGTCGGTCATTAATGATGGCTTCGACCTCGCACAGAACGGTTTGGAGTCCCTCGTCGTCAAGCGCTTGCTGCTTCAGTACAGAACTGAGTAGTTTTCTTACGGTGCATATCTGTCTTTCCCAGACACCTCCATGGTGGGATGCAGCCGGAGGATTGAAGATCCACTTAATTCCTGTTTGCATCATGGCTTCCTGTATTTTAAGCTGATTCCAACCTTCAATAGCTTCCCGTAGTTCTCTCTCCGCTCCGACGAAATTAGTGCCATTATCAGAACGCATAATGGACACCTGTCCTCTTCTACAGACAAAGCGCCGCAAGGCGTTAATACAGGAATCAGTGTCAAGCGTGTGTGCCACCTCAATATGAACAGCTCTGATGGTCAAACAAGTGAAAAGCACACCATATCTCTTGACAAGGCTCCGTCCTCGCTTTACCTCGAAAGGCCCGAAATAGTCCACCCCTACGTTTGTAAATGGGGGCTTGTCTGGTAACAAACGGTTTTCAGGCAGGTCTGCCATTTTCTGCTCCCCAGCTCTAGCGTGTAACCGTCTGCAAACAATGCATTCAGAGAGTATTTTTCTTATTACGGAATTAGCTCCTGGAATCCAGTATCTTTGTCTTAGCTTCGCAAGCACGTGATTCCTCCCACTGTGTCCAATACTCTGGTGTATATGCTGAAGAATGAGGGTAGCAACCCGGAGGTCCTTAGAAAGGATAGCAAGATGCTTGGCCTCCTCTGGCATAGCAGATTTGTTTAGTCTCCCTCCCACCCTCAGTACTCCATCTTGCAGTGTAGGGTCCAGCTTGTAGATATGACTACCTTTCTTGATTGGAGTATTTCGCTGTAGAGCTTCGATTTCTTCTGGGTATCTTTGTCTTTGACTGAAGCGAACTATCTCCTTCTCAGCCTTGGCCAAATCCTCCACGGTCAATGAATTCTTGCCCAATGTGGTCTTGTGATGATGCGTATACTGCTGTAGAAGCATTCTCTGCTTATCAGGGTTACTTTCAGACTGACTGATAGTGGCTCGGTACTCTTTTCTCTTACCGCTCAGGTGTAGCAGCAACTCTTTCAACCTTAGAAACCATGCAACTGCTTTCCTCAACTGGTGCCATCCTGAGAAATGGTTAACAAGCTTGTTCACTGTGTCAAAGTTCTCTTTTGTATTTATGAGATTTACTGTGACTGATCTCTTGACTTCGACGTCGTCTTCAGCAATCTGACTTGGCATATCTGGTCTTTCTGGCCATGATCTCTCTGTTTCCAGCAGATAACTTGGACCTTGTATCCAAGTTTCACTCCTCATGAAGTTTTCGGCCTTCAATCCTCGTGAGGCTTGATCTGCTGGGTTTAATGAGGTGTTTACGTACCTCCATTGAGATGGTTGTGTAGCTTCTCTAATGGATGAGATTCTGTTTGCTACGAAGGTCTTGAAGCGTATCTTCTCGTTCTCTATATACTTCAGCACCGTCGTGCTATCCATCCAGAAGACAGATTCTTCTAATGGGAGCTGTAACTCTTTCCGCATCACCTGGTCAACTTTAACTGCAACAACCGCTGCCGTCAATTCCAGTCTCGGGATGGTGGCCTGCTTCAGCGGAGCCATCCTGGATTTCCCCATGAGGAAGGCACAATGTTTCTGGCCCTGTTGATTTGTCAGCAAGAGGTAAGTAGCCGTGCCATAGCCGTCCTCACTGGCATCCGAGAAATGATGTAGTTGAGCCGTCTTTGTAACTCCAAAACTCGCGAGCTTGATGCATCTACTGACGTTGAAGCTAGAAAGTTGTTGCAAATCTGTCAACCATCTGTGCCATCTCTGAGCTTGACCTTCTGGGATATCTTCATCCCATCCTCTCTTGTCTCTACACAGCTCTCGTAGCATCAGCTTCACCGGCAGAATGAGTGGTGCCAGGAATCCAAGAGGGTCGTAGATGGAACTGACCACGGAGAGAATCCCTCGTCTTGTGGATGGTCTTTCGTTCACCATTATCCTGAAGTTGAACGTGTCTGACTCGATGCACCATTGTACACCAAGAGCTCTCTCGATAGGAAGGACATCGTGGCTCAGGTCCAGATCTTTGACTTCAGTGGCTCTTTCCTTTTCTGGGATAGAAGCTAGAACTGCTCTGCTGTTGCTTATCCACTTAGTCAGATGGAATCCTCCATTCGAACACAGAGTTCTAAGGTCTCTTGACAGTGCGATGGCATCGTCTTCTGTTGACACGGACTTCAGACAGTCATCGACATAAAAGTTTCTGAAGATTGTCTCCACAGCCTCTGATGGTGCTTTGCCTTTGCCATCTTCTGCAGTTTTTCTGAGAGCGTAGCTTGCACAGCTGGGAGATGATGTGGCTCCGAACAAGTGTACGGCCATTCTACATTCCACCATCGCTTGACTAACGTCGCCATCTGGCCACCAAAGGAAGCGCAGAAGATCAGCATCTTCATCAGGGATTCTAACTTGGTAGAACATTGATTCTATGTCTGCCATCATGGCAACGAGCTCGTGTCTAAACCGAGTCAAGACGCCAATGAGGGTATTAGTAAGATCAGGACCTTGAAGCAGCTGGTCATTCAGTGAAGTTCCTCTGAATGAGGCGGCGCAGTCAAACACTACACGGATCTTTTTCTTCTTTGGGTGATACACCCCGTGATGAGGAATGTACCAGACTCTTCCATCGTCTCTGTTCAACTGTTCCTCGGGCACCTTTACAGCATAGCCTTTCGCTATGATGTTTCTCATGAAGTCTTTGTAGTCTTCGTGAAAGTCAGGGTTCTTGTTCAGCTTTCTCTTTAGACTGATGGCGCGCTGCTCTGCTATGCAGCGATTGTTCGGCATCTTCGCGGTCTGTCTTCTCAGTGGCAAACCAATGTGATAGTGGCCATCAATGAACTGTGTAGACCTTATCATCAAACCCATGAACTGATGGTCTTCTTGTGACATCTCTGTCTTTTCCTCACAGCTGCGTTCTGAGAAGTCTGCGTTGAACTGCTGTATCAACAGCTCTTCAATGCTTGCGATAGAGATGCGATTAACTGTGACGTTTTGTCGTTCCTCCTTGTTCGACTTGTGGCCATCATCTCTCCTTACCGTTCCATTGACTACCCATCCAAGGGCTGTCCTGATGGCGTAGGGTCCGTCATCCTTGCTGTTTATCACCTGCCATGGCTCCATAGTTTTGTAGGCATTGGTTCCAATTAATAGGCCAATTTCTGCTTCAATGTATGGGAGACGCACCTTTTCTAGGTAAGGCCATCTATCCACGTCCTTCTGCAGGGCTAGGTTCCCTATTCTAACAGGAATCTCCCTCTGTGTGAAAACATTAGGCAGGTCTATGAAGTCCTTCTCTTCAAGTCCACACACTTCTAGGTATGACAGGATATAACTTTGCATTGACTTCTCATGACCCATGGTGCGTAATAGGATTTCTGTTCTTCTGCCTCTAACGTTCAGCTGTCGCATGAGTGATTCTGTGCAGAACGTCGCTGAGCTACCTGGATCCATGAAGGCGTAAGTCTCCACAAGCTTCTCGCTCCTCTTAGACTTGATCTTTACTGGTACGATGGCAAGAATACAGTCACTGTCACCAGCCCCAGTGAGTCCACAAGTCTTTGGTTCTAGCGACACCAGAGCACTTGAAACAACCTTCTCGTCGGTATTGTTTTCTTCACTCGTCTTAGAGACTTGTTCTTCTTTATGGATATGCAGCAGGCTGGGATGTTTCCGAGTGCACTCTCTGCATGTTGTCCTTTGCTTACAGTTTCTACTCAGGTGCCCCTGAGAGAGACATCCAAAGCATAGGCCGTTGCACTTCAGGAATTCAATTCTGTCCTTATGTGGCTGTGCTTTGATGTCGCTGCAGAAATCCAATGTATGATTCTTCTGGCAGAATAAGCATGGCTTCTGAAAGGCATTAGCAGACGTCACTGTGCTGCTCTTTTTGGGAGATGAGTTCTGGGGCCTTTCTTCCTCGGCCTGGGTGACGATAGTTGCAAAGCTGCTTCCCCTGGAACCACCTTTCCTGAGAGTCTTTGATTCAACAGGCTTGGCTTTCACTCTTCCATCGGTGGTCGGGCTGACATCTTGGATGTTTCCAAACAATGGGTCCCTAGCAATTTTAGCCTGTTTGTCTATGAAGTTCACTAAGTCTGCAAACCTGGCTCTACTTTTCCGTCTCTCCATTATCTCAAAGGCTGTTCTTCTCCATTGTTCTCTCATCCTGTAAGGAAGCTTAGAGATGATTGTTAAGTCTGTGGGTTGTATTGTAAATAATACACAGACTCCAAGATTAACAAACAAAACAGGTCTTTACTATTCAGAGGTTCAGGCGATTCCTGCCCTAGTTAACATATCCCAGCCCTTATATACTGGTGTGGTCACTATCGGTATTACAGTATACATGAGCCAACAAATAGTGCCACACCTAAAATAGTGCTCTTAAAGGCGAACGGTTACATTCAATAGTTCCCTTAAAGGTAAACGGGTACATACACTACAATCCTCCCTTTTTTGCTTTTTACTTACAGAATCCCGTTAAACATACAATCTTCAACTTTATATAAACAGTTTGCAGATATACTCTCGATGGAGTCAACGTCATATAACAATTTACAGATATACTCTCGATGGAGTCAACGTCATATAATTTCATGTTTAACATAACATAATAACATATATAACTTCATGTCAAAACAGATCACAGATTCAGTCTCTGCGGAAAACAGTTCACAGATTCAGTCTCTGTGGTGTAGTCGGTTCACATTGCTGGAGTGACTCATTCAATAGTCCTTCCATGGATTTAACAGTTTGAACTTCCGAACTGATTTGGCTCCGTTCGGAGGGACCACGTGTGTGATCTGGTAGAGGTGATAATGGTTCAGATGGGTCATCTTCTGTTTCGACTTTTCCTTTTCTGCTTCTTGGAGACTCTCTTGGCTCCACTGTCAGCTGCCAGCTGCATGCGTAGTTCCTCCTTCTCTTCCTCCTTTTTCCGTAGTAGAGCCACCTTCTCCCGATGTTCCGTAGACTTTTGGTGCTCCTCCATGATTTCTGCACTTTGGGAGTCGAAGTTACAAGCTGGGCAGGACAGGACATCGTAATATTCGGTGTAGTCCACCAGGTCATGGCAATATTCGGTGTCGTCCTGAGCTAGGCCAGCGAGAGGGTCGTCTATTTCCTCCATACCCAGCTGGACGTTAGCCAGCTCTTGTTCCAAATCCAGACATCTTTCCTGAAGAGACTTCTTCATGTGTGCCTCTTCATCCAGCTTTTTCTGGGCTTTCAGCAAGTCGTTTACTAATGACCTCATTTGTGATTTTAATACTTCAACTTCCTTTGGAGATTGATTGATCGGACTATTCAATCCCTCTACCGGAGCAGCTGTTTCAGCATTCTGTTGTTCTACATTGACGTGAGTCAGCGTACTTTTGGTATCCAAGGGTTGCTCTGCTGCCATCTTCTCAGTCTGTGTTGCAACCTCAGCTATTTCAATAACTTTTGAGAGCTCCAAACCCCTCTCCTCTTCCACCACTAATGTTTCATCTATGGATGGAATCTTTACTGATGAGGCAGCCTTGGCCTGGAGCTCATCAAACATTTCCTGCAGCCTTTGGACTTCTTGCTCATGTTCAACCTTTAGTTGTTCATATGCTTCTACTGAAACTAGCTTTTCGGGGGTTGCCGAGTTAATCACCTCCAGAATTGTAGCCTGGGCCTGTCCATACTGTTCTTTCAACTTCTCACACTCTGCTTGTAAGGAGTCGTAGAGAAGGACTGGAATAAAATCCTGGCTTCCTGAAGATTCCTCTGCAATTGGTTTTTTTGCAATTTCCTGTTGGAGTTCAGCCAAGGCTGCTATGCTATCTGCCTCTCGAAGTCTCACTGCCATCAATTCTTCTTTATTCTTGCAGTCTATCTCAGCCATTTCCCATTTACTCTCATTTAACTGAGTGAGTAGCCCCTTATTCTGGGCTGAGAGATATTGCACCTTCTCATGTAGACCATAGCACTCCTTCTCTGCTCGACATAGCTGATTTCTGCTGATTTGGTTCTGTGTTTCAAGTTCCAACATCCTTTGCTTAGCTTCTTTCAGTTTCGCCTCAATAATCCCCTCTCGCAACATGTCCACATTATTCACATCAGGTAAAGAAGCGTTTCTCTTTTCCATGTCCAAGATTTGTTCCTGCATCTCCTTAAGAGCACACTGCGATTCAACTTCTCTTAACCTTGCCTGCACTAGCTCCGTCTCCAATTGCAGAACAAAATCCTCAGTGTAGCGTGGTTTGCCCTTCTGCTGTATCTCTAGATCATGCAAATATTCTAACTCCTGAACATCATAAGGGAGATGTGATCGGTAATTGGTCACGATGGCTCTATGGTCGCTCTCTGCTTGAGCCAGTAGGTTCTGTTGTCTTTCCAGACTCTCCCATTCGGTGTCATAGAGCTTTTTCATTGTTTTCATCTCTTGTACGAGGCGGTAACTTAATTGTTCTAATTGTTGTCGTACTTTGAAATAACGTTGAGTTCGAGCCCGGTGTTCCTCCGTAATGCATATGTCTGTAACTTGAACAGACTCAGAATTCTCTGTCTTTATGCACGCCATCGATTTTCCAACCTTAGTCCGTGAGTTCATGTTAACCTTGTTTCTCATACGTAAGCTGGACTTATCGTCTTCCGGCTCGGAGTCTGAGCTGCTTGTCTGCACCGAGTCCTCACTCGTCATTGCTTGTAGGTAGTGCCATTCCATGTCTATTTTCCTGATCCACTCCCGTCCTAGAAGTGGTGGTCCTCCCTCAGGTAATACGTACAAATTCATTCTTGGGTGTACTTTACCCCTATCTCTCACCTTGACTCTTATTTTCCCCATGGGGTATACGTTATGCCCCGTGTATGTCTGTAATACGAACTTGGTATTTCTTAAGGGTATGTGAGAGAATAGCCGGTGGTAGTCCTTTTGGTTGATGACTGATACAGCTGATCCCGTGTCCAGCTCCATTCGTACTTGGACTCCAGCTATTTTTAGTGTGACCCAGATCGTCTGTAGATCAGTTACTTTACCCACATTGTGGATTCTCAGACTATCCAGCTCCTGGCTGTTTGGGTCTGAGTCCGAATTTTGTTCGTCTGAACTCTTTTCAGCCACCTGATGTACCTTGTTGTACTTTTCTTGTGGTGGTGGCTTCCTTTGCTTGTTGGTCTTCTTTCCGGACCTGCATACCCTCGCGATGTGACCCAGTTTGCCACATTTCCTGCACTCTTGGTTCTTAAACCAGCACTGATTCTGGTCGTGCGTTGTCTTTCCACAACGGTAGCATTTGGAAGTGCTTGCAGTAATTTGGTCCACCCCGAGTGCCGCCGCCTTTAGCTGCATTTCCGCCATTCCTTTCGCTGCGGCTTCGTGCGATGAAGCTATGAGGACAGCCCTGTCCAGTGTGAGGTCGTTTTCTTCCAGAAGTCGCTTCTGCGTTCCTTCTTTGGCCAAGCCGCATACGAACTTGTCCCGCAGCGCCTCTGTCAAATTCCCTCCAAACTGGCAGTATTTCGCTAGCTTACGCAGTTCGACTAAGTATTCCGCATTGCTTTCATCTTTCCTCTGGGTTCTTGCGTAAAATTTAAATCGTTCAGCCAGCATCAACGGTGTGGGGTTCAAGTGATCCTTCAGCACTGCTACGATCTCTTCGAAGGTCTGGTCCACTGGTTTTAACTGGTGCTATTAGATGTTTCAAGAGCCCGTATGTTTTTGCTCCCATCGAATTTAACAAAGTTATTGCCTTGTCGTCATCCTCAATTTCGTTGGCTATGCAATATATTTCTATGCGTTCCACATACGTGGCCCAGTCTTCTATTTCAGCATTAAAATCATTAATATTTCCTCGCTTAGGCATCTTCTTCTCTTCTTGAGAACAACACAAGTATTGCTTTACTTATTCTTATTTTTCCTCTCTTCTTGAGAACACACCCGCATTTCTGAAAATTCTTCTTAATTTTCTAAGATGGCGGTTTCCCGCTTCTGTCTTCTTCCCCAGCAGTTTCCCCGCGAAAAATGGCGGCTTTCCCGTGCTTCTCGCTCTCCCCGCCCACTTCAATGGCGGTTTTCCCGCGCTTGGCGGTCTTCACCCGACCCCCGACGCTGTCTTTCAGCCCGAGTGCGGCCCTTATCTCCGCCGCGATCGATGGCCCGCGCTGTTCACCGCGGCTCTCGCGCCTTCAGTGTCTGCCGACTCTGCCCTACCAGCCCGAGTGCGGCCCTTATCAGGGATTGCGATCGATGGCCCGGCTGCGCCCCTCACTTCAAAGCGGCCCGGCCCTTATCAGTGGATGCGATCGATGGCCCGCGCTGCGCCTCTCGCCCGAAGCGGCTCTCGGCCCTTATCGCTGGTGCGATCGCTGGCTCGCGAAGCGCCTCCCGCTCGAAGCGGCTCTTGCTCGCTCCCTCTCGGGCTCTGGCTCACCCGCTCGCGCGGCTCTTGCTCGCTCCCTCTCGGGCTCTCGCTCAGCGGATTCAAACGCCTCTCCCCGACCTCCCGCAGTCCGGCCCTTTCCTCCCCGGCTGCGGCTGATTCTTCGCGGGTTATTTAGTTATTTATTTATTTATCGCCACCGCGCCTTGTGATCCCGGTCGCTGTCCGGCCTTTTTCACCCCCTCGATCGTGGTGGTCACTGCCCTTATCCTCCGGATATTTTCCACACTTTCACCTACTCACAGTCGTTGCGGTCGCCGGTTGCTTTCTTTTGTTAGTTGATCGACGCACTCCGCACCATGGTAAAAGGGTAGTTGTGCCTGTTGCTGATGAACTTTCGTTGCTAGTCTGCTTCCTGTCTGTTGCTGCAGCCTCGTGTGTTCTTCCAGCAGCACGACGAAGGCGGTTGCCTCACTTCGACGCTCCTTAGTAGCTTAGGAAGTACTGTTGCCACAGGGTACGATCGTCCTCGTCGCCATTGTTAAGTCTGTGGGTTGTATTGTAAATAATACACAGACTCCAAGATTAACAAACAAAACAGGTCTTTACTATTCAGAGGTTCAGGCGATTCCTGCCCTAGTTAACATATCCCAGCCCTTATATACTGGTGTGGTCACTATCGGTATTACAGTATACATGAGCCAACAAATAGTGCCACACCTAAAATAGTGCTCTTGAAGGTGAACGGTTATATTCAATAGTTCCCTTAAAGGTAAACGGGTACATACACTACAATGATGATTCTCATAGTCGTAGGATTGTCCATCTCTTCCATGAATTCAACATCCTCCATGGTGTTGCGACATCCTATGAGGAAAAGAACATATGCGTTCAATGCCTCTCCGTCCTCCGATCTGATCTGTGGCCACTTGGTAGCCTTTTCGATATATGCAGTGGCTATCTTCAGCTCATTACCATAGTGCTCCTGCAGCAACTTCCTGGCTTCTATGTATCCCCGGTCCGGTCTCATGTGTTCACAGCTTCTGACCAGGTCTTGTGGTTTACCACTGGTGTACTGTCCCAGGTAGTACAACTTATCACTGCTGCTCTCTGTTTTGGAGTCAATGGCTTGTTCAAAGGATCTGATGAAGGGCTTATACTTGAGTGGGTCGCCTTGGAACACTGGTATGTCTCTTTGAGGGAGTCGAAACAGATTCTGATGTTTTACAAGCATCTCTGTAATTTCGTTCTGACGTTGCATCACTCGGTATAGGCTTCTCCCTGTGTCTTCAGGCCTCTGGTGGTCATCAGCAGGGTCTAGTCTAGACCGTCTGATGTCTGGGGTAACATCACGTGCTCCTGTTAGTGGAAAGGCCACTCTTCCACGCTGAAATGCCAGGGGATTGCCTTCGGGCTCTGTTGTAACTCTTGAAGGTGCCCTGGATCCAACTCTATGTGACAACGTTGACTGGCAGTGGCTCCCGCCATCCCGTGAGCCTTCATAATCTTTGTACGCACTCAACCTGGCATCTGAGACCTCGATAGCTGTTTTTATCTCCAGCTGTTCTTTCTTTGCCTGCACCTGGGCCCGTTGGGCCTGCAGTTGGGCCTCTTGGACCTGCAGTTGGGCCTCTTCCCGTTCAAGAGCTTGCTTCTCCGCTAAAGATGCTGCGCGCGCCATCAACGCCGCCCGTTCGGCCTCCACTCTCATGCGTCGCGACGAGCTTGTGGTAGAAGCGACTGACCTGCGTCCAGAAACAGAGCTACCTTCTTTTCGATTTTTGCTCGGTCTGGCGGAAGTCTCTGAACTGCTATCGTCTGGTCCGACTGCATCGTCAACTTTATCTTTCTCTGCTGTATCAGCGTCTTGACGAATCTTTAACATCCACTGTTCCGTGGCCTTGATATAGTACTTAATGCTGGTTGATTTAAGATCAAACCAGTTGTGCTGATCAGCGTTTCCCTCTTCTTCAGGCAGAAGTGCTAATACATCTTCATTGAGTACATTAAATTCTTCATGCAGCTTGGAGAAATCGTAATACATCATTTCTTCAGCTTTCTTAATATTAGCATTATCTTCCATGAGATGGTCGATTATCTTCATTTTTCCAGTTATCTGAGCTAATTTAGCCTTCCTTGCACCTATGCTTCTATGTAACTTCTCTTCCATTGCCTTTGGGGTGAGCTTTATTTCCCTCTTTTGGCCAGCAATCTTTCTGGCTGATGGAAGCTCCTGGCTCCGTAAGGCCTCGGCCATTTTACCCGCAGCTCTTATTTAGCTTCTCAATAGAATGAACAAAGCAAGTAGCAGTCACTGTACCTTCGCTTTCTTATATTGTCGTCTGGCTCCGTGACCATTCGGGTATACGTTCGCCGACGATTCCGTCCCTTCCTTCTTAGGGAGCTAGTTTTTGACTAATGTAGTGGCGCTTCTTAGTTTCCAAACAGGCAGCCACTGAGCTGTGGGGTTTTTAACAACGAGTAGACGCGTGTCGAAATAAAACGTTCCCAAATGTAGCTTTGTCTTTTAAATTGTTTACTATAACACTTAACAAACGGAATTACAAAGCAAACACGTATAAACGAATACGGTCAAAAACTGTGCTGCTCCAAACCTCACAGCTTCTGCCTCCTTCAACCACGTGCAGTTTAAACTGTAAAATGGCTGCACCCATGTGTGGCTTAGGGACTGTTCCATTATGGCAAGAATGAAGCGGGTGTCTCGGACTATACTACTGGAGCAAGAAAATAGGGGGTTTCTTAATACAATAAGCCGGTCAGGTAAATTAACTGTATTATGCCATTTAACCACTATTTTAAAGTATTTTCTTAAGCTTTTATGGCTCTTACACACAGCATGCCTCTTGCCTTAACCAGGGCCGTTCTTAGGTCCTCTATGGTCTTTTGGCAGGGTCCGTGGTCTGTGCTCTCAAACCCGTGCTCGAGCGCCAGATTGTAAGCTGCCTTAACCTCCACCATTCTCTCCTCCTGCGCTCTTAGCTGTTGTGCGAGGCAGGTGCTTTTCTCCCGTATCCTCATTTCATTAATCTTTGCCTCAGTAACCTGGCACTCCAGGTACTCTATCCTAGCCTGATGTTGACTAGCTACCACTTGGCATTCCTGATTCAGCGCGTGAAGTGCTGTGATGAGTTTTTCCCCACCCATGGCCTTTTCCTCTATCTCTGCTGCCTGAGTTGTGATCTCGGCTGCCTGTGCTGCAATGACCCGGTCCAAGATCTGGACCTGCTTCTTGTAACACATCAGCCACTCTGCCTTTTCCACTGACTTCTTATGCTCTTTGCTCTCTGTCCACCTGATGGCTGCGTCCACTGGACGCCCAACCAGCAAGAGATCGGAAATCCATGCTTAGTGAGATTTACCTTGCCAAAGACATAATCTGCTATCCTCTCATCCATTGCATTTCGACCATTCAAACTTGGATCTATTACATTGCAATCCTGCTGCCAGAGTCCTGCCGCAGTCGACATTTTCTGTAAGGGGTTTTCCTTGAGAGATTTCCCTGAGGTTTCTCTCTCTAGAGGCCTCTCTCTCTTGCACAGTAAAACCTTCAGTGGTTCGGCCCACTCGCCCCTTAGATTCTATACTCTGAATTAGGCGCAGGATCTACAATGTAGAGAAAACTCTTGTCGACCAAGTTTGATGAAACAAAATGAAATTTTATTGCATAAGGAAAAGTATCAAATCAAATGCAAGCAGATAAGGGAGTACATGGGAGGGAAAAACACACAAACAATCATAACGACACGATACTAACTAACGCAAATACAGGCATCTTATGCTCTACAACGATCATCATGAAATAAGGAAACACACGGAACATCGAGGGACAACAACTCATGTTAATTGTACCCTTAAATCCACCCCCTTATTAAACCTATCTAGATCTGATTGTGAAGGGCCAGAAACATGCTCACCAATCCCACCAGGAAGTGCAAGGTTTTGAAATCGAGTCTGTGTTTGGTCCTTTCAGGCGTTTCGTCTCCACGTGGGTCGTGGAGCCCCTGCGAGCTGCGCCACACCTCTCTCCTGAGGTGGGGGTCGGGGGCGGCTGGACACCGGCGGGCCTGGATGTCGGCGGGGTCGAGGATCGTCGGCTCGACCCTGGTTAGAGGAGCCTTGGGCTGGCTCCCATCGCTTCTTCAGTTTTTTATCTCTTCTCCCGAGCCGGGGTGGCTGGAAGGTTTCTTCTCTTGGGACCTTTATTTTGTTGTCTCTTCTCCCAAGTTGGGTCGATGGCCTCTCGTTCCGGCAATGGCCCGGGGACGGTCGATGATCTCCTGATGTGCTTCCCCGGGGCGGAACGTCGGTTTCGAGACGGCCTTCTCGATGTTGGCTTTCTTCTTCCTCCTGCGATTGCCTGCTTCTTCTTCTGGGTGTCCGGATTCAAGCTGTGTATCCAACTGCCGAAAAGTCTTCCAGAAATACTTTCTTCCAGAAACCTCCATCTCCCGCCGAAAATCAGGTTAGTCTTTGTTTTACTTTTGGCGGGCTGGGAGCACAGTGGGGTAGTTATTATATTTTAAAATGTCTTAAACGGCTGGTAAAGGCCCATCTCTGGTCTGGAATTACCTTCATTGTTTTTAATGTCCTGCTGATCTCGTTATCTAGTCCTGGGTGCTGTTCTCATGAATATGAAATTGTCCCCTTTTGTCTGGGTCAACATTTAGATGGCCTCTGTCTCCAGGCCGATCTCGACTAGATCTGCATCTAATCCATATGCATACGTGTGGGTCTGGTTTCGTTCTCTCAGAAACGGCTTCCAGAACTTGCTGTAGGTTGAATCCACAAAGCTGTCTGAGGTTGCGCAGGAACCATTTTAAAGTGTCCCAATAAGCTGGTCACATGGTATGGTGGCCATTTTGTATGCCCCTTTTTCTGGGCTTCTTTTAAAACAGTCTTTAAAATCATGGCCTCTTCTGCCATTTGACCCTTATTAATATAAAGTCCAATTTTGCGAATCCTACAGAGGCGGAGCAGGAGCAACAGGTTACCAGGCAATTTCACCGGCTCCGTGTAGACTGTCAGACCCAGGAGGAGAAGGGGGGGCAGGAGTGAAAAATCATAAGAAATAGGAGCAGCAGTAGGCCATTTGGCCCCTCGAGCCTGCTCCGCCATTCAATGAGATCATGGCTGATCGGACCTTGGCCTCAACTCCACTTTCCTGCCCACTCCCCATAACCCTTGACTCCCCTATATTTCACAAATCTGTCTATCTCCGCCTTGAATATAATCAATGACTCAGCCTCCACAGCTCTCTGGGGTGAGCCAGATCCTACTACCTGGGCACCGCGCTATCATGTATCTGCCGGTCGTTTCCCCAGCAACATATGTGCGCAAGGTTGTCCTGGTAACGGGAGCTAACAGGTAACTCCCCTCACAGCTTAGCTTCTGGATTTCACACTTGGATTAAAGGAAGCCTTCAGTTGCACACCTTGTAGTTTTGAACCATACGGAACTGTTCTAATACCCATCTTATATGCCACACACTTAACCCACATTGAAAATTTGCTATCATCTCAGAAATGTCAAAACTCCTCAAACAGCAGACAAGCAGTTAGCCCCGCCCCCTTCCCCCTGGCTCATCCTGCAGGGTCAGTCAGTCCCTGTCTTACTGGCACGGTCACGCCTCCTTTATGCTTGGCGAAGATTCTGTCAAAACCTCCCTGTCAATCAATCAGTGTCCAGGTCACGGGAGCCCATCCCTTTCCAGAATTGGAGCATTATACGTAGAGGGGCATGGAGCATGCAGGCAGAATTTGCTTTCTTTTCTGTACAGAAGTTCTGGTTTGGAAACAACAGTTCAAACTCGCGGGTTTTCTGAGTTAAATTGCAAGTTCGGGGGAATTTGGAGGTGTTCCTTGACGTGGCCTGGGACTTTAATCGCAACAAGTCAACTACAGGTATTTTATATCTCCCCTCCTATAGTAAACTGTTTAAGCTGTAAATGTTTAATGCAGATTCTGGGTGCAAAACGTATCGACTTGCTCCTTTTCATGTAACATTACTAGCCACAGATTCTGATGCCACCTGAGTATTAAAGGTTCTGGAGTTGGGCAATTGACACCTTCTTCAGAATCAGAGGGAAGGTCCAGAATGGCTGCAATGCCATCAGGTGAACCAGCATCACTGGCACAAGGAGCTTCTCTGACACTATCGGAGGGCTTTTGGTGGCAGTACCTGAGCCAGCTGACCTGGGAAGAGGTCCTTGTCACGGACCCAGGGATTGGCAAGGTCAGAGGACACCAGTAATGCCTGGGACTAGAGTTTCTCATCATAGAAACAAAGAAACATCGAAGATAGGAGCAGGAGTAGGCCATTCTGCCCCTCGAGCCTGCTCTGCCATTTAATGAGATAATGGCTGATCATCCAAACTCAGTACCCTGTCCCTGCTTTCTCCCCATATCCCTTGATCCCTTTAGCCTTCAGAAATATATCTAACACCTTCTTGAATATATTTAATGAATTGGCCTCAACTGCATTTTGTGGTGGAGAATTCCACAGGTTCACCACTCTCTGGGTGAAGAAATTCCTCATCTCTGTCCTAAATGGCTTACCCCTTATCCTTAGACTGTGACCCCTGGTTCTGGACTCCCCTGCCATCGGGAACATCCTTCCTGCATCTAGTCTGTCTAGTCCTGTTAGAATTTTATAAGTTTCAATGAGATCCCCTCTCATTCTTCTAAACTCCAGCGAATATAAGCTCATCGACTCCTTGTACCACATACTATCCCAGGGTCCAGGATTGGCTGATCAGAACAACTAACGTGTACTGACCTGGTTTCAGTTTCCAGGATTTGAGCATTGATGTCTGCACGGTCACTACAGAGAATTGTGCTTTTACGCACTCTGACTTTCACGGGGAATGATACAAGCTGGAATAAACAAACCTTCTACAGCAACATCATTGCTGGTTAGCGCTGTTTCCATTATTCTCACTCCCTTCACTAGGTCTTCTAGCCGGCCACGTACACTCCTAGATAGATCAGCCAGTTAGTCACATTCAGTGCAGCTCCCTTTCCTTCACTTAAACTGGTTGTCCAGCCTCTTGCCTCAAGTTGCCCCAGTTTACAAACCTATTGTGATGTCTGATCTCACTGTGATGCAGTGCGAGGGTCAGGCTTGCCCTGTGATGTCACGGTTTGACCCGTCCAGTTAAAGGGGCCTCACCTTGATGAAACTGTGTTTGGCAGAAACCCTTGGGCTTTTGGTTACGATGACTCGATGCACTAGAATGCAGTAACATGTTTCCACGTGGATGCGAACCAGAGAACTGGGTGCGCGGGTGATGGGCATTGATGGGATTGTTTGCCTTCTCCGTGCCCCACTCTGTGACTATTGTCCACCCTGCAGACTATCCCGAGCAATGCCATGGGAGATCTACCAATGATAAGTAGTTGTCTACATTTACAGAACAGGAAATGAGTACAAAACTCAAGGGCTGGGAGGAGCTGATCAGTAGGGGACCTGAGAGTGGGGCTCAGTAACCATCTGTAAGCAGGTTGCAGGCCTCAGTCTATACCATGGAAGATCAACCAACTACAAAATGACTGTTCCATCCTATGGTGCATCAGTGTTACTGTATCTGTTAAACTGTTCCTATTGCTTGTTATAACTTTCACAAATGATGATACAAGATCAATAGGTTAAGACCAACCTTTCAAAGCTCACAACATTCTCTCTAATCTGCTGGTTGATGGTTTGTGTTCTGCTTGTTTGTGTTCTCTTCACAAAGCAAAGATGTTCAGATGTTCTAACCAACTGCATTCACTCCTAGCTAGATCAGCCAGTTAGTCACAGTCAGTGCAGCTCCCTTTCCTTCACTTAAACTGGTTGTCCAGCCTCCTGCCTCAAGTTGCCCCAGTTTACAAACTTATTGGCCCTGAAATTAGGATCGGGAGCTTGCCGCGCGTGCAAGCCCCCGATCTGCACTCACCCTGCGCGCTGACATCTGAAGCCCGGGCCTGCTTGCATTTCCTGTCACTGGCCCGGTTCAGATGTCGGCGCGCTGTGCTTACCTGATCCAGCGGCGTAGTTAGTGCGATGTGCCGGCTGGGATCAGGTGAGCACTCTGCAGCCAATCAGGGGAGGGGAAACTCATTCATGAGTTTGATAGTAAAGACTGTCAAACTCATGAAAAGTACGGGCTCCAAAAGACTAGTTTAACTTTAATTAAAATTTAAAAAAACATCCCAATAATTAAATAAACTATAAATAACTTTAAAAAACGATTTAAAACAATTAATAAAATTTTTGAAATTTTTTTTTTTACGAATTCGGGTCTAAAAATAAACTTACCTTACTGTACAGTCCTTAAAAACAATGAAGCTGTGGAAAAAATGTAATAATTTTAAATAATAGACCACTTACCTTCAAGAATCCACTACTTACGCCTCCTTTTTTCATTTCCAAAAAGTCCAGGCCCTTGCACACGCGCAAACCTGTCAAAACGAAGGAAGTTCAACGCATGCGCGCAGAGTCCGGCGCGCACGCGTTGGACCTCTTAACCCCTTAGTTCGATGGAGAGGAAATGCCGGTTTCCCGCGCATGCGCTGTGCATGCTGGAATCCGGCAATTCCTCCGGCCACACGCGTGAGTACACCGTCCGTACTCACGCGTTGGGAACGGAATTACTGGCCCATTGTGATGTCTGATCTCACTGTGATGCAGTGTGAGGGTTAGGCTTGCCCTGTGATTTCACGATTTGACCCATCCATTTATAAGTGGCACCTCTCAATGAAACAGTGATTTCCTTGGGCTTTATTTAGGTTACAATGACTTGATGCACTAGAATGCAATAACAGGTTTGCATGTCGTTACGACCCAGAGAACAGGTGTGCGGGTGATGGGATGGTTTGCCTTTTACCAATGATGTTAAATAATTGTATACATTTACAGCAACAGGAGTAGGCCATTCAGCCCCTCAAGCCTGCTCCACTATTTAATTGGATCATGGCTGATCTGTACATCAACTCCAATTACCTGTCTTTGATACATAACCCTTGATCAACTTAGGAACATAGAGTGGGCCCTTCAGCCCCTCGAGCCTGTTCCGCCATTCATTTCGACCATCCTTAATCTATCAAAGACATTACCATAGACATTATTTACTCTATCAAAACACTTCATGATTTTAAACACCTCTATCAAATCTTCTTCTAACCTTCTCTGCTCTAAGGAGAACAACCAGCTTCTCTATTCTCTCCATGTAACTGATTTGCCTTTAACAAAGCCGTGTTAAAGGCTCACTGGCCTCCCGATCTGCAAAATGGATTGTCGCCACCTGCATTAGTGCCTGGAATAAACAGCAACAGGGAGAGCTGGCGTGAAGCAGCAGGAAGCCGGCTCCAGCGACGTTATTTAACGAGATCATCAGTAATAAGTCACAGCTGTAGGTTAGTGGAGTTTCAGTGCTTTCTTGTCAGTTTCACACAGTCTCATTCTGTAATTTCAAGGTTATTTAGTATCAGGAGTGTTATGGCAACTAAAAAGTAGCTACATTTATTCTTAAAAAAATCAAATTGCCACACTTGGTTACATTAATGGGGGCTGTACTGGCAGTTGACCTCGCCCTCTAGGATCTATGGTGGATGGAGCAAAGGCAGCGAGAAAGACTGCAACATGTGCCCAGAGGGAGGAAGAGGATCATCAGGGCTCTCAACACAAGGCCTTACCCGCTGAGGGTATTCCGAGAGCACTTCTCCTATCTCCAATTAAGCAAAGAGCAGTGTATTAGAAGGCTCCACTTCACCAAGGAGGCGGTCACAGAACTCTGCCATCTCCTGCAACCAGATTTCCAGCCTCAGATCAGGGCGATCACGACTCTCCCAGTGGCAGTCAAGGTCACCGTCACACTCAATTTCTTTGCAGTGGATCCTTCCAGTCTGCAACAGGAGATATAGCTAACATCTCGCAGTTCACTGTCCATCGCTGCATCTGGGAGGACACAGAGGCTCTTTAAAGTAGGAAAACAGACTACATTTCCTTCCCCATCATTAGAGATTAGCAGGATGAGCGTGCATGTGGCTTTGCCAGGATAGCAGGATTCCCCATGGTGCAGGGTGCTATTGACTGCACCCACGTGGCTTTGCAGGCACCGCATAGCAATCCTGATATCTTCCCTAACCGCAAAGATACTACTCACTTAACGTGCAGTTGGTGTGCGACCACAGACAGCTAAGTCTCAATGACAATGCCCACTTTCCTGGCAACAGCCACGATGCCTTCATCCTGCACCAGACTGATGTTCCAGCACTCTTCCAGCCACCACATCAAGCTCGCGGTTGGCTGGTCGGAGACAAGGGCTATCCGCTCTCCACCTGGCTCATGACTCTCCTTTACAACACCAACTCTCCTGCCTAGCACTCATATAATGAGAGCCATGCTGCCACCAGGAACATCATCGAGCAGACCATCAGGTTGCTCAAGCAACGGTTCTGCTGCCTTGACCACTCGGGAGAAGCCCTCCAGTATTCGGCTGAGCGGGTATCCCATTTCGTGGTGGTCTGCTGCATGCTCCACAACTTGGCCAACATGAGGGCCCAGCCCTTGCCACCAGGGATTGTGGGACAACCTCAGGAGGAGGAAGAGGGAGAGGAGGAGGACAAGGGGGAAGAGGAAGATGAGGAGGACAACGAGGAGGATGAGGAGGAGGAGGAACAGGAGCGAGGGAGGAAGCAACCACTCAATCGGCCTTCCGGATCACCTCATCAAACTGCAGATTGAATGAATTAAACCCCAAATCCCATTGCTCACCACATCCCCATCACTCCATCCCTGTTGCAGGCCATATCACAGCGCAAAGCTGAAATGAAACACACTACAAAAGAATCCAAACTGAATTAATAAATTTAGCAAAAATCAATGAACAAATATTTACACCAAAATATTAACTATTCACCCTTGTGCAATCTCTTAGTGCCTCTCGTTACGAAGTGTTGGCCCAATGGCTGCAGCAGGGCAGGTGGAAGACTGCAGAGTGTCCATGCGGGAGACTTCAGATGGCCTTGCAGGAGGCCCTCGACTATTTCCCAGCTGTGGACTGCACCACCTCAGCATGGGCGGCAGCATTCTGGGTTGGCTGGTTAACAGGCAGCAACAAGGGCAATGGCGAAGTGGCAGTGTTGGGAGCAGGAATGCTGTCATCCTGAGAGAGGACAGCAGGTTCTTGCTGCACTGACCCACTGCCACTCCCACAGGACAGCATCTCAGCATCCCTAGCAATCTGTTGGAGCACAGATTGCTGGCCTGCTGCGACACCGTGAATGCCCTGGTCAATGGTGGTCGACCCAGCCATGATGGCAGCAGTCAGAGCTTGTGTGGCATCAAGCTGAGACTGCATGAGAGCAGTCTGAGATTGGATGGCACCAAGCATAGACTGCATAACAGCACTGAGACGTTGCGTCGTTTCCGCCTGTGCTGCAATGGAAGCTGCCAGATCGCTCATCACACGCGGCATCAGGTCTGGGTCACCACGGTCTCTCTGGGAGTCTACCATCCTTTGCAGACTGGAAATGGTGGGCTCCATGGTGTGTGCAGAGCCTTGTGCAATGTTGGAGGCCAACTCCTCCATGCTCCTTACCATTGCCGAGAGGCTCTCAGGCACCCTTGATATTGCACCTATCATCTCCGTGTGCTTGCGCATCACCCTTCTTCTAAAGGCCTTCCCATCGAGAACCTCATCCGAGTCCTGAGCAGCAGAACTCGTGCGTGAACTCGCCCTCCGAGGAGCTGGCCCCCGAGCTACCCTTTCCCCCTGGTCTTGCTGCAGCCCGCTCGTCCCCGGTGCCTCACCCTGTGCAGACCCCACTACTATACTAGCCTCTAAAGAACGCGTAGTGCCACTATCTGAGCTGGTGCCTGCGGGTGAGATATGCAGTGACGCGGTGTGTTCTTCCTCCTCCTCTTCTCCCACCTCGCTCTCAATGGTGCCCTCAGGGACAGGCTGCTCAAGTGCTTGATCATTATCTGAAAGCGTAAAAGCCTCAAGATTTGGGTTAAGGTGAGGGGAGGGGGGCAGGAAGGGAGAAATGCAGCATACAGCATCATTAGCTGGAAAGTGCGAAATGCTTGTGGGGTGAGGGGGAAGTGGGATGTGAGAAGAAGGAGTGGGGATGAACATACCGTTGTTGTCCCCAAGAGGGTCAACGTCGCCGGTGGCCACGGCGCCCACCACCTGGCACCCAATGATTTGCAGCACTCGATTCTCCAGCTCAGACAGTGGTTGGGTGTCGGCTTGTCCCCTGCCTGTGCACTCCTGCTTCCTCCTGTTGTGAGCCATCTTGGCCTGCAAGAGAAAGGAAAGTGTGTGAGTGAGTGTGGAGCAATGTGTTTGAGTGATCTGCCTGCTATAGTTGAATAGCTGTCATTGTGTGCACGGTGTGAGATGTGGGTGTGAGTGTTGGTAGGTAGATTTTGTCAGTGGGTGAATGCAAATTGTTGTTGTTGATAGAGAAACAGAGTTAGCGTTTCAGGTTGGTGACCTTTCGTCAGAACTGGCATCGACCTGAAATGTTAAATATGTCTCTCTCTACAGATGCTGCCTGACTTGTTGAGTATTTCCAGCATTTTCTGTTTATTTCCAGTAATGCCAAACCCACCATCTCATACATCATGAGACAAACTCTTAAATATCTTGAGATTTGGTAAGAAATCATGAGTTGTTATTTTTTGCTTTATAAACCTCATTAGTGGCTTTATTAAATCTCTAACAGGGCACAGCTCTTTCCAAAATTATATTACTGCATCTGAAAATGCTTTACAACATTTAAAAAAAAATCCTAACCATTGTCACCACCCTTCCCGAGTTCGGCTAAATTTTCATTAAAAATCGCGTGTCTCGCGATTAATTCGTGAGAGTTCGCATTACTGGTGAAGCATTACCAAATGGAGCATGGAGAGTGGCACCATGTCCAGTGTGCACTGGGGTACGGAGGTGGCACTGAATTGTTTGGCATAAGTCCATGGCCAATAAACCCCAGGCAACGGGTTCCCAATCTCACCCGTAGGGCAAGTACTCAATGGGGAGAGAGGGAGAGAGAGCGAGGCAGACAGAGAGAGACTGAGACAGAAAAAGATTTAGACAGAGAGAGAGAGTGAGAAAGAGAGTGGACCCATTCCCCCAACCCCAGCCAGAGGGTAGTTCGAGTTCACTGGGGTAGAATTTTGACTTTGTGCAATGGTGTGAAACGGGTGATAGCGAGTCGGGAGCTCGTTTTGCATCTCTCCCATTGACTTCATTATAAGTAAAAATAGGGCGAGGCGGGGGCCGGTTGGATTCAAATCTGAAGCTATTTTTGGTGCAGCAGCAGCAATGCTTGAAATTCTGCCTTTGCTCCAGTGTGGCTACATAGCTACCCCACAGCACCCCCACACCCGCAATACCCGCCCCAAACCCCCAATACCCACCCCAAACCGCCAATACCTGCCCCAAACCCCCAATACCTGCCCCAAACCCCCAATACCCACCCCAAACCCCCAAACCCCAATACCTGCCCCAAACCCCCAATACCCAGCCCACACCCCCAATATCCAGCCCACACGCCCAATATCCAGCCCATACCCCCAATACCCAGCCCACACCCCCAATACCCAGCCCACACCCCCAAAACCCACCCCACACCCCCAAAACCCAGCCCACACCCCAATACCCAGCCCACACCCCCAATACCCACCCCATACCCCCAATACACACCCCACACCCTCAATACCCACCCCACACCCCCAATACACAGCCCACACCCCCAATACCCACCCCATACCCCCAATACACACCCCACACCCTCAATACCCACCCCACACCCCCAATCCCCATCCCACACCCTCAATACCCACCCCACACCCCCAATACCCAGCCCACACCCCAACACACACCCCAATACCCCGACCTTACCCCCAATACCCACCCCAAACCCCCAAACCCCAATACCTGCCCCAAACCCCCAATACCCAGCCCACACCCCCAATATCCAGCCCATACCCCCAATACCCAGCCCACACCCCCAAAACCCAGCCCACACCCCCAAAACCCAGCCCACACCCCAATACCCAGCCCACACCCCTAATACCCAGCCCACACTCTCAATACCCAGCCCACACCCCCAATACACAGCCCACACCCCCAATACCCACCCCATACCCCCAATACGCACCCCACACCCTCAATACCCACCCCACATCCCCAATCCCCATCCCACACCCTCAATACCCACCCCACACCCCCAATACCCAGCCCACACCCCAACACACACCCCAATACCCAGACCTTACCCCCAATACCCACCCCACACCCCCAATACCCAGCCCAAACCACCAATACCCAGCCCACACCCCCAATACACACCCCAATACTCAGGCCATACGCTCAATACCCACCCCACACCCCCAATACCCAGCCAACACCCCCAATACCCAGCCCACACCCCAACACACACCCCAATACCGAGACCTTACCCCCAATACCCACCCCACACCCCCAATACCCAGCCCAAACCACCAATACCCAGCCCACACCCCCAATACACACCCCAATACTCAGGCCATACGCTCAATACCCACCCCACACCAACAATACCCACCCTACACCCCCAATACCCACCCCACATGCCTAATACCCAGCCCATAAGCCCAATACCCAGCCCACACCCCCAATACACACTCCAGATCCCCAATACTCAACTCACACCCCCAATACCCACCCCACAACCCCAATACCCAGCCCACACCCCCATACCCATCCCACACACCCAACACACACCCCAATACACACACCTTACCCCCAATATCCACCCCACACCCCCAATACCCATCCCACACCCCCAATACCCACCCCACACCCCCAATACACACCCCACATCCCCATACCCATCCCACACCCTCAATACCCATCCCACACCCCCAATACCCAGCCCACACCCCAATACCCAGCCCACACCCCCATACCCATCCCACACACCCAACACACACCCCAATACACACACCTTACCCCCAATATCCACCCCACACCCCCAATACCCATCCCACACCCCCAATACCCACCCCACAACCCCAATACCCAGCCCACACCCCCATACCCATCCCACACACCCAACACACACCCCAATACACACACCTTACCCCCAATATCCACCCCACACCCCCAATACCCATCCCACACCCCCAATACCCACCCCACACCCCCAATACCCACCCCACATCCCCATACCCATCCCACACCCTCAATACCCATCCCACACCCCCAATACCCAGCCCACACCCCAATACCCAGCCCACACCCCCAACACACACCCCAATAATCAGATCTTACCCCCAATACCCACCCCACACCCCCAATACCCAGCCCGAACCACCAATACCCAGCCCACACCACCAATACCCATCCCACACCCCCAATACCCACCCCACATTCCCATACCCATCCCACACCCTCAATACCCATCCCACACCCCCAATACCCAGCCCACACCCCCAATACCCAGCCCACACCCCCAACACACACCCCAATAATCAGATCTTACCCCCAATACCCACCCCACACCCCCAATACCCAGCCCAAACCACCAATACCCAGCCCACACCACCAATACACACCCCAGTACTCAGACCATACCCTCAATACTCACCCCACACCACCAATACCCACCCTACACCCCAATAACCAGCCCACACCCCCAATACACAGCCCACAATCCAAAGCCCACCCCACATCCCCAATATCCAGCCCATACCCCCAATACCCAGCCCACACCCCAATACACACTCCAGACCCCCAATACTCACTTCACACCCCTAATACCCACCCCACAATCCCAATACACACCTCACACCACCAATACCCAGACCACACCCCCAATACACACTCCAGACCCCCAATACACACCTCACATCCAAACTTATCATTAGTCTCGGTTGCTCCCCTCATCTTTCAGCCCCAAGGCCCAGTTTCCCTCCCGCAGTCTATCCCCAATCACCCGTTCACCTTTGGACAACATGCTGCCCAGCTGCCACCGCTGGCATGATCCAAGGCCTTTCAGCAGGAGCGGTCGGGTCCGAACTTGCCTCACCCAGTAAAAATTTCAGGCCCGGTACGCCAGCAACAGTTTCAAGCCAGCTTCAGGGGAGGGGGAGAGAGTCAGCACCTTCAGGGGAGGGGGAGAGAGTCATTACCTTCAGGGAATGGGGAGAGAGCCAACACCTTCAGGGGAGGGGGGAGAGAGTCAGCACCTTCAGGGGAGGGGGGAGAGAGTCAGCACATTCAGGGGAGGGGGAGAGTGTCAGAACCTTCAGGGGACGGGGCAGTCACCAACTTTAGGGGAGGGGGGAGAGTCAGAACCTTCCGGGGAGGGGCAGAGAGTCAGCACCTTCAGGGAGGGGGGAGACAGTCAGCACCTTCAGGGGAGGGGGAGAGAGTCAGCACCTTCAGGGGAGTGGGAGAGATTCAGCACCTTCAGGGGAGGGGGGAGAGATTCAGCATCTTCAGGGGTGGGGGAGAGAGTCAGCCCGTTCAGCGGAGTGGGAGAGAGTCAGCACCTTCAGGGGAGGGGGAGAGAGTCAGTACCTTCAGGTGAGTGGGAGAGAGTCAGCACCTTCAGGGGAGGGGGAGAGAGTCAGTACCTTCAGGGGAGGGGGAGAGAGTCAGCACCTTCATGGGAGGGGGGAGAGTCAGCACCTTCAGGGGTCCCTGCCTTCTCCCCATATCCCTTGATCCCTTTAACCTTGATCCAGTGAAGAAATTGCTCTTCATCTCTGTCCTAAATGGCTTACCCCTTATCCTTAGACTGTGACCCCTGGTTCTGGACTCCCCGACCATCGGGAGCATCCTTCCAGCATCTAGTCTGTCTGGTCCTGTTAGAATTTTATAAGTTTCAGTGAGATGCCCTCTCATTCTTCTAAACTCCAGCGAGTATAAGCCCAATCGACCCAATCTCTCCTCATATGTCATTCCTGCCATCCAAGGTATCAGTCTGTTGAATCTTCGCTGCATTCCCTCCATGGCAAGAATATCCTTTCTCAGATAAGGCAACCAAAACTGCACACAATACTCAAGGTGTGGTCTCACCATGGCCCTGTACAACTGCAGCAAGACATCCTTGTTCCTGCACTCGAACCCTCTCGCTACGAAGGCCAAAATACCATTTGCCTTCTTAACCGCCTGCTGCAATTGCATGCTTACCTTCAGCGACTGGTGCACAAGGACACCCAGTTCTCGTTGCACTTCCCCTTCTCCCAATCTATTGCCATTCAGATAATAATCTGCCTTCCTGTTTTTGCCACCAAAGTGGATAACCTCGCATTTATCCACATTATACTGCATCTGCCATGTATCTGCCCAATCACCCAACTTGTCCAAATCATACTGGAGTTTCTTGGCATCCTCCTCACAGCACACACGCCCACCCAGCTATGTGTCGTCTGCAAACTTGGCGATATTACATCTAGTTCCCTCGTCTAGATCATTAATATATATTGGCCCAGAAATTCGGGTCCCCACGGGTGAGTATGCACGGGTTACTCGCCCGTAGGCCCAATGGAAGTGCCGGTTTCCTGCTTGCACTGCGCATGCGCGGGAAACCGGCACTTCCGTTCTTCTGAACGAAGAGGTTCAGTGGTGGAATGCATGCACGGGGGAGGCTGTGCGTGCGCATTGAACTTCATTTTTTTTTACAGGTTTTCCCGGGAAGGTAAGCCTGCAGAATTTAGAAATTTAAAAATCAGGCGTAAGGCCTGCTTTTTACAAGTTAAGTGGTGAATTAATTAAAATTAAAACATTTTTTCCACAGGTTTATTATTTTTAAATATTTAAAGCAATGTAAGTTTATTTTTAGCCCCGTTAGAAAATAAAATTATTTTTTCAGAAATTTTAATTATTGTTTAAAATGGTTATTTCATGTAATTTATAGTTTATTTAAAAAATGTGATTTTTTTTTCAATTTATTTGAAGATTCAGTGTTGTTTTGGGGCCGTAGTATTTATAAGTCTTGACAGCACTTCCTGTCAGACTTATGAATGGAGCATTCCCTGCTCCGATTGGCTCCCCATGGCCCACATGATCTCAGGGGACTCATCGAACTAACTGCATCCCGGGATAAGCAAACACTGCGCGCCGGCAGCTGGACTAGGCCCCGGATCGGAATTCCACGGGGGCCCACAGCTCAACGGCCGGCACGCAAGGTAAGTGCAGATCGGAGGCTTGCACCCGCGGCAAGCCACCGACCCGAATTTCTGGGCCATTGTGAATAGCTGGGGTCCTAGGACCAATCCCTGTGGTTCCCCACTAGTCACTGCCTGCCACTCGGAAAAAGATCCATTTATTCCAACTTTTTTCTTCCTGTCTGCCAACCAGTTCTCTATCCAAGTCAGTACCTTGCCCCCCATCCCATGTGCCTTAACTTTACATGCTAATCTCTTATGCGGGACCTTATGGAAAGCCTTCTGAAAGTCCAATTACACCACATCCACTGGTTCTCCCTTATATATTCTACCAGTTACATCCTCAAAAAATTCCAGTGGATTAGTCAAGCAGGATTTAACTTTTGTATATTCATGTTGTCTATGACCGATCATGTCACTGTTTTCCAAGGAGGGGGGAGAGAGTCAGCATCATCAGGAGAGGGGGAGAGTGTCAGCACCTTCAGGGGAGGGGGGAGAGGCTCAGCACCTTCAGGGGAGGGGGGAGAGAGTCAGCACCTTCAGGGGAGGGGGGAGAGAGTCAGCACCTTCAGGGGAGGGGGGAGAGAGTCAGCACCTTCAGGGGAGGGGGGAGAGAGTCAGCACCTTCAGGGGAGGGGGGAGATAGTCAGCACCTTCATGGGATGGGGAGAGAGTCAGCACCTTCATGGGATGGGGAGAGTGTCATTACCTTCAGGGGAGGGGGAGAGAGTCAGCATCTTCAGGGCAGGGGGAGAAAAACAGCACCTTCAGGGGAAGGGGGAGAGAGTCAGCGCATTCAGGGGAGGGGGAGAGAGTCAGCACATTCAGGGGAGGGGGAGAGAGTCAGCATCATCAGGGAAGGGGGAGAGAGTCAGTAACTTCAGGGGATGGGGAGAATCAGCAACTTCAGGGGAGGGGGAGAGGGGAGAGAGTCAGCACCTTCAGGGGAGGGGGAGAGTGGAGAGACTCAGCATCTTCTGGGCAGGGGGAGAGAGACAGAACCTTCACGGGAGGGCAAGAGAGTCAGCACCTTCAGGGGAGGGGAGGGGGGAGTGTCAGCACCTTCAGGGGAGCGGGGAGAGTCAGCAACTTCAGTGGAGGGGGAGAGAGTCAGCATCTTCAGGGGAGGGGGAGAGAGTCTGTTATAACCGAGTAGTAAGGTCCAATTAATTGATATAAGTGAGACTGCAGGAACTGAAAAGCTTTACTTTTAATTTACACAGAATAAGGAGCGAACAGAGCTCTTACAAGCTCCAGGCATGCACTCTGTATTTCTTACTGCACGAGCAAACCAAGATGGATGATCCTATGATGTCATTCTACCCATAATGTAATTTTACCTTAAGACACTGGTAAATGAACCCCTTAGCATTTGTCTCCCTCTGGTGGATAACTTAGCATTACATCCGAGATTACTATAACCCCCCCCTCTTAAGTTACAACAATTCTTAACAACATTCTTAAAAAGTCCATAAGGAAACTCCTTTAACGATAGTCCATCCTGAACAAATTTAACAGGTCGTGATCAATCGCTCTGGTGGCTTGTGAGTCCTTGTTGAACGTCTTACAGTCAAGTCCCTGCTTGGTTGTGGTAAAGCCACCTGCTGCTCCTGAGCAGTACTCAGAGTATCTGACTCTGCTACGATGGTTTCCTCTTGATGAAGGGGTCCAGGTATAACTGTCTCTGTTCGTGAAGTTGGTACCACCAAGGCATTTGGATAACTGGGGACCAACCTGTCCTCCAACCTTTCCTCTGGAACCTCCAGTTCGATCTCCCGTTGTCTGGTCAGTATCTGATCCACATGTCAGCGCACTACCTGACCAGTTCCCAACATAACCGTATATGAAACTGGACCGGTCATTGAGTCTATGATGCCAGGAATCCATTTTGGACCATAACTGAAATTTGTGGTAAGGACCACATCTCCTACTCCAAAACTGCGGCTCTTTGTCCTTCTGTCATGGTTCTCCTTTTGTTTGATTTGTCGGTTTTCCACCTTCCTTTTTAGATCTGGGTGAACCAGGTTAAGAGTGGAGCGTAGTCGATGTCCTAACAATAACTCAGCAGGAGAGAGTCCTGTGGTAGATTGAGGTGTTATTCTGTAACTGAACAGGACTTGTGACACCTTTGCTGCCAAACTCCCTTCTGCACTTTTTTTCATCATCTCCTAAAATGTTTGTATGGCTCTCTCCGCAAGTCCATTTGAAGACCGATGATATGGAGCTGAAGTTACGTGTACTATGCCATTGTTTCTCATGAACTCTTTTGTTTCTGTACTCACAAAACACATGGCATTGTCACTTACTACGATCTCCGGTATCCCTTGATTACTAAAACTCCTACACAGGCAGTCTATAGTAACTGTAGATGAAGCAGAATTTACAGGATACACATCCATCCATTTGGAATGTGCATCAATGATTATGAGGAACATCTTTCCCATGAATGGACCCACATAATCAACATGTAATCTTCTCCATGGTTTATCCGGCCACTCCCAGGGGTGGAGTGGAGCCACTGCCGGTGCCTTCCTGTGTTCTTGACAAGTGCTGCATGTCTTGACTAGATGTTCTATCTCCTCATCTAGCTTTGGCCACCACAAGTAGCTCCTTGCCAATGCTTTCATGCGCAAAACTCCAGGATGACACTGATGTAGTTGCATTAGGATAGACTGTCGTGCTGGCTGTGGAATAATCACTCGAGCTCCCCACAACACGCAACCATCCTGCACACTCAGCTCTGTCTTCCTGACACTGTAAGGTGTGAAGTCAGTCCCTTCCGGATGCTGTGGCCAACCCCTCATCACATATTCTCAGACTCTAGACAGTACTGGATCTTTACCTGTCCATGTCCTTACTTGTTCAGTGGTCACAATTGCCGTATCCGTGTCCTCCAACATCAAAACTCTGTCCTCTGAAGCTGCACGGATAGGTGCACCTGGTAGTGGAAGATGGCTCAAGGCATTTGCGTTCCCATGGCACTTGCCCGCTTTGTAAACGATGACATACTCATATGCCCTCAACATCACTGCCCACCTCTGGATTCGGGGTGACACCACCTGTGGTACTGCTTTCATCTCATTAAAAAGAGATAGAAGAGGTTTATGATCGGTGCATATGGTGAATTTCCTGCCATATATGTATTTGTGAAACCTCTGTAACCCGAACATTACTGCTAATCCCTCTTTATCCAACTGGGAATAGTTTTTTTCCGCTGGGGTCAGAGTTCAAGACATAACCCCTATCGGTCTTTCAGTTCCATCTTCCAAGCTGTGTGAAAGAACTGCCCCCACCCCGTAAGGTGAAGCGTCACAAGAGAGAATGATGTCTTTCTCTGCATTGTAGTGAACCAGCACATCCGAGGACAGCATCAGTTTCTTGGATTGTTCAAATGAAACCCTCTGTTCCTCTTCCCACTGCCACTGTGTCTCCTTGCACAGTAGTTTGTGAAGAGGTGCTAACACTGTTGACAAGTTTGGCGAAAACCTGTTAAATAGTTTAGCAGTCCCAGGTAAGCTATTAACTCAGTCACATTTGTAGGATCTGGGGCCTCCTGCAGTGCTTTTACCTTCTCCTTGATTGGATGGAGCCCTGTGGCATCCACTCTGTGTCCCAGGAACACGGCCTCATTCCCCATGGAAGTACACTTACTTCTCTTGAGCCGTAACCCAGCCTTATCCAATCTTTGAAGTACCTCTCTCAGAGTGCTCAGATACTCCTGGTCGGTTCTTCCCGTCACCAGAATATCATCCAGATAGATGGAAACATGTGGAATCCCTTGCAGTACACCCTCAATTGTTCTCTGGAAGATAGCTGGACTAGATGAGACACCAAATGGCAAGCGGTTATAGGTAAACAAACCCTTGTGTGTATTTATGGTTACATACTTCTTGGATTCCACATCTAGTGTAATCTGCAAGTAAGCATGACTCATATCCAGCTTTGTGAATTTCTTCCCTCCAGCCAGGTTTGCAAAAAGATCCTCAGTTTTAGCAATACGATACTGTTCAAGTTTAGACACCCTATTTACAGTCACTTTATAATCTCCTCAGATTCTTACCGAATTGTCCGGTTTTAAAACAGGTACAATTGGAACTGCCCATTCTGAACATCTCACAGGTTCCAGAATGTTCTCCCGCAAAAGACGATCAAGCTCAGCCTCTACCTTCGGTTTCATGGCATAAGGCACAGGTTGTTGTTTAAAAAATCTTGGCAGTGCCTCCTTGTCGACATAAATCTTAGCTAGGGGGCCATTAAATGTTCCAAGTTCTTCCTTGAACACGTTCTCATGTTCAATCAAAACTTCTTGCAAAGACAACTGTTTGCCTCTCTCCATTTGATTTATTGCTCCCCAATCTAATTTAAGTTCTTTTATCCAGCCCCAACCTAACAAATTTGGTCCAGAACCCGATACTACAACTACAGGTAGCTGTTCTACGGTGTCCCTGTGTTTCACAGTTACAATAGCTGTACCCAAGGTTGCCACTCGTTCACCGGTATAGGTTTTAAGCTTCATAGAGCAAGACTTTAACTCTGGAACTTTGGCACGGTTCCACAATTTTGAATACTCTTCCCTGTTCATTATGGTAACGCCACATCCAGTATCCACCTCAAAGTTGACCTTAGTGTCATTTACTATCAGTTGCAAAGCGATAAGATCCACTTTAGGAATGTCCTCTACCATACTATGCATTATGAACACGTCGTCTTCTTCCTCAGCTTCTCCACTGATGTGATGTGCTCCCTGTTTTTTCACTTCTCTTACTAGGTTTTGCTTTTCTCCCCCTTTAGGTTCGTATACCTCCAGGGTAGCTTTTGCCCTGCATGCACGTTTTATATGTCCTTTTTTCCCACACTTGTGGCACTTTTGCTCCAGAAACCTGCATTCCCTTGCCAGGTGATCTCCATTGCATCGATAACATGCTTTTATATGCTCACGTTGTGATTTCGGACCCATATTTAACTTGTGCACCATAAACTGACTTCCAACTTGCTTTGTAGTAGACCAGTCTGAACCTTGTATTTCTTGTACATCACGGTTAGCTGTCTCTATTAGTTGAGCAAGTTCCAACGCTTTTTCATACGTAAGCCCAGTCTCGGATAATAATTTCCTCTGCATTCGAGCATCCATTATCCCGCAAACCATCCTATCTCGCAGCATGTCTTTCAAGCGGTTCCCGTAATTGCAATCATGTGCCAGTTTTCTCCACACCGCTACATAATCCAACACAGACTCTCCCGGTATCCTGTTCCGTGAATTAAATTTGAAACGCTGTACAATCTCACTCGGTCTGGGATTGAAATATTCCTTTAGCAAGTCCACTAATTCAGTAAATGATTTATCTCCAGGCTTTACAGGACTGCATAAGTTTCTCAATAAACTATATGTCAGACTTCCGACCGAAGTTAGCAAAATAGCTCTCCTTTTTCCAACATCGACAATATCATTTGCCACAAAGAAATGCTCTAATAACTCGCAGTATTCTACCCAAGTTTGATTTTGAACATCAAAAGCAGAAATCTCTTCTACTCAAGTAGCCATGATTCAGATGCAATGTTCTTGTACTTTCCCTTCTTCAAGTTGATATCTGTTTATTCTCTTCGCCAAATGTTGTAACCGAGTAGTAAGGTCCAATTAATTGATATAAGTGAGGCTTCAGGAACTCAAAACTTTACTTTAAATTTACACAGAATAAGGAGTGAACAGAGCTCTTACAAGCTCCAGGCATGCACTCTGTATTTCTTACTGCAAGAGCAAACCAAGATGGATGATCTTATGATGTCATTCTACACATAACGCAATTTTACCTTAAGACACTGGTAAATGAACCCATTAGCATTATTCTCCCTCTGGTGGATAACTTAAGCATTACATCCGAGATTACGATAGAGTCACAACCTTCAGGGGAGGGGGAGAGAGTCAGTACCTTCAGGGGAAGGGGAGTGAGTCAGAACATTCAGGGGAGGGGGTGAGAGTCAGACCCTTCAGGGAAGGGGGGAGTGGGGAGAGACTCAGCACCTTCAGGGGAGGGGGAGTGAGTTAGAACCTTCATGGGAGGGGGGAGAGAGTCTGCATTTTCAGGGGCGGGGGAGAGTGTCAGAACCTTCAGGGGAGGGGAGAGAGGGTCAGCACCTTCAGGGGAGGGGGGAGAGTGTCAGCAACTTCAGGAGAGGGGGAGAGTGTCAGTACCTTCAGGGGAGGGGGAGGGTGAGAGAGTCAGCACCTTCAGAGGAGGGGGGAGAGTCAGCAACTTCAGGGGATGGGGAGGGGGAGAGAGTCAGCAACATCAGGGGAGGGGCGGAGAGTCAGCACCTTCAGGGGAGGGGAGGCGGGAGAGAGTCAGAACCTTCAGGGGAGGGGTAGAGAGTCAGCAACTTCAGGGGAGTGGGAGAAAGTCAGGACATTCAGGGAAGGGGGGAGAGAGTTAGCACCTTCAGGGGAGGGGGGAGAGTAAGCACCTTCAGGGGAGGGGGGAGAGAGCTTCAGCACCTTCAGGGGAGGGGGGAGAGTAAGCACCTTCAGGGGAGGGGGGAGAGAGCTTCAGCACCTTCAGGGGAGGGGGGAGAGTAAGCACCTTCAGGGGAGGGGGGAGAGAGCTTCAGCACCTTCAGGGGATGGGGGAGAGTGTCAGCACCTTCAGGGGAGGGGGGAGAGTGTCAGCACCTTCAGGGGAGGGGGGAGAGTGTCAGCACCTTCAGGGGAGGGGGGAGAGAGTCAGCAGCTTCAGGGGAGGGGGAGAGAGTCAGCAGCTTCAGGGGAGGGGGAGAGAGTCAGATCTTCAGCGGAAGGGGAGGGGGAGAGAGCCAGCACCTTCAGGGGAGGGATAGAGAGTCAGCACATTCAGAGGAGGGGGAGAGATACAGCACCTTCAGGGGAGGGGGAGCATCAGCACTTTCAGGGGAGGGGGAGAGTCACCAACTTCAGGGGAGGGGGAGAGAGTCAGCAACTTCAGGGGAGGGGGAGAGAGTCAGCACCTTCAGGGGAGGGGGGATAGAATCAGCACCTTCAGGGGAGGGGGGAGAGAGTCAGCACCTTCGGGGAGGGGGGAGAGAGTCAGAACCTTCAGGGGAGGGGGAGAGAGTCACCACCTTCAGGGGAGGGGGGAGAGAGTCAGCACCTTCAGGGGAGGGGGGAGAGAGTCAACACCTTCAGGGGAGGGGGGAGAGAGTCAACACCTTCAGGGGAGGGGGGAGAGAGTCACCACCTTCAGGGGAGGGGGGAGAGAGTCAGCACCTTCAGGGGATGGGGGAGAGAGTCACCACCTTCAGGGGAGGGGGGAGAGAGTCAGCACCTTCAGGGGAGGGGGGAGAGAGTCAACACCTTCAGGGGAGGGGGGAGAGAGTCAACACCTTCAGGGGAGGGGGGAGAGAGTCAACACCTTCAGGGGAGGGGGGAGAGAGTCACCACCTTCAGGGGAGGGGGGAGAGAGTCAGCACCTTCAGGGGAGGGGGAGAGAGTCAGCACCTTCAGGGGAGGGGGGAGAGAGTCAGCATCTTCAGGGGAGGGGGGAGAGAGTCAGCATCTTCAGGGGAGGGGGGAGAGAGTCAGCACCTTCAGGGGAGGGGAAGAGAGTCAGCACATTCAGGGGAGGGGGGAGAGAGTCAGCATCTTCAGGGGAGGGGGGAGAGAGTCAGCATCTTCAGGGGAGGGGGGAGAGAGTCAGCACCTTCAGGGGAGGGGGGAGAGAGTCAGCATCTTCAGGGGATGGGGGAGAGTCACACCTTCAGGGGAGGGGGGAGAGAGTCAGCATCTTCAGGGGAGGGGGGAGAGAGTCAGCACCTTCAGGGGAGGGGGGAGAGAGTCAGCATCTTCAGGGGATGGGGGAGAGTCAGAACCTTCAGGGGAGGGGGAGAGATTCAGCAACTTCAGGGGATGGGGGAGAGAGTCAGCACCTTCAGGGGAGGGGGGAGAGAGTCAGCACCTTCAGGGGAGGGGGAGAGAGTCAGCAGCTTCAGGGGAGGGGGAGAGAGTCAGCACCTTCAGGGGAGGGGGAGAGAGTCAGCACCTTCAGGGGGGCGGGGAGAGAGTCAGCACCTTCAGGGGAGGGGGAGAGAGTCAGCAGCTTCAGGGGAGGGGGAGAGAGTCAGAATCTTCAGCGGAGGGGGAGGGGGAGAGAGTCAGCAACTTCAGGGCAGTGGGGAGATTGTCAGAACCTTCAGGGGCAGGGAAGTGAGTCAGCAACTTCAGGGGAGGTGGAGAGAGTCAGCACCTTCAGTGGAGGGGGAGAGAGTCAGCACCTTCAGGGGAGGGGGGAGAGTATCAGCAACTTCAGGGGAGGGGGGAGAGAGTCAGCACCTTCAGCGGAGAGGGGAGAGAGTCAGCACCTTCAGTGGAGGGGGAGAGAGTCAGCACCTTCAGGTGAGGGGGGAGAGAATCAGCACCTTCAGGGGATTGGGGAGAGAGTCAGCACCTTCAGGGGAGGGGCGAGAGAGTCAGCACCTTCAGGGGAGAGGGGAGAGAGTCAGCACCTTCAGGGGAGGGGGGAGAGAGTCAGCACCTTCAGGGGAGGGGCGAGAGAGTCAGCACCTTCAGGGGAGAGGGGAGAGAGTCAGCACCTTCAGGGGAGGGGGAGAGAATCAGAAACTTCAGCAGAGGGGGAGGGGGAGAGACCCAGCACCTTCAGGGGACTGGGAGTGAGTTAGAACCTTCATGGGATGGGGAAGAGAGTCAGCATCTTCAGGGGCGGGGGAGATAGTCAGTACCTTCAGTGGAGGGGGATAGATTCAGCACCTTCAGGGGAGTGGGAGAGAGTCAGAACCTTCAGGGAAGGGGGAGAGAGTCAGCACCTTCAGGGGAGGGGGGAGAGAGTCAGCACCTTCAGGGGAGAGGGGAGAGTCAGCACCTCCAGGGGAGGGGGGAGAGAGTCAGCACCTTAAGGGGAGGGGGGTAGTCAGCACCTTCAGGGGAAGGGGGAGAGAGCATCTGCACCTTCAGGGGAGGGGGGAGAGAGTCAGCACCTTCAGGGGAGGGAAGACAGAGTCAGCACCTTCAGGGGAGGGGGGAGAGAGTCAGCACCTTCAGCGGAGGGCGGAGAGAGTCAGCACCTTCAGGGGAGTGGGGAGAGTCAGCACCTTCAGGGGAGGGGGGAGAGAGTCAGCACCTTAAGGGGAGGGGGGTAGTCAGCACCTTCAGGGGAAGGGGGAGAGAGCTTCTGCACCTTCAGGGGAGGGGGGAGAGAGTCAGCACCTTCAGGGGAGGGAAGACAGAGTCAGCACCTTCAGGGGAGGGGGGAGAGAGTCAGCACCTTCAGGGGAGGAGGAGATACTCAGCACTTCAGGGGAGGGGGAGAGTCAGCACCTTCAGGGGAGGTGAGGGGGGGAGATTCAGCACCTTCAGGGGACGGGGAGAGAGTCAGCACCTTCAGGGGAGGGGGAGATAGTCAGTAGCTTCAGAGGAGGGGGAGAGATTCAGCATCTTCAGGGGAGGGGGAGAGAGTCAGCACCTTCAGGGGAGGGGGTGAGAGTGTCAGTAACTTCAGTGGAGGGGGGAGAGAGTCAGAACCTTCAGGGGAGGGGGAGATAGTCAGTACCTTCAGGGGATAGGGAGAAAGTCAGAACATTCAGGGAAGGGGGGAGAGAGTCAGCACGTTCAGAGGCGGGGGAGAGATACAGCACCTTCAGGGGAGGGGGAGCGTCAGCACTTTCAGGGGAGGGGGAGAGTCAGCAACTTCAGCGGAGGGGGGAGAGTGAGCACCTTCAGGGGAGGGGGGAGAGAGTCAGCACCTTTGGGGAGGGGGGAGAGAGTCAGAACCTTCAGGGGATGGGGAGAGAGCCAGCACCTTCAGGGGAGGGGTAGAGAGTCAGCACATTCAGAGGCGGGGGAGAGATACAGCACCTTCAGGGGAGGGGGAGCGTCAGCACTTTCAGGGGAGGGGGAGAGAGTCAGAGTCATCAGCGAAGGGGGAGGGGGAGAGAGCCAGCACCTTTAGGGGAGGGGGAGTGGGAGAGAGTCAGCAACTTCAGGGGACGACCGGGGTGGGAGTCAACATCTTCAGGGGAGGTGGAGAGAGTCAGCACCTTCAGGGGACTGGGAGAGAGTCAGCACCTTCAGGGGAGGGGGGAGAGAGCCAGCACCTTCAGGGGACTGGGAGAGAGTCAGCACCTTCAGGGGACTGGGAGAGAGTCAGCACCTTCAGGGGACTGGGAGAGAGTCAGCACCTTCAGGGGAGGTGGAGAGAGTCAGCACCTTCAGGGGACTGGGAGAGAGTCCGCACCTTCAGGGGAGGTGGAGAGAGCCAGCACCTTCAGGGGACTGGGAGAGAGTCAGCACCTTCAGGGGAGGGGGGAGAGAGCCAGCACCTTCAGGGGAGGGGGAAGAGTCAGCACCTTCAGGGGAGGGGGCAGAGATTCAGCACCTTCAGGGGAGTGGGAGAGAGTCAGAACCTTCAGGGAAGGGGGAGAGAGTCAGCACCTTCAGGGGAGGGGGGAGAGAGTCAGCACCTTAAGGGGAGGGGGGTAGTCAGCACCTTCAGGGGAGGGGAGAGATTCAGAAACGTCAGCTTAGGGGGAGGGGGAGAGAGTCAGCACCTTCAGGGGATGGTGAGATTCAGCACCTTCAGGGGAGGGGGAGTGGGGCAGCACATTCAGGGGAGGGGGAGAGAGTCAGCACCTTCAGGGGATGGTGAGATTCAGCACCTTCAGGGGAGGGGGAGTGGGGCAGCACATTCAGGGGAGGGGGAGAGAGTCACTACCTTCATGGGAGGGGGAGAGTTAGCACCTTCAGGGGAGGAGGAGATACTCAGCATCTTCAGGGAAGGGGGAGAGTCAGCACCTTCAGGGGAGGGGGAGAGAGTCAGCAGCTTCAGGGGAGGGTAGTGGGGAGAGTCAGCACCTTCAGTGGAGGTGAGGGGGGGAGATTCAGCACCTTCAGGGGAGGGGGAGATAGTCAGTAGCTTCAGGGGAGGGGGAGAGATTCAGCATCTTCAGGGGAGGGGGAGAGAGTCAGCACCTTCAGGGGACGGGGTGAGAGTGTCAGCATCTTCAGGGGAGGGGGAGAGAGTCAGCACCTTCAGGGGAGGGGGAGAGAGTCAGCAACTTCAGGGGAGAGGGAGAAAGTCAGAACATTCAGGGAAGGGGGGAGAGAGTCAGCACCTTCAGGGGAGGGGGGAGAGTGAGCACCTTCACGGGAGGGGAGAGAGAGCTTCAGCACTTTCAGGGGAGGGGGAGAGAGTCAGCACTTTCAGGGTAGGGGGAGAGAGTCAGCACCTTCAGGGGAGGGTGGATAGAGTCAGCACCTTCAGGGGAGGGGGGAGAGAGTCAGCACCTTCAGGGGAGGGGGAGCGTCAGCACTTTCAGGGGAGGGGGGAGAGAGTCAGCACCTTCAGGGGAGGGGGAGCGTCAGCACTTTCAGGGGAGGGGGAGAGTCACCAACTTCAGTGGAGGGGGAGAGAGTCAGCACCTTTGGGGAGGGGGGAGAGAGTCAGAACGTTCAGGGGAGGGGGAGAGAGTCAGCACCTTCAGAGGAGCGGGGAGAGAGTCAACACCTTCAGGGGAGGGGGGATAGAGTCAGCACCTTCAGGGGAGGGGGGAGAGAGTCAGCACCTTCAGGGGAGGGGGGAGAGAGTCACACCTTCAGTGGAGGGGGGAGAGAGCCAGCACCTTCAGGGGAGGGGGGAGAGAATCAGCACCTTCAGGGGTTTGGGCAGAGAGTCAGCACCTTCAGGGGAGGGGGTAGAGTTTCAGCATCTTCATGGGAGGGGGGAGAGAGTCAGCACCTTCAGGGGATGGGGGAGAAAGTCAGCACCTTCAGGGTAGGGGGAGAGAGTCAGCACCTTCAGGGTAGGGGGGAGAAAGTCAGCACCTTCAGGGGAGGGGGGAGAAAGTCAGCATCTTCAGGGGAGGGGGAGAGAGTCAGCACCTTCAGGGTAGGGGGGAGAAAGTCAGCACCTTCAGGGGAGGGGGGAGAAAGTCAGCACCTTCATGGGAGGGGGGAGAGAGTCAGCACCTTCAGGGGAGGGGGGAGAGAGTCAGCACCTTCATGGGAGGGGGGAGAGAGTCAGCACCTTCAGGGGAGGGGGGAGAGAGTCAGCACCTTCAGGGGAGGGGGGAGAGAGTCAGCACCTTCATGGGAGGGGGGAGAGAGTCAGCACCTTCAGGGGAGGGGGGAGAGAGTCAGCACCTTCATGGGAGGGGGGAGAGAGTCAGCACCTTCAGGGGAGGGGGGAGAGAGTCAGCACCTTCATGGGAGGGGGGAGAGAGTCAGCACCTTCAGGGGAGGGGGGAGAGAGTCAGCACCTTCAGGGGAGGGGTAGAGAGTCAGAAACTTCAGGGGAGGGGGAGTGGGAGAGTGTCAGCAACTTCAGGTGAGGGCTGATGTGCCTCAATTATTCCGAGACTCGAAGTTAGCAGAACAAAAGTAAGGCTTTTATTAACTTAGAACATAACACACGTAAACTAGAGAGATGCCTTCCTTCAGGAGGCTGATGCCCGACTGACTTAGATTACAAAGGAGCCAGGTATGGGCGGAGCCCTGCACACAACCAATTCCAGCACATTCCAATACATAATACATGAGGACTGGGGGAAGGGAAAAGACACAGAAAGCAGGCAGTTACAAGACACAGAAAACAGGCAGTGATGAATGGAATATATTTCATCACAAGGGCAGGGATGGGAGTCAGCACCTTCAGGGGAGGGGGGAGAGAATCAGCACCTTCAGAGGAGGGGGGAGAGAGTCAGCACCTTCAGGGGAGGGGGGAGAGAGTCAGCACCTTCAGGGGAGGGGGAGAGAGTCAGCACCTTCAGGGGAGGGGGGAGAGAGTCAGCACCTTCAGGGGAGGGGGGAGAGAGTCAGCACCTTCAGGGGATGGGGGAGAGTCACACCTTCAGGGGAGGGGGGAGAGAGTCAGCACCTTCAGGGGATGGGGGAGAGAGTCAGCACCTTCAGGGGATGGGGGAGAGAGTCAGCACCTTCAGGGGATGGGGGAGAGTCACACCTTCAGGGGAGGGGGGAGAGAGTCAGCATCTTCAGGGGAGGGGGGAGACAGTCAGCACCTTCAGGGGAGGTGGAGAGAGTCAGCACCTTCAGGGGAGTGGGGAGACAGTCAGCACCTTCAGGGGAGGTGGAGAGAGTCAGCACCTTCAGGGGAGTGGGGAGACAGTCAGCACCTTCAGGGGAGGTGGAGAGAGTCAGCACCTTCAGGGGAGGGGGGAGATGATCAGCAACTTCAGGGGAGGGGGGAAAGGATCAGCAACTTCAGGGGAGGGGGAGAGAGTTAGAACCTTCAGAGGAGGGGCAGAGAGTCAGTACCTTCAGGGGAGGGGGGAGAGAGTCAGTACCTTCAGGGGAGGGGGAGAGAGTCATTACCTCCAGGGGAGGGGGAGTGAGTCAGAACGTTCAGGGGAGGCGGAGAAATTCTGACCCTTCAGGGAAGGGGGGAGTGGGGAGAGAACCAGCACCTTCAGGGGACTGGGAGTGAGTTAGAACCTTCATGGGACGGGGGAGAGAGTCAGCATCTTCAGGGGCGGGTGAGAGGGTCAGCACCTTCAGGGGAGGTGGGAGAGGGTCAGCAACTTCAGGGGAGGGGGGAGAGAGTAAGCATCTTCAGGGGAGGGGCAGAGAGTCAGTACCTTCAGGGGACTGGAAGGGGGGAGAGTTTGCTCCTTCAGGGGATGGGGGAGAGTCAGCAACTTCAGGGGAGGGGGAGGGGGAGAGAGTCACCAACATCAGGAAGGGGCGGAGAGTCTGCCTCTTCAGGGGAGGGGAGGGTGGGTGAGAGTCAGAACCTTCAGGGGAGGGGGAGATAGTCAGTACCTTCAGTGGAGGGGGAGAGATTCAGCACCTTCAGGGGAGTGGGAGAGAGTCAGAACCTTCAGGGAAGGGGGAGAGAGTTACCACCTTCAGGGGAGAGGGGAGAGTCGGCACCTTCTGGGGAGGGGGGAGTGAGTCAGCACCTTCACGGGAGTGGGGACAGAGTCAGCACCTTCAGGGGAGGAGAGGGGGGAGAGAGTCAGAACCTTCAGGGGAGGGGGAGATAGTCAGTACCTTCAGTGGAGGGGGGGAGAGAGTCAGCACCTTCAGGGGAGGGGGGAGAGAGTCAGCACCTTCAGCGGGGGGAGTCAGCACCTTCAGGGGAGGGGGGAGAGAGTCAGCACCTTCAGGGGATGGGTGAGAGAATCAGCATCTTCAGGGGAGGGGAGGGTGGGTGAGAGTCAGAACCTTCAGGGGAGGGGGAGATAGTCAGTACCTTCAGTGGAGGGGGAGAGATTCAGCACCTTCAGGGGAGTGGGAGAGAGTCAGAACCTTCAGGGAAGGGGGAGAGAGTCAGCACCTTCAGGGGAGAGGGGAGAGTCAGCACCTTCAGGGGAGAGGGGAGAGTCGGCACCTTCAGGGGAGAGGGGAGAGTCGGCACCTTCTGGGGAGGGGGGAGTGAGTCAGCACCTTCACGGGAGTGGGGACAGAGTCAGCACCTTCAGTGGAGGGGGAGAGATTCAGCACCTTCAGGGGAGTGGGAGAGAGTCAGCACCTTCAGTGGAGGGGGAGAGATTCAGCACCTTCAGGGGAGTGGGGAGAGAGTCAGCACCTTCAGTGGAGGGGGGAGAAAGTCAGCACCTTCAGGGGAGGGGTGAGAGCTTCAGCACCTTCAGGGGAGCAAGGAGAGAGTCAGCACCTTAAGGGGAGGGGGGAGAGAGTCAGCACCTTCAGGGGAGAGGGAGAGGGAGCGAGTCAGCAACATCAGGGGAGGGGTGGAGAGTCAGCACCTTCAGGTGAGAGGACGGGGGGTGAGAGTCAGAACCTTCAGGGGAGGGGGAGATAGTCAGCACCTTCAGGGGAGTGGGAGAGAGTGTCAGCACCTTCAGAGGAGGGGGGAGAGAGCTTCAGCACCTTCAGTGGAGGGGGGAGAGAGTCAGCACCTTCAGGGGAGGGGGAGAGTGTCAGAATCTTCAGGGGAGGGGGAGAGAATCAACACCTTCAGGGGAGAGGGGAGAGATTCAGCACCTTCAGGGGATGGGGAGAGAGCCAAAACATTCAGGGGAGTGGCAGAGAGTCAGCAAATTCAGGGGAGGGGGAGAGAGTCAGCACCTTCATTGGAGGGGGAGAGTGGAGAGACTCAGCATCTTCTGGGGAGGGGGAGAGAGATAGAACCTTCAGGGGAGGGGGAGAGAGTCAGCACATTCAGGGGAGGGGAGGGGGGAGTGTCAGCACCTTCAGGGGAGCAGGGAGAGAGTCACAACCTTCAGGGGAGGGGCAGAGAGTCAATACCTTCTGGGGAGGGGGGGTGAGTCAGAACCTTCAGGGGAGGGGGAGAGTCAGCAACTTCAGGGGAGGGGGAGGTGGGGAGAGTCAGCACCTTCAGGGGATGGGTGAGAGAGTCAGCATCTTCAGGGGAGCGGGAGAGAATCAGCACCTTCAGGGGAGGGGGAGAGAGACAGCACCTTCAAGGGAGGGGTGAGAGAGTCAGTACATTCAGGGGAGGGGGGACAGAGTCAGCACCTTCAGGGGAGGGGGAGAGAGTCAGCACCTTCACGGGAGGGGAGGAGGAGAGATTCAGAACCTTCAGGGGAGGGGGAGAGAGTCAGCACCTTCAGGGGAGGGGGAGGGGGAGAGATTCAGAACCTTCAGGGGACGGGGAGAGAGTCAGCACTTTCAGGGGAGGGGAGAGAGTCAGCAACTTCAGGGGGGGAGATAGTCAGCACCTTCAGAAGAGGGGGAGAGAGTCAGCACCTTCAGGGGAGGGGGAGGGGGAGAGTGTCAGAAACTTCAGGGGAGGGGGAGAGATTCAGCACCTTCACGGGAGTGGGAGAGAGTCAGAACCTTCAGGGAAGGGGGAGAGAGTCAGCACCTTCAGGGGAGAGGGGAGAGTCGGCACCTTCTGGGGAGGGGGGAGTGAGTCAGCACCTTCACGGGAGTGGGGACAGAGTCAGCACCTTCAGGGGAGGAGAGGGGGGAGAGAGTCAGAACCTTCAGGGGAGGGGGAGATAGTCAGTACCTTCAGTGGAGGGGGGAGAGAGTCAGCACCTTCAGGGGAGGGGGGAGAGAGTCAGCACCTTCAGCGGGGGGAGTCAGCACCTTCAGGGGAGGGGGGAGAGAGTCAGCACCTTCAGGGGATGGGTGAGAGAATCAGCATCTTCAGGGGAGGGGAGGGTGGGTGAGAGTCAGAACCTTCAGGGGAGGGGGAGAGATTCAGCACCTTCAGGGGAGTGGGAGAGAGTCAGAACCTTCAGGGAAGGGGGAGAGAGTCAGAACCTTCAGGGAAGAGGGAGAGAGTCAGCACCTTCAGGGGAGAGGGGAGAGTCAGCACCTTCAGGGGAGAGGGGAGAGTCGGCACCTTCAGGGGAGAGGGGAGAGTCGGCACCTTCTGGGGAGGGGGGAGTGAGTCAGCACCTTCACGGGAGTGGGGACAGAGTCAGCACCTTCAGTGGAGGGGGAGAGATTCAGCACCTTCAGGGGAGCAAGGAGAGAGTCAGCACCTTAAGGGGAGGGGGGAGAGAGTCAGCACCTTCAGGGGAGAGGGAGAGGGAGCGAGTCAGCAACATCAGGGGAGGGGTGGAGAGTCAGCACCTTCAGGTGAGAGGACGGGGGGTGAGAGTCAGAACCTTCAGGGGAGGGGGAGATAGTCAGCACCTTCAGGGGAGTGGGAGAGAGTGTCAGCACCTTCAGAGGAGGGGGGAGAGAGCTTCAGCACCTTCAGTGGAGGGGGGAGAGAGTCAGCACCTTCAGGGGAGGGGGAGAGTGTCAGAATCTTCAGGGGAGGGGGAGAGAATCAACACCTTCAGGGGAGAGGGGAGAGATTCAGGACCTTCAGGGGATGGGGAGAGAGCCAAAACATTCAGGGGAGTGGCAGAGAGTCAGCAAATTCAGGGGAGGGGGAGAGAGTCAGCACCTTCATTGGAGGGGGAGAGTGGAGAGACTCAGCATCTTCTGGGGAGGGGGAGAGAGATAGAACCTTCAGGGGAGGGGGAGAGAGTCAGCACATTCAGGGGAGGGGAGGGGGGAGTGTCAGCACCTTCAGGGGAGCGGGGAGAGAGTCACAACCTTCAGGGGAGGGGCAGAGAGTCAATACCTTCTGGGGAGGGGAGGTGAGTCAGAACCTTCAGGGGAGGGGGAGAGTCAGCAACTTCAGGGGAGGGGGAGGGGGAGAGAGTCAGCAACATCAGGAGAGGGGCGGAGAGTCAGCACCTTCAGGGGAGGAGAGGGGGGAGAGAGTCAGAACCTTCAGGGGAGGGGGAGATAGTCAGTACCTTCAGTGGAGGGGGGAGAGAGTCAGCACCTTCAGGGGAGGGGGGAGAGAGTCAGCACCTTCAGGGGGGGGAGTCAGCACCTTCAGGGGAAGGGGGAGAGAGCTTCTGCACCTTCAGGGGAGGGGGGAGAGAGTCAGCACCTTCAGGGGATGGGTGAGAGAGTCAGCATCTTCAGGGGAGGGGGAGAGAGTCAGCACCTTCAGGGGAGGAAGGAGAGAGTCAGCACCTTCAGTGGAGGGGCTAGAGAGTCAGCAACTTCAGGGGAGGGGTAAGAGAGTCAGCACCTTCAGGGGAGGGGGAGAGAGTCAGCACCTTCAGGGGAGGAAGGAGAGAGTCAGCACCTTCAGTGGAGGGGCTAGAGAGTCAGCAACTTCAGTGGAGGGGCGAGAGAGTCAGCACCTTCAGGGGAGGGGGGAGAGAGTCAGCAACTTCAGGGGAGGGGGGAGAGAGTCAGCAACTTCAGGGGAGGGGGGAGAGAGTCAGCATCTTCAGGGGAGGGGGAGAGAGTCAGCACCTTCAGGGGATGGGTGAGAGAGTCAGCATCTTCAGGGGAGGGGGAGAGAGTCAGCACCTTCAGGGGATGGGTGAGAGAGTCAGCATCTTCAGGGGAGGGGGAGAGAGTCAGCACCTTCAGGGGAGGGGGGAGAGAGTCAGCACCTTCAGTGGAGGGGGGAGAGAGTCAGCACCTTCAGGGGAGGGGGAGAGAGTCAGCACCTTCAGGGGAGGGGGGAGAGAGTCAGCACCTTCAGGGGAGGGGGGAGAGAGTCAGCAACTTCAGGGGAGGGGGGAGAGAGTCAGCACCTTCAGTGGAGGGGCTAGAGAGTCAGCAACTTCAGGGGAGGGGTAGAGTGTCAGCACCTTCAGGGGATGGGTGAGAGAGTCAGCATCTTCAGGGGAGGGGGAGAGAGACAGCACCTTCAAGGGAGGGGTGAGAGAGTCAGTACATTCAGGGGAGGGGGGACAGAGTCAGCACCTTCAGGGGAGGGGGAGAGAGTCAGCACCTTCACGGGAGGGGAGGAGGAGAGATTCAGAACCTTCAGGGGAGGGGGAGAGAGTCAGCACCTTCAGGGGAGGGGGAGGGGGAGAGTGTCAGAAACTTCAGGGGAGGGGGAGAGAGTCAGCACTTTCAGGGGAGGGGGAGAGATTCAGCACCTTCAGTGGGGGAGATAGTCAGTAACTTCAGGGGAGGGGGAGGGAGTCAGCATCTTCAGGGGAGGGGGAGAGAGTCAGCACCTTCAGGGGAAGGGGAGGGGGAAAGACTCAACAACTTCAGGGGAGTGTGAGAGAGTCTGAACCTTCAGGGGAGGGTGGAGAGAGTCAGCAGCTTCAGGGGAGGGGGGAGAGAGTCACCATGTTCAGGGGAGGGGGAGAGAGTCAGCACTTTCAGGGGAGGGGAGGGGGGAGCTTCAGTACCTTCAGGGGAAGGGTGAGAGAGTCAGTACATTCAGGGGAGGGGTGAGAGAGCCAGCACCTTCAGGGTTGGGGAGGGGGGAGCTTCAGTACCTTCAGGGAAGGGGGAGAGAGTCAGCACTTTCAGGGGAGGGGAGGGGGGAGCTTCAGTACCTTCAGGGAAGGGGGAGAGAGTCAGTACATTCAGGGGAGGGGTGAGAGAGTCAGCACCTTCAGGGTAGGGGAGGGGGGAGCTTCAGTACCTTCAGGGAAGGGGGAGAGAGTCAGCACATTCAGGGGAGGGGGGAGAGATTCAGCACCTTCAGTGGGGGAGATAGTCAGTAACTTCAGGGGAGGGGGAGAGTGTCAGCATCTTCAGGGGAGGGGGAGAGAATCAGCACCTTCAGGGGAGTGTGAGAGAGTCAGCACATTCAGGGGAGGGGTGAAAGAGTCAGCATCTTCAGGGGAGGGGGAGAGAGTCAGAACCTTCAGGGGAGGGTGGAGAGAGTCAGCAACTTCAGGGGAGGGGGGAGAGTGTCAGCATGTTCAGGGGAGCGGGGAGAGAGTCAGCATCTTCTGGGGAGGTGGAGAGAGTCAGCACCTTCAGGGGAGGGGGAGAGAGTCAGCACATTCAGGGGAGGGGTGAAAGAGTCAGCATCTTCAGGGGAGGGGGAGAGAGTCAGCACCTTCAGGGGAGGGGGAGAGAGTCAGCACATTCAGGGGAGGGGTGAAAGAGTCAGCATCTTCAGGGGAGGGGGAGAGAGTCAGCACCTTCAGGGGCGGGGAGTGGGGAGCTTCAGTACCTTCAGGGGAGGGGGGAGAGAGTCAGCACATTCAGGGGATGGTGGAGAGTCAGCAACCTGAGGGGAGGGGGAGAGACTCAGCATCTTCAGGGGAGGGGGAGAGAGTCAGAACCTTCAGGGAAGGGGGGACAGGGTCAGCACATTCAGGGGAGGGGGGAGCGAGTCAGCACCTTCAGGGAAGTGGGAACAGGGTCAGCACATTCAGGGGAGGGGGGAGAGATTCAGCACCTTCAGTGGGGGAGTTAGTCAGTAACTTCAGGGGAGGGGGAGAGTGTCAGCATCTTCAGGGGAGGGGGAGAGAGTCAGCACCTTCAGGGGAGGGTGTCAGCACCTTCAGGGGAGAGGTGGTAGAGTCAGCATCTTCAGGGGAAGTGGAGAGAGTCAGTACCTTCAGGGGAGGGGGGAGATTCAGCACCTTCAGGGGAGGGGGAGAGAGTCCACACCTTCATGGGATGGGGAGAGGGGATAGAGTCAGCATCGTCTGGGGCGGGGGGAGAGAGTCAGAACCTTCAGGGGTCGGGGAGAGAGTCAGCACCTTCAGGGGAGTGGCAGAGAGTCAGCAGCTTCAGGGGAAGGGCGGAGAGTCAGCACCTTCATGGGAGGGGGAGAGGGGAGAGAGTCAGCACCTTCTGAGGAGGGGCAGAGAGTCAGTACCTTCAGGGGAGGGGGAGTGAGTCAGCACATTCAGGGGAGGGGCGGAGAGTCAGCACCTTCAGGGGTGGGGCGGAGAGTCAGCACATTCTGGGGAGGGGGAGAGAGTAAGCACCTGCAGGGGAGAGGGTGGGGGGGAGACTCTGCACCTTCAGGGGAGGGCGAGAGAGTCAGCACCGATTCAGGGGAGTGGGGGAGGGGGGAGAGTTTCAGAATATTCAGGGGAGGGGGAGAGAGTCAGCACTTTCAGGGGAGGGGGTGAGAGTCAGTACCTTCAGGGGAGGGGGGAGGGGGAATAGACTCAGCACCTTCAGGGGAGTGTGAGAGAGTCAGCACTTTCAGGGGAGGGGGAGAGAGTCAGCACATTCAGGGGAGGGGGGAGAGAGTCAGCACCTTCAGGGGAGGGGGAGAGAGTCAGCACCTTCACGGGAGGGGGAGGAGGAGAGATTCAGAACCTTCAGGGGAGGGGGAGAGAGTCAGCACCTTCAGGGGAGGGGCAGGGGGAGAGATTCAGAACCTTCAGTGGATTGGGCGAGAGTCAGCACTGTCATGGCAGGGGGAGAGATTCAGCAATTTCAGGGGGGGAGATATTCAGCACCTTCAGGGGAGGGGGAGAGAGACAGCACCTTCAGGGGAGGGGTGAGAAAGTTAGCACATTCAGGGGAGTGGGCAGAGAGTCAGCACCTTCAGGGGAGGGGGAGAGAGTCTGCACCTTCAGGGGAGGGCGAGGGGGAGAGATTCAGAACATTGAGGGGAGGGGGAGAGAGTCAGCACTTTCAGGGGAGAGGGAGAGAGTCAGCACTTTCAGTGGGGGAGATAGTCAGTAACTTCAGTGGAGGGGGAGAGAGTCAGCACCTTCAGGGGAGGGGGTTGGGGTAGGGAGAGGGGGAGAGACAGCACCTTCAGGGGAGTGTGAGAGAGTCAGAACCTTCAGGGGAGGGTGGAGAGAGTCAGCACCTTCAGGGGATGGGGGAGAGAGTCAGCATCTTCAGGGGAGGGGCGAGATTCAGAACCTTCAGGGGAGGGAGGAGAGAGTCAGCACCTTCAGGGGAGAGGGACGGTGTCAGCACCTTCAGTGCAGAGGGGAGAGTGTCAGCATCTTCAGGGGAGGTGGAGAGAGTCAGTACCTTCAGGGGAGGGGGAGAGAGTCAGCACCTTCAGGGGAGGGATGAGAGAGTCAGCATCTTCAGGGGAGGGGGAGAGAGTCAGCACCTTCAGGGGAGGGGAAGAGAGTCAGCACCTTCAGGGGAGGGGGAGAGAGTCAGCATCTTCAGGGGAGGGGGAGAGGGTCAGCACCTTCAGGGGAGGGGAAGAGAGTCAGCACCTTCAGGGGAGGGATGAGAGAGTCAGCATCTTCAGGGGAGGGGGAGAGAGTCAGCATCTTCAGGGGAGCGGGAGAGAGTCAGTACCTTCAGCGGAGGGGGAGAGAGTCAGCACCTTCAGGGGAGGGGGAGAGAGTCAGCACCTTCAGGGGAGGGATGAGAGAGTCAGCATCTTCAGGGGAGGGGGAGAGAGTCAGCACCTTCAGGGGAGGGGGAGAGAGTCAGCACCTTCAGAGGAGGGGGAGAGAGTCAGCACCTTCAGGGGAGGGGTGAGAGTCAGCACATTCAGGGGAGGGGGAGAGAGTCAGCATCTTCAGGGGAGGGGGAGAGAATCAGCACCTTCAGGGGAGTGTGAGAGAGTCAGAACCTTCAGGGGAGGGTGGAGAGAGTCAGCAGCTTCAGGGGAGGGGGGAGAGTGTCAGCATGTTCAGGGGAGCGGGGAGAGAGTCAGCATCTTCTGGGGAGGTGGAGAGAGTCAGCACCTTCAGGGGAGGGGGAGAGAGTCAGCACATTCAGGGGAGGGGTGAAAGAGTCAGCATCTTCAGGGGAGGGGGAGAGAGTCAGCACCTTCAGAAGACGGGGAGAGAGTCAGCACCTTCAGGGGAGGGGGCGAGAGTCAGCATCTTCAGGGGAGGGGGAGAGAGTCAGCACCTTCAGGGGCGGGGAGTGGGGAGCTTCAGTACCTTCAGGGGAGGGGGGAGAGAGTCAGCACATTCAGGGGATGGTGGAGAGTCAGCAACCTGAGGGGAGGGGGAGAGACTCAGCATCTTCAGGGGAGGGGGAGAGAGTCAGAACCTTCAGGGAAGGGGGGACAGGGTCAGCACATTCAGGGGAGGGGGGAGCGAGTCAGCACCTTCAGGGAAGTGGGAACAGGGTCAGCACATTCAGGGGAGGGGGGAGAGATTCAGCACCTTCAGTGGGGGAGTTAGTCAGTAACTTCAGGGGAGGGGGAGAGTGTCAGCATCTTCAGGGGAGGGGGAGAGAGTCAGCACCTTCAGGGGAGGGTGTCAGCACCTTCAGGGGAGAGGTGGTAGAGTCAGCATCTTCAGGGGAAGTGGAGAGAGTCAGTACCTTCAGGGGAGGGGGGAGATTCAGCACCTTCAGGGGAGGGGGAGAGAGTCCACACCTTCATGGGATGGGGAGAGGGGATAGAGTCAGCATCGTCTGGGGCGGGGGGAGAGAGTCAGAACCTTCAGGGGTCGGGGAGAGAGTCAGCACCTTCAGGGGAGTGGCAGAGAGTCAGCAGCTTCAGGGGAAGGGCGGAGAGTCAGCACCTTCATGGGAGGGGGAGAGGGGAGAGAGTCAGCACCTTCTGAGGAGGGGCAGAGAGTCAGTACCTTCAGGGGAGGGGGAGTGAGTCAGCACATTCAGGGGAGGGGCGGAGAGTCAGCACCTTCCCGGGGTGGGGCGGAGAGTCAGCACATTCTGGGGAGGGGGAGAGAGTAAGCACCTGCGGGGGAGAGGGTGGGGGGGAGACTCTGCACCTTCAGGGGAGGGCGAGAGAGTCAGCACCGATTCAGGGGAGTGGGGGAGGGGGGAGAGTTTCAGAATATTCAGGGGAGGGGGAGAGAGTCAGCACTTTCAGGGGAGGGGGTGAGAGTCAGTACCTTCAGGGGAGGGGGGAGGGGGGATAGACTCAGCACCTTCAGGGGAGTGTGAGAGAGTCAGCACTTTCAGGGGAGGGGGAGAGAGTCAGCACATTCAGGGGAGGGGGGAGAGAGTCAGCACCTTCAGGGGAGGGGGAGAGAGTCAGCACCTTCACGGGAGGGGGAGGAGGAGAGATTCAGAACCTTCAGGGGAGGGGGAGAGAGTCAGCACCTTCAGGGGAGGGGCAGGGGGAGAGATTCAGAACCTTCAGTGGATTGGGCGAGAGTCAGCACTGTCATGGCAGTGGGAGAGATTCAGCAATTTCAGGGGGGGAGATATTCAGCACCTTCAGGGGAGGGGGAGAGAGACAGCACCTTCAGGGGAGGGGTGAGAAAGTTAGCACATTCAGGGGAGTGGGCAGAGAGTCAGCACCTTCAGGGGAGGGGGAGAGAGTCTGCACCTTCAGGGGAGGGCGAGGGGGAGAGATTCAGAACATTGAGGGGAGGGGGAGAGAGTCAGCACTTTCAGGGGAGAGGGAGAGAGTCAGCACTTTCAGTGGGGGAGATAGTCAGTAACTTCAGTGGAGGGGGAGAGAGTCAGCACCTTCAGGGGAGGGGGTTGGGGTAGGGAGAGGGGGAGAGACAGCACATTCAGGGGAGTGTGAGAGAGTCAGAACCTTCAGGGGAGGGTGGAGAGAGTCAGCACCTTCAGGGGATGGGGGAGAGAGTCAGCATCTTCAGGGGAGGGGCGAGATTCAGAACCTTCAGGGGAGGGAGGAGAGAGTCAGCACCTTCAGGGGAGAGGGACGGTGTCAGCACCTTCAGTGCAGAGGGGAGAGTGTCAGCATCTTCAGGGGAGGTGGAGAGAGTCAGTACCTTCAGGGGAGGGGGAGAGAGTCAGCACCTTCAGGGGAGGGATGAGAGAGTCAGCATCTTCAGGGGAGGGGGAGAGAGTCAGCACCTTCAGGGGAGGGGAAGAGAGTCAGCACCTTCAGGGGAGGGATGAGAGAGTCAGCATCTTCAGGGGAGGGGGAGAGAGTCAGCATCTTCAGGGGAGCGGGAGAGAGTCAGTACCTTCAGCGGAGGGGGAGAGAGTCAGCACCTTCAGGGGAGGGGGAGAGAGTCAGCACCTTCAGGGGAGGGATGAGAGAGTCAGCATCTTCAGGGGAGGGGGAGAGAGTCAGCACCTTCAGGGGAGGGGGAGAGAGTCAGCACCTTCAGAGGAGGGGGAGAGAGTCAGCACCTTCAGGGGAGGGGTGAGAGTCAGCACATTCAGGGGAGGGGTGAGAGAGTCAGCACATTCAGGGGAGGGGGAGAGAGTCAGCACCTTCAGGGGGCGGGAGGGGGTAGCTTCAGTGCCTTCAGGGGAGGGGCTGAGAGTCAGCACATTCAGGGGATGGTGGAGAGTCAGCAACTTGAGGGGAGGGGGAGAGAGTCAGCACCTTCAGGGGAGGGGGAGAGAGTCTGCACCTTCAGGGGAGTGTGAGGGGGAGAGATTCAGAACATTGAGGGGAGGGGGAGAGAGTCAGCACTTTCAGGGGAGAGGGAGAGAGTCAGCACTTTCAGTGGGGGAGATAGTCAGTAACTTCAGTGGAGGGGGAGAGAGTCAGCACCTTCAGGGGAGGGGGTTGGGGTAGGGAGAGGGGGAGAGACAGCACCTTCAGGGGAGTGTGAGAGAGTCAGAACCTTCAGGGGAGGGTGGAGAGAGTCAGCACCTTCAGAGGATGGGGGAGAGAGTCAGCATCTTCAGGGGAGGGGCGAGATTCAGAACCTTCAGGGGAGGGAGGAGAGAGTCAGCACCTTCAGGGGAGAGGGACGGTGTCAGCACCTTCAGTGCAGAGGGGAGAGTGTCAGCATCTTCAGGGGAGGTGGAGAGAGTCAGTACCTTCAGGGGAGGGGGAGAGAGTCAGCACCTTCAGGGGAGGGATGAGAGAGTCAGCATCTTCAGGGGAGGGGGAGAGAGTCAGCACCTTCAGGGGAGGGATGAGAGAGTCAGCATCTTCAGGGGAGGGGGAGAGAGTCAGCACCTTCAGGGGAGGGGGAGAGAGTCAGCACCTTCAGAGGAGGGGGAGAGAGTCAGCACCTTCAGGGGAGGGGTGAGAGTCAGCACATTCAGGGGAGGGGTGAGAGAGTCAGCACATTCAGGGGAGGGGGAGAGAGTCAGCACCTTCAGGGGGCGGGAGGGGGTAGCTTCAGTGCCTTCAGGGGAGGGGCTGAGAGTCAGCACATTCAGGGGATGGTGGAGAGTCAGCAACTTGAGGGGAGGGGGAGAGAGTCAGCATCTTCAGGGGAGGGGGAGAGAGTCAGCACCTTCAGGGGAGTGTGAGAGAGTCAGAACCTTCAGGGGAGGGTGGAGAGAGTCAGCATCTTCAGGGGAGGGGGTGGAGAGTCAGCACCTTCAGGGGAGGGAGGAGAGAGTCAGCACCTTCAGGGAAGGGGGGGACAGGGTCAGCACCTTCAGGGGCGTGGGGCGAGAGTCAGCACATTCAGGTGAGGGGGAGGGTGTCAGCACCTTCAGAGGAGAGGGGGGAGAGTCAGCACAATCATGGGAGGGGGAGAGGGGAGAGAGTCAGCACCTTCTGGGGAGGGGGGAGAGAGACAAAACCTTCAGGGGAGGGGGAGATAGTCAGAACCTTCAGGGGAGTGGCAGAGAGTCAGCAGCTTCAGGGGAGGGGCGGAGAGTCAGCACCTTCCGGAGAGGGGGAGAGAGTCAGAATCTTCAGGAGATGGGGTGAGAATCAGCACCTTCAGGGGAGGGGGAGAGAGTCAGCACCATCAGGGGAGGGGTGAGAGTGTCTGCACATTCAGGGGAGGGGGAGAGAGTCAGTACCTTCAGGGGAGGGGGAGAGAGTCAGCACATTCAGGGGAGGGGCGGACAGTCAGCAGCTTCAGGGGAGGGGCGGAGAGTCAGCACCTTCCGGGGAGGGGGAGAGAGTCAGCACCTTCAGGGGAGGGGGGAGAGGGGAGAGAGTCAGCACCTTCAGGGGAGGGGGAGAGGGTCAGCAGCTTCAGGGGAGGGGGGAGAATGTCAGCATCTTCAGGGGAGGGGGAGAGATACTGCACCTTCAGGGGAGGGTGGAGCGTCAGCAACTTCAGGGAGTGGGGAGAGATTCAGCACATTCAGGGGAGGTGGAGGCTGTCAGAATCTTCCTGGGAGGGGGAGAGAGTCAGCACCTTTAGTGGAGGGGGGGACAGAGTCAGCACCTTCATGGGAGGGGGAGAGGGGAGAGAGTCAGCACCTTCTGAGGAGGGGCAGAGAGTCATTACCTTCAGGGGAGGGGAGTGAGTCAGCACATTCAGGGGAGGGGCGGAGAGTCAGCACCTTCTGGGGAGGGGGAGAGAGTAAGCACCTGCAGGGGAGAGGGTGGGGGGAGAGACTCTGCACCTTCAGGGGAGGGGGAGAGAGTCAGCACCGATTCAGGGGAGGGGGGGAGGGGGGAGAGTTTCAGAATATTCAGGGGAGGGGGAGAGAGTCAGCAGTTTCAGGGGAGGGGGAGAGCGTCAGCACCTTCAGGGGAGGGGGGAGGGGGGATAGACTCAGTGTGATGAAATATGCCATTCATCAGGCACTCTGTATTCTCTGTGTTTGATTGTGCCTGTGACTGTGACAAGCAGGGGAGTCTAGTTTCAGTTTCATTTCCTTACCTGTATTGTATTGTGTGTTGGGCTCTGCCCATACCTGGCCCCTACTTAAGCAGGCCCCAGTGTGTCTCACAGGCAGTACAGCAGATCTCTGGATGAGAGACACTTCTCCAATGTGTATTACTTTCTGAGTTAATAAAAGCCTTGCTTTGCTCCGTTAACGTTGAGTCTCGGATTCATTGAGGCACATCAATTTTATTAACTCAATTTTCAACGCAATGGATCAACTCTTGAAACCCGAACGTTTGGATTTGGACCCGCATGCGTCGGATGCATCGGCACGATTCGGACATTGGTTTAAATGTATGGAATTCTTCCTGGACAATTCCGCACCCATCATAGACGCTACGGACGCTGAAAGTATGAAACACGGAATCCTGCGGAATTGGGTAAGCCACCGGGTTTACCACCTCATCCAAGACGCCGACACGTACCCGGCCGCCTGCGACATCCTAAAGGTGCATTACCAACAGCCTACGAACGAGGTGTACGTTAGGCATCTGCTCGCTACTCGCACACAGCGACCTGGGGAATCGCTGGATGAGTTCCTAGTCACCCTGAAAACGCTTGGCAAAGACTGCAAGTGCCAAGATGTAAAAGCCGCAGTGTACACTGACGAGCTTGTTCGTGATGCCTTTATCACAGGCCTCAGCTCCACTTACATCCGGCAGAGACTACTGGAAAAAACGGGATTGGACCTGAAACAGGCTGTGGACACAGCGCGATCCCTGGATGTGGCCCAGAGAAACTCGGACGCCTACTCTTCAGCCCGCGCCGCCCACGCCGCCACATGTGCACCAAGGGCGCCGCCATCTTGGAAGGCATATTCCCCGCCCAGCAGCCCGACACCGTTGGGGCCCCGCTCTCCCCCCAGAAGCCCTACGACAGCCGCGACACGTCGGGGCCCCAACTGCTACTTCTGCGGGCAGCCGAAGCACACCAGAAACCTGTGCCCAGCGAAAGGCACCACCTGCTTTAAGTGCGGTAAGAAGGGGCACTTCGGGAAGGTATGCAGAGGGAACCCCACGGGAAAGCCCGCCACCGCCGCGTGTGCGCCGTGGGAGCGGCCATCTTGGACGCCATCTTGCCCGACCTCGTGGGGTCCACCACCTTGTGAGCAGACAGCGTGGATGCCATCTTGTCTCAATCAGGGCCCTACAGTGGCATCGGTCACAGTGGGCCAGACCAGGTCGCACCCGCTATCCAAATCAATGGTGGACATCGAGGTAAACGGGTGCGGGGTTAAATGTTTAATTGACAGTGGAAGCACGGAGAGTTTTATCCACCCTGAACTAGCACAACAACTCTCTCTAACGGTGGTCCCTGCTCGGGGCACCATCTCTATGGCTGATAAAACCCAGACATCGACCATTATGGGTTACTGCACGGTACAATTGTCCGTTAACGGAACTGTATACGATAATTTTAAATTACTAATCATGAAGAGTCTATGTGCGAGCGTAATCTTGGGCCTGGATTTCCAGTGCCACCACCAAAGCATCACGCTCAATTACGGTGGGTCCCAGCCGCCCCTCACAGTGTGCGGTCTGGCTACCCTGAAGGTAAAGCCGCCTTCGCTATTCGCGAACCTTACTCCCAACTGCCGGCCAATAGTGACCAAAAGCAGGAGGTACAGCTGGGAGGACAGGCGGTTTATCGCGACCGAGGTGGACAGGCTGCTGAGGGAGTGCGTTATTGAACGCAGCAACAGCCCGTGGCGCGCCCAAGTGGTGGTGGTGAGGGGTAGCGAGAAGAAATGGATGGTGATCGACTATAGCCAAACGATCAACATGTATACCCAACTAGACGCCTACCCGCTACCCCGCATATCAGAAATGGTGAACCTAATTGCCCAATACCGGGTATTATCCACCATCGACCTCAAGTCAGCGTACCACCAGCTCCCTATCAGACCAGAGGACCGCCCGTACACCGCCTTCGAGGTGAACGGATGCCTCTACCAATTCCTCAGAGTCCCATTTGGGGTGACGAATGGGGTCTCGGTCTTCCAGAGGGAGATGGACCGCATGGTCGATGACCACCACTTGCAGGCAACCTTCCCCTATCTCAACAACGTCACCATCTGCGGTCACAACCAGCAGGATCACGACTCGAACCTCGAGAGGTTCCTGGAAACCGCACAAAAACTCAACCTCACTTACAACGAGGACAAGTGCGTTTTCAACACCACGCGCCTCTGCATACTAGGCAGCGTGGTGGAGAATGGGGAAATCGGACCAGACCCCGACCGACTGCGCCCCCTACGGGAGCTGCCCCTGCCCAACACTCCCAAAGCCCTGAAAAGGTGCCTGGGGTTATTTTCTTATTATGCCCAATGGTTCCCCAACTACTCCGAGAAAGCCCGCCCCCTCTTGAAAGCATCCTCTTTTCCGCTCTCTGCTGAGGCCCACGCCGCCTTCAAAAGCATTAAGCGGGATATTGAGCGGGCCACGCTACAGGCAGTGGACGAGAACACTCCCTTTCAAGTGGAAAGTGATGCGTCTGACTTTGCCTTGGCGGCCACCCTCAACCAGGCAGGGCGGCCCGTAGCTTTCTTCTCGAGGACCCTCCAAGGGCCCGAAATCAGACACTCCTCCGTGGAAAAGGAGGCCCAAGCCATCGTGGAGGCAGTGCGCCACTGGCGCCACTACCTAGCCGGCAAACGCTTCACCCTACTTACCGACCAGCGGTCGGTAGCGTTTATGTTTAATAATAAACAGAAGGAAAGATTAAAAATGGTAAGATTCTCAGGTGGCGGATCGAGCTCCCCACCTTCGAGTATGACATCATTTACTGGCCAGGGGCCCTTAACGAATCCCCCGATGCCCTCTCACGAGGGATGTGTGCCAGCGCCACCTGGGATCGGCTACAGACCCTCCACAACGACCTCTGCCACCCAGGGGTCACATGGCTGTTCCACTTCATAAAGTCCCGCAACTTACCCTACTCGATTGAGGAAGTTCGGTCTCTGACCAGGAACTGCCGCACTTGCGCTGAGTGCAAGCCTCGGTTCTACCGCCCAGATAAAGCCCTCTTAATCAAAGCTACACGGCCCTTTGAGCGGCTCAGCTTAGATTTCAAGGGCCCCCTCCCGTCAGTCGACCGCAATGTTTACTTCCTGAACATTGTGGACGAATACTCCCGTTTCCCATTCGCCTTCCCCTGCCCAGACATGACCAGCGCCACGGTCATTAAATGCCTCAACAGCCTGTTCTGCCTGTTTGGTATGCCGAGCTACATCCATACGGATAGGGGGGCGTCCTTCATGAGTGAAGAGCTACGCCAGTAGATGCTGTCCAGGGGGATCGCCACGAGCCGTACCACCAGCTACAACCCCCAGGGTAACGGCCAGGTGGAGCGAGAGAACGGGACAGTATGGAAAGCAGTCACTCTAGCTCTAAGGACCAAGGGCCTTCCTATCTCCCGCTGGCAGGAAGTCCTCCCAGATGTGCTCCATTCGATACGGTCGCTATTGTGTACTGCCACTAAAGCCACGCCTCATGAACGAATGTTTGTCTTTCCCCGGAAATCCACCTCAGGCGTATCCATGCCATCATGGCTCTCCACCCCAGGTCCGGTATTTGTACGAAGGCATGTGAGGGGCCACAAGACGGACCCTCTCGTGGAGTCAGTGCACCTACTCCATGCCAACCCCCAAAACGCGTATGTCCGGCACGCCGACGGAAGGGAGGACACCGTGTCCATAAAGGACGTCGCCCCAGCCGGTAACAACAACAACCACGACAACAACAGCAACAACGATCACAGCAACTCTTACCCACCCACTATCCTTTCATCACCCCCGGAAGAACATCGACCAACGGTGCCCCCAACAACTACCCCTTCAACAACCCTGGCGGCGCCACCGGCAGAGACCCAGGAGGCCACCGGGGACACCCAGCCGACACCCGCGGCACCACGACAGCTACGTCGGTCACAGAGGACTATCAAACCCCCGAACAGACTAAATCTGTAGGAGGGGTGAATGTGATGAAATATGCCATTCATCAGGCACTCTGTATTCTCTGTGTTTGATTGTGCCTGTGACTGTGACAAGCAGGGGAGTCTAGTTTCAGTTTCAATTCCTTACCTGTATTGTATTGTGTCTAGGGCTCCGCCCATACCTGGCCCCTACTTAAGCAGGCCCCAGCACGTCTCACAGGCAGTACAGCAGATCTCTGGATGAGAGAAACTTCTCCACTGTGTATTACTTTCTGAGTTAATAAAAGCCTTGCTTTGCTCCGTTAACGTTGAGTCTCGGATTCATTGAGGCACATCACTCAGCACCTTCAGCGGAGTGTGAGAGAGTCAGCACATTCAGGGGAGGGGGGAGAGACTCAGCACCTTCAGGGGAGGGGGAGAGAGTCAGCACATTCAGGGGAGGGGGGAGAGAGTCAGCACCTTCAGGGGAGGGGGAGAGAGTCAGCATCTTCAGGGGAGGGGGGAGAGAGTCAGCACCTTCAGGGGAGGGGGAGAGAGTCAGCACCTTCAGGGGAGGGGGAGAGAGTCAGCACCTTCAGGGGAGGGGGAGAGAGTCAGCACCTTCAGGGGAGGGGGTGGGGGGAGAGACTCAGCACCTTCAGGGGAGGGGGAGAGAGTCAGCACCTTCAGGGGAGGGGGAGAGAGTCAGCACCTTTAGGGGAGGGGAGAGAGAGTCAGCATCTTCAGGGGAGGGGGAGAGAGTCAGCACCTTCAGGGGAGGGGGAGACAGTCAGCACCTTCAGGGGAGTGAGGAGAGAGTGAGCAACTTCAGGGAAGGGGGGACAGGGTCAGCACCTTAATGGGAGGGGGGAGAGAGCCAGCACCTTCAGGGGAGGGGGTGGGGGGAGAGACTCAGCACCTTCAGGGGAGGGGGAGAGAGTCAGCACCTTCAGGGGAGGGGGAGAGAGTCAGCACCTTCAGGGGAGGGGGTGGGGGGAGAGACTCAGCACCTTCAGGGGAGTGTGAGAGAGTCAGCACCTTCAGGGGAGGGGGAGAGAGTCAGCACCTTCAGGGGAGGGGGAGAGAGTCAGCACCTTCAGGGGAGGGGGAGAGAGTCAGCATCTTCAGGGGAGGGGGAGAGAGTCAGCACCTTCAGGGGAGGGGGAGAGAGTCAGCACCTTCAGGGGAGGGGGTGGGGGGAGAGACTCAGCACCTTCAGGGGAGGGGGAGAGAGTCAGCACCGATTCAGGGGAGGGGGGAGGGGGGAGATTTTCAGAATCTTAAGGGGAGTCATAGAGTCATAGGCCTAGAAATTCAGTTAGGGGCGCCCAGCTCGCCTGGGCACCGGAATCATCGCTGCGCGCGGAGCAACTTGCGCCAGCGGGAAATTCAGTTTCAGCGCCCCAAGTGGAAGCTGGCCGCTGAACACGGGTTTCGGCACCCCACTTTGGGCGCTGAAACTGAATATCAGCGTGTAACGTGCCGCAGCGCCACCCACTGCGGCACGGCAGCCTGCGGTACTGCAGGCCTTCCTCTCATTCTTAAGGGGGAGGTGCCTGCAACAGCGCGATCCCCGCTCGCGAGTGCCGGCAAATGAGCCCGGCACCAAGGAGAAGTGCCGGGCTCTCTGGAAACAGCCGGCAATGCCGCGGGGGGCGGGTGTAGGAGGCCGGGGAAGGAGGTGCGGGCAGGCGGCCACCGAAAAAGCGGCCGTCCGCACCTCCACATTAACTCGCCCCACTACCGGCACAGGTAGGCCCCGTGTACCGGTCGCTGTTTGCAGCCGGTGTGGGGGAGGCGGCAGCCACCAAATATGGCTAGCGGGGCGATAGCGGGGCGCTGCGCACACCGATGACGTCATCGGTGGCGGCGCAGCGCTACTGGCTAACGCCGCCATTAGCGCCCCGCTAAATATCGCGGTAGGTTTGCACAGTGGCGCAAAAGCCCTCTTTGGGCGCAAACTGGTGGCGCAGGCCACTGAATTTCTAGCCCATAGAGTCATAGAGTTATACAGCACAGAAAGAGGCCATTCGGCCCCCCATCGTGTCTGCGCCGTCCATCAAGCCCTGTCCAATCTAATCCCATTTTCCAGCATTTGGTCCATAGCCTTGTATGCAATGGCATTTCAAGTGCTCATCCAAATGCTTCTTGAATGTTGTGAGGGTTCCTGCCTCTACCACCCTTTCAGGCAGTGAGTTCCAGACTCCAACCACCCTCTGGGTGAAAAAGTTCCTCCTCAAATCCCTCTAAACCTCCTGCCCCTTACCTTGAATCTATGCCCCCTTGTTATTGACCCCCCTACTAAGGGGAAAAGTTCCTCTTTATCTACCCTATCTATGCCCCTCATCATTTTGTACACCTCAATCAGGTCCCCCCTCAGCCTTCATTGCTCCAAGGAAAACAACCCCAGTCTGTTTAGTCTTTCGTCATAGCTGAGGCGCTCCATCCCAGGTAACATCCTGGTGAATCTTCTCTGCACCCTCTCCAAAGCAATCACATCCTTCCTATAGTGAGGCGACCAGAACTGCACTTTCAGGGGAGGGGGACAGAGTCAGCACCTTCAGGGGAGGGAGGAGCGGGGAGTGACTCAGCACCTTCAGGGGAGTGTGAGAGAGTCCAAACCTTCAGGGGAGGGGGGAGAGAGTCAGCACCTTTAGGGGAGGGGAGAGAGAGTCAGCATCTTCAGGGGAGGGGGAGAGAGTCAGCACCTTCAGGGGAGGGGGAGACAGTCAGCACCTTCAGGGGAGTGAGGAGAGAGTGAGCAACTTCAGGGAAGGGGGGACAGGGTCAGCACCTTAATGGGAGGGGGGAGAGAGCCAGCACCTTCAGGGGAGGGGGGAGAGAGTCAGCACCTTCAGGGGAGGGGGAGAGAGTCAGCATCTTCAGGGGAGGTGGAGAGAGTCAGAACCTTCAGGGGAGGGGTGAGAGAGTCAGCACCTTCAGGGGAGGAGGACAGAGTCAGCACCTTCAGGGGAGGGGGAGACAGTCAGCACCTTCAGGGGAGGGAGGAGAGAGTCAGCAACTTCAGGGAAGGGGGGATAGGGTCAGCATCTTCAGGGGAGGGGGGAGAGAGTCAGCACATTCAGGGGAGGGGGAGGGTGTCAGCACCTTTAGGGGAGAGGGGAGAGAGTCAGCATCTTCAGGGGAGGTGGAGAGAGTCAGAACCTTCCGGGGAATGGGGAGTATGAGCACCTTCAGGGGAGGGGGGAGAGAGTCAGCACCTTCTGGGGAGGGGGAGAGAGTCAAAACCTTCAGGGTAGGGGGAGACTCAGCATCTACAGGGGAGGGGGAGAGAGTCAGTAACTTCAGGGGAGGGGGGAGAGAGTCAGCACCTTCAGGGGAGGGGGGAGAGAGTCAGCACCTTCAATGGAGGGGGAGAGAGTCAGCACTTTCAGGGGAGGGGGAGAGAGTCAGAACCTTCAGGGGAGGAGGAGACAGTCAGCACCCTCAGGGGAGGGAGGAGAGAGTCAGCAACTTCAGGGAAGGGGGGACAGGGTCAGCACCTTCATGGGAGTGGGGAGAGTGTCAGCACCTTCATGGGAGAGGGGAGAGAGTCAGCATCTTCAGGTGAGGGGGACAGAGTCAGCACCTTCAGGGGAGGGGGGCGAGAGGAGTGTCAACACCTTCAGGGGAGGGAGGAGAGTGTCAGCACCTTTAGGGGAGGTGGGAGTGTTGGATCCGTGGTTCAGTGGCTAAATAATTACACGGAGGCTGTACATAAACAAATAACAGTTCTTTACTGGAGTAGGGTAATCTCTAGACTTGGGTACAGAGGCATGCACACAGCTTATATACCGGTGTGGTCACTGCCGGTACTACAGTATACAGGAGCTGTAAAAAGTAGTTCTGACTTAAAGCACATACACTACAATTCCTCCCTTTTTAGATTATTAATACCCCCTTACTGTTCAAATAACAATTACATTTTTACATGCACATTCAATAACAAAAGTCCATTTATAGATTCAGTCTTTGGCACGGCTTCCTGACCCTTTCGGGATAGCGCCTTTCCAGAGGTTCTTGTTCTTGGTGCAGAGGCGATTCTGACCCCCTTTCATCGGGTAGTTCATCGGGTTCCACTGCTACTGGGTCTGCAGTAGATGCTACCGGTATGTCGGGTTCATCCCCAGGTACTCGAGACATGGGGTTGACGCATTCCTGTGATGCTAAGATCTGATCGACGTGGTGTCTCACGATGTTCTCCCCGACAGCCACTGCGTACATTAATGGCCCCTGCCTTGTACATATCGTTCCGGGTTGCCACTTCTCTGTTCGATAGTCCCGGGCCAAGACTGTTTGCCCTACATTGAAGCTCCTTGTCGGCTTCTCGTTGATGTGCTGGAATTGTTTGTCCTCAACATTTCTTCGCGCATTTGGTCTGAGCAAGTCCAGACGAGATCTCAACCTTCGGTTAAAGAACATCATGGCCGGTGTCTGGTTGGTAACTGCATGTGTCGCGTTTCGGTAGGCTAATAAGAAATTGTCCATCTTATGCTGTAGTGGAATTTCCTCGTCGCACATGGCCTTTATCGCCTTCTTAAAGGTTTGTACGAATCTCTCAGCCAATCCATTGGTGGCTGGATGATACGGGGCGGATGTGTAATGGCTTACCCCATTCCTTTTCATGAATTTTTGGAACTCGTCGGACATAAACTGTGGTCCATTATCAGAGCAGATCTGCTCTGGGAAACCGTTTCTTGCAAATGTGGTCCGTAGGACTGCAATCGTTTTCTCTGTAGTGGTTGAGGACATCTTTATCACCTCAGGCCACTTTGAATGAGCATCCACTGCTATTAAGAACATTGAGTCCATGAATGGACCAGCAAAGTCAATGTGCACCCGTTGCCATGGAGAGGAGGGCCACTCCCATGGGTGTAGAGGGGCATGTGGTGGTGCATTTTGGACCTTCTGGCATCCTAAGCAGCTCTTAGTTAGGTCTTCGATTTGTTGATCGATTCCCGGCCACCACACATAAGCCCTAGCTAGGCTTTTCATTTTCACTCCCTCCAGATGACCTTCATGTAACTCATTTAGCACTTTCTCCCTTAACTTGGGTGGAATCACCACTCTGGATCCACACATCACTGTCCCCTGGCATACTGACAGCTGTTCTCTTCTGGATGAGAATGCTGGCAACAGTGAGTCGCCATGTGTTGGCCATCCTCTCACCGTCAATTCATATACCCGTGACAGCGTCAGATCATTGCGGGTCTCCTTCTCTATATCCGTGTTTGTTACTGGCAATCGTTCAATTATCGATGAATAGAATATCTCGATAGGGTTCACTGCTGGTGCTTCCTCCACAGTAGGCAGTGGCAGGCGCGATAGCCCATCAGCGTTCCCATGCTGTCTCGTGCCTTTATATTCTATTTCATATTTATTCGCCCCTAGAAACAGGGACCATCTTTGTAACCGCTGTGCAGTCATTACTGGCACGCCCTTCTTAGGATTAAAGATGGAGACAAGTGGTTGGTGGTCAGTCAGCAAAGTGAACTTCTGACCATGCAGATAGTGGTTGAATTTTTTTACTCCCCATACTAGGCTGAGGGCCTCCCTTTCAATCTGGGCGTAGTTGCGCTCGGCTGAGGTTAGTGACCGAGACGCAAAGGCTACTGGTCTCTCCAACCCGTCTGGGAATTTGTGCGACAGCACCGCTCCAATGCCGTAGGGTGATGCATCACATGCCAACCGAATCGGTAGTGCTGGGTTGAAATGGGCCGACACCTCTTTTGATGTGATCAATTCTTTACACTTCTGGAAAGCTCATCTACGTTCGTCATCCCACTTCCATGGTACCCCTGTTTGCAGTAGGGTGTTCAGCGGGTGTAATACCGCAGACAAATTTGGTAAGAACTTGTGGTAATAGTTTACCCGCCCGAGGAACGACCTCAGTTGTGACACATTTTCCGGTGCTGAAGCCTTAACTACTGCCTCAATCTTGTCAGGGGACTTATGTAACCCCTCTTCATTGATGATGTGGCCGCAATACGAGATCTGTTTCTGGAAAATCTCGCACTTGTGGCGATTAGCTCGTAGCCCATATTCCTTTAATCTGGCGAGCACCTTCTCCAAGTTAGCGAGGTGATCACCGTCATTTTCGCCCGTGAACACGATGTCGTCCAAATAACACTGGGTCCTTGGAAATCCCTTGCAGGACCTGATCCATCGCCCTTTGCCAGATAGTCGGAGCTGAGGCTACTCCAAACACCAGCCGATTGTATTAATAGAGACCTTTATGGGTGTTGATCATAAGGTAATGATTTGAAGCTTCTTCTACCTCCATTTGCAAGTACGCCTGGGCTAGATCAATTTTGGTGAAGCGTTTACCACCAGATAGCGAGGCGAAAATATCCTCAATTTGTGGAAGCGGATATTGCACCGTGTGAAGGACTGGGTTCACTGTCACCTTAAAATCTCCACAGATGCGGACCTTCTTTGGTTCCCCAGGCGTATTACTCAACGACCTCTTCATTACAGGAATGATGGGTGTAGCCCACTCGCTCCAGTCCACTTTGGACAGTACCCCTGAACGTTCCAACCCTTCCAGCTCTGCTTCAACCGCTGGTCTGATCACATAAGGCACTGGTCTGGCCTTCAGAAGCTTTGTGCTTGCATTATCCTCTATTTTATTTGTTGCTGTTATTCCTTTTAGTGTTCCTAGTCCCTCCTGGAACACTTCTTTTGCGTCAGTTAGCATTTTTGACAGTCGTCCAGGTGTGACGTCGTCATCCTTTTTGGCCTCCACCTTCAGTGCCTGTATGGAATGCCAATCTAAATGTATCTTCCGGATCCATTCACGTCCTAGCAGTGGTGGTCCTCCATTTGGCAATCCATATATATCCATTTTAGGTATTTCCTGACCTTTATATGTCACTTTCACCCTTATTTTTCCTTTGGGGTAGACTTTTTGCCCCGTATACGTCTTCAAGACAATCTCTGTAGCTTTCAAGGGTATATGTGAAAATAGCCGCTTGTAGTCTCTTTGATTTATGACTGTTAGAGCTGACCCAATGTCCAATTCCATTTCCACTTGGACTCCGTCTGTCTTGAGTGTAACCCAGATAATCTGGTGATCCTGCATTTCAGTTACATTATGTAGTTTCAGACAACCCAGCTCCTTGCTTCCGGAGTCTATGTCACTTTTCTGTTCGTCTGAACCACTGTCCATCACCTGGTGTACCTTTTTGTACTTCTCCTGTGGCGATTTCTTACTGTTGGTTTTCTTCCCAGACCTGCAGACTCTTGCTATGTGTCTTGCTTTCCCACACTGTCTGCACACTTGGTCCTTGAACCAACAATCTTTCTGGTCATGTGTTGTTCTGCCGCAGCGATAGCACTTCCCTGTTCCATAGGTCATTTTGTTGGTGCCATATTCTTGCGGCCTCCGTTGTATCTCTGCAGCGTCCCTTGCGGCTGCTTCGTGTGATACTGCCATACTGAAAGCTTTGTCCAGCGTAAGGTCCTTTTCTGATAGAAGCCGTTTCTGGGTTCCTTCACTTTGCAGCCCATACACAAACTTGTCCCTTAACGTGTCTGCTAGTCCCGCTCCAAACTGGCAGTATTTCGATAGCTTGCGCAGTTCCATTAGGTACTCAGCATTGCTTTAGTCTTTATGTTGGTTCCTTTTATGGAACTTAAATCGTTCTGCTATCAGCAGCCGTGTGGGGTTTAGGTGGTCCTGTAGGATTTCTAATATGCTTTCAAAATTCTTGTTTACCGGCTTCTCTGGGGTTATTAGATTTCACAGTAACCCATAAGTTTTTGCACCCATGGAATTTAACAGAACCAGTGCTTTATTAGCATCTGGCACTTCATTCGCCCTGCAGTACATCTCAATACGTTCCACATATGTCGCCCAATCTTCGACTTCATTGTCGAACGTAGAGATACTGCCACTCTTCGGCATCCCTGGTTGTGCGTTAACTATCACCAATGGCGCCTCCCATGCTTCCCCTTCTTCTCCGCTGGCACAAAATAGCATTTCCCGCGCTTTCCTTCCTTCCCGCGCTCGCCCGTCTTCTCCACTGCGGCTTTGCAAAATGGCTTCTTCCACGCTCTTTCTTCTTCTCCGCGGCTCAATGGCGCCTCCCGCGCTCTCCCTGCTTCTCCGTGGCACAATGGCATCTCCCGCGCCCTCCCTGCTTCTCCGCAGCTCAATGGCGTCTCCCCTTGCTTCGCCCCGCGGACCCTGATCAGCCTGTGATCCCTGGCTGTGCTCTGCGCGTTCTTCTCTTGATATTTGTCGACGCTGCAACGTCTAGAACCCAGCTGTTTCTTACCCTCACTCTCTCCGGTATTGCAGTATTTTTCCTCAGCGCCGCTCGGTGATCAACCCTCGGCTGCGCCCTGCTTTCTTCACCCTCTTTCTTACCCCGTCGACGCTGCCCAGCTCTCTCTCTCTGCCATCGGTCGGCTCCAGCCACCGCTGCTCGGGAAGGGTCTGCTCTGGACCTGTCGTCGGTCTCTTACTGATCGTTGTGGCTGGGGAACCAAGCCCGGCTCTCCACAGCCTCCCCAGCGAAGTTGGATCTCTGCCTGACTGCTGGGCGGTTGCTCGCGGTCGACGCCCGTGTTCCTGGACTCGACTATTTTTATTGTTTTTTTTTGTTTTATGTTGCAGGTAGATTCGCATCAACACTCGTCGCCACTGTTGGATCCGTGGTTCAGTGGATAAATAATTACACGGATGCTGTACATAAACAAATAACAGGTCTTTACTGGAGGAGGGTAAACTCTAGACTGGGGTACAGAGGCATGCGCACAGCTTATATACCGGTGTGGTCACTGCCGGTACTACAGTATACAGGAGCTGTAAAAGTAGTTCTGACTTAAAGCACATACACTACAGGGAGAGAGTCAGCATCTTCAGGGGAGGTGGAGAGAGTCAGCAACTTCAGGGGAGGGGGAGAGATTCAACACCTTCAGGGGAGGGGTGAGAGAGTCAGCACCTTCAGGGGAGGGGTAGAGAGTCAGCACCTTCAGGGGAGGGGGAGAAAGTCAGCACCTTCAGGGGAGGGGGAGGGAGTCAGCACTTTCAGGGGAGGGGGAGAGAGTCAGCACCTTCAGGGGAGGGGGAGAAAGTCAGCACCTTCAGGGGAGGGGGAGAGAGTCAGCACCTTCAGGGGAGGGGGAGGGTGTCAGCACCTTCAGGGGAGGGCAGAGAGTCAGCACCTTCAGGGGAGGGGGAGAAAGTCAGCACCTTCAGGGGAGGGGGAGGGAGTCAGCACTTTCAGGGGAGGGGGAGAGAGTCAGCACCTTCAGGGGAGGGGGAGAAAGTCAGCACCTTCAGGGGAGGGGGAGAGAGTCAGCCCCTTCAGGGGAGGGGGAGGGTGTCAGCACCTTCAGGGGAGGGGTGAGAGAGTCAGCACCTTCAGGGGAGGGGGGAGAGAGTCAGCATCTTCAGGGGAGGGGGAGAGAGTCAGCACCTTCATGGGAGGGGGAGAGGGGAGAGAGTCAGCACCTTCTGGGGTGGGGGGAGAGAGTCAGATCCTTCAGGGGAGGGGGAGAGAGTCAGCACCTTCAGGGGAGGGGTGAGAGAGACAGCACATTCAGGGGAGGGGTGAGAGAGTCAGCACCTTCAGGGGAGGGGGAGGGTGTCAGCACCTTCAGGGGAGGGGAGAGAGTCAGCACCTTCAAGGGAGCGGGAGAGAGTCAGCATCTTCAGGGGAGCGGGAGAGAGTCAGCACCTTCAGGGGAGGGGTGAGAGAGTCAGCACATTCAGGGGAGGGGGGAGAGAGTCAGCATCTTCAGGGGAGGGGGAGAGAGTCAGCACCTTCATGGGAGGGGGAGAGGGGAGAGAGTCAGCACCTTCTGGGGTGGGGGGAGAGAGTCAGATCCTTCAGGGGAGGGGGAGAGAGTCAGCACCTTCAGGGGAGTGGCAGAGAGTCAGCACCTTCAGGGGAGGGGGAGAGAGTCAGAATCTTCAGGTGAGGGGGAGAGAGGCAGCACCTTCTGGGGAGGGGGAGACTCAGCATCTTCAGGGGAGGGGGAGAGGGTCAGTAGCTTCACGGGTGGGGGAGAGAGTCTGCACCTACAGGGGAGGAGGGAGAGTCGGCAAGTTCTGGGGAGGGGGTGGGGGGAGAGACTCAGCACCTTCAGGGGAGGGGGGAGAGAGTCAGTACCTTCAGGGGAGGGGGGCGAGAGTCTGCACCTTCAGGGTAGGTGGGAGAGTGTCAGCACATTCAGGGGAGGGAGAGAGTCATCACCTTCAGGGGATGGGGGAGAGAGTTTTAGCACCTTCAGGGGAGGGGGGAGAGAGTCAGTACCTTCAGGGGAGGGGGGACAGAGACAGCATCTTCAGGTAAGGGGGAGAGAGTCAGCACCTTCAGGGGAGGTGGAGGAATTCAGCACCTTCAGGGGAGGGGTAAGAGAGTCAGCACCTTTAGTGGAGGGGGGAGAGAGTCAGCATCTTCAGGGGAGGTGGAGAGACTCAGAACATTCAGGGAAGGGGGAGAGAATCAGCAAATTCAGGGGAGGGGGAGAGAATCAGCATCTTCAGGGGAGGGCGAGGGGAACAGAGTCAGCACCTTCAGGGGAGGAGGAGAGAATCAGCATCTTCAGGGGAGGGGGAGAGGGACAGAGTCAGCACCTTCAGGGGAGGAGGAGAGAATCAGCATCTTCAGGGGAGGGGGAGGGGGACAGAGTCAGCACCTTCAGGGGATGGGGAGGAACAAACTGCGCACCCAGACGGAGCTTTTATCGTCGCGGGGGACTTCAATCACATAAACCTAAAAACTGTACTACCGAAATCCCACCAGAATGTCTCCTGCCCCACAAGAGGGGTGAACACACTGGATCAAGTCTACACGAGCATTGTAGACGCTTATAAGGCCATTCCCTGCCCCCACCTTGGGAAGTCTGACCACCTCTCCCTGTTTCTAGCCCCGGCATACAAACCGCTCATCAAAAGAGGGAGAACATCAGTGAGAGCAGTGAAAGTATGGCCAGAGGGGGCAGTATCGCAGCTTCAGGACTGCTTCGAACGCACTGATTGGGGCATGTTTGCCCACAATGACATCAAGGAATACGCATCCACAGTGCTATTCTACATCAACAGCTGCGTCGAGGTCGTCACGACCCATAAAAATATCAGGACATACCCCAACCAGAAACCCTGGATGAACGGAGAGGTCCGCTCACTGTTGAAAGCACGCGACGCAGCATTTAAATCTGGCGATGCGGCGGCTTACAGTGCAGCTAGGACCAACCTAAAAAAGGGTATCAGGACTGCCAAAAGGAAACAGACACTGCGGATAGAGGATCACTTCCGCAACAACTCGGACCCCCAGCGCATGTGGCAAGGCATCCATTCCATCACTGACTACAAGGGCAAAAACACCAGTCCCCCGGTTAGCGATGCCTCCCTTCCGGAGGAGCTTAACAACTTCTACGCTCGCTTCAACAGGGACAACAGGGAGCCGGCTACCAAAGCCTTGCCACCCCCGGAAGACCAGGTGCTCACTCTGTCGACCTCCGACGTAAGGGGTGTTCTACGCGGAGTAAACACACGAAAGTCTGCTGGACCGGATAGCATCCCTGGACGGGTACTCAAGGAATGTGCTGATCAGCCGGCTGATGTCTTCATCGCCATCTTCAATCTGTCATTGGCCCAGGCAGTAGTCCCTACATGCTTCAAGACCGCTACCATTATTCCTGTGCCAAAACAAACGGCTGTGACGTGCCTGTACGACTATCGACCTATCGCACTCACACCCATCATAATGAAGTGTTTCGAGAGACTGGTCCTGGCTCACATCAAAGCCAGTGTTCCTGCCTCCCTTGACCAACACCAGTTTGCCTATCGTGCAAACAGATCAACGGAGGTTACAATCACAACTGCTCTACACTCGGCACTGACTCACCTAGATGGTAAGGAAACCTACATCAGAATGCTGTTCATAGACTACAGCTCAGCATTCAACACTATCGTCCCCAACAAGCTGGCCACCAAACTCCAAACTCTTGGCCTGAACACTTCCCTCTGCAACTGGACCCTGGACTTCCTAACAAACAGACCCCAGTCTGTCAAATTGGGTAACCACACCTCCCCCCCCCGCTGACCCTGAACACGGGGGCCCCACAAGGATGTGTGCTGAGCCCCCTCCTCTACTCCCTCTTCACCCACGACTGTGTGGCTGTTTATGGTTCCAACACCATCATCAAGTTTGCGGATGACACCACGGTAGTAGGCCAGATCTCCCACAACGATGAGTCAGCCTACAGGGAGGAGGTCCAGCATCTCGTGAAGTGGTGCACTGATAACAACCTGGCCCTTAACACCAAGAAAACAAAATAAATCATTGTGGACTTCAGGAAGTCCAAAGGCGGAAGTCACACCCCCATCCACATCAATGGGGCTGTGGTGGAAAGGGTGGACAGCTTTAAGTTCCTCGGAGTCCACATCACGGAAGACCTCTCCTGGTCCCTCAACACCTCCTCTCTGGTGAAGAAGGCCCAGCAGCGCCTATATATCCTAAGGAGGCTGAAGGGATGTAACCTGTCACCCCTGATCCTCTCTAACTTTTACCGCTGCACTATAGAGAGCACCCTGAAAAACTGTATCACAGTATGGTATGGCAGCTGTAGCTACTATGACCGGAAAGCCCTGCAGCGGGTAGTCAAAACTGCCCAACGCATTACCGGCACCCGGCTACCGACCATAGAGAACATATACCAGAAACGCTGTCTACAGATGTCACAGTCCATCATCAAAGACCCTACCCACCCCAGCCACAGTCTGTTCGCCCTCCTGCCATCTGGGAGACGCTACAGATGCATTCGCACCCGTACAACCAGATTTAGGAACAGCTTCTTTCCCAGGGCTGTCATCCTACTGAACTCCACAAATAAACTCTAAAGCCTGCACATCTGCCAATGCACTTTATTATGGTTATATTTATGTTAATATACTACAAGGCAAATGTATGCTTAATGTTTAAATGTCTTAATCCAAATGTACACTCTCGGGAGCCGCAAGCCTACATTTCGTTGTACTGCACTTGTGCACTAACAATGACAATAAAAGTTGATTTGATTTGATTTTGATTTAAGGGGAGGGGGAGAGAGTCAGCACCTTCAGGGGGGGAGATAGTCAGTACCTTCAGGGGAGGGTGGAGGGGGGAGAGAATCAGCACCTTCAGGGGAGGGGGAGAGAGTCAGCACCATCAGTGGCGGGAGGAGTGTGTCAGCACCTTCTGGGGAGGGGGAGAGAGTCAGTATCTTCAGGGGAGGGGGGAGAGATTCAGAACCTTCAGGGGAGTGGGGAGAGAGTCAGTAAGTTCAGGGGAGGGGGTAGAGAGTCAGCATCTTCAGGGGAGGGGGGAGAGAGTCAGTAAGTTCAGGGGAGGGGGTAGAGAGTCAGCATCTTCAGGAGAGGGGGAGAATCTGCACCTTCAGGGGAGGGGGAGAGTATCAGCACCTTCAGGGGAGGCGGAGAGAAATGGTATCTTCAGGGGAGGGGGAGAGAATCAGTACCTTCAGTGGAGGGGGAGAGAGTCAGCAACTTCATGGGAGGGGGTGAGTAAGCAACTTCAGGGGAGGGGAGGGGGAGAGAGTCAGCACCATCCGGGGAGGGGGGGAAAGTCAGAACATTCAGGGAAGGGGGGAGAGTCAGCACCTTCAGGGGAGGGGGAGAGAGTCAGCGCCTTCAGGGGAGGGGGAGAGAGTCAGCGCCTTCAGGGGAGGGGGAGAGAGTCAGCACCTTCAGTGGAGGGGGAGTGAGTCAGTACCTTCAGGGGAGGGGGAGAGAGTCAGCACCTTCAGGGGAGGGGGAGAGAGTCAGCACCTTCAGGGATGGGGGAGAGAGTCAGCGTCTTCAGGGGAGGGGGAGAGAGTCAGCGCCTTCAGAGGATGGGAAGAGAGTCAGCACCTTCAGCGGAGGGGGAGTGAGTCAGTACCTTCAGTGGAGGGGGGAGAGTCAGCATCTGCAGGGGAGGGGGAGATAGTATGCACCTTCAGGGGTCGGGGTGAGGGTCAGCACCTTCAGGGGAGGGGGAGAGAGACAGTGCCTTCAGGGAGGTGGGAGAGAGTCAAATAATTCAGGGGAGGGAGGAGAGGGTCAGCACCTTCAGCGGAGGGGGCAGAAAGTCAGCACCTTCAGGGGAGGAGGGAGAGTCAGCACCTTCAGGGGAGGGGGAAGAGAGCTTCAGCACCTTCAGGGGAGGGGGGAGAGAGTCAGCACATTCAGGGGAGGGTGGACAGAGTCAGCATCTTCAGGGGAGGAGGAGAGAGTCAGCACCTACAGGGGAGTGGCAGAGATTTAGCACTTTCACGGGAGGGGGGAGAGGGGAGAGTCAGCACCTTCAGGGGAGGGGGGAGAGAGTCAGGATCTTCAGCGGATGCGGGAGACAATCTGCACCTTTAGGGGAGGGGGGAGAGAGTCAGCAACATTAGGGGAGGGCGGATAGAGTCAGCACCTTTAGGGGAGGGGGGAGAGAGTCAGCATCTTCAGGGGAGGTGGAGAGAGTCAGCACATTCAGGGGAGTGGGAGAGAGTCAGCACCTTCAGGGGAGGGGGAGAGAGTCAGCATCTTCAGGGGAGGTGGAGAGAGTCAGCACATTCAGGGGAGTGGGAGAGAGTCAGCACCTTCAGGGGAGGGGGAGAGAATCAGCACCTTCAGGGGAGGGGGAGAGAGTCTGCGCCATCAGGGGAGGGAGGAGAGGGTCAGCACCTTCTGGGGAGGGGGAGAGAATCAGTATCTTCAGGGGAGGTGGAGAGAGTCAGCAGCTTCAGGGGATTAGGGAGAGAGTTAGCACCTTCAGGGGAGGGGGAGAGGGTCATCACCTTCAGGGGAGGGGGGAGTGAGTCAGCACCTTCAGGGGATAGTGAGGGGGCAGATAGTCATTACCTTCAGGGGAGGGGGAGAGAGTCAGCACCTTCAGGGGAGGGGGGAGAGGGTCAGTACATTCAGGGGAGGGGGAGAGAGTCAGCAACTTCAGGGGAGTGGGGAGAGAGTCATCACCTTCAGGGGAGGGGGGAGTGAGTCAGCACCTTCAGGGGATAGTGAGGGGGCAGATAGTCATTACCTTCAGGGGAGGGGGAGAGAGTCAGCACCTTCAGGGGAGGGGGGAGAGAGTCAGCACCTTCAGGTGAGGGGGGAGAGAGTCAGCACCATCAGGGGAGGGGGGAGAGTGTCAGCACCTTCAGGGAAGGAGGAGAGAGTCAGTATCTTCAGGGGAGCAGGGAGTGGGGAGAGGATCAGAACCTTCAGGGGAGCGGGGAGAGAGTCAGTACCTTCAGGAGAGTGGGGACAGGGTCAGCATCTTCAGGGGAGGGGGAGAGAGTCAGCACCATCGGGGGAGGGGAGAGGGAATCCGCACCTTCAGGGGACGTGATAGAGTGTCAGCACCTTCAGGGGAGGGGGTGAGTAAGCAACATCAGGGGAGGGGAGGGGGAGAGAGTCAGCACCTTCAGGGGTGGGAGAAATATTCAGCACCTTCAGGGGAGGGGGAAGAGAATCAGCATCTTCAGGGGAGGGGGAGAGAGTCAGCACCATCAGTGGCGGGAGGAGAGTGTCAGCACCTTCTGGGGAGGGGGAGAGAGTCAGTATCTTCAGGGGAGGGGGGAGAGATTCAGAACCTTCAGGGGAGTGGGGAGAGAGTCAGTAAGTTCAGGGGAGGGGGTAGAGAGTCAGCATCTTCAGGGGAGGGGGGAGAGAGTCAGTAAGTTCAGGGGAGGGGGTAGAGAGTCAGCATCTTCAGGAGAGGGGGAGAATCTGCACCTTCAGGGGAGGGGGAGAGTATCAGCACCTTCAGGGGAGGCGGAGAGAAATGGTATCTTCAGGGGAGGGGGAGAGAATCAGTACCTTCAGGGGAGGGGGAGAGAGTCAGCAACTTCATGGGAGGGGGTGAGTAAGCAACTTCAGGGGAGGGGAGGGGGAGAGAGTCAGCACCATCCGGGGAGGGGGGGAAAGTCAGAACATTCAGGGAAGGGGGGAGAGTCAGCACCTTCAGGGGAGGGGGAGAGAGTCAGCACCTTCAGGGGAGGGGGAGAGAGTCAGCACCTTCAGGGGAGGGGGAGTGAGTCAGTACCTTCAGGGGAGGGGGAGAGAGTCAGCACCTTCAGGGGAGGGGGAGAGAGTCAGCACCTTCAGGGGAGGGGGAGAGAGTCAGCACCTTCAGGGGAGGGGGAGAGAGTCAGCACCTTCAGTGGAGGGGGAGTGAGTCAGTACCTTCAGGGGAGGGGGAGAGAGTCAGCACCTTCAGGGGAGGGGGAGAGAGTCAGCACCTTCAGGGGAGGGGGAGAGAGTCAGCGTCTTCAGGGGAGGGGGAGAGAGTCAGCGCCTTCAGAGGATGGGAAGAGAGTCAGCACCTTCAGCGGAGGGGGAGTGAGTCAGTACCTTCAGTGGAGGGGGGAGAGTCAGCATCTGCAGGGGAGGGGGAGATAGTATGCACCTTCAGGGGTCGGGGTGAGGGTCAGCACCTTCAGGGGAGGGGGAGAGAGACAGTGCCTTCAGGGAGGTGGGAGAGAGTCAAATAATTCAGGGGAGGGAGGAGAGGGTCAGCACCTTCAGCGGAGGGGGCAGAAAGTCAGCACCTTCAGGGGAGGAGGGAGAGTCAGCACCTTCAGGGGAGGGGGAAGAGAGCTTCAGCACCTTCAGGGGAGGGGGGAGAGAGTCAGCACATTCAGGGGAGGGTGGACAGAGTCAGCATCTTCAGGGGAGGAGGAGAGAGTCAGCACCTACAGGGGAGTGGCAGAGATTTAGCACTTTCACGGGAGGGGGGAGAGGGGAGAGTCAGCACCTTCAGGGGAGGGGGGAGAGAGTCAGGATCTTCAGCGGATGCGGGAGACAATCTGCACCTTTAGGGGAGGGGGGAGAGAGTCAGCAACATTAGGGGAGGGCGGATAGAGTCAGCACCTTTAGGGGAGGGGGGAGAGAGTCAGCATCTTCAGGGGAGGTGGAGAGAGTCAGCACATTCAGGGGAGTGGGAGAGAGTCAGCACCTTCAGGGGAGGGGGAGAGAATCAGCACCTTCAGGGGAGGGGGAGAGAGTCTGCGCCATCAGGGGAGGGAGGAGAGGGTCAGCACCTTCTGGGGAGGGGGAGAGAATCAGTATCTTCAGGGGAGGTGGAGAGAGTCAGCAGCTTCAGGGGATTAGGGAGAGAGTTAGCACCTTCAGGGGAGGGGGGAGAGTGTCAGCACCATCAGGGGAGGGGGAGAGGGTCAGCACATTCCGGGGAGGAGGAGAGAGTCAGCAACTTCAGGGGAGTGGGGAGAGAGTCATCACCTTCAGGGGAGGGGGGAGTGAGTCAGCACCTTCAGGGGATAGTGAGGGGGCAGATAGTCATTACCTTCAGGGGAGGGGGAGAGAGTCAGCACCTTCAGGTGAGGGGGGAGAGAGTCAGCACCATCAGGGGAGGGGGGAGAGTGTCAGCACCTTCAGGGAAGGAGGAGAGAGTCAGTATCTTCAGGGGAGCAGGGAGTGGGGAGAGGATCAGAACCTTCAGGGGAGCGGGGAGAGAGTCAGTACCTTCAGGAGAGTGGGGACAGGGTCAGCATCTTCAGGGGAGGGGGAGAGAGTCAGCACCATCGGGGGAGGGGAGAGGGAATCCGCACCTTCAGGGGACGTGATAGAGTGTCAGCACCTTCAGGGGAGGGGGGTGAGTAAGCAACATCAGGGGAGGGGAGGGGGAGAGAGTCAGCACCTTCAGGGGTGGGAGAAATATTCAGCACCTTCAGGGGAGTGGGAGAGAATCAGTACCTTCAGTGGAGTGGGGAGAGTCAGCAGCTTCAGGGGAGGGGGAAGAGAATCAGCATCTTCAGGGGAGGGGGAGAGAGACAGCACCTTCAGGTGAGGTGGGAGAGAGTCAAATAATTCAGGGGACGGGGGAGAGAGTCAGCACCTTCAGGGGAGGGGGGAGAGAGTCAGCACCTTCAGGGGAGGAGGGAAAGTCAGCACCTTCAGGGGAGGGGGAGAGAGTCAGCACCTTCAGGGGAGGGGGGAGATTCAGCACCTTCAGGGGAGGGGGTAGAGGGGAGAGTCAGCACCTTCAGGGGAGCGGGGAGAGAGTCAGGATCTTCAGTGGACGTGGGAGAGAATCAGCACCTTTAGGGGAGGGGGGAGCAAGTCAGCAACATTAGGGGAGGGCGGATACAGTCAGCACCTTTAGGGGAGGGGGTACAGAGTCAGCACCATTAGGGGAGGTGGAGAGAGTCAGCACATTCAGGGGAGGGGGAGGGTGTCAGCACCTTCAGGGGAGAGGGGGGAGAGTCAGCATCTTCAGGGGAGGTGGAGAGAGTCAGTACCTTCAGGGGAGGGGGGAGATTCAGCACCTTCAGGGGAGGGGGATTTAATGATATCAGCAAATAGTGATGTTATTTCATTTTCACTTATATTTTTCCACTCCTTTCCTTTCCCCCCCCCCCCCTTTCCTTTTGTTTCTCTCTCACACCTGGCAGCTATCTTTTGCCCTGCCAGTACACTTTACACCTAATCACAGCCTATTACCATCTCGTCTAGCTTCTAATCTCTTTTACTTCTTTTGGTTCTTTTATTCTTTTGTCCGATCGCAGCCCTGCCTTCGATCTAGTTCCTTTTCTCTCCAGTTTTGAAGAAGGGTCAAACCCGAAACGTCAACTCAAATTTCTCTCCACGGATGTTGCCTGACTTGCTGAGTTTTTCCAGCATTTTCTGTTGTTATTTCGGATTTCCAACATCTGCAGTATTTTGCTATCGTACCGATGTTATTTGCCTGTTTGATTATCATGCCTTACCAGCATAGTTGCATGTATTGATTACTTATGCCTGACCAGCAGAGGTCATGTGAGAGACAAGCAGTTGAGTTTAGTTTCAGTTTCGTTCTAGATGCATCACTAGCATGATGTCTCCTGTAAATGCTGTATAAAGAGTTGAACAGACTTTAGATTAAAAGACATTCTCTTTCATAAATGTCTCGTCATTGAACTCACAAAGAAATCAATACATGGTGTCAGAAGTGATTGAAAGAGATGAAGAGGAAAAATCTGAAGTTAAATCAGCTCTCCACAGATTAGCAAGCCAAAAGAGAACATCGTTACTTACCATTAGAGAATAGCTAACGAAGTGAAAAATGGAAGGTTTACTCCCACCGGCGAAGCTTCAGTTGACAGGTAATGTGGCTGAAAATTGGAGGAGATTCAAACAACGTGTGGGGTTGTATTTAACGGCAATCGGAGCTGACGAGAAAAGTAATAAAAAGAAATCGTCACTGTTCTTACATGTCGTGGGTGATGAAGCGCTGGAGGTGTATAATAACTTCACATTCGCTGCTGATGGAGACAAAATGAAGCTAGATAAAATAATGGAACAGTTTGAGGCCTACTGCATACCTAAACGTAACGTGATGTTTGAGAGGCACAGATTTTTCACATGTGTACAGAAAACGGGTGAGACTATTGATCAGTATGTGACTGAACTGAGAAACCGAAGCAAAACATGTGAATTTGGGGGACTGACAGACTCGCTGATAAAAGACAGACTGGTGTGTGGTATTCCAGATAATGGTCTAAGGGAAAGACTGCTAAGAGAGCAAGATCTAGACCTGGGAAAAGCCATAGCACTGTGTAGGGCTACAGAGACTGTGAAGTTGCAAGCAAAGGAGCTGTTCAGTGACAATAGCTGCAATGTGGATGCAGTGAGAATGAACGGACACAAACCGTTTAACAAAAAGAGCGCCAATGTGAAAAAAGAGGCGTGGCCAGCAAACAAAAATGAAAGGGACAATCGAAAGTCATGTAGTCGATGCGGTACACAGCATCCACCAAGAAAGTGTCCAGCATATGGTAAAACATGCAATAGTTGCAACAAGAACAACCATTATGCCCGTTGCTGTAAGAACCAAGCGCAACAAAGCAAGGTCCATGCAGTAGATGAAAGCGGGATAGAGGAGTTCAATGTGGATGTTGTGTCTGAAAACAAAAAAGAAGAAAGAGACTGGATGTTGACACTAAAAGTGAATGACATACACATTCCATTTAAATTGGATACTGGAGCACAAGTTAATGTGATATCAGAGACTGATTTTAAGAAAATTAGACCCAGACCAAAGATACATGGAATAAAAGTGAAAGTGACAGGATACACAGGTACTGATATACCAGTGAAAGGAAGATGCATTGTCAAAGTAACACACAAGGACAGAGAGCACACGCTAGCATTAATTGTGGTGCCAAAGGATGTGCAAGCCATAATAGGTTTATAAGCCTGTGAGAGACTGAACCTGGTAAAGAGAGTCCTCGTTGTGGAAAGCGAAGGAGAGACAGTCTATGATGAACTGAATGTTGCGTACACACCGGGTAAGCTGATGTATACAGCAGACACGTTGTCCAGAGCTGTTGACCCAGGAGAGCCCACAAACACAGTGAAAAGACTAATGTACAAGGCAAAAGACAGTGGAACTGACTTCAACCAGAGCATGCTTGTATACCGCACAACGCCGCTCGAGTGTGGTATGTCACCAGCCCAACTCCTTATGGGACGTATGCTAAGGTCAAACCTACCCATCCCGGAGAACCTCCTGAAAACAAAAGAGGGGGAGAAAGTGAGGAAGTTCAAAGAACAACAGAAAGAAAAGCAAAAGTACTACTATGACAGAGGAACACAAAACCTACCTGTACTCCACACTGGTGACCAAGTAAGGTTCAAAGACAAAACAAACACATGGACTCAGAAGGGAACTGTCCTGAGTGACGTTCAACCAAGATCATACACCATTCAGACAGATGAGGGTGCTGTTCTGAGAAGAAATCTTCGCGATCTTCTCATGGGACCAGCCACAGCAGGTCAAAGGACTGATACTATTGAACAACCTGATCACACAGCTGAGAACACATCATCTGAGGCAACAACTCAGATTCAAGGACAATCAATCAGAAAATCCTCAAGACACGTGAAGCCTCCTGAGAGACTCATTGGGCAAATTTAAGGACTATTGTTATAGAAGGAAGTAATGTTATCTTATTCTTTCTTCAAGTTCTAGTGCATTTACATATTTCATGTGAACACACAAAGCAAGGTTAAAAAACCTTGATAATGATAATTGTAAGATTCGCAAAATTTTCATTAAATAATCACGTAGGAACGTAGGGTTAATAAAACAGCTTTATTGACCAAAAGAAGCTTTTACAGAGAAACCTTTGATAAAAAGGGCACACAAAATGGCCGCCAGACCTCATGGCCAGCTTCTGGGACCATTTGAATTTCTGTTACTGCAAGCCAGAGAGGCTTGTGGATTGAGGACATTAAAAGCCCGCGAAAACCAATTTCGGGAAGCCGAAACTCATGGAACTGAGCATACATATTGATTAGATTATAAGTACAGGACAGATTTGGGTGGCAGGATGAGACCCATCAAGGAATGGGCAGACAAGTGAATGAACGCGTAAACCCATTACACTGTACAAAGAGAAGCCGTTTAACAGCCATCCAGGGCAATCTCCAGACCGATCAATATACAAACCAAGTTACGGTAACAAAGCAAAGACATTATCGGCCCAGGAAAGCCAGTTCAGCTATCACCGACTCCCGTTATGAAGACAAAACACCCCTGCAGAGAGTTCTGCCCGCCAAAATTATTACAAAGACAGAACTATGATTTTGCGGGAGATAAGAATGTTCCAAAAGGGTATAACTGTGGATTAAGTAAAGCCCATCAGTGAGTTCTCCATCGGTACGCTTCGGGACAGACTCCATCGGAACTAAGCAGCACTTCGGTTCGGACCGTGTTCGGTGTTCGGCCAGGCAAGGCCCGGGCACGACGAGAAGACGACGAGAAGATTTCGGCTTGGAAGCCAGCTCGGCCAGGCAAGGCCCGGCCACGACGGGAAGACGACAAGGGAGGCCCGGGTACTTTTGTCGGGAGATCATCGACGACCCAGACCGGAGAAGAAGACACTCAGGGCCCAGGTACTCCAGTTCTCAGAAGGACAATTATGACTGTATAAAGAGTCATTTCGGGGCCCGGTACTCCAGTTCTTCAACATCACATCGGCGAGCGCTCATTGCAGGAGAACCAAGAGGAAAACAAGCTGCGCCAGAAGCTTCCAAACCCACGTGACGACGGAAAGCTGTGTCGAAAGGCTGCAAAGCCTTTTTCGCAATTCTTAAAGTGGTGAGCATGATCCCGAGTCCCTCAAATCGAAACTTAGTTAGGTCTAGGGGAGGGGGTTAAGGGTAATTGTAATGTGTTACCCCTTTTACGATGTGCCGTGTGTTCCCCATTTCTATAGAGTTAAGTTTATAGATGTGTGCATGCTTGTAGTTGCTTTAATCTGTGCATATGACATGTATTTTATAATGCTGCAAACTGTTCAATAAAGGCATCCATTTCGTGCTATTCGACCTGGTCTATTGAGTTTTTCTGCACTACAGCTCCCTGCACCTAAGTCCAAGGTCTAGAACCGTAGGGGCGAGTGGGCCGAACCACTCACGGGTAATTATTGCAAGAAGCCTGGCAGGAGACCAGAGCAAGCAAGAGAAACCCCCTACATAATGTTAAATGTAAAATGCAGATTAATACAAAGAAAACATGTTGTTAGTTAAAAGTAAAATACTTTTGTTTTAAGAAAGGGAGATGTAATGATATCAGCAAATAGTGATGTTATTTGCCTGTTTGATTATCATGCCTTACCAGCATAGTTGCATGTATTGATTACTTATGCCTGACTAGCAGAGGTCATGTGAGAGACAAGCAGTTGAGTTTAGTTTCAGTTTCGTTCTAGATGGATTTCTAGCAGGATGTCTCCTGTAAATGCTGTCAACAAGAGTTGAACATACTTTAGATTAATAGACATTCTCTTTCATAAATGTCTCGTCATTGAACTCACAAAGAAATCAATACAGGGGAGAGAGTCAGCACCATCTGGGGAGGGGGAGAGAGTCAGTACCTTCAGGGGAGGGGGAGAGAGTCAGCACATTCAGGGGAGGGGCGGACAGTCAGCACCTTCAGGTGAGGGGCGGAGAGTCAGCACCTTCCGGGGAGGGGGAGAGAGTCAGCACCTTCAGGGGAGTGGGTGGGGGGAGAGACTCAGCACCTTCAGGGGAGGGGGAGAGAGTCAGCAAAGATTCAGGGGAGGGGGGAGAGTTTCAGAATCTTCAGGGGAGGTGCAGAGAGTCAGCACTTTCAGGGGAGGGGGACAGAGTCAGCACCTTCAGGGGAGGGAGGAGCGGGGAGAGACTGAGCACATTCAGGGGAGTGTGAGAGAGTCCGAACCTTCAGGGGAGGGGGGAGAGAGTCAGCACCTTTAGGGGAGGGGGAGAGAGTCAGCACCTTCAGGGGAGGGGGAGACAGTCAGCACCTTCTGGGGAGGGGGGGGAGAGTCAGTACCTTCAGGGGAGGGGGGAGAGAGTCAGAATCTCCAGGGGAGGGGGAGAGAGTCAGCACCTTCAGGGGAGGGGGAGACAGTCAGCACCTTCTGGGGAGGGGGGAGAGTCAGCACCTTCTGGGGAGGGGGAGAGAGTCAGTACCTTCAAGGGAGGGGGAGAGAGTCAGCACATTCAGGGGATGGGCGGAGAGTCAGCACCTTCAGGGGAGGGGGAGAGAGTCAGCACATTCAGGGGAGGGGGAGAGAGTCAGCACCTTTAGGGGAGGGGGGAGGGGGAGAGAGTCAAAACCTTCAGGGGAGGGGAGAGAGTCAGCACCTTCAGGGGAGGGGGGAGAGGGGCAGACACTTCATGGAAGGCGGGAGAGAGTCAGCACCTTCATGGGAAGGGGACAGAGTCAGTACCTTCAGGGGAGTGGGGAGAGAGGAGTGTCAACACCTTCAGGGGAGGGAGGAGAGAGTCAGCACGTTTAGGGGAGGTGGGAGTGTTGGATCCGTGGTTCAGTGGATAAATAATTACACGGAGGCTGTACATAAACAAATAACAGTTCTTTACTGGAGGAGGGTAATCTCCAGACTGGGGTACAGAGGCATGCGCACAGCTTATATACCGCTGTGGTCACTGCCGGTTAAACAGTATACAGGAGCTGTAAAAAGTAGTTCTGACTTAAAGCACATACACTACAATTCCTCCCTTTTTAGATAAATAATACCCCCTTACTATTCAAGTAACAATTACATTTTTACATGTACATTCAATAACAAAAGTCCATTTATAGATTCAGTCTTTGGGGCGGCTTCCTGACCTTTTCGGGATAGCGCCTTTCCGAAGGTTCTTGTTCTTGGTGCAGAAGCAATTCTGACCCCCTTTCATCGGGTAGTTCATCGGGTTCCACTGCTACTGGGTCTGAAGTAGATGCTACCGGTATGTCGGGTTCATTCCCAGGTACTCGAGACATGGGGTTGACGCATTCCTGTGATGCTAAGGTCTGATCGACGTGGCATCTCACAATGTTCTCCCCGACAGCCACTGTGTACATTAATGGCCCCTGCCTTGTACATATCGTTCCGGGTTGCCACTTCTCTGTTCGATAGTCCCGGGGCAAGACTGCTTGCCCTACATTGAAGCTCCTTGTCGGCTTCTCGTTGATGTGCTGGAATTGTTTGTCCTCAACATTTCTTCACGCATTTGGTCTGAGCAAGTCCAGACGAGATCTCAACCTTCGGTTAAAGAACATCATGGCCGGGGTCTGGTTGGTAACTGCATGTGTCGCGTTTCGGTTGGCTAATAAGAAATTGTCCATCTTATGCTGTAGTGGAATTTCCTCGTCGCACATGGCCTTTATCGCCTTCTTAAAGGTTTGTACGAACCTCTCAGCCAATCCATTGGTGGCTGGATGATACGGGGCGGATGTGTAATGGCTTACCCCATTCCTTTTCATGAATTTTTGGAACTCGTCGGACATAAACTGTGGTCCATTATCAGAGCAGATCTGCTCTGGCAAACCGTTTCTGGCAAATATGGTCCGTAGGACTGCAATCATTTTCTCTGTAGTGGTTGAAGACATCTTTATCACCTCAGGCCACTTTGAATGAGCATCCACTGCTATTAAGAACATTGAGTCCATGAATGGACCAGCAAAATCAATGTGCAGCCGTTGCCATGGAGAGGAGGGCCACTCCCATGAGTGTAGAGGGGCATGTGGTGGTGCATTTTGGACCTTCTGGCATCCTAAGCAGCTCTTAGTTAGGTCTTCGATTTGTTGATCGATTCCCGGCCACCACACATAAGCCCTAGCTAAGGTTTTCATTTTCACTCCCCCCAGATGACCTTCATGTAGCTCATTTAGCACTCTCTCCCTTAACTTGGGTGGAATCACCAATCTGGATCCACACATCACTGTCCCCTGGCATACTGACAGCTGTTGTCTTCTGGATGAGAATGCTGGCAACAGTGAGTCGCCATGTGTTGGCCATCCCCTCACCGTCAATTCATATACCCGTGACAGCGTTGGATCATTGCGGGTCTCCCTCTCTATATCCGCGTTTGTTACTGGCAATCATTCAATTATCGATGAATAGAATATCTCAAAAGGGTCCACTGCTGGTGCTTCCTCCACAGTAGGCAGTGGCAGGCGCGATAGCCCATCAGCGTTCCCATGCTGTCTCGTGCTTTTATATTCTATTTCATATTGATTCGCCCCCAAGAAACAGGGACCATCTTTGTATCCGCTGTGCAGTCATTACTGGCATGCCCTTCTTAGGATTAAAGATGGAGACAAGTGGTTGGTGGTCAGTCAGCAAAGTGAACTTCTGACCATGCAGATAGTGGTTGAATTTTTTTACTCCCCATACTAGGCTGAGGGCCTCCCTGTCAATCTGGGCGTAGTTGCGCTCGGCTGAGGTTAGTGACCGAGACGCAAAGGCTACTGGTCTCTCCAACCCGTCTGGGAATTTGTGCGACAGCACCGCTCCAATGCCGTAGGGTGATGCATCACATGCCAACCGAATCGGTAGTGCTGGGTTGAAATGGGCCGACACCTCTTTTGATGTGATCAATTCTTTACACTTCTGGAAAGCTCATCTACGTTCGTCATCCCACTTCCATGGTACCCCTGTTTGCAGTAGGGTGTTCAGCGGGTGTAATACCGTAGACAAATTTGCTAAGAACTTGTGGTAATAGTTTACCCGCCCGAGGAACGACCTCAGTTGTGACACATTTTCCGGTGCTGGAGCCTTGACTACTGCCTCAATCTTGTCAGGGCACTTATGTAACCCCTCTTCCTCGATGATGTGGCCGCAATACGAGATCTGTTTCTGGAAAAACTCGCACTTGTGGCGATTAGCTCGTAGCCCATATTCCTTTAATCTGGCGAGCACCTTCTCCAAGTTAGCGAGGTGATCACCGTCATTTTCGCCCGTGAACAAGATGTCGTCCAAATAACACTGGGTCCTTGGAATCCCTTGCAGGACCTGATCCATCGCCCTTTGCCAGATAGTCGGAGCCGAGGCTACTCCAAACACCAGCCGGTTGTATTGATAGAGACCTTTATGGGTGTTGATCGTAAGGTAATGTTTCGAAGCTTCTTCTACCTCCATTTGCAAGTACGCCTGGGCTAGATCAATTTTGGTGAAGTGTTTACCACCAGATAGCGAGGCGAAAATATCCTCAATTCGTGGAAGCGGATATTGCACCATGTGAAGGACTGGGTTCACTGTCACCTTAAAACCTCACAGATGCGGACCTTCTTTGGTTCCCCAGGCGTATTAATCAACGACCTCTTCATTACAGGAACGATGGGTGTAGCCCACTCGCTCCAGTCCACTTTGGACAGTACCCCTGAACGTTCCAACCCTTCCAACTCTGCTTCACCCGCTGGTCTGATTGCATAAGGCACTGGTCTGGCCTTCAGAATCTTTGGGCTTGCATTGTCCTCTATTTTATTTGTTGCTGCTATTCCTTTTAGTGTTCCTAGTCCCTCCTGGAACACTTCTTTTGCATCAGTTAGCATTTTTGACAGTCGTCCAGGTGTGACGTCGTCATCCTTTTTGGCCTCCACCTTCAGTGCCTGTATGGAATGCCAATCTAAATGTATCTTCCGGATCCATTCACGTCCTAGCAGTGGTGGTCCTCCATTTGGCAATACATATATATCCATTTAAGTATTTCCTGACCTTTGTATGTCACTTTCACCCTTATTTTTCCTTTGGGGTAAACGTTTTGCCCCGTATGCATCTTCAAGACAATCTCTGTAGCTTTCAAGGGTATATGTGAAAATAGCCGTTTGTAGTCTCTTTGATTATGACTGTTAGAGCTGGCCCAGTGTCCAATCCCATTTCCACTTGGATTCCGTCTGTCTTGAGTGTAACCCAGATAATCTGGTGATCCTCCATTTCGGTTACATTATGTAGTTTCAGACAACCCAGCTCCTTGCTTCCGGAGTCTATGTCACTTTTCTGTTCTTCTGAACCACTGTCCATCACCTGGTGTACCTTTTTGTACTTCTCCTGTGGCGATTTCTTACTGTTGGTTTTCTTCCCAGACCTGCAGACTCTTGCTATGTGTCCTGCTTTCCCACACTGTCTGCACACTTGGTCCTTGAACCAACTATCTTTCTGGTCATGTGCTGTTCTGCCGCAGCGATAGCACTTCCCTGTTCCATAGGTCATTTCGTTGGTGCCATATTCTTGCGGTCTCCGTTGTATCTGTGCAGCGCCCCTTGCGGCTGCTTCGTGTGATACTGCCATACTGAAAGCTTTGTCCAGCGTAAGGTCCTTTTCTGATAGGAGCCGTTTCTGGGTTCCTTCATTTGTAGCCCATACACAAACTTGTCCCTTAACGTGTCTGCTAGTCCCGCTCCAAACTGGCAGTATTTCGATAGCTTGCGCAGTTCTGTTAGGTACTCAGCATTGCTTTCGTCTTTGTGTTGGTTCCTTTTATGGAACTTAAATCGTTCTACTATCAGCAGCGGTGTGGGGTTTAAGTGGTCCTGTAGGATTTCTACTATGCTTTCAAAATTTTGTTTACCGGCTTCTCTGGGGTTAGTAGTTTTCGCAGTAACCCAGAAGTTTTTGCACCCATGGAATTTAACAGAACCAGTGCTTTATTAGCATCTGGCACTTCATTCGCCCTGCAGTACACCTCAATACGTTCCACATATGTCGCCTGTAGGGGGTTTCTCTTGCTCGTTCTGGTCTCCTACCAGGCTTCGTGCAATAATTACCCTTGAGTGGTTCGACCCACTCTTCCCTACGGTTCTAGACCTTGGACTTAGGTGCAGGGAACTGTAGTGCAGAGAAAAAAAACTCAATAGACCAGGTTGAATAGCATGAAATGGATGCTTTTATTATTAAACAGTTTGCAGCATTATAAAATACATGTCATAAGCACAGATTAAAGTAACTACAAGCATGCACATATCGATAAACTTAACTCTATGGAAATGGGAAACACACGGCACATCGTAAAAGGGGAAACACATTACTATTACCCTTAACCCCCTCCCCTAGACCTAAACTAAGTTTCGACTTGAGGAACTCGGGATCATGCTCAGCACTTTCAGATTCGCAAAAAGGGGGTTCGCAGCCTTTTGACACAGCTTTCCGTCGTCACATGGATTTGGAAACTTCTGGCGCAGTTTGTTTTTCTTACGTGATGAAGCAGCAGATACAGCCTTGATGAGCGCTCGTCATGGATGAATCCGTTACTGACGTGACTTTAAGAACTGGATGCACCTTGGAGACTCTGCTACCAATGTAATGTTGTAGAAATGGATGCACATGGAAGGCCCGTTACCGAATGGGATGTTGAGTCACTGGAGTGCTAGGCCTGGAGTGTCCTTTTATACAGTCATAATAATTGTCCTTCTGAGGGTGTCTTCTTCTTCGGCCTGGGTCGTTGATGATCTCCCGACAAAGGTACCCGGGCCACACTCCTTCGTCTTCCCGTCGTGGCCGAGCCTTGTTTGGCCGAAGAGTCCATCCCGAAGCGTTCTCTAAAGGAAGTGACGTCCTGAACCGAATCTAAACTACTGAATCGTGTTCCCGAAGCATGGATCTGAAGCGAAGCGCCCTGATGGACCTTTCAATCCATAGTTATACCCTTTTGGGACAGTCTTATCTCCCGCCAAATCATAGTCCAGTCTTTGTAATATTTCTGGCGGGCAGAAATCTCTGCAGGGGCGCTTTGTCTTTGTAATGGGAGCTGGTGATAGCTTAACTGGCCTTCCTGGGCCGATAATATCTTTTTCTTTGTCACCGTAACTCGGTTCGTATATTGATCGGTCTGGAGATTGCCCTTGATGGCTGTTAAACGGTTTTCCTTTGAACAGTAAATGGGTTTAAGTGTTCATTCGATTGTCCGCCCATTTCTGGATGGGCCTCATCCTGTTACCCAAAACTGTCCTGTACTTAGAATCTAATTAGTATGTATGCTCAGTTCCATGAGTTTCGGTTTCCCGATACTGGCTTTCGCGGGCTTACTGTCCTCAATCCACAAGCCTGTCTGGCTTGCAGTAACAGAAATCAAATGGTCCCAGAAACTGATCACGAGGTCCGGCGGCCATCTTGTATGCCCTCTTATCAAAGGTTTTTCTGTACAAGCTTCTTTTGGTCAATAAACTGTCTTATTAACCCTATTTTCTTGCGTGATTAATTATTGAAAATTTCAAATCTTACAGTCCACCCTGTGATACTGAGAGCTTGCTTAAAGTATCAATAATCCTTGGTGAGCAAATTTTCCCTGATTCCTCACATCCAAACATTCCTGGTAATTAACTATCTATGACCCTCATGACACATGCAGTTCCCATTTCAGAAAAATTACCTTGTGTACAATTGGACAATCATAGGCAGTACTACCTTAAACTATAACACATTCATCTTTCAGATGTAAAGGGGCCGATACCCCTTACACCACCTGCATACACCTTTTATTAATCAATAAAAAACAGAAAATCTCATCAACGGCTATAACACAACAGTATTCACACACTTAAATCATGCAGTGGCTAAAATCAAGAGTGGAGGGACGCTTTAACTTTTAATAATTAGCAACTTAAACTGGGGTGTCCTCTTCCCCCACTCGTACATAGCGTTCTCTCCATTCCCCTGTGTTCTCGTGCCTCTGGAGGCGTTTGCCTCTCTTGCAATGCACGAACAGTAGGAATATTACAATTAAAACCTGACACACTACTAGGATATGGGATACTATTCTAATCCAGGCCGGGATCTCTATATTAGTGAACAGGTCCCACCATGGTGGGGTGACTATGTCCAATATATCTTTCCCTATCTCTAATGTCTTCTGCTCCAGTGTGTAAAAATGCTTCTGTGAAACTATAGCGGCTTTTAAAATCTTGGTGAGGTGTTCGGGAAGAGGGGGAATGACATAACCAAAATGCGCGATGAATCGCTGCAAGTCCGTGAAATTCTCTTTTACAGTGAGGTGAACGGTGGAAGGTACAGGAATGGGGACAATCCGTTGTTGTGCCACTTGAACTTCAGCCCTGGGTTTAAAACAGAAGCTGCTGTCACTGTCCGGACACCACCCGTGCTGTCCGTGGCGGTAGTGAGGCGCTGCAGTGGTGACACAATATGTCCCACCTCCGATGTATGCCACCTGTGGGGGCACATGGTCCTTTGCCATTGCCTCCATGGTGCAATTTATCGGCTTCGCGCTAGCGGCTCTGAACCCGCACTGTGGTTTCAAAAAGGCATTCAAGTGCTGGGGACACAGGATGATGTGTGCTCCCCGGCTTTGACACCCCGAGAGGTCGGTGCCTGTCATCGTACGCTCCCATCTGATGACATAAGGCGGGACCACTGCGTAACGAATGTGCGCACCCCCCTGAATGACTCCAATGTTCTCCACCCTGTATGCCGGGGCGGGCTTTGCTGCGGGACCCAACACCGGCACCCTTACCACTATTCCCATGATAGTGTGATTCGAGCGTCCGCAGTCCACTGGGACTGGGTACGCCTCTGCAGCTAGTCTGAGCTGGCACGGACTTAATGCGTTCTCGAAAGGGTGGAGCGCTTGCAAGTACTTGTTGCTGATCCAGGACGGGACCAAACCTTGTTTTAAATCCTCCAGATTACTGCGGCCCTCGCCCAGTAACCACGCCCCGTATAGCACACAGGCCTCGTTCTGCGCAGCCTGATCGGATGCATTCCGATCCTCCCTAATGAGTGCATTTACCGTTCTAGCGTGTTTCTCCAGCTCAGCAATTATTTCTTTTAAGTGTAGTGTCATGGCCTGGTCCTCATGTAGCTCAGAACCCACTACCTTATTTTCGTTTGTCAGTATGTTCTTTAACTGGGCCTTTAAACCATTGATCTGTGTCTGCAGCTCCACATTGTCTAGAGTGTTGACAACAGACGTCCCGGTGTTAAAAGCAGTGAAAATGTCATTTACAGTACCCCTTCTTTGCCTCCCTACCCGATCCAAAACTTCCTGTGGTGTGGTGTACAATTTGGCCTTGTCGATGTCGGCAAAGTCAAACTCGTAAAATTGTCTGAACATTCGGGTTAACAGGACCTGGTACAACTGTTCCGTCTCCTTGGGACACCACTCCGGCAATCGTACCTCAGTGAGGTTTAAAATCACTGAGGCCACCGCGTAGTGTACCCCTTGGTACAGCACCTGACCGGTGGGTACCAATACTAAACCGTTCCTGGGTCCCTTTGTGGCAGTGGGGCACCCTTCCTTCTGGGCTAGCGCTACCGGAATCGTGGGCAGGGGCTTGCGTGGGCGGGTGATGAGTTCAGTGGCGTTTACCGGAATCGGGGAGAATGGGGCTCCGCACGCCCGAGTGCTGACATCCCATCTCATCCCTTTCCCTTCACCCTGCCACTGCCTCTGGAAAAAGATGGATACGCCCTTGGGGCAAACGCGTTTTGAACCCCACATACAGACATATATCCCTTCATCTGGTTCCCACAATTTGTCCCAACACACACGTAATTGTCCGTCAGTCCCCGTAATTGTCCGATGGGTATTGTTACCCAGTCGCTCCCACTCGATAGTAGAGTTCTTCATGTCCTTTCCCAGCTTTCGTAGCCACCACCATCTACTTAGCGGTACGTTCCCATTACACACCAAACAGATCCTCTTTCCCACGGTAACGCTGACTCTGGGTGCAAGGATCCTCACCCGAGGGCACGATAACGAAGTCTCTTGGAAGGCAAAACCGAAATTGCTGGAGTATTCCGTAGAATTCGTCCGCAGACTTCGAAAACTACCTTTTAAAACGTCCCCATCCTCTTAAACTTTACATACCTTAAACTATCATTATAATTACCTAGCTTAACTTATCATTTCCTAAACCTATGTACAGCGCCGCCCTCCTTCGGGCGGCATACTTAATTCCTGTGAGGGTTGCAGCGTGCCGCTCCCTGTGGCGGGGCTGCACTGACCTTCGGCTTTGATCCCCCGCAGCCTGTCACTGCTGAACGGGAACCGTGCCTTTCCTGGGCTGCTCTGGACCGAGGTTGGGGGAAATAAGGAGAATTTGGCCAATGCTTTATGGGCTGAGGCGTTCGAGTCGACCTACGAGGGGATGCCTTGGGCGAGGCTCCCAGGGCTGACGGACCGGGGGTCGGGACCTTCACCATCACAGCCTGTGGTCCCACCACAGCTGCCGGCTCCGGCTCCCTTCCCTCTGGCTCCGCCCCCCCCGGGGCCGGGATTTGTGGCATCCGACCCCACCTCACCTGTCCCTACAGGTGGTGAGTCTCCGCCCCCAATCCCTACCTCCCCTAAGCTTGAGTCGAGGGCGGGATCTTCGTCCTCTGACTCTTCCTCCTCCGTGATCGGGTCAAGGGCGGGGTCGAGCTGTTCGGGCTCTTCCTCGTCCGAATCCCAAATTAGAGGGGAGACCTCCCACTCCGATGGGACGACTCCTTCCTTCACGCAGGCTACAGTTCCAGCCTGTGTGGTCTGTGACTCTGTCGCAGGCTGAGGATTTTTGTCCTCAGACCTGGCCCCTGTTGTTGGCCCTTGTGCACCCGGCTTAAACAGTTTACACTGGTTATGAACCATTTTAAAAACCCTTAGCTGACCCTCTAAACTGCCAGCCCTCGCTGTTAACCTGGCGTTCTCCTCCCTTAAAACCTGCTCAACTAACTTAGCCTCCGCAACCTGGCACCGCAGGTATTCCTCCATTTTACAGGAGGTCTCTTCCTGTGCATGTCTTTCTAGAGGACACAAGTCGACAGGCTGCACTGGCTCTAGTCAATTGGGCACTGCGGTTGGGGCTGGGGGAGCAACAGGGCTGATGACGACTGCCACCTTCCCCTGCGAGGTCATTAGAGACCGCATTGCCTCTAAAACCAACTCGATCGTATCGGGATGGATCGACACATCGGCTCCTTTCTCCCGGATGGGCGTTTGGGCTGGGGCTGAGGGAGTTTTTCCCTATAAATCCTTCCAGGGATTTTTACAGTCCCGGCGCCAATGACCCTCCTTCCCACACCCGTAACAACTACTCTTGGCTTGGGGAGGGCGATTACCCTCCTGATGCCAATCCTTTTTAGCAGGAGCTGCAGGCCTCGCCTCATGCACCTTTCCCTTTGAGGAAGGCACATCCCTACTCTTGTTGTTCCTGTAACCTATCGTGAGCTGATCAAGTACTAACTCTTCCGTGGAGCGGGGGTTAGTGGGGTCAAACCATGTTTTGGCCTGCTCCCTCACCTGTGGCAAGCAATTGGCGACCAGGCACCGGAGCCAATGAGCCTTTTGGTCATTGTCCAGCCCGTTCCGGTCCGGCCCACCCGGGCAGCTAAGCCGATACACTGGCCACAACCTTCCGGTGAAAACCCGTGGGGGTTCTCCCTCTAGCTGTACCGTCCTTTCCAATCGGAGGAACGGAGTTCCGTCACCCTCCCCTATAATCTCCAGGATCTCGTCCCGTAACTCCTCATACGCCTTGTGCCCTCTCTTGCTCTCGTCAGGGAGACACCGGAGGAGCGAGCTGTCCAGGGAGAACAGCAGCATTTTGGACTGTTCAACCCCATCGCAGTCATTAACTGCTGCAGTCTGCTCCACGTCCCTAAAATGGACTGAGGGATCTCCTGATTCGGAGAGTTTTGGGATGTGACTTATCATTTCCCTTAGCTGTCGTGCGCTATGGGGCATTATGATCTGATTCACGAGGGGTCTGTCCTCGCCATCCTGGTCCGGACCGAGCCTCCGGTGTCGCATGGGACACATCGGTGCCGGTCCCGACTCTACTACCTGGTGTTGCTCTACCTCAAGAACCTCTGTGTCTGACTTCTCCGTTTCCTTCCCCAGAGCCCAAGACTCAGTATAGGCGGGAGGTGCCGAGGGCTCGGGGGTTGGTACCCCAACTGCCTCTTGCGGAATCGGTCTTTTGGATTCCTTGGCTAACAGTAGCTGGCTCGCTGGTGGGTTTATGAGACACACCAAGCCGTTTGCCTTTGCTAGGGCCATTCTCAGGTCCTCTAGCTCCCTGTGGCAAGCGCTATGGTTGGTGTTCTCATACCTATCCTCCATGGCCATCTTATATGCTGCCCTAGCCCCTAAAATACTTTCCTCCTGGGTCGCTACCTGCTTAGCTAGGCGGAAACACCTATCTCTCATTCTACCTTCACTGGCCTTGGCCTCAACGACCTGACACTCCAAGTAATTGATCCTGGTCTCATGGCGGTGAGTTACGGATTGGCGTTCATGATTCAGCGCATTAAGCGATTGAATCAGTTTCTGACCTCCCGCAACCTTTTCCTCCACTTTGGTTAGTAGCCCTTTGATCTGGGCCGTCTGTGCTACAACGACCTGGTCCAGAAGCTGGACTTGCTTCTTGTAGCACATCAGCCAGACCGCCTTTTCTACCGACTTCTTATGCTCTTTGCTTTCTGTCCACTTGATGGCTGCGTCTAGCGGGCGCCTATCTCTTAATAGGTCATGTATCCACTGTTTTGTAAGGTTTACCTTCCCAAAAACATAATCCGCTATTCTCTCATCCATCACATTTCGTTTGTTCAGACCTTGAACTAACACACTACATTCCTGATGCCAAGGTCCTGCCGTGGTCGCCATCTCTGTAGGGTGTAAGATTCGAAGATTTTCAGCAAAAATCACGCAAGAAAACTGGATAAAATAAGACTGTTTATTGACCAAAGTAAGCTTGCACAGAAAAACCTTTGATAAAAGGGCATACAAAATGGCCGCCAGGCCCTGTGATCAGTTTCTGAACCAGTTTATTTCTGTTACTGCAAGCTAGACAGGCTTGTGGATTGAAGACAGTAAACCCGCGAAAGCCAGTATCTGGGAACCGAAACTCAGAGCAACAGCATACATATTCAATGGATTATAAGTACAGGATGGGGCCCATCAAGATATGGGCGGACAATGTAAAAACACTTATACCCATTTATTGTACAAAGGAAAAACCGTTTAGCAGCCATCAAGGAAAATGTCCGGACCGATCAATATGTGAACCGAGCCGCGGTGACAATGCAAAGGACATTAACAGACATTATCGGCCAGGAAGGCCAGTTCAAGTTATCAACGGCTCCGTTACAAGACAAAGCGCCCCTGCAGAGATCTCTGCCCGCCAAAATTAATACAAAGACAGGACTATGATTTGGCGGGAGATAAGACTGTCCCAAAAGAGTATAACTATGGATTGAAAGTCCATCTAAGTTACTTTCTTCACTGCTACGGCTTCTTGTTGGGCGACTTCAGGCTTCCATTTCTTCAAGAACTTTCTTCTACGAGGAACAAACGAAGGGCGGACGGTGCCCGGATCAGCGCCTCTTCCACTTCGGCAGATCGATGAAAACGTTTTCGTCTTTTTAAAGACGGACGGTTTCGGAAAAGGGACAACGTGGCCGGTGTTCAGCCAAACAAGGCTCGGCCACGACGAGAAGACGACAAGGGTGGCCCGGGTACTGGGGTCGGGATATCATCGACGACCCAGGCCGACGGAGAAGAAACCCTCTGGAGAACCGGCGATCGATGCCACAAGATTCTCCCATGTGCATAACCTGCATCTAGGTCTACTCCACGAACAAAAATCCACGACAGGCCTAGTGGATCTCAACCTTGACGAGCGCTCATCGAGGCTGGGTCTACCCCACCGCCTCGAGGGAGGAGAGAATATCGACTGCGCCAGAAGCTTCCAATCCACGTGACGACGGGAAGCGGTGCCAAAAAGGCTGCGAACCCCTTTTCGCGATTTCGAGAGCGGTGAGCATGATCCCAAGTTCCCCAGGTCGAAACTTAGTTTAGGTATAGGGGAGGGAGTTAAGGGAAATCGTAATGTGTTTCCCCTTTTACGATGTGCCGTGTGTTCCCCATTTCCATAGAGTCAAGTTCATAAATTTGTGCATGACTGCAGTTACTTTAATCTGTGCCTATGACATGTATTTTGTAATGCTTCAAACTGTTCAAAAATAAAAGCATCCATTTCGTGCTATTCAGCCTGGTCTATTGAGTCCTCTTCTCTGCACTACTGTTCTCTGCATCTAAGTCCAAGGTCTAGAACCGTAGGGGGGGGTGGGTCGAACCACTCAAGGGTAATTCTTGCACGAAGCCTGGCAGGGGGCCAGAACGGGCAAGAGAGCAGAGAAAAAAAAAACCCTACAGAAATGGCGACCGCGGCAGGACCTTGGCAGCAGGAAAGTAGTGTGTTAGATCAAGATCTGAATAAACGAAATGTGATGGATGAAAGAATAGCAGATTATGTTTTCGGAAAAGTCAACCTCACAAAACAATGGATATCTGATCTACTAAGGGATAGGCGCCCGCTAGACGCAGCCATCAAGTGGACAGCGGGTAGAGAGCATAAGAAATCTGTAGAAAAGGCGGTCTGGCTGATGTGCTACAAGAAGCAAGTCCAGCTTTTGGACCAGTTAGTTGCAGCACAGACAGTCCAGATCAACGGCTTGCTTAAAGACGTAGAGGAAAAGGTTGCGGGAGGTCAAAAACTGATTGAATCGCTTGACGCGCTGAATCAGGAACGCCGCTCTGTAATTCACTGCCACGAAACCCGGGTAGAATATTTAAAATGTCAGGTCGTTGAGGCCAAGGCCAGTGAAGGTAGAATGAGAGAGAGGTGTTTCCATCTAGCCAAACAAGTAGATGCCCAAGAGGAAAAGCGCCTGGGAGCCAGGGCAGCATATAAGATGGCCATGGAGGATAGATCTGAGAACACCGACCACAGCGCTTGCCGCCGGGAGCTAGAGGACCTGAGAAAGGCCCTAGCGAAGGCAAACGGGTTGGTGTGTCTCATAAATCCACCAGCGAGTCAGCTGTTGCTAGCCAAGGAATCCAAAAGACCGATTCCACAAGAGGCAGTTGGGGTACCAACCCCCGAACCCTCTGCGCCTCCTGCCTATGAGGAGTCTTGGACTCCGGGACAGGAGACGGAGACGGTAGAGGAAGAGAGCCCTGAGGTAGAGCAACCCCAGACAGTAGAGTCGGGGCCGGCGCCGATGTGTCCAACGAGACACCGGAGGCTCGGTCCAAATGAAGAAAATGGCGATGACGGACCCCTTGAGAGTCAGATCATAATGCCTCATAGCGCACGACAGCTAAGAGAGATGATAAGTCACATCCCAAAACTCTCCGAGTCAGGAGATCCCTCCGTGCATTTCAGGGACGTGGAGCAGACCGCAGCAGTCAATGACTGCGACGGGGTTGAACAGTCTAAAATGCTGCTGTTCTCCCTGGACAGTTCGCTCCTCCAGTGTCTCCCTGACGAGAGCAAGAGAGGGCACAGGGACTATGAGTTGCGATGGGATGAGATTCTGGAGATCATGGGAGAGGGGGACGGAACTCCGTTCTTCCGTTTAGAAAAGACAGTGCAGCTAGAGGGAGAACCCCCACGGGTTTTCGCCGACAGGTTGTGGCCAGTGTATCGGCGCAGCTGCCCGGGCGGGCCGGCCCGGGCCGGGCTGGATGGCGAACAAAGGGCTCACTGGCTTCGGTGCCTGGTAGCAGGTTGCCTGCCAGTAGTGAAGGAACAGGCCAAAGCATGGTTTGACCCCACTAACGCCCGCTCCACGGAGGAAGTAGTACTAGATCAGCTCACGATCAGTTATAGAAACAACAAGGGCAAGAAAACGCCTGTTGTGAAAGGAAAGGTGCATGAGGTGAGACCCGCAGCCTCTGCTAAAAAGGAATGGCGTGAGGAGGGAAATCGCCATCCCAAGCCAATAGCAGTTGTTACGGGTGTGGGAAGGAGGGTCATTGGCGCAAGGACTGTAGGAATCCTTGGAAGGATAAGAGGGAGAGAGCGTTCACCGCAGCCCAAGATCAAGCCCAAGCCCGAGTCGCCAACGGCCCGAGAGTTTACCCAACACCAGCACAACCACAAGTGCAGGCCGCTGCCCCAACACCAGTCCAGAACCCAACCGTAGCCTCTGCCCCGAATAAAGGGGGTGGTGCGGTTGTGGACCCCGCTGCGATCGAGTCAGTCTTGGAGACTATGCGGTCTCTGATGACCTGGCAGGGGAAGGTAGCGGTTGCTAACAGCCCTATCGCCCCCGAGACCCCAGCCGAAACACCTAAATGACTGATGCCCGCGCAGCCCATCTACTTGTGTCCGCTCCGCTATGACGCTTGGAGAAGACCTGTGGTGGAGATGGAGGTGGAGAAACAAAGGGGTAGTTACCTGTTGGATACGGGAGCTTCGTGTACCGTGATCCACACGGACAAACCTTTTGCCTCACCTCTGTCCGCCCAGGCTCCATATTTAGTAGCGGGTTTCACAGGTAGAGAACAGGCTGGCGCGTACTCCCTCCCGCTCTCCATTCAGTTGGGAGCGCTCCACACCACATGGACGTGCATCCTATTGAAGTGGAATGAGGGGGGGGGAAAAGGCATCCTCGGGGCTGATTTCTTGGTGGAACACGGGATCCTCGTGGACCTGAGAAATCACTGTCTCTGGGGAGCCGAGGGCGGTTTAGGTAAGGTAGTCGTAATCCCGGGGAAGGAAGAAAAGGGGGCCCTGTGCACTATGAAGCCGTCAGGAGGTTACGATCTCGAGCTCATGGTAACAAACGTCCCAACGGACTTGCAGGTGCGTGTGTCAGAAAATCTGACCGCGTTCGCCACCCACAAGCACGACTGCGGGAGAGTCACTGGGTTCGAAGTCAGCGTAGACGGGGACCCCATGATCCGACCCCAAAAGCAGTATAATTTCCCCAAGGAGGCAGAACCCGACATGGAGACAGCAATATCTTCATTGGTACAGCAGGGCGTGTTGAGGACGATAGCCACCCACGTGAACTCCCCATTATGGCCGATAAAGAAACCGGACAATTCGTGGAGAGCCACGGTGGACTACAGAGTCCTCAATAGCAATATCCCAGCCTGCGCGCCCACGGTAGCAGCAGTTGCAGACTTAATAGGGAGTATTCCAGCATCGGCGACCACATTCACGGTGCTGGACATCTCGAACGGTTTTTGGTCCATTCCGCTGCGGCGGGAGGACCAGTACAAGTTTGCCTTTACTTTCAAAGGGCAACAGTACACTTGGAACTGCTTACCACAGGGTTTTCACAACAGCCCCAGCATTTTCCATCAGTGCATGGCGGGGAGTTTGAAAGAGTTCAGCCAGCCCAACCAGATAGTGCAGTATGTGGACGACTTACTCCTGTTCACAGATACAAGGGAGCAGCACGGCCCACTGTTAGCCGAATTGTTGGAACTGTTAGAAAGGAAGGGTTTCAAAGTAAACCCAAAGAAAGCCCAGATCGGCCAGCAGGAAGTTAAATTCCTGGGTCTGGCCATCCGCGCTGGGGAAAGAGCCATAGATAAGGCCAGACGGGAATCTATGCAAGATCTGCCGATTCCCAACACAGTAACGGGTGTAAGGTCCTTTTTGGGATTGACCGGGTACTGCAGAGATTTCATCGAGGACTATGCTGCCACAGCGGCCCCGCTACTTCGACTCTTACACAAGGGAGTCGAGTGGTCTTGGGACGAGGGGTGCCAGGCAGCATTCGAGAAGTTGAAAAGAGATCTGCAGACCGCGCCAGCCCTAGGGGCCATAGATGGGGGAGAGGAGTTCTTTCTGGAGGTAGCCGCTAGTGGGGACAGCCTGAGCGCAGTGCTGCTCCAAGAGCGGCACGGCAAGCTAAGACCAGTAGTTTATTCCTCCAGGGTGCTCACGGATGTGGAGAGGAGTTTCTCCAATTGCGAACGGCATCTCCTGGCCACGCATTGGGCTGTGAACAGATCAGTGATCTTCACAGGGACCTCTCCCATTACGCTCCTCACCCATCACACCCCCACGAAGATGCTTCTGGACGGGAGGATTAAGGATGGGACCGTAAGCAGTGCTCGGATTGCGCGCTGGACCCTCCTCCTTTCCCAGATGGATCTCAAAGTTAAAGGCCTCTGCGCGCCAAGGCTCACAGCCAACATGGTATATCCCGGGACAGCCCATCAATGTTCCGTAGAAGGGGTATGGGAAGTTAACATAGGTTTACGGGCCGGGATACATCCCACAGGCCGCGAGATCTACGTAGACGGTTCTAGCACTGTAGCTGACGGCAAGCGACTCACAGGGTGTGGAGTTTATGACCCTGCGGCAAACATTGCCCTGGCAATTAAGCTCCCCAGCACTATGAGCACGCAGCAGGCTGAACTGTCCGCGATGGCGTACGTGGTTACCCACCCCGAGATTTTCCCAACCCCATACACGATTTGCTCAGACAGCATGTTCACGTGCAATTCGTGTACAGAGTACCTCGCCATCTGGTCCCGACGCGGGTACACCTCCGCGGACGGGCGGCCTTTAACAGTTAAGCCCTTGCTGGAGAAGATCCTAGCAGCTGTGGGGGAGAAAGGAGAGGTGTTCATCCATAAGGTGAAGGCTCACTCCACTACAGAACCCCGCAGTCAGGGCAACCAGCAGGCGGATGCGCTAGCCAGGGAGGGTGCCCGCAACGGCATTCTCTGGGACCCATACGAACCCGGACCCGTGGCGGCGATCCAAGGCAAGGAGGGAATTCCCGGGAACACAGGGGTGACACCGCCCCAGACCTAAAGACCGTCCAAACCCTGGATCCCGCCCTAAAAGCAGTCCTAAAAGCCATCACAGAGGGCAAACAGGTAGAAGGTCCGTACAGTACGGCAGCCCTCACAGTCAAAGAAGGTATGCTGTTCCGAGAGGAGCAGTGGGTTGTGCCGCAGCAGCACCGAAGGGAATTCCTGCAATTGGCCCACGAGGGTCCAGGAGCGGGACACCCCGGACCTGAGGTCACCTGGCAACGGGTGGAGCAGGCGGGATGGTGGCCGGGACTTCGGGACGATGTCCGCGAGTTCTGCGCAAGCTGTCTTGTGTGTGCTGCTAACAACCCAGACCCCCACAAAAGGAAGGTGCCCATGGGGCACATCAGGAGGGTAGAGGGACCATGGCAGTCGATTCAGGTCGACTACATAGGGCCCCTGCCCGCCGCCCAGGGAGGCTATAAGTACTGCCTTGTCCTGGTAGATGTGTTCACCAAATGGGTAGAAGCCTTCCCGTGCAGAACAGCTACGGCACTGGGTACTGCTAAGATCTTGATTCGGGAAGTGTTCTCACGGTGGGGACTCCCCCGTTTTGTAGAGTCCGACCAAGGGAGTCAGTTCACCGGTCAAGTAATGCAGAACGCCCTCATGCTCTTGGGCATTGAGGGAAAGTGGCACGTATCATACAATCCCCAGTCATCCGGGATTGTTGAGCGTATGAATCGGACCCTCAAGGAAAAGCTGAGGAAAGAGACAATGGGCTCGCCCCAGAAATGGGCGGAGGTCCTGCCTTTAGTCCTCATGGGGATCCGAGCCAGCCAGTCCAAAAGCACGGGGTATTCCCCGCACGAGTTAATGACTGGAAGGATCATGCGAACACCCACCCATGTGCTAGCCCCGGTGCTCACTGAGGGCCAGCTCCGAGAGGTGAAACGGGACAAATTCGCCCAAACCCTCTTGGAGCACCTGAGACAGATTTATGGACAGGCGGCTGGGAACATGGGAAGACAGCACCAGGGAAATAAACTGTTGTTGGAACCTCGGAAACAATCTGTTGTCAACGCTCTAGATAACGTGGAGCTGCAGACACAGATCAACGGTTTAAAAGCCCAGTTAAGGAACATATTGACAGACGAAAACAAGGTAGTGGGTTCTGAGTTGCATGAGGACCAGGCCATGACACTACACTTTAAGGACATAATTGCTGAGCTGGAGAAACACGCAAGAACGGTAAATGCACTCAATAAGGAGGATCGGAATGCGTCCGATCAAGCTGCGCAAAACGAGGCCTGTGTGCTGTACGGGGCGTGGTTGTTGGGCGAGGGCCGCAGTAATCTTGAGGATTTAAAACAGGGTTTGGTCCCGTCCTGGATCAGCAACAAGCACTTGCAAGCGCTCCACCCTTTTGAGAATGCATTAAGCCCGTGCCAGCTCAGGCTAGCCGCAGGAGCATACCCAGTTCCAGTGGACTGCGGACATTCGAATCACACTATTATGGGAATAGTAGTAAGAATGCCGGTGTTGGGTCCCGCAGCAAAGCCCGCCCCGGTATACAGAGTAGAGAACATTGGAGTCATTCAGGGGGGCGCACACATTCGTTACGCAGTGGTCCCGCCTTACGTCATCAGATGGGAGCGTACGATGATAGGCAGCGACCTCTCGGGATGTCGGAGCCGGGGAGCACACATCATCCTGTGTCCCCAGCACTTGAATGCCTTTTTGAAACCACAGTGCGGGTTCAGAACCGCTAGCGCGAAGCCGGTGAATTGCACCATGGAGGCAATGGCAGAGGACCATGTGCCCCCACAGGTAGCATATATCGGGGGTGGGACATACTGCGTCACCACTGCAGCGCCTCAGTACCGATATGGACAACACGAGTGGTGTTCGGTCGGTGATAGCAGTTTCTGTTTCAAACCCAGGGCCGAGGTTCAAGTGGCACAACAACGAATTGTTCCCATTCCTGCGCCCTCCACCGTACACATCACTATCAAAGAGAATTTCACAGACTTACAACGATTTGTCGCGCATTTTGGTTATGTCATTCCCCCTCTTCCCGAACACCTCACCAAGATTTTAAAAGCCGTTATAATTTCGCAGAAACATTTCTACACACTGGAGCAGAAGACTTTAGAGATAGGAAAAGACATATTGGACATAACCATCCCACCATGGTGGGACTTGTTCACCAACATAGAAATCCCAGCCTGGATTAGAATAGCATCCCATATCCTAGTAGGATGTCAGGTTTTAATTGTGATATTTTTGCTCTTCGTGCATTGTAAGAGAGGCAAACGCCTCCAGAGGCACGAGAACGCGGGCGAATGGAAAGAACGCTATGTGCGAATGGGGGAAGAAGACACCCCACTTTAAGCTGCTAGTAGAAGATTAAGAGTCCATCCATTTTAAGATTTTTTTTTGGTTTTTGTTTCTCTTTTGAACATTCGTGTTTTCTTTTGCGTTTGGTTTGGGTTATAAGGAATTAAGTATTGTTATGTTATTAGTCGTTATTAAGTTTTGATTAATAAAAGCTGTATGCAGATGGCGCAAAAGGGTATCAACCCCTGCCCATCTGACAGGTGAAGGTGTTATAGTTTAAGATTTGCTGTCTATGATTCCAAATGTGCATGAGGTAATTTTCATTTTCTCCGGAAATGGGAACTGCATGTGTCGTGAGGGGCATAGATAGTTAAGTGCCAGGAATGTTTGGATGTGGGGAATCAGGGAAAATTTGCTCATCAAGGATTGATACTTTAAGCAAGCTATCAGTATCACAGGGGGGCCTGTAAGATTCGAAAATTTTCAGCAAAAATCACGCAAGAAAACTGGATAAAATAAGACTGTTTATTGACCAAAGTAAGCTTGCACAGAAAAACCTTTGATAAAAGGGCATACAACATGGCTGCCAGGCCCCGTGATCAGTTTCTGAACCAGTTTATTTCTGTTACTGCAAGCTAGACAGGCTTGTGGATTGAAGACAGTAAACCCGCGAAAGCCAGTATCTGGGAACCGAAACTCAGAGCAACAGCATACATATTCAATGGATTATAAGTACAGGATGGGGCCCATCAAGATATGGGCGGACAATGTAAAAACATTTATACCCATTTATTGTACAAAGGAAAAACCGTTTAGCAGCCATCAAGGAAAATGTCCGGACCGATCAATATGCGAACCGAGCCACGGTGTCAATGCAAAGGACATTAACAGACATTATCGGCCAGGAAGGCCAGTTCAAGTTATCACTGGCTCCGTTACAAGGCAAAGCGCCCCTGCAGAGATCTCTGCCCACCAAAATTAATACAAAGACAGGACTATGATTTGGCGGGAGATAAGACTGTCCCAAAAGAGTATAACTATGGATTGAAAGTCCATCTAAGTTACTTTCTTCACTGCTACGGCTTCTTGTTGGGCGACTTCAGGCTTCCATTTCTTCAAGAACTTTCTTCTACGAGGAACGAACGAAGGGCGGACGGTGCCCTAGATCGGAGCCTCTTCCACTTCGGCAGATCGATGAAAACGTTTTCGTCTTTTTAAAGACGGACGGTTTCGGAAAAGGGACAACGTGGCCGGTGTTCAGTCAAACAAGGCTCGGCCACGACGAGAAGACGACAAGGGTGGCCCGGGTACTGGGGTCGGTAGATCATCGACGACCCAGGCCGACGGAGAAGAAACCCTCTGGAGAACCGGCGATCGATGCCACAAGATTCTCCCATGTGCATAACCTTCATCTAGGTCTACTCCACGAACAAAAATCCACGACAGGCCTAGTGGATCTCAACCTTGATGAGCGCTCATCGAGGCTGGGTCTACCCCACCGCCTCGAGGGAGGAGAGAATATCGACTGCGCCAGAAGCTTCCAATCCACGTGACGACGGGAAGCGGTGCCAAAAAGGCTGCGAACCCCTTTTCGCGATTTCGAGAGCGGTGAGCATGATCCCAAGTTCCCCAGGTCGAAACTTAGTTTAGGTATAGGGGAGGGAGTTAAGGGAAATCGTAATGTGTTTCCCCTTTTACGATGTGCCGTGTGTTCCCCATTTCCATAGAGTCAAGTTCATAAATTTGTGCATGACTGCAGTTACTTTAATCTGTGCCTATGACATGTATTTTGTAATGCTTCAAACTGTTCAAAAATAAAAGCATCCATTTCGTGCTATTCAGCCTGGTCTATTGAGTCCTCTTCTCTGCACTACTGTTCTCTGCATCTAAGTCCAAGGTCTAGAACCGTAGGGGGGGGTGGGTCGAACCACTCAAGGGTAATTCTTGCACGAAGCCTGGCAGGGGGCCAGAACGGGCAAGAGAGCAGAGAAAAAAAAAACCCTACAGAAATGGCGACCGCGGCAGGACCTTGGCAGCAGGAAAGTAGTGTGTTAGATCAAGATCTGAATAAACGAAATGTGATGGATGAAAGAATAGCAGATTATGTTTTCGGAAAAGTCAACCTCACAAAACAATGGATATCTGATCTACTAAGGGATAGGCGCCCGCTAGACGCAGCCATCAAGTGGACAGCGGGTAGAGAGCATAAGAAATCTGTAGAAAAGGCGGTCTGGCTGATGTGCTACAAGAAGCAAGTCCAGCTTTTGGACCAGTTAGTTGCAGCACAGACAGTCCAGATCAACGGCTTGCTTAAAGACGTAGAGGAAAAGGTTGCGGGAGGTCAAAAACTGATTGAATCGCTTGACGCGCTGAATCAGGAACGCCGCTCTGTAATTCACTGCCACGAAACCCGGGTAGAATATTTAAAATGTCAGGTCGTTGAGGCCAAGGCCAGTGAAGGTAGAATGAGAGAGAGGTGTTTCCATCTAGCCAAACAAGTAGATGCCCAAGAGGAAAAGCGCCTGGGAGCCAGGGCAGCATATAAGATGGCCATGGAGGATAGATCTGAGAACACCGACCACAGCGCTTGCCGCCGGGAGCTAGAGGACCTGAGAAAGGCCCTAGCGAAGGCAAACGGGTTGGTGTGTCTCATAAATCCACCAGCGAGTCAGCTGTTGCTAGCCAAGGAATCCAAAAGACCGATTCCACAAGAGGCAGTTGGGGTACCAACCCCCGAACCCTCTGCGCCTCCTGCCTATGAGGAGTCTTGGACTCCGGGACAGGAGACGGAGACGGTAGAGGAAGAGAGCCCTGAGGTAGAGCAACCCCAGACAGTAGAGTCGGGGCCGGCGCCGATGTGTCCAACGAGACACCGGAGGCTCGGTCCAAATGAAGAAAATGGCGATGACGGACCCCTTGAGAGTCAGATCATAATGCCTCATAGCGCACGACAGCTAAGAGAGATGATAAGTCACATCCCAAAACTCTCCGAGTCAGGAGATCCCTCCGTGCATTTCAGGGACGTGGAGCAGACCGCAGCAGTCAATGACTGCGACGGGGTTGAACAGTCTAAAATGCTGCTGTTCTCCCTGGACAGTTCGCTCCTCCAGTGTCTCCCTGACGAGAGCAAGAGAGGGCACAGGGACTATGAGTTGCGATGGGATGAGATTCTGGAGATCATGGGAGAGGGGGACGGAACTCCGTTCTTCCGTTTAGAAAAGACAGTGCAGCTAGAGGGAGAACCCCCACGGGTTTTCGCCGACAGGTTGTGGCCAGTGTATCGGCGCAGCTGCCCGGGCGGGCCGGCCCGGGCCGGGCTGGATGGCGAACAAAGGACTCACTGGCTTCGGTGCCTGGTAGCAGGTTGCCTGCCAGTAGTGAAGGAACAGGCCAAAGCATGGTTTGACCCCACTAACGCCCGCTCCACGGAGGAAGTAGTACTAGATCAGCTCACGATCAGTTATAGAAACAACAAGGGCAAGAAAACGCCTGTTGTGAAAGGAAAGGTGCATGAGGTGAGACCCGCAGCCTCTGCTAAAAAGGAATGGCGTCAGGAGGGAAATCGCCATCCCCAAGCCAATAGCAGTTGTTACGGGTGTGGGAAGGAGGGTCATTGGCGCAAGGACTGTAGGAATCCTTGGAAGGATAAGAGGGAGAGAGCGTTCACCGCAGCCCAAGATCAAGCCCAAGCCCGAGTCGCCAACGGCCCGAGAGTTTACCCAACACCAGCACAACCACAAGTGCAGGCCGCTGCCCCAACACCAGTCCAGAACCCAACCGTAGCCTCTGCCCCGAATAAAGGGGGTGGTGCGGTTGTGGACCCCGCTGCGATCGAGTCAGTCTTGGAGACTATGCGGTCTCTGATGACCTGGCAGGGGAAGGTAGCGGTTGCTAACAGCCCTATCGCCCCCGAGACCCCAGCCGAAACACCTAAATGACTGATGCCCGCGCAGCCCATCTACTTGTGTCCGCTCCGCTATGACGCTTGGAGAAGACCTGTGGTGGAGATGGAGGTGGAGAAACAAAGGGGTAGTTACCTGTTGGATACGGGAGCTTCGTGTACCGTGATCCACACGGACAAACCTTTTGCCTCACCTCTGTCCGCCCAGGCTCCATATTTAGTAGCGGGTTTCACAGGTAGAGAACAGGCTGGCGCGTACTCCCTCCCGCTCTCCATTCAGTTGGGAGCGCTCCACACCACATGGACGTGCATCCTATTGAAGTGGAATGAGGGGGGGGGAAAAGGCATCCTCGGGGCTGATTTCTTGGTGGAACACGGGATCCTCGTGGACCTGAGAAATCACTGTCTCTGGGGAGCCGAGGGCGGTTTAGGTAAGGTAGTCGTAATCCCGGGGAAGGAAGAAAAGGGGGCCCTGTGCACTATGAAGCCGTCAGGAGGTTACGATCTCGAGCTCATGGTAACAAACGTCCCAACGGACTTGCAGGTGCGTGTGTCAGAAAATCTGACCGCGTTCGCCACCCACAAGCACGACTGCGGGAGAGTCACTGGGTTCGAAGTCAGCGTAGACGGGGACCCCATGATCCGACCCCAAAAGCAGTATAATTTCCCCAAGGAGGCAGAACCCGACATGGAGACAGCAATATCTTCATTGGTACAGCAGGGCGTGTTGAGGACGATAGCCACCCACGTGAACTCCCCATTATGGCCGATAAAGAAACCGGACAATTCGTGGAGAGCCACGGTGGACTACAGAGTCCTCAATAGCAATATCCCAGCCTGCGCGCCCACGGTAGCAGCAGTTGCAGACTTAATAGGGAGTATTCCAGCATCGGCGACCACATTCACGGTGCTGGACATCTCGAACGGTTTTTGGTCCATTCCGCTGCGGCGGGAGGACCAGTACAAGTTTGCCTTTACTTTCAAAGGGCAACAGTACACTTGGAACTGCTTACCACAGGGTTTTCACAACAGCCCCAGCATTTTCCATCAGTGCATGGCGGGGAGTTTGAAAGAGTTCAGCCAGCCCAACCAGATAGTGCAGTATGTGGACGACTTACTCCTGTTCACAGATACAAGGGAGCAGCACGGCCCACTGTTAGCCGAATTGTTGGAACTGTTAGAAAGGAAGGGTTTCAAAGTAAACCCAAAGAAAGCCCAGATCGGCCAGCAGGAAGTTAAATTCCTGGGTCTGGCCATCCGCGCTGGGGAAAGAGCCATAGATAAGGCCAGACGGGAATCTATGCAAGATCTGCCGATTCCCAACACAGTAACGGGTGTAAGGTCCTTTTTGGGATTGACCGGGTACTGCAGAGATTTCATCGAGGACTATGCTGCCACAGCGGCCCCGCTACTTCGACTCTTACACAAGGGAGTCGAGTGGTCTTGGGACGAGGGGTGCCAGGCAGCATTCGAGAAGTTGAAAAGAGATCTGCAGACCGCGCCAGCCCTAGGGGCCATAGATGGGGGAGAGGAGTTCTTTCTGGAGGTAGCCGCTAGTGGGGACAGCCTGAGCGCAGTGCTGCTCCAAGAGCGGCACGGCAAGCTAAGACCAGTAGTTTATTCCTCCAGGGTGCTCACGGATGTGGAGAGGAGTTTCTCCAATTGCGAACGGCATCTCCTGGCCACGCACTGGGCTGTGAACAGATCAGTGATCTTCACAGGGACCTCTCCCATTACGCTCCTCACCCATCACACCCCCACGAAGATGCTTCTGGACGGGAGGATTAAGGATGGGACCGTAAGCAGTGCTCGGATTGCGCGCTGGACCCTCCTCCTTTCCCAGATGGATCTCAAAGTTAAAGGCCTCTGCGCGCCAAGGCTCGCAGCCAACATGGTATATCCCGGGACAGCCCATCAATGTTCCGTAGAAGGGGTATGGGAAGTTAACATAGGTTTACGGGCCGGGATACATCCCACAGGCCGCGAGATCTACGTAGACGGTTCTAGCACTGTAGCTGACGGCAAGCGACTCACAGGGTGTGGAGTTTATGACCCTGCGGCAAACATTGCCCTGGCAATTAAGCTCCCCAGCACTATGAGCGCGCAGCAGGCTGAACTGTCCGCGATGGCGTACGTGGTTACCCGCCCCGAGATTTTCCCAACCCCATACACGATTTGCTCAGACAGCATGTTCACGTGCAATTCGTGTACAGAGTACCTCGCCATCTGGTCCCGACGCGGGTACACCTCCGCGGACGGGCGGCCTTTAACAGTTAAGCCCTTGCTGGAGAAGATCCTAGCAGCTGTGGGGGAGAAAGGAGAGGTGTTCATCCATAAGGTGAAGGCTCACTCCACTACAGAACCCCGCAGTCAGGGCAACCAGCAGGCGGATGCGCTAGCCAGGGAGGGTGCCCGCAACGGCATTCTCTGGGACCCATACGAACCCGGACCCGTGGCGGCGATCCAAGGCAGGGAGGGAATTCCCGGGAACACAGGGGTGACACCGCCCCAGACCTAAAGACCGTCCAAACCCTGGATCCCGCCCTAAAAGCAGTCCTAAAAGCCATCACAGAGGGCAAACAGGTAGAAGGTCCGTACAGTACGGCAGCCCTCACAGTCAAAGAAGGTATGCTGTTCCGAGAGGAGCAGTGGGTTGTGCCGCAGCAGCACCGAAGGGAATTCCTGCAATTGGCCCACGAGGGTCCAGGAGCGGGACACCCCGGACCTGAGGTCACCTGGCAACGGGTGGAGCAGGCGGGATGGTGGCCGGGACTTCGGGACGATGTCCGCGAGTTCTGCGCAAGCTGTCTTGTGTGTGCTGCTAACAACCCAGACCCCCACAAAAGGAAGGTGCCCATGGGGCACATCAGGAGGGTAGAGGGACCATGGCAGTCGATTCAGGTCGACTACATAGGGCCCCTGCCCGCCGCCCAGGGAGGCTATAAGTACTGCCTTGTCCTGGTAGATGTGTTCACCAAATGGGTAGAAGCCTTCCCGTGCAGAACAGCTACGGCACTGGGTACTGCTAAGATCTTGATTCGGGAAGTGTTCTCACGGTGGGGACTCCCCCGTTTTGTAGAGTCCGACCAAGGGAGTCAGTTCACCGGTCAAGTAATGCAGAACGCCCTCATGCTCTTGGGCATTGAGGGAAAGTGGCACGTAGCATACAATCCCCAGTCATCCGGGATTGTTGAGCGTATGAATCGGACCCTCAAGGAAAAGCTGAGGAAAGAGACAATGGGCTCGCCCCAGAAATGGGCGGAGGTCCTGCCTTTAGTCCTCATGGGGATCCGAGCCAGCCAGTCCAAAAGCACGGGGTATTCCCCGCACGAGTTAATGACTGGAAGGATCATGCGAACACCCACCCATGTGCTAGCCCCGGTGCTCACTGAGGGCCAGCTCCGAGAGGTGAAACGGGACAAATTCGCCCAAACCCTCTTGGAGCACCTGAGACAGATTTATGGACAGGCGGCTGGGAACATGGGAAGACAGCACCAGGGAAATAAACTGTTGTTGGAACCTCGGAAACAATCTGTTGTCAACGCTCTAGATAACGTGGAGCTGCAGACACAGATCAACGGTTTAAAAGCCCAGTTAAGGAACATATTGACAGACGAAAACAAGGTAGTGGGTTCTGAGTTGCATGAGGACCAGGCCATGACACTACACTTTAAGGACATAATTGCTGAGCTGGAGAAACACGCAAGAACGGTAAATGCACTCAATAAGGAGGATCGGAATGCGTCCGATCAAGCTGCGCAAAACGAGGCCTGTGTGCTGTACGGGGCGTGGTTGTTGGGCGAGGGCCGCAGTAATCTTGAGGATTTAAAACAGGGTTTGGTCCCGTCCTGGATCAGCAACAAGCACTTGCAAGCGCTCCACCCTTTTGAGAATGCATTAAGCCCGTGCCAGCTCAGGCTAGCCGCAGAAGCATACCCAGTTCCAGTGGACTGCGGACATTCGAATCATACTATTATGGGAATAGTAGTAAGAATGCCGGTGTTGGGTCCCGCAGCAAAGCCCGCCCCGGTATACAGAGTAGAGAACATTGGAGTCATTCAGGGGGGTGCACACATTCGTTACGCAGTGGTCCCGCCTTACGTCATCAGATGGGAGCGTACGATGACAGGCACCGACCTCTCGGGATGTCGGAGCCGGGGAGCACACATCATCCTGTGTCCCCAGCACTTGAATGCCTTTTTGAAACCACAGTGCGGGTTCAGAACCGCTAGCGCGAAGCCGGTGAATTGCACCATGGAGGCAATGGCAGAGGACCATGTGCCCCCACAGGTAGCATATATCGGGGGTGGGACATACTGCGTCACCACTGCAGCACCTCAGTACCGATATGGACAACACGAGTGGTGTTCGGTCGGTGATAGCAGTTTCTGTTTCAAACCCAGGGCCGAGGTTCAAGTGGCACAACAACGAATTGTTCCCATTCCTGCGCCCTCCACCGTACACATCACTATCAAAGAGAATTTCACAGACTTACAACGATTTGTCGCGCATTTTGGTTATGTCATTCCCCCTCTTCCCGAACACCTCACCAAGATTTTAAAAGCCGTTATAATTTCGCAGAAACATTTCTACACACTGGAGCAGAAGACTTTAGAGATAGGAAAAGACATATTGGACATAACCATCCCACCATGGTGGGACTTGTTCACCAACATAGAAATCCCAGCCTGGATTAGAATAGCATCCCATATCCTAGTAGGATGTCAGGTTTTAATTGTGATATTTTTGCTCTTCGTGCATTGTAAGAGAGGCAAACGCCTCCAGAGGCACGAGAACGCGGGCGAATGGAAAGAACGCTATGTGCGAATGGGGGAAGAAGACACCCCACTTTAAGCTGCTAGTAGAAGATTAAGAGTCCATCCATTTTAAGATTTTTTTTTGGTTTTTGTTTCTCTTTTGAACATTCGTGTTTTCTTTTGCGTTTGGTTTGGGTTATAAGGAATTAAGTATTGTTATGTTATTAGTCGTTATTAAGTTTTGATTAATAAAAGCTGTATGCAGATGGCGCAAAAGGGTATCAACCCCTGCCCATCTGACAGGTGAAGGTGTTATAGTTTAAGATTTGCTGTCTATGATTCCAAATGTGCATGAGGTAATTTTCATTTTCTCCAGAAATGGGAACTGCATGTGTCGTGAGGGGCATAGATAGTTAAGTGCCAGGAATGTTTGGATGTGGGGAATCAGGGAAAATTTGCTCATCAAGGATTGATACTTTAAGCAAGCTATCAGTATCACAGGGGGGCCTGTAAGATTCGAAAATTTTCAGCAAAAATCACGCAAGAAAACTGGATAAAATAAGACTGTTTATTGACCAAAGTAAGCTTGCACAGAAAAACCTTTGATAAAAGGGCATACAAAATGGCTGCCAGGCCCCGTGATCAGTTTCTGAACCAGTTTATTTCTGTTACTGCAAGCTAGACAGGCTTGTGGATTGAAGACAGTAAACCCGCGAAAGCCAGTATCTGGGAACCGAAACTCAGAGCAACAGCATACATATTCAATGGATTATAAGTACAGGATGGGGCCCATCAAGATATGGGCGGACAATGTAAAAACATTTATACCCATTTATTGTACAAAGGAAAAACCGTTTAGCAGCCATCAAGGAAAATGTCCGGACCGATCAATATGCGAACCGAGCCGCGGTGTCAATGCAAAGGACATTAACAGACATTATCGGCCAGGAAGGCCAGTTCAAGTTATCACTGGCTCCGTTACAAGGCAAAGCGCCCCTGCAGAGATCTCTGCCCACCAAAATTAATACAAAGACAGGACTATGATTTGGCGGGAGATAAGACTGTCCCAAAAGAGTATAACTATGGATTGAAAGTCCATCTAAGTTACTTTCTTCACTGCTACGGCTTCTTGTTGGGCGACTTCAGGCTTCCATTTCTTCAAGAACTTTCTTCTACGAGGAACGAACGAAGGGCGGACGGTGCCCGGATCGGCGCCTCTTCCACTTCGGCAGATCGATGAAAACGTTTTCGTCTTTTTAAAGACGGACGGTTTCGGAAAAGGGACAACGTGGCCGGTGTTCAGCCAAACAAGGCTCGGCCACGACGAGAAGACGACAAGGGTGGCCCGGGTACTGGGGTCGGGAGATCATCGACGACCCAGGCCGACGGAGAAGAAACCCTCTGGAGAACCGGCGATCGATGCCACAAGATTCTCCCATGTGCATAACCTGCATCTAGGTCTACTCCACGAACAAAAATCCACGACAGGCCTAGTGGATCTCAACCTTGACGAGCGCTCATCGAGGCTGGGTCTACCCCACCGCCTCGAGGGAGGAGAGAATATCGACTGCGCCAGAAGCTTCCAATCCACGTGACGATGGGAAGCGGTGCCAAAAAGGCTGCGAACCCCTTTTCGCGATTTCGAGAGTGGTGAGCATGATCCCAAGTTCCCCAGGTCGAAACTTAGTTTAGGTATAGGGGAGGGAGTTAAGGGAAATCGTAATGTGTTTCCCCTTTTACGATGTGCCGTGTGTTCCCCATTTCCATAGAGTCAAGTTCATAAATTTGTGCATGACTGTAGTTACTTTAATCTGTGCCTATGACATGTATTTTGTAATGCTTCAAACTGTTCAAAAATAAAAGCATCCATTTCATGCTATTCAGCCTGGACTATTGAGTCCTCTTCTCTGCACTACTGTTCTCTGCATCTAAGTCCAAGGTCTAGAACCGTAGGGGGGGGTGGGTCGAACCACTCAAGGGTAATTCTTGCACGAAGCCTGGCAGGGGGCCAGAACGGGCAAGAGAGCAGAGAAAGAAAAACCCCTACAGGGGGTTTCTCTTGCTCGTTCTGGTCTCCTACCAGGCTTCATGCAATAATTATCCTTGAGTTGTTCGACCCACTCTTCCCTACAGTTCTAGACCTTGGACTTAGGTGCAGGGATGTAGTGCAGAGAAAAAAAACTCAATAGACCAGGTTGAATAGCACGAAATGGATGCTTTTATTATTAAACAGTTTGCAGCATTATAAAATACATGTCATAAGCACAGATTAAAGTAACTACAAGCATGCACATATCTATAAACTTATCTCTATGGAAATGGGAAACACACGGCACATCGTAAAAGGGGAAACACATTACGATTACCCTTAACCCCCTCCCCTAGACCTAAACTAAGTTTCGACTTGAGGAACTCGGGATCATGCTCACCACTTTCAGATTCGCAAAAAGGGGGTTCGCAGCCTTTTGACACAGCTTTCCATCGTCACGTGGATTTGGAAACTTCTGGCGCAGTTTGTTTTTCTTACACGATGAAGCAGCAGATACAGCCTTGATGAGCGCTCGTCATGGATGAATCCGTTACTGACGTGACTTTAAGAACTGGATGCACCTTGGAGACTCTGCTACCGATGTGATGTTGTAGAAATGGATGCACATGGAAGGTCCGTTACCGAATGGGATGTTGAGGCACTGGAGTGCTAGGCCTGGAGTGTCCTTTTATACAGTCATAATAATTGTCCTTCTGAGGGTGTCTTCTTCTTCGGCCTGGGTTGTCGATGATCTCCTGACAAAGGTACCCGGGACACCCTCCTTCGTCTTCCCGTCGCGGCCGAGCCTTCTTTGGCCGAAGAGTCCATCCCGAAGCGTTCTCAAAAGGAAGAGACGTCCTGAATCGAATCGTAACTACTGAATCGTGTTCCCGAAGCGTGGATCTGAAGCGAAGCGCCCTGATGGACCTTTCAATCCACAGTTATACCTTTTTGGGACAGTCTTATCTCCTGCCAAATCATAGTCCAGTCTTTGTAATATTTCTGGCGGGCAGAAATCTCTGCAGGGGCGTTTTGTCTTTGTAACGGGTGCCGGTGATAGCTTAACTGGCCTTCCTGGGCCGATAATGTCTTTTTCTTTGTCACCGTAACTCGGTTCGTATATTGATCGGTCTGGAGATTGCCCTTGATGGCTGTTAAACGGTTTTCCTTTGTACAGTAAATGGGTTTAAGTGTTCATTCAATTGTCCGCCCATTTCTGGATGGGCCTCATCCCGTTACCCAAAACTGTCCTGTAATTAGAATCTAATTAGTATGTATGCTCAGTTCCATGAGTTTTGGTTTCCCGATACTGGCTTTCGCGGGCTTACTGTCCTCAATCCACAAGCCTGTCTGGCTTGCAGTAACAGAAATCAAATGGTCCCAGAAACTGATCACGAGGTCCGGCAGCCATTTTGTATGCCCTCTTATCAAAGGTTTTTCTGTACAAGCTTCTTTTGGTCAATAAACTGTCTTATTAACCCTATTTCCTTGCGTGATTAATTACTGAAAATTTCGAATCTTACACGCCCAATCTTCGACTTCATTGTCGAACGTCGAGATACTGCCACTCTTTGGCATCCTTGGTTGTGCGTTAACTATCACCAATGGCGCCTCCCGCGCTTCCCCTTCTTCTCCGCTGGCACAAAATGGCGTCTCCCGCGCTTTCCTTCCTTCCCGCGCTCGCCCGTCTTCTCCGCTGCGGCTTCGCAAAATGGCGTCTCCCACGCTCTTCCTTCTTCTCCGCGGCTCAATGGCACCTCCCGCGCTCTCCCTGCTTCTCCGCAGCTCAATGGCGTCTCCCCTTGCTTCGCCCCGCGGACCCTGATCAGCCCGTGATCCCTGGCTGTGCTCTGCGTGTTCTTCTCTTGATATTTGTCGACGCCGCTCCGTCTAGAACCCGGCTGTTTCTTACCCTCTCTCTGTCCGGTTTGCAGTATTTTTCCTCGGCACCGCTCGGTGATCAACCCTCGGCTGCGCCCTGCTTTCTTCACCCTCTTTCTTACCCCGTCAACGCTGCCCGGCTCTCTCTCTCTGCCGTCAGTCGGCTCCAGCCACCGCTGCTCGGGAAGGGTCTGCTCTGGGCCTGTCGTCGGTCTCTTACTGCTCGTTGTGGCTGGGGAACCAAGCCCGGCTCTCCACAGCCTCCCCAGCGAAGTTGGATCTCTGCCTGACTGCTGTGCGGTTGCTCGCGGTCGACGCCCGTGTTCCTGGACTCGACTATTTTTTTGTTTTTTTTGTTTTATGTTGCAGGTAGATTCGCATCAACACTCGTCGCCACTGTTGGATCCGTGGTTCAGTGGATAAATAATTACACGGATGCTGTACATAAACAAATAACAGGTCTTTACTGGAGGAGGGTAATCTCTAGACTGGGGTACAGAGGCATCAGCACAGCTTATATAGCGGTGTGGTCACTGCCGGTACTATAGTGTACAGGAGCTGTAAAAAGTAGTTCTGACTTAAAGCACATACACGACAGGGAGAGAGTCAGCATCTTCAGGGGAGGTGGAGAGAGTCAGCAACTTCAGGGGAGCGGGAGGGAGTCAGCACCTTCAGGGGAGGGGGAGAGAGTCAGCACCATCAGGGGAGGGGGAGAGAGTCAGCATCTTCAGGGGAGCGGGAGAGAGTCAGCACCATCAGGGGAGGGGGAGAGAGTCAGCATCTTCAGGGGAGCGGGAGGGAGTCAGCACCTTCAGGGGAGGGGGAGAGAGTCAGCACCTTCAGGGGAGGGGTGAGAGAGTCAGCACCTTCAGGGGAGGGGGAGGGGGAGAGAGTGAGCATCTTCAGGGGAGGGAGGAGAGAGACAGCACCTTCAGGGAAGTGGGGACAGGGTCAGCACCTTCAGGGGAGGGGGGAGAGAGTCAGCACATTCAGGGGAGGGGGAGAGAGTCAGTACATTCAGGGGAGGGGGGAGATTCAGCACATTCAGGGGAGGTGGAGAGAGTCAGCACCTTCAGGGGAGGGGGAGAGAGTCAGCACATTCAGGGGAGTGGCAGAGAGTCAGCAGCTTCAGGGGAGGTGCGGAGAGTCAGCACCTTCCGGGGAGGGGGAGGGATTCAGCAGCTTCAGGGGTGGGGGAGAGAGTCAGCACCGATTCAGGGGAGGGGGGTAGAGTCAGCACCGATTCAGGGGAGGGGGGTAGAGTCAGCATCTTCAGGTGCGGGGGAGTGAGTCTGCACCTTCAGGGCAGGTGGGAGAGTGTCAGCACATTCAGGGGAGGGAGAGAGTCATCACCTTCAGGGGATGGGGAGAGAGCTTCAGCACCTTCAGGGGAGGGGGGAGAGAGTCAGTACTTTCAGGGGAGGGGGGGCAGAGGCAGCATCTTCAGGTGAGGGGGAGAGATTCAGCACCTTCAGGGGAGGTGGAGGAATTCAGCATCTTCAGGGGAAGGGTAAGAGAGTCAGCACCTTTAGTGGAGGGGGGAGAGAGTCAGCATCTTCAGGGGAGGTGGAGAGACTCAGAACATTCAGGGAAGGGGGAGAGAATCAGCATCTTCAGGGGAGGAGGAGAGAATCAGCATCTTCAGTGGAGGGGGAGGGGGACAGAGTCAGCACCTTCAGGGGAGGGGAGGGGGGAGAGTCAGCACCTTCAGGGGAGGGTGAGAGAGCCAGCATCTTCGGGGGGGAGAGAGTCTGCACCTTCAGGGGAGGGGGGAGAGAATCAGCACCTTCAGGGGAGGGGGAGAGAGTCAGCACCATCAGGGGAGGGAGGAGAGTGTCAGCACCTTCTGGGCAGGGGGAGAGAGTCAGTATCTTCAGGGGAGGGGGGAGAGAGTCAGTAAGTTCAGGGGAGGGGGTAGAGAGTCAGCATCTTCAGGGGAGGGGAGAAAAGTCAGCACCTTTAGGGGAGGGGGGGAGAGTCAGAACATTCAGGGGAGGGGGGAGAGTCTGCACCTTCAGGGGTGGGGGAGAGAGTCAGCATCTTCAGGGAGGGGGGAGAGAGTCAGCACCTTCAGGGGAGGGGGAGAGAGTCAGCACCTTCAGTTGATGGGAAGAGAGTCATCACCTTCAGCGGAGGGGGAGTGAGTCAGGACCTTCAGGAGTCGGGGTGAGGGTCAGCACCTTCAGGGGAGGGGGAGAGAGACAGCGCCTTCATGGAGGTGGGAGAGAGTCAAATAATTCAGCGGAGGGGGCAGAGAGTCAGCTCCTTCAGGGGAGGAGGAGAGAGTCAGCACATTCAGGGGAGGGTGGACAGAGTCATAATCTTCAGGGGAGGAGGAGAGAGTCAGCACCTTCAGGGGAGGGGCAGAGATTTAGCACTTTCAGGGGAGGGGGTAGAGGGGAGAGTCAGCACCTTCAGGGGTGGGGGGAGAGAGTCAGGATCTTCAGGTGATGCGGGAGAGAATCTGCACCTTTAGGGGAGGGGGGAGAGAGTCAGCAACATTAGGGGAGGGCGGATAGAGTCAGCACCTTTAGGGGAGGGGGGAGAGAGTCAGCATCTTCAGGGGAGGTGGAGAGAGTCAGCACATTCAGGGGAGGTGGAGAGAGTCAGCACATTCAGGGGAGTGGGAGAGATTCAGCACCTTCAGGGGACGGGGGAGCAAGTCAGCACCTTCAGGGGAGGGTGAGGAATCAGAGATTCAGCACCTTCAGGGGAGGAGGAGAGAGTCAGCACCATCAGGGGAGGGGGGAGTGAATTAGTACCTTCAGGGGAGGGGGAGAGAGTCTGCACCATCAGGGGAGGGAGGAGAGGGTGAGCACCTTCTGGGGAGGAGGAGAGAGTCAGTATTGTTAAGTCTGTGGGTTGTATTATAAATAATCACAGACTCCACTGTTAACAAAATAAAACACGTCTTTACTATTCAGAGGCTCGGGCGATTCTGCCCTAGTTAACGTATCACAACCCTTATATACTGGTGTGGTCACTATCGGTATTACAGTATACATGAGCCAATAGATAGTGCCACCCTAAAGTAGTGCTCTTAAAGGCGAACGGTTACATTCTATAGTTCCCTTAAAGGTAAACGGTTACATACACAACACTCCTCCCTTCCTAGCTTATTACTTACAGAATCCCGTTAAACATACAATCTTCAACTTTATATAAACAGTTTGCAGATATACTCTCGATGGAGTCAACGTCATATAACAATTTACAGATATACTCTCAATGGAGTCAACGTCATATAACAGTTTACAAACATACTCTCAGTGGAATCAGTTTACAGGTTCAGTCTCTGTGGGAACAGTTCATAAATTCAGTCTCTGGTATTAATTCGTTCCAGACAGCATCCTCCATAGCCTTTTTTTTTTTTTTTTTTACAAATTTAGCACCTTTCGTAGTGTTCGGACTGAGGTAGTAGAAGTAATAATATTTTAAACAGTTATTATTTTCTGCTTCTTTTTGAAACTCTCCGAGCTCTTTTCCCGGCTGCCATCTGTAGCGCCACCAACTCTCTATGTTCCTTAGACCTTAAGTGCTTCCTCAGGATTTCAGCACTTTGGGAGTTCCCATCACAATTTGGGCAGACCACATCCTCATAACATTCGGTGTCACTCAACAGGTCAAAACCCTTCTTCAAGCAATCATATTCATCCTGCTCTTCCTCGGATGTCTGCCTTTCCTTCCCTCCTGGCCTCATTTGTGCGTTCAATCCTTTCCCTTCCTTCAGGGATTTCGTTATCAGGCTATTTAATCCTTCTACTGAAGTAGCTGTTTCCCCATTCTCCTGTTCCCCTGGACGTAATTCAGCGTACTCCTCCCTTTCATCCATCATTTTCTCCAATGCTTTCATCTTCTCTTCCTCTTGTACTTTGGCTTCCAGTGCTTGGAGAAGTTGCGCCTCGATGCTCTCTAGCTCATGTTCAGGGCCCATTCCCAGTTGAAACTGTTCTTCAAGTCGGTCAACCTCGGTAATTGCCGCCTCATATTTGTCTTGGGCTTCCTTCCATATTTTTATGAGTTCTGCCATGTCTTTCACCTCTACATCCTCATCTATGTATGGAACTTCTACCGATGAGTCTGTCTTGGCCCTGAGCTCCTCAAGAATTTCCTGCAGCCTTTGGACTTCTTGCTCATGTTCAACCTTTAGTTGCTCATATACTTCCAACGAAACTAGCTTTTCGGAGGTTGCTGAGTTAACCCCCTCCAGAATTGTAGTCTGGGCCTGTTCATACTGTTTTTTCAACTTCTCGCACTCTGCTTGTAAGGAGTCGTAGAGAAGAACTGGAATAAAATCCTGGCTTCCTGAAGATTCCTCTTCATTTGTTTCTTTTGCAATTTCCTGTTGGAGTTCAGCCAAGGCTGCTATGCTATCTGCCTCTCGAAGTCTCACTGCCATCAACTCTTCTTTATTCTTGCAGTCCATCTCAGCCATTTCCCGTTTACTTTCATTTAACTGAGTGAGTAGTCCCTTATTTTGGGCTGAGAGATATTGCACCTTCTCATGTAGACCCTTGCACTCCTTCTCTGCTTGACATAGCTGATTACCGCTGATTTGGTTCTGCGTTTCAAGTTCCAACATCCTTTGCTTAGCTTCTTTCAGTTTCACCCCTATAAGCTCCTCTTGCAACATGGCCACATTATTCTCATCAGGTAAAGAAGCGTTTCTCTTTTCCATGTCCAAGATTTGTTTCAGCATCTCCTTAAGAGCACCCTGTGATTCAACTTCTCTTAACTTTGCCTGCACTAGCTCCGTCTCTAATTGCAGAACAAAATCCTCAGTGCAGCGTGATTTGCCCTTCTGCTGTATCTCTAGATCATGCAAATATTCTAACCCCTGAACATCATCAGGGAGATGTGATCGGTAATTGGTCATGATGGCTCTATGGTCGCTCTCTGCTTGAGCCAGTAGGTTCTGTTGTCTTTCCAGACTCTCCCATTCGGTGTCATAGAACTTTTTCATTGTTTTCATCTCTTGTACGAGGCGGTAACTTAATTGTTCTAATTGTTGTTGTACTTTGAAATAGCGTTGAGTTCGAGCCCGGTGTTCCTCCGTAATGCATATGTCTGTAGCTTGAACAGACTCAGAATTCTCTGTCTTTATGCACGCCATCGATTTTCCAACCTTAGTCTGTGAGTTAATGTTAACCTTGTTTTTCATACATAAGCTGGACTTATCATCTTCCGGCTCAGAGTCTGAGCTGCTTGTCTGCACCGAGTCCTCACTCGTCATTGCTTGTCGGTAGTGCCATTCCATGTCTATTTTCTTGATCCACTCCCGTCCTAGAAATGGTGGTCCTCCCTCAGGTAGTACGTACAAATTCATTCTTGGGTGTACTTTACCCCTATCTCTCACCTTGACTCTTATTTTCCCCATGGGGTATACGCGATGCCCCGTGTATGTCTGTAATACGAACTTGGTATTTCCTAAGGGTATGTGAGAGAATAGTCGGTGGTAGTCCTTTTGGTTGATGACTGATACAGCTGATCCCGTGTCCAGCTCCATTCGTACTTGGACTCCAGCTATTTTTAGTGTGACCCAGATCGTCTGTAGATCAGTTACTTTACCCACATTGTGGATTCTCAGACTATCCAACTCCTGGCTGTTTGGGTCTGAGCCTGAATTTTGTTCGTCTGAACTCTTTTCAGCCACCTGATGCACCTTGTTGTACTTTTCTTTTGGTGGTGGCTTCCTTTGTTTGTTGGTCTTCTTTCTGGACCTGCATACCTTCGCGATGTGACCCAGTTTGCCACATTTCCTGCACTCTTGATTCTTAAACCAGCACTGATTCTGGTCGTGCGTTGTCTTTCCACAACGGTAGCATTTGGAAATGCTTGCAGTAATTTGATCCTTCAGCACTGCTACGATCTCTTCGAAGGTCTGGTCCACTGGTTTAACTGGTGCTATTAGATGTTTCAAGAGCCCGTATGTTTTTGCTCCCATCGAATTTAACAAAGTTATTGCCTTGGCGTATATGGCTACGCAATATATTCCTATGCGTTCCCCATACGTGGCCCTGTCTTCTATTTCAGCATTAAAATCATTAATATTTCCTCGCTTAGGCATCTTCTTCTCTTTCCGAGAACAGCACAAGTATTTCTTTACTTATTATTAATTTTCTTCTCTTCTTGAGAACACCACAAGTATTGCTTTACTTATTTCTTGTTTCTGAAAATTCTAATTAATTTTCTTCTCTCTTCTTGAGAACACCACAAGTATTGCTTTACTTATTTCTTGTTTCTGAAAATTCTAATTAATTTTCTTCTCTCTTCTTGAGAACACCACAAGTATTGCTGTACTTATACTTATTTTCCCTCTCTTCTTGAGAACACACCAGCCTTTCTGAAAAATCTTATTACTTTCCTGAAATTCTTAATAATTTCCAAGATGGCGGTTTCCCGCTTCTTCCTTCTTCTTCAGCGGTTTCCCCGCGAAAAATGGCGGCTTTCCCGCGCTTCTCGCTCTCCCCGCCCACTTCGATGGCGGTTTTCCCGCGCTTCTCGGCGCTCTCCGCCCACTTCACTGGCGGTTATCACCCGTTCCCCGACGCTGACTTTCAGCCCGAGTGCGGCTCTTATCAGCGGATGCGATCGATGGCCCGGCTGCGCCTCGCACTTGAAAGCGGGCCCCGGCCTCTGGCTCACCCGCTCGCGCGGATCTTGCTCGCTCCCTCCCGGGCTCTGTCTTACCCGCTCGCGCGTTTCACCGCGGCTCTTATCAGGGATTGCGATCGCCCTTATCTCCCGATCGGTGGCACTGTCTTTGCAGCCAACGCTGCGGCTTACCCACGAGGTTATGGAGGCTTCAGGGTCCTAATGCCTGTCGCTTCCAGCCTGTCGGTTCCAGACTGGTGAGGATTGAAACCTCTCTTCAACGTCCTGTCTTCGGACGAAGCCGCCGTGGAACAACTGCCGCAGGGTTCGAATCCTGACTCGTCGCCAATGTTAAGTCTGTGGGTTGTATTATAAATAATCACAGACTCCACTGTTAACAAAATAAAACACGTCTTTACTATTCAGAGGCTCGGGCGATTCTGCCCTAGTTAACGTATCACAACCCTTATATACTGGTGTGGTCACTATCGGTATTACAGTATACATGAGCCAATAGATAGTGCCACCCTAAAGTAGTGCTCTTAAAGGCGAACGGTTACATTCTATAGTTCCCTTAAAGGTAAACGGTTACATACACAACAAGTATATTCAGGGGAGGTGGAGAGAGTCAGCACATTCAGGGGAGGGGGAAGAGAGTCAGCACCTTCAGTGGAGGGGGGAGAGAGTCAGCACCTTCAGGGGAGTGGGGAGTGAGTCAGCACCTTCATGGGATGGGGAGGGGGCAGAGAATCAGCACCTTCAGGGGAGGGGGAGAGAGACAGCAGCTTCAGGGGAGTGGGGAGAGAGTTAGCACCTTCAGGGGAGGGGGGAGAGAGTCAGCACCATCAGGGGAGGGGGAGAGGGTCAGTACATTCAGGGGAGGGGGAGAGAGGCAGCAACTTCAGGGGAGTGGGGAGAGAGTCAGCAACTTCAGGGGAGTGGGGAGAGAGTCAGCACCTTCAGGGGAGGGGGGAGTGTGTCAGCATCTTCAGGGGATAGTGAGGGGGCAGATAGTCAGCACATTCAGGGGAGGGGGAGAGAGTCAGCACCTTCAGGGGAGGGGGGAGAGAGTCAGCACCTTCAGGGGAGGGGGGAGAAAGTCAGCACCATCAGGGGAGGGGGGAGAGGGTCAGCACCTTCAGGGAAGGAGGAGAGTGTCAGTATCATCAGGGGAGGGGGAGAGAGTCAGCACCTTCAGGGGAGGGGCTGAGTAAGCAACTTCAGGGGAGGGGGGGAGAGTCCGCACCTTCAGGGGAGGGGGGGAGAGTCAGAAAATTCAGGGGAGGGGGGAGAGTCTGCAACTTCAGGGATGGGGGAGAGAGTCAGCAGCTTCAGGGAGGGGGGAGTGAGTAAGCAACTTTAGGTGAGGGAGAGAGAGTCAGCACCTTCAGCGGAGAGGGAGTGAGTCAGGACCTTCAGTAGAGGGGGGAGAGTCAGCACCTGCAGGGGAGGGGGAGAGAGACAGCACCTTCAGGGAGGTGGGAGAGTGTCAAATAATTCAGGGGAGGGGGGAGAGGGTCAGCACCTTCAGCGGAGGGGGCAGAGAGTCAGCACCTTCAGGGGAGGGGGAGAGAGTCAGCACCTTCAGGGGAGGAGGGAGAGTCAGCACCTTCAGGGGAGGGGCAAGAGAGCTTCAGCATCTTCAGGGGAGGAGGAGAGGGTCAGCACCTTCAGGGGAGGGGAAGAGATTTAGCACTTTCAGGGGAGGGGGGAGAGGGGAGAGTCAGCACCTTCAGGGGAGGGGGGAGAGAGTCAGGATCTTCAGGGGATGCGGGAGAGAATCTGAACCTTTAGGGGAGGGTGGAGAGAGTCAGCAACATTAGGGGAGGGTGGATAGAGTCAGCACCTTTAGTGGAGGGAGGACAGAGGCAGCATCTTCAGGGGAGGTGGAGGAATTCAGCATCTTCAGGGGAGGGGTAAGAGAGTCAGCACCTTTCGTGGAGGGGGGAGAGAGTCAGCATCTTCAGGGGAGGTGGAGAGACTCAGAACATTCAGGGAAGGGGAGAGAATCAGCAAATTCAGGGGAGGGGGAGAGAATCAGCATCTTCAGGGGAGGAGGAGAGAATCAGCACCTTCAGGGGAGGGGGAGAGAGTCAGCACCTTCAGGGGAGGGTGAGAGAGCCAGCATCTTCGGCGGGGAGAGAGTCTGCACCTTCAGGGGAGGGGGGAGAGAATCAGCACCTTCAGGGGAGGGGGAGAGAGTCAGCAACATCAGGGGAGGGAGGAGAGTGTCAGCACCTTCTGGGGAGGGGGAGAGAGTCAGTATCTTCAGGGGAGGGGGGAGAGAGTCAGAATCTTCAGGGGAGGGGGGAGAGAGTCAGTAAGTTCAGGGGAGGTGGTAGAGAGTCAGCATCTTCAGGGGAGGGGGAGAGATTCAGCACCATCAGGGGAGGGTGAGAGAGTCAATACCTTCAGGGGAGGGGGAGAGAGTCAGCACCTTCAGGGGAGGGGGTGAGTAAGCAACTTCAGGAGAGGGGAGGGGGGGATAGTCAGCACCTTCAGGGGAGGGGAGAAAAGTCAGCACCTTTAGGGGAGGGGGGGAGAGTCAGAACATTCAGGGGAGGGGGGAGAGTCTGCACCTTCAGGGAGTGGGGAGAGAGTCAGCACCTTCAGGGGAGGGGGAGAGAGTCAGCACCTTCAGTTGATGGGAAGAGAGTCATCACCTTCAGCGGAGGGGGAGTGAGTCAGGACCTTCAGGAGTCGGGGTGAGGGTCAGCACCTTCAGGGGAGGAGGAGAGAGACAGCGCCTTCATGGAGGTGGGAGACAGTCAAATAATTCAGGGGAGGGGGGAGAGGATCAGCACCTTCAGCGGAGGGGGCAGAGAGTCAGCTCCTTCAGGGGAGGAGGAGAGAGTCAGTACATTCAGGGGAGGGTGGACAGAGTCATAATCTTCAGGGGAGGAGGAGAGATTCAGCACCTTCAGGGGAGGGGCAGAGATTTAGCACTTTCAGGGGAGGGGGTAGAGGGGAGAGTCAGCACCTTCAGGGGTGGGGGGAGAGCGTCAGGATCTTCAGGTGATGCGGGAGAGAATCTGCACCTTTAGGGGAGGGGGGAGAGAGTCAGCAACATTAGAGGAGGGCGGATAGAGACAGCACCTTTAGGGGAGGGGGGGAGAGCGTCAGCATCTTCAGGGGAGGTGGAGAGAGTCAGCACATTCAGGGGAGTGGGAGAGAGTCAGCACCTTCAGGGGACGGGGGAGCAAGTCAGCACCTTCAGGGGAGGGTGAGTAATCAGAGATTCAGCACCTTCAGGGGAGGAGGAGAGTGAATCAGTACCTTCAGGGGAGGGGGAGAGAGTCTGCACCATCAGGGGAGGGAGGAGAGGGTGAGCACCTTCTGGGGAGGAGGAGAGAGTCAGTATCTTCAGCGGAGGGGGAGTAAGTCAGGACCTTCAGTGGAGGGGGGAGAGTCAGCACCTGCAGGGGAGGGGGCGATCGTATGCACCTTCAGGGGTCGGGGTGAGGGTCAGCACCTTCAGGGGAGTGGGAGAGAGACAGCACCTTCAGGGAGGTGGGAGAGAGTCAAATAATTCAGAGGAGGGGGGAGAGGGTCAGCAACTTCAGCGGAGGGGGCAGAGAGTCAGCACCTTTAGGGGAGGGGGGAGACAGTCAGCAACATTAGGGGAGGGCGGATAGAGTCAGCACCTTTAGCGGAGGGGGGACAGATTCAGCACCATTAGGGGATTTGGAGAGAGTCAGCACATTCAGGTGAATGGGAGAGAGTCAGCACCTTCAGTGGAGGGGCGAGAGCGTCAGCACCTTCATGGGAGGGGGGAGTGAGTCAGCACATTCAGGGGAGTGGGAGGGGGGAGAGAGTCACCAACATTAGGGGAGGGCGGATAGAGTCAGCACCTTTAGGAGAGGGGGTAGAGAGTCAGTACCTTCAGGGGAGGTGGGGAGAGTCAGCACATTCAGGGGAATGGGAGAGAGTCAGCACCATCAGGGGAGGTGGGAGAGAATCAGCACCTTCAGGGGAGTGGGGAGAGAGTCAGCACCTTCAGGGGAGGGGTGACAGTGTCAGCATCTTCAGGGGAGGGGGAGAGAGTAAGTACCTTCAGGGGATGGGGAGACATTCAGCACCTTCAGGGGAGGGGGGAGAGGGGAGAGTCAGCACCTTCAGGGGAGGGGGGAGAGGGGAGAGTCAGCACCTTCAGGGGAGGGGGGAGAGAGTCAGGATCTTCAGGGGACGTGGGAGAGAATCAGCACCTTTAGGGGAGGGGGGAGACAGTCAGCAACATTAGGGGAGGGCGGATAGAGTCAGCACCTTTAGGGGAGGGGCAGAGAGTCAGCACCTTCAGGGGAGGGGGAGAGAGTCAGCACCTTTAGGGGAGGGGCAGAGAGTCAGCACCTTCAGGGGAGGGGGAGAGAGTCAGCACATTCAGGGGAGGGGTGAGAGAGTCAGCACCTTCAGGGGAGGGGGAGGGGGAGATAGTCAGCATCTTCAGGGGAGGGGGAGAGAGTCAGCAGCTTCAGGGGAGGTGCGGAGAGTCAGTACCTTCCGGGGAGGGGGAGAGAGTCAGCACCTTCAGGGGAGGGGGAGAGGGTCAGCAGCTTCAGGGGTCGGGGAGAGAGTCAGCACCGATTCAGGGGAGGGGGGGAGAGTCAACAGCTTCAGGGGTGGGGGAGAGAGTCAGCACCGATTCAGGGGATGGGGGGAGAGTCAGCATCTTCAGGTGCGGGGGAGTGAGTCTGCACCTTCAGGGGAGGGGGGAGAGAGTCAGTACCTTCAGGGGAGGGGGGCGAGAGTCTGCACCTTCAGGGTAGGTGGGAGAGTGTCAGCACATTCAGGGGAGGGAGAGAGTCATCACCTTCAGGGGATGGGGGAGAGAGCTTCAGCACCTTCAGGGGAGGGGGGAGAGAGTCAGTACCTTCAGGGGAGGGGGGACAGAGGCAGCATCTTCAGGTGAGGGGGAGAGATTCAGCACCTTCAGGGGAGGTGGAGGAATTCAGCATCTTCAGAGGAGGGGTGAGAGAGTCAGCACCTTTCGTGGAGGGGGGAGAGAGTCAGCATCTTCAGGGGAGGTGGAGAGACTCCAAACATTCAGGGAAGGGGAGAGAATCAGCAAATTCAGGGGAGGGGGAGAGAATCAGCATCTTCAGGGGAGGAGGAGAGAATCAGCATCTTCAGTGGAGGGGGAGGGGGACAGAGTCAGCACCTTCAGGGGAGGTGGAGGGGGAGAGCGTCAGCACCTTCAGGGGAGGGGAGGGGGGGAGAGTCAGCACCTTCAGGGGCGGGTGAGAGAGCCAGCATCTTCGTGGGGGAGAGAGTCTGCACCTTCAGGGGAGGGGGGAGAGAATCAGCACCTTCAGGGGAGGGGGAGAGAGTCAGCACCATCAGGGGAGGGAGGAGAGTGTCAGCACCTTCTGGGGAGGGGGAGAGAGTCAGTATCTTCAGGGGAGGGGGAGGAGAGTCAGAATCTTCAGGGGAGGGGGGAGAGAGTCAGTAAGTTCAGGGGAGGGGGTAGAGACTCAGCATCTTCAGGGGAGGGGGAGAGATTCAGCACCATCAGCGGAGGGTGAGAGAGTCAATACCTTCAGGGGAGGGGGAGAGAGTCAGCACCTTCAGGGGAGGGGAGAAAAGTCAGCACCTTTAGGGGAGGGGGGGAGAGTCAGAACATTCAGGGGAGGGGGGAGAGTCTGCACCTTCAGGGATGGGGGAGAGAGTCAGCATCTTCAGGGAGTGGGGAGAGAGTCAGCACCTTCAGGGGAGGGGGAGAGAGTCAGCACCTTCAGGGGAGGGGGGAGTGAATCAGTACCTTCAGGGGAGGGGGAGAGAGTCTGCACCATCAGGGGAGGGAGGAGAGGGTGAGCACCTTCTGGGGAGGAGGAGAGAGTCAGTGTCTTCAGGGGAGGTGGAGAGAGTCAGTGTGGCAAACCACTGTATTGTATATTGCCACCTCTGGGTGGCGCTGTGTATGGAGGCATGCCTCAGCTGACTCCACCCACCACTGTGTGGGTTTCGTTCAGACTTGTTCAGTCACTCACGAAGAAGCATGGTCTCTTCTTAGCTAATAAAAGCCTTATTCATCTCTTCTTTCGACTCATCATCTCTTCTTCGACTCATCACCTTTTATGAAGTAATTGATAAGCGTATCAATTTTATTAGCTAAAAGTTAAATGGCGACACCTGAGGAGCAACAACAGCAACGGATACAGCAGACATTGCTGAGAGCCCTCAGACCACCACGCCTGGACCTCGACCCTCAAGATGTGGGTGCATCAGCCAAGTTTGAACACTGGCTGAGCTGCTTTGAATCCTTCCTCGCAATCTCACAGGTTACAGAGGAGGATCACAAACTGAAAATTTTGACCGCCCAGGTGAGCCATCAAGTATATATGCTAATCCGGGACTCTAATACGTACGTGGCGGCCCTCGAGCTACTAAAAGGGCAATATACGCGCCCAGTGAACACAATTTACGCCCGACACCTCTTGGGATCCCGCAGGCAGCAACCGGGAGAATCGGTAGGGGCATTTGCACGGGCGCTACTGGCACTCTGCAGAGACTGCGATTGTAAAGCGGTAACGGCTGTGGAGCACGCGCAGGGACTCGCCTGTGATGCCTTCGTCAGGGGCCTCCAGTCAGACCACACCCGGCAGAGACTGCTAGAAAGCAAGGAACCCGACCTGAAGACGGCCATTGCCCTTGCGCTCTCGTTAGAGGAGGCCCACCGAAACCTCGAGGCATACCCCCGTAACGGCGCCGAGACATGGCAATCGAAACCGTGGGACACGGGACCGCCGCCCCCGGCACCAACCGCTGCAGCGACCCAACCGAGACAGCAGCCTCCGGTAAGAACTGCTTCGATGCCCAGTAACCAGGCCCAAAAATGCTATTTCTGTGGCCAGTTAAAACATCCCAGAGCGCACTGCCCAGCTAAGACAGCTACCTGCTCGGGCTGCGGGAAGAAAGGCCATTACGCTAACGCCTGCAAGGGGAAGCCAGCCAGCAGCGCAGCGTGCGGGCCGTGGGAGCAGCCATCTTATCCGCCATTTTGTGTACCCCCGGCCGCATGGCATCCGCCGCCATCGTATCCAACGCACTCAACTGCCATTTCGTCACCGGAACCGACCACCGTCTCGGCGGATGACTATAGTGACTCACTAAGCCACATACTGGCCTCCGTGACGCTGGATCAAGGCCACCCTCACCATCTATCCAGCTCCATGATGGATATCGCGGTAAACGGCCGCGCCACCAGTTGCCTGATCGACAGTGGGAGCACAGAGAGTTTCGTCCACCCCGACACGGTACGCAGCCACTCCCTCACGATTCTGCCAACGCACCATCGCATTTCTATGGCGTCCAAGTCCCAGTCAATGGACATCAGCGGCTACTGTGTGGTGACCCTGTCAGTAGGGGGCACTGAATATCAAAAATTTAAACTGCTAGTCCTGCCCCGTCTTTGTGCTGCCGTCCTGCTAGGGTTGGATTTTCAGTGCCACCTTAAGAGTGTCACACTAGCATATGGTGGACCCCTCCCCCCACTCACAGTCTGCAACCAACAACTTTTAAATCGCCCGCTGCAAACCACCTGCAGCCTTTCCACATTAAAAGTCCCCCCCCCTCCCCTGTTCGCTAACCTCACCCGCGACTGTAAACCCATCGCTACCAAAAGCAGGCGGTACAGTGCCGGGGACAGAGCTTTTATCAGCTCTGAGGTGGAGCGGCTCTTGAAGGAGGGCATTATCGAAGGTAGCACTAGCCCCTGGCGAGCCCAGGTTGTAGTCGTTAAAACCACTGCAAAACGCCGCATGGTAATCGACTACAGCCAAACCATAAACCGGTACACCCAGCTGGACGCGTACCCCCTCCCTCGCATATCTGATATGGTCAATCAGATTGCGCAATACAAAGTATTCTCCACCATCGACCTTAAGTCAGCGTACCACCAGCTGCCCATCCGCCATGAGGACCGCCAGTATACTGCCTTCGAGGCAAACGGCCGCCTCTACCACTTCCTTAGGGTCCCCTTCGGCGTCACCAACGGGGTTTCGGTCTTCCAAAGGGAGATGGACCGAATGGTTGACCAGAACGCGCTGTGGGCAACCTTCCCCTATTTGGATAACGTCACCATCTGCGGCCACGACCAGCAGGACCACGACGTTAATCTAGCAAATTTCCTCCGTACGGCCCAACGGCTGAACCTAACGTACAATAAGGAAAAATGTATGTTTCACACCAAGCGCCTGGCCATCCTCGGCTGCGTGGTGGAGAACGGAGTCATCGGGCCCGACCCCGACAGAATGCGCCCCCTAATGGAGCTACCCCTTCCCCACTGCCAAAAAGCACTGAAGAGATGCCTGGGGTTTTTCTCCTACTACGCCCAGTGGGTGCCCCTCTATGCAGACAAAGCCAGGCCCCTCATCAAAGCCACCTCCTTCCCCCTGACACCAGAGGCGTGTGCAGCCTTCACTCTTATCAAGAACGATATCGCGAAGGCCGCAATGCACGCGGTGGATGAGTCCATCCCCTTCCAAGTGGAGAGCGATGCCTCCGACTTCGCCCTAGCCGCGACCCTTAACCAGGCGGGCAGACCCGTGGCCTTTTTCTCAAGGACCCTCCAGGGCCCCGAGACGAGACACTCCTCCGTCGAAAAGGAGGCCCAGGCTATTGTAGAAGCGGTGCGTCACTGGAGGCATTACCTGGCCGGGAAACGATTTACCCTGCTCACTGACCAGCGTTCAGTAGCTTTTATGTTTAATAATAAGCAGAGGGGTAAAATCAAGAACGACAAGATCTTGAGGTGGAGAATCGAACTCTCCACCTACAATTATGATATCTTGTATCGGCCAGGGAAACTCAATGAGCCCCCAGATGCCCTATCATGTGGTACATGCGCCAACGCGCAGAGTGATAGGCTGCAGTCCCTCCACAATGACCTCTGCCACCCGGGGGTCACCAGGTTTTTCCATTTTATCAAATCCCGTAACCTGCCCTACTCCATCGAGGAGGTCAGGACCATGACCAAGAGCTGCCAAATCTGCGCCGAGTGCAAACCGCACTTCTATAGGCCGGACAGAGCAAGCCTGATCAAGGCCACCCGCCCCTTCGAACGCCTGAGCGTCGATTTTAAAGGGCCCCTCCCCTCCGCTGACCGCAATGTGTACTTCCTCAACATAGTTGATGAGTACTCCCGTTTCCCCTTTGCCATCCCTTGCCCAGACATGACCAGTACCACGGTCATCAAGTGTCTGAATGACATCTTCGCTCTGTTCGGGTTCCCCAGCTATATACATAGCGACAGGGGCTCATCGTTCATGAGCGACGAACTTCGGCAGTACCTGCTAACAAGAGGTATCGCCACGAGCAGGACCACCAGTTACAACCCCCGGGGGAACGGCCAGGTGGAAAGGGAGAACGCGACGGTTTGGAAGGCAGTCCTCTTAGCACTAAAATCTAAGGGCCTTCCGACCTCCCGCTGGCAGGAGGTCCTCCCTGCAGCGCTTCATTCCATTCGGTCACTGCTTTGTACTGCCACTAATGCGACCCCTCATGAGAAAATGTTCGTTTTCCCCCGGAAGTCTACATCGGGAACCTCGCTACCGGCATGGTTGACTTCTCCTGGGCCCGTCCTACTGCGGAGGCACGTGAGGACGCATAAAATGGACCCCCTGGTCGAGCGGGTGCACCTCCTACACGCCAACCCCCAGTATGCCTGGGTGACATACCCAGACGGGCGGGAGGACACGGTCTCCATACGAGATCTCGCACCCTCGGGTACCCCTGAATTACCACCGTTATCCCCCTTACCACCGTTATCCCCCTTACCACTGTTATCCCCCACCACCCCTCCCAACCCAACCCCTGCAGACGGCATGCCAAAGCCCCAGGAATCTTCGCCAACCACCCAGACACCAGACCCGACGTCGGATGCTGCAACACCACCGCCGCCACCACGACGATCAGGACGTCAGACAAGGCCTCCTGATAGACTTAACTTGTAGTACCCTTCACCCCGCCGGACTTCACATTAAACAAGGGGTGAATGTGGTAAACCACTGTATTGTATATTGCCACCTCTGGGTGGCGCTGTGTATGGAGGCATGCCTCAGCTGACTCCACCCACCACTGTGTGGGTTTCGTTCAGACTTGTTCAGTCACTCACGAAGAAGCATGGTCTCTTCTTAGCTAATAAAAGCCTTATTCATCTCTTCTTTCGACTCATCATCTCTTCTTCGACTCATCACCTTTTATGAAGTAATTGATAAGCGTATCAGTCAGCACATTCAGGGGAGGGGGAAGAGAGTCAGCACCTTCAGTGGAGGGGGAGAGAGTCAGCACCTTCAGGGGAGTGGGGAGTGAGTCAGCACCTTCATGGGATGGGGGGGGGCAGAGAGTCAGCACCTTCAGGGGAGGGGGAGAGAGACAGCAGCTTCAGGGGAGGGGGGAGAGAGTTAGCACCTTCAGGGGAGGGGGGAGAGAGTCAGCACCATCAGGGGAGGGGGAGAGGGTCAGTACATTCAGGGGAGGGGGAGAGAGTCAGCAACTTCAGGGGAGTGGGGAGAGAGTCAGCACCTTCAGGGGAGGGGGGAGTGAGTCAGCATCTTCAGGGGATAGTGAGGGGGCAGATAGTCAGCACCTTCAGGGGAGGGGGAGAGAGTCAGCACCTTCAGGGGAGGGGGGAGAGAGTCAGCACCTTCAGGGGAAGGGGGAGAGAGTCAGCACCTTCAGGGAAGGGGGGAGAGAGTCAGCACCTTCAGGGAAGGAGGAGAGAGTCAGTATCTTCAGGGGATGGGGAGAGAGTCAGCACCTTCAGGGGAGGGGGTGAGTAAGCAACTTCAGGGGAGGGGGAGAGAGTCAGCACCTTCAGGGGAGGGGGGTAAGTCAGCACCTTTAGGGGAGGGGGGGAGAGTCAGAAAATTCAGGGGAGGGGGGAGAGTCTGCAACTTCAGGGATGGGGGAGAGAGTCAGCACCTTCAGGGACGGGGGAGTGAGTAAGCAACTTTAGGTGAGGGAGAGAGAGTCAGCACCTTCAGCGGAGGGGGAGTGAGTCAGGACCTTCAGTGGAGGGGGGAGAGTCAGCACCTGCAGGGGAGGGGGCGATAGTATGCACCTTCAGGGGTCGGGGTGAGGGTCAGCACCTTCAGGGGAGGGGGAGAGAGACAGCACCTTCAGGGAGGTGGGAGAGAGTCAAATAATTCAGGGGAGGGGGGAGAGGGTCAGCAACTTCAGCGGAGGGGGCAGAGAGTCAGCACCTTCAGGGGAGGGGGAGAGAGTCAGCACCTTCAGGGGAGGAGGGAGAGTCAGCACCTTCAGGGGAGGGGCAAGAGAGCTTCAGCATCTTCAGGGGAGGAGGAGAGGGTCAGCACCTTCAGGGGAGGGGAAGAGATTTAGCACTTTCAGGGGAGGGGGGAGAGGGGAGAGTCAGCACCTTCAGGGGAGGGGGGAGAGAGTCAGGATCTTCAGGGGATGCGGGAGAGAATCTGAACCTTTAGGGGAGGGTGGAGAGAGTCAGCAACATTAGGGGAGGGTGGATAGAGTCAGCACCTTTAATGGAGGGGGGAGAGAGTCAGCATCTTCAGGGGAGGTGGAGAGAGTCAGCACCTTCAGGGGAGTGGGGAGAGAATCAGCACCTTCAGGGGAGGGGGAGAGAGTCTGCACCATCAGGGAAGGGAGGAGAGGGTCAGCACCTTCTGGGGAGGTGGAGAGAGTCAGCATCTTCCGGGGAGGGGGAGAGAGTCAGCACCATTAGGGGAGGGGAGAGGAAGTCCGCACCTTCAGGGGAGGTGGAAAGATTCAGCACCTGCAGGGGAGGGGGAGAGAGTCAGTACCTTCAGTGGAGTGGGGAGAGTCAGCACATTCAGGGGAGGGGGAAGAGAGTCAGCTTCTTCAGGGGAGGGGGAGAGAGACAGCACCTTCAGGGGAGGTGGGAGAGAGTCAAATAATTCAGGGGACAGGGGAGAGGGTCAGCACCTTCAGCGGAGGGGGGAGAGAGTCAGCACCTTCAGGGGAGTGGGGAGAGATTCAGCACCTTCAGGGGAGGAGGGAGAGAGTCAGCACCTTCAGGGGAGGGGGAGAGAGTCAGCACCTTCAGGGGAGGAGGGAGAGTCAGCACCTTCAGGGGAGGAGGGAGAGTCAGCACCTTCAGGGGAGGGGGAGAGAGTCAGCACCTTCAGGGGAGCGGGGAGAGAGTCAGCACCTTCAGGGGAGGGGGGAGAGGGGAGAGTCAGCACCTTCAGGGGAGCGGGGAGGGAGTCAGGATCTTCAGGGGACGTGGGAGAGGATCAGCACCTTTAAGGGAGGGGGGAGACAGTCAGCAACATTAGGGGAGGGCGGATAGAGTCAGCACCTTTAGCGGAGGGGGGACAGATTCAGCACCATTAGGGGAGTTGGAGAGAGTCAGCACATTCAGGTGAATGGGAGAGAGTCAGCACCTTCAGTGGAGGGGCGAGAGCGTCAGCACCTTCATGGGAGGGGGGAGTGAGTCAGCACATTCAGGGGAGTGGGAGCGGGGAGAGAGTCACCAACATTAGGGGAGGGCGGATAGAGTCAGCACCTTTAGGAGAGGGGGTAGAGAGTCAGTACCATTAGGGGAGTTGGAGAGAGTCAGCACATTCAGGGGAATGGGAGAGAGTCAGCACCTTCAGGTGAGTGGGGAGAGTCAGCACCTTCAGGGGAGTTGGGAGAGAGCTTCAGAACCTTCAGGGGAGGGGGGAGAGAGTCAGCACCTTCAGGGGAGGGGTGACAGTGTCAGCATCTTCAGGGGGGGGGAGAGAGTAAGTACCTTCAGGGGATGGGGAGAGATTCAGCACCTTCAGCGGAGGGGGGAGAGAGTCAGGATCTTCAGGGGAGGGGGGAGACAGTCAGCAACATTAGGGGAGGGCGGATAGAGTCAGCACCTTTAGGGGAGGGGGAGAGAGTCAGCACCTTCAGGGGAGGGGGAGAGAGTCAGCACATTCAGGGGAGGGGTGAGAGAGTCAGCACCTTCAGGGGAGGGGGAGGGGGAGAGAGTCAGCATCTTCAGGGGAGGGAGGAGAGAGACAGCACATTCAGGGGAGGGGGAGGGTGTCAGCACCTTCAGGGGAGAGGGGAGAGAGTCAGCATCTTCAGGGGAGGTGGAGAGAGTCAGTACATTCAGGGGAGGGGGGAGATTCAGCACATTCAGGGGAGGTGGAGAGAGTCAGCACCTTCAGAGGAGGGGGAGAGAGTCAGCACCTTCAGAGGAGGGGGAGAGAGTCAGCACCGATTCAGGGGACGGGGCGAGAGTCAGCATCTTCAGGTGCGGGGGAGTGAGTCAGCACCGATTCAGGGGAGGGGGGGAGAGTCAGCATCTTCAGGTGCGGGGGAGTGAGTCTGCACCTTCAGGGTAGGTGGGAGAGTGTCAGCACATTCAGGGGAGGGAGAGAGTCATCACCTTCAGGGGATGGGGGAGAGAGCTTCAGCACCTTCAGGGGAGGGGGGAGAGAGTCAGTACTTTCAGGGGAGGGGGGACAGAGGCAGCATCTTCAGGTGAGGGGGAGAGATTCAGCACCTTCAGGGGAGGTGGAGGAATTCAGCACCTTCAGGGGAGGGGTAAGAAAGTCAGCACCTTTAGTGGAGGGGGGAGAGAGTCAGCATCTTCAGGGGAGGTGGAGAGACTCAGAACATTCAGGGAAGGGGGAGAGAATCAGCAAATTCAGGGGAGGGGGAGAGTATCAGCATCTTCAGGGGAGGAGGAGAGAATCAGCATCTTCAGTGGAGGGGGAGGGGGACAGAGTCAGCACCTTCAGGGGAGGTGGAGGGGGAGAGCGTCAGCACCTTCAGGGGAGGGGAGGGGGGGAGAGTCAGCACCTTCAGGGGAGGGTGAGAGAGCCAGCATCTTCGGGGGGGAGAGAGTCTGCACCTTCAGGGGAGGGGGGAGAGAATCAGCACCTTCAGGGGAGGGGGAGAGAGTCAGCACCATCAGGGGAGGGAGGAGAGTGTCAGCACCTTCTGGGGAGGGGGAGAGAGTCAGTATCTTCAGGGTAGGGGGGAGAGAGTCAGAATCTTCAGGGGAGGGGGGCGAGAGTCAGTAAGTTCAGGGGAGGGGGCAGAGATTCAGCATCTTCAGGGGAGGGGGAGAGATTCAGCACCATCAGGGGAGGGTGAGAGAGTCAATACCTTCAGGGGAGGGGGTGAGTAAGCAACTTCAGGAGAGGGGAGGGGGAGATAGTCAGCACCTTCAGGGGAGGGGGGGAAAGTCAGCACCTTTAGGGGAGTGGGGGACAGTCAGAACATTCAGGGGAGGGGGGAGAGTCTGCACCTTCAGGGATGGGGGAGAGAGTCAGCATCTTCAGGGAGGGGGGAGAGAGTCAGCACCTTCAGGGGATGGGTAGAGAGTCATCACCTTCAGCGGAGGGGGAGTGAGTCAGGACCTTCAGGGGTCGGTGTAGTGTATGTAACCGTTCCACCTTTAAGCGAACTATTTTAAGGGTTGCACTACTTTATCTTGGCTGCTGTATACTGTAATACCGGTGGTGATCACACCAGTATATAAGTGCTGTGTAATGATTTATTGGGCAGTTCCGCCCTGAGCTTCAACCAGTGAAGACCTGTTAAAGTTTACTCTTGTGTTCTGTGTAGTAATTCTCATTATAACACACAGACTTAACAGTGGCGAAGATTACGATCTTGCCCTGCGGCAGAGATACATCCAAGGCAGTTTAACGGGCGTCGAGAGGAGGCTTCCGCCCTCATCATTCTGCTGAGAAAAGACTCGGGTCTGCAGAGCAAAGGAAGAATTCTGACACGAAGACTTCCATCAGCAACAGGCAGTGATCATCCCTTCTATCACGGTGGTGGGTAAGCCGATTAGCGACGAGTAGCAAGTCGGCCACGTTGACTGTGAGTAGGGGTGAAAATAGAAAAAAAATAACGGAGGATATAAGGGCGGAGAACTCGACCACGGCCGGGGAAAGGAGCCGGACAGAAGTCGGGGCCAGAGGCGCGAGACTGGGGCAGCGTAAGGCACGGAAGCCGCGGTGAATGCAAACGCAGCCAGTGCGAAAGACCGGGCTGCAAGCGGGCTGGGAGACGCAACAGCGTCGAGAGAGAGCTCGACCGCGACTGGTGAAAAAGGCCGGGCAGCTACCGAGGCCGCGAGGCGCAGCGACCGGGTCGGCGTAAGGCGCGGGAGAAAATAAAAAAATAAAAAACGCGGAGAACTCAGCCGCAGCCGGGGGGGAAAGGACTGGACTGCAAGAGGGGCTGGGAGGCACGATTTGAAAACCGCTGGGGGAGGGCGAACGCAGCAAATCAGCAATCGCATTACAGCCAGCGGGGGAGAAAGGCAAACGCGGGAAGCCGCCATTTTCGGAGGCGGGGGAAGAAGACAAGCGCGGGAAACCGCCATTTTGTAAAATAAATAAATAAATAAATAAATAATTCTTTTGTTTCTCAAGATGATCGCGAGGATGCCTAAGCGTGGTAACATCAACGACTTCGATCCCGATGTTGAAGATTGGGCCACGTATGTAGAACGCATAGAGATATATTGTAAGGCAAATAAAATATCAGATGAAGATAAAGCACTAACCTTACTAAACTCAATGGGTGCGAAGACATACGGGCTATTGAAGCATCTTCTATCACCAGCTAAACCGACGGATCAGACTTTCGCTTACATTGTTGCTGTCCTGAAGAATCATTTGAACCCCACACCGCTGATGTTAGCGGAACGATTTAAATTTTATGCGAGAACGCAACTGAAAGAGGAAAGCAACGCGGAGTATTTAATTGAACTGTGCAAGCTAGCGAAATACTGTCAGTTTGGTGTTGTGTATGTAATATGTGTGCTACTTTGAACCTATGGACAGGACTGCACTACTTGTTGGGCGTAGTGATACGCAGTACCACTCCTGGCCATAGGGGTATAAATAGTACTGTGGGTACTGATCCCCCTCAGTTCCTGCCTGTGGGCATGAAGTAAAGACCTATGTGCAGTCCCTACCTCCAACCAGTAAAGGCCTGTTTGAGTTATACGTTTAAGTCTTTGTGTTAATTGTTCAATACAATACACATACTTAACACTGGCGACGAGTCAGGCTCTTACCCTGCGGCAGTTATTCCAGGCGGCTTCGTCCAAAGACAGGACGTTGAAGAGAGGTTTCAATCCTCAACACCCCACTCAAAACTGAAGGGCAGCAGAAATCCTGACAGCTTCCAGCGACTGGAAGCGACAGGCATTAGGACCCTGAAGCCTCCATCAGCTTGTGAACCGGAGTAAAGACAGGACTGGGGAAGAGAGAGAGGTAGGGCGATAGCGATCGGCAGATAAGGGCCGGGCCGCTTTGAAGTGAGGGGCGCAGCCGGGCCAGCGATCGGGACCAAAGATAAGAGCCGCACTCGGACTGAAAGGCGCGGCGGCTGCAGAAGCTCAAGGTGCGAGAGTCGCGGTGCACAGCGCGGGCTATCGATCGCGGCGAAGATAAGGGCCGCACTCGAGGGCTGAAGGGAGACGGCGTCGGGGGACGGGTGAAGACCGCCAAGCACGGGAAAACCGCCATTTTGTGGGCGGAGGACGACGGCAAGAGCGGGAAGCCGCCATCTTTGATAACAAGTAAAGAAAATAAAATCTGAGAAATTGCAAATCTACAATGCCTAAACACGGGAATATTAGCACCTTTGATAGTGACCTCGAAGATTGGGCCATATATGTTGAAAGAGTAAAAAATTATTGTAAGGCCAATAAAATTAGTGACCAAGATAAAGCTCTAACATTATTAAATTTAATGGGTGCGAAGACGTACGGGCAATTGAAACACCTGTTATCACCAGATGAACCGGCGGATAAGACGTTCGATGAGATTGTTACTGTCCTGAAAGATCATCTAAACCCCACGCCGCTGATGCTAGCGGAACGATTTAAATTTTACGACAGAAGGCAGCTACAGCATGAAAGCAATGCTGAATATTTGCTGGAATTGCGTAAATTAGCGAAATATTGCCAGTTTGGAACGGGATTGACAGATGCACTACGAGACAAATTTGTGTGTGGTTTATTTAAACAGGATACACAAAAGCGACTGCTCGAGGAGAATGAGCTGACGCTTGAGAAGGCGGTCACTATGGCAGCAGCACACGAAGCCGCAGCGAGAGGCACGGCAGTAATGCAGCTACGGTCACCGGAGCTCAGTGCACACAAATTGGGTGTGAGTTCTGGCAAATGTTATCGTTGTGGAAAGACAACGCATGATCAGAACCAGTGTTGGTTTAAAAACCAAGAATGTAGAACTTGTGGTAGGCTTGGACATATAGCTAGAGTATGCAGGTCAGGGAAGAAGACCAGCAACAAGAAGTCACCGCAAGGAAAATACGCAAAGGTACACAAGGTGACCGAACAGGAGTCCGATTCAGACGCTAGCAGTAATGAACTGGCTAGCTTAAGCTGTAATGAACTGGCTAGCTTAAGAGTACTCAACGCTGGTAAGGGTGCAGACCTCCAGACAATTTGGGTCACTCTTCAGATAGAAGGAGTCCAAGTAAAACTGGAATTGGACACTGGATCGGCATTGACGGTCATAAATAAGAAAGATTACGGAAAGTTATTCCAACATATTCCCCTACAGGATACGGGGATTATATTGAAAACATACACGGGGCAAAGAGTGTACCCCATCGGGAAAATAGAGGTTGCAGTGGCCCACAAGGGCGAAGACAGTCAAATAATGGACTTATATGTGATATCTGAAGGAGGTCCTCCACTACTAGGACGGGAGTGGATTAGGAAAATGAATATGGACTGGCATTTCCAACAAATAATAACGAGTGAGAACTCGGTGAAGATAGTCGGCCCAGACTCTGGAACGGATGATGGTAAGCCCAACTCAGGTGCAAAAGACAAAGTTTCAGCACAGAATTCCACTGAGCAACAACAACATAGTTTAACTGTGGATTCTGAGTCTGGCAAGTCTACTGATGTGCCCATTTCTGAGGGACACCGGGCTCGAACTCAACTCCATTTCAAACTACAACAGCAATTAGAACAAATGCTTCGCCGTTTTGAGCAAGAGTTGAATGCAACGAAAGAGTTCTTTGATATAGAGTTGGAGAATCTGGAAAGACAACAGAAGCAGCTGATGGAGAAAATGGAGCAGGAGCACACAAAACGTCTGATGTCAGAGGAGTTAACGGTCAGCCAACTCCTGCATATGCTGAAGGACAGGACTCTGAAATGGGAAAAACTTGAACACGAACTTCAATATTCAAACGAAAGGGGTTCGGAGCTCTCAAAGGTTATTGGAAGAGCTGAGGTGGCAACACAGACTGAGATGACTGCAACAGAGCAGCCCTTGGATGCCAAAAGTACGCTGACTCACGTCAACGTAGAACAACAGACCGCTGAAACAGCTGCTCCGGTAGTGGGATTGCATAGTCCGATCAATCAATCTCCAAAGGAAGTTGAAGTATTAAAATCACAAATGAGGTCACTAGTAAACGACTTGCTGAAAGCCCAGAAAAAGCTGGATGCAGAGGTACACATGAAGAAGTCTCTTCAGGAAAGATGTCTGGATTTGGAACAAGAGCTGGCTAACGTCCAGCTAGGTATGGAGGAAATAGACGACCCTCTCACTGGTCTAGCTCAGGACGACACCGAATATTACGATGTCCTGTCCTGCCCAGCTTGTAACTTCGACTCCCAAAGTGCAGAAATCATGGAGGAGCACCAAAAGTCTACGGAACATCGGGAGAAGCTGGCTCTACGACGGAAACAGGAGGAAGAGAAGGAGGAACTGCGCATGCAGCTGGCAGCTGTGGCAGCTGACAATGGAGCCCAGAGAGTCTCCAAGAAGCAGAAAAGGAAAAGTAAAAACAGAAGATGACCCATCTGAACCATTATCGTGGTCCCTCCGAACGGAGCCAATTCAGTTCGGAAGTTCAAACTGTTAAATCCATGGAAGGACTATTGAATGAGTCACTCTAGCAACGTGAACCGACTACACCACAGAGATTGAATCTGTGAACTGTTTTCCGCAGAGACTGAATCTGTGATCTGTTTTTGACATGAAGTTATCTATGTATCTATGTTATTCTGTTATGTAAACCTGAAGTTATATATGTATATATGTTATTACGTTATGTTAAATGGGGAGATGACTGTAAAGCTAGGAAGGGAGGAATGTTGTGTATGTAATATGTGTGCTACTTTGAACCTATGGACAGGACTGCACTACTTGTTGGGCGTAGTGATACGCAGTACCACTCCTGGCCATAGGGGTATAAATAGTACTGTGGGTACTGATCCCCCTCAGTTCCTGCCTGTGGGCATGAAGTAAAGACCTATGTGCAGTCCCTACCTCCAACCAGTAAAGGCCTGTTTGAGTTATACGTTTAAGTCTTTGTGTTAATTGTTCAATACAATACACATACTTAACATTTGGGGAAAGCCTGACAGAGGCACTGAGAGACAAATTCGTGTGTGGATTGTCGAAAGAAGGAACACAAAAGCGGTTGCTTGAAGAGAATGATCTTACACTTGATAAGGCTGTCACTATTGAAGCATCGCACGAAGCCGCAGCGAGAGGCACCGCGGAAATGCAGCTGAAGGCAGCGGTACTCAGCGTAGATCAAATAGCTTCGGGTACAACGAAATGTTATCGTTGTGGGAAGACAACACACAATCAGAACCAATGCTGGTTTAAAAACCAGGAATGTAGAAAATGTGGTAAGCTTGGTCACATAGCTAAAGTATGCCGGTCAGGAAAGAAGACCAGCAACAAAAAGTCACCACAGGAAAAGTGCAGAAAGGTACATAAGGTGGCTGAGAAGAGTTCGGATGAACAGAATTCGGATTCAGACTCCAACAGCAAGGAACTGGGTAGTCTAAGAATTCACAACGTGAGTAAGGAAGCTGACCGACAAACTATCTGGGTCACACTGCAGATAGCAGGAGTCCAAGTGAAGATGGAATTGGACACCGGATCGGCGTTGACGGTCATGAATAAGCAAGATTACAAAAAGTTATTCAAACATATTCCCCTACGGGATACGGAGACAGTATTGCAGACATACACGGGGCAAAAAGTATACCCCATCGGAAAAATAAAAGTCAAGGTGATACACAAGGGCAAAGAACACCAAGGAATGGACTTATATGTACTACCTGAGGGAGGTCCACCACTTCTGGAACAGGAGTGGATCAGGAAAATAAATATGGACTGGCACTCCCTAAACGCAATAACGGTAGATTCCGGAAAAAAAGATGTCAAACCTGAACGATTGTCCAGAATATTGGATGAGGCTAAAGAGGTGTTCCAACAGGGACTGGGAACACTGAGAGGAATTAAGGCAAAAATCAAGATTGCAGAACATGCAAACCCAAAATTTTTCAAAGCCAGACCGGTACCGTATGCGATACGACCTGCTGTGGAAGCTGAGCTGGAAGGGCTGGAACGTTCAGGAGTACTGTCTAAGGTGGACTGGAGTGAGTGGGCCACGCCCATTGTTCCCGTCATGAAGCGTTCATCGAGTAATAAGCCAGGGGAACCGGGGAAGGTCCGCATCTGTGGAGACTTCAAGATCACAGTTAATCCGGTGCTTCACACGTTGCAATATCCGCTTCCGCAGATTGAGGATATCTTTGCTTCATTGTCTGGCGGGAAACGCTTCACCAAGATAGAACTGGCGCAAGCGTACTTACAGATGGAAGTTGAGGAAGAGTCGCGCCAGTATCTCACAATCAGCACACACAGAGGCTTGTATCGGTATAATAGACTGGTTTTTGGAGTGGCTTCGGCTCCGGCAATTTGGCAGAGGGCCATGGAGCAGGTATTACAGGGAATTCCAAGCACTCAATGTTACTTGGACGATATCCTGATTACAGGAGATGACGATGAGGAACACCTTGCAAATTTGAAACTGGTGCTCACCAGGTTGAAGGAATATGGCCTTCGAGTTAATCGCCAGAAATGTGAGTTCTTTCAGGAACGGATCTCGTACTGTGGTCATGTCATTGACCAGGAGGGGCTGCACAAGTCACCTGACAAGATCGAAGCTGTTGTGAAGGCTCCCGCTCCGGAAAATGTATCCCAGTTGAGATCGTTCCTAGGGTTGATTAACTATTACCATAAGTTTCTGCCAAATCTATCCACGGTGCTGCACCCGCTGAATGCTCTTTTGCAGAAAGAAGTACCATGGAAGTGGAGCGAGGACTGCAAGAAGGCCTTTCGCAAAAGCAAGACATTGATCACCTCAGAGGAAGTGTTGGCTCACTTCAACCCAACGCTACCTATTCATTTAGCTTGTGATGCTTCTCCTTATGGTATTGGAGCAGTACTCTCACACAAGTTGCCAAATGGCTCGGAAAGGCCAGTCGCATTTGCATCCAGATCATTGACCTCCGCTGAGCGCAACTATGCTCAGATAGATAGGGAGGCTCTCAGCCTGGTGTGGGGAGTAAAGAAGTTTCATCATTACCTGCAGGGCCAGAAGTTTACACTGCTGACAGACCACCAGCCGTTGGTATCCATATTCAACCCTAAAAAGGGCGTTTCCATTATGACAGCACAAAGGCTACAGAGGTGGTCCCTTTTCCTAGGGGCACACCAATATGACATAGAATACAAAGGATCAAAACAGCATGGGAATGCTGACGGTTTATCACGCCTACCGTTGCCAACGGTAGAAGCGGCGCCTACAGTGGACCCAGTGGAGATGTTCCACTCAACCATAGTGGAATGTCTACCAGTAACAAATTCTACGATAGAAAAGGAAACAAGAAATGACCCGACTCTCTCACGAGTCTACGATTTAACGGTGAAGGGATGGCCAGCACATGGCGAACCACTGTTGCCAGCATTTTCGCAAAGAAGAGAACAGCTGTCAGTGTGCCGAGGAACTTTGATGTGTGGATCCAGAGTGGTGATTCCACCCAAACTCCAGCAAAAAGTGCTAAAGGAGCTTCACGAGGGGCATCTGGGTGGAGTGAAAATGAAGAACCTAGCCAGAGCGTTCGTGTGGTGGCCAGGTATCGATGGAGACATCGATGAAATGACCAAGAGCTGTTTAGGATGCCAGAAGGTCCAAAACGCCCCACCACAAGCTCCTCTGCATCCATGGGAGTGGCCCTCATCTCCATGGCAAAGGGTACATATCGACTTTGCTGGCCCATTTATGGACTCAATGTTCTTAATCGCGGTGGATGCACACTCCAAGTGGCCGGAGGTAATAAAGATGTCCTCCACCACCACGGAAAAAACCATCACAGTATTAAGGACCATATTTGCCAGGAATGGGCTGCCGGAACAGATCTGTTCTGATAATGGACCGCAATTTGTGTCCGTAGAATTCAGGAAGTTCCTAAAAAACAATGGGATTAAGCACTACACGTCCGCCCCATACCATCCCGCCACCAATGGATTAGCTGAAAGGTTTGTCCAGACCTTCAAGAAGGCCATAAAGGCCATGGGTAATGAAGACATAAATCTACAACATAAGGTAGATAACTTCTTGTTGGCGTACAGGAATGCAACACATGCGGTTACGAACCAAACTCCCGCCATGATGTTTTTCAATAGAAGACTAAGATGCCGGCTGGATTTGATCAAGCCAAACGTCAGAAGGGACGTAGAGAACCGGCAATTTCAAGGCATGAATGAAATGCCAACTAGAACCTTCCAGATAGGTCAACCAGTTTTGGCCCGGGACTACCGTACCGAGAAATGGCAGCCTGGAACTATTTGCAAACGACTAGGACCGCTGATGTATACCGTGGACATTGGTGAAAGCATAATAAGGCGCCATGTTGACCAGATCATAGCGTCATCCGAAAAGGAACAACCTACTCCACAACTCTATATGCCTAATGATGAAGCAGAGATACCCATAGTATCTACCTCCGACCCGGTGATACTGGAACCAGATGAACCCGACACTGACATTCAAGCCGAATCGACCTTGCCAAAAGAACCTACTACCCCACCGAAAACTACTACACCACCGAGGTGTTATTCGGACCGAGTCAGGAAGCCTCCAGAGAGACTGAATCTGTGAACTGTTTTTACATTAAGTTGTGTATATGTTATGATGTTATGTTTACTGGGAAGATATACTGTTAACCTAAAAAGGGAGGATTGTAGTGTATGTAACCGTTCCACCTTTAAGAGAACTATTTTAAGGGTTGCACTACTTTATCTTGGCTGCTGTATACTGTAATACCGGTGGTGACCACACCAGTATATAAGTGCTGTGTAATGATTTATTGGGCAGTTCCGCCCTGACCTTCAACCAGTAAACACCTGTTAAAGTTTACTCTTGTGGTCTGTGTAGTAATTCTCATTATAACACACAGACTTAACAGTCGGGGTGAGGGTCAGCACCTTCAGGGGAGGGGGAGAGAGACAGCGCCTTCAGGGAGGTGGGAGAGAGTCAAATAATTCAGGGGAGGGGGTGAGGATCAGCACCTTCAGCAGAGGGGGCAGAGAGTCAGCAACTTCAGGGGAGGGGGAGAGAGTCAGCACCTTCAGGGGAGGAGGGAGAGTCTACACCTTCAGGGGTGGGGGAAGAGAGCTTCAGCTCCTTCAGGGGAGGAGGAGAGAGTCAGCACATTCAGGGGAGGGTGGACAGAGTCATAATCTTCAGGGGAGGAGGAGAGAGTCAGCACCTTCAGGGGAGGGGCAGAGATTTAGCACTTTCAGGGGAGGGGGTAGAGGGGAGAGTCAGCACCTTCAGGGGAGGGGGAGAGAGTCAGGATCTTCTGGTGATGCGGGAGAGAATCTGCACCTTTAGGGGAAGGGGGAGAGAGTCAGCAACATTAGAGGAGGGCGGATAGAGACAGCACCTTTAGGGGAGGGGGGAGAGAGTCAGCATCTTCAGGGGAGGTGGAGAGAGTCAGCACATTCAGGGGAGTGGGAGAGAGTCAGCACCTTCAGGGGACGGGGGAGCAAGTCAGCACCTTCAGGGGAGGGTGAGGAATCAGAGATTCAGCACCTTCAGGGGAGGAGGAGAGAGTCAGCACCTTCAGGGGAGGGGGGAGTGAATCAGTAACTTCAGGGGAGGGGGAGAGAGTCTGCACCATCAGGGGAGAGTGGAGAGGGTGAGCACCTTCTGGGGAGGAGGAGAGAGTCAGTATCTTCAGGGGAGGTGGAGAGAGTCAGCACATTCAGGGGAGGGGGAAGAGAGTCAGCACCTTCAGTGGAGGGGGGAGAGAGTCAGCACCTTCAGGGGAGTGGGGAGTGAGTCAGCACCTTCATGGGAGGGGGAGGGGGCAGAGAGTCAGCACCTTCAGGGGAGGGGAGAGAGACAGCAGCTTCAGGGGAGTGGGGAGAGAGTCAGCACCATCAGGGGAGGGGGAGAGGGTCAGTACATTCAGGGGAGGGGGCAGATAGTCAGCACCTTCAGGGGAGGGGGAGAGAGTCAGCACCTTCAGGGGAGGGGGGAGAGAGTCAGCACCTTCAGGGGAGGCAGGAGAGAGTCAGCACCATCAGGGGAGGGGGGAAAGGGTCAGCACCTTCAGGGAAGGAGGAGAGAGTCAGCATCTTCAGGGGAGGGGGAGAGAGTCAGCACCTTCAGGGGAGGGGGTGAGTAAGCAACTTCAGGGGAGGGGGAGAGAGTCAGCACCTTCAGGGGAGGAGGGTAAGTCAGCACCTTTAGGGGAGGGGGGGGAGAGTCAGAAAATTAAGGGGAGGGGGGAGAGTCTGCAACTTCAGGGATGGGGGAGTGAGTAAGCAACTTTAGGTGAGGGAGAGTCAGCACCTTCAGCGGAGGGGGAGTGAGTCAGGACCTTCAGTGGAGGGGTGAGAGTCAGCACCTGCAGGGGAGGGGGAGATAGTATGCACCTGATGTGCCTCAATAATCCCGAGACTCGATGTTAGCGAAACAAAACAAGGCTTTTATTAACTTAGAAGATAACATGCAGTGGAGAGAGCTATCTTCCCTGGAGGTCTGCAGTACTGGCTGTGAGGCCAGACTGAGCTGGCTTACATAGAGGCCAGGTATGGGTGGAGCCCTACACACAACACATTCCATACATTCCAATACACAATACAATGGTGAGGAGAAACCTGAAACCAACCACAGTCACAGGCAATACAATGGTAAGGGGGAACCTGAAACCAACCACAGTCACAGGCAGTGATGAATGGAATATTTCATCACATTCACCCCTTCTATAGATTTAGTCTGTTCGGGGGTTTGGTAGTCCTCTGCGACCGACGTGGCTGTTGTGGTGTCGCGGGTGTCGGCTGGGTGTCCCCGGTGGCCTCCTGGGTCTCTGCCGGGGGTGCCGCCAGGGTTGTTGAAGGGGTAGTTGGTGGGGGTGCCGTTGGTCGATGTTCTTCCGGGGGTGATGAAAGAGTAGTGCGTGGGTAAGAGTTGCTGTGGTCGTTGTTGCTGCTATTGCCGTGGTTGTTGTCGTTACCGGCTGGGGCGACGTCTTTTATTGACACGGTGTCCTCCCTTCCGTCGGAGTGCCGGACATACGCGTATTGGGGGTTGGCGTGGAGTAGGTGCACTGGCTCCACGAGAGGGTCCGTCTTATGGCCCCTCACATGCCTTCGCACGAATACCGGACCCGGGGTGGAAAGCCATGACGGCATGGATACGCCTGAGGTGGATTTCCGGGGGAAGCTAAACATTCGTTCATGAGGCGTGGCATTAGTGGCAGTACACAATAGCGACCGTATCGAATGGAGCACATCTGAGAGGACTTCCTGCCAGCGGGGGATAGGGAGGCCCTTGGTCTTTAGAGCTAGAGTGACTGCTTTCCATACTGTCCCGTTCTCTCGCTCCACTTGACCGTTACCCCGGGGGTTGTAGCTGGTGGTACGGCTCGTGGCGATACCCCTGGACAGCATGTACTGGCGTAGCTCTTCGCTCATGAAGGACGCCCCCCTATCCGTGTGCATGTAGCTCGGCATACCGAACAGGCAGAACAGGCTGTTGAGGCATTTAATGACCGTGGCGCTGGTCATGTCTGGGCAGGGGAAGGCGAATGGGAACCGGGAGTATTCGTCCACAATGTTCAGGAAGTAAACATTGCGGTCGACGGACGGGAGGGGGCCCTTGAAATCTAAGCTGAGCTGCTCAAAGGGCCGTGTAGCTTTGATTAAGTGGGCTCTATCAGGGTGGTAGAACCAAGGCTTGCACTCAGCGCAAGTGCGGCAGTTCCTGGTCAGAGACCGAACTTCCTCAATCGAGTAGGGTAAGTTGCGGGACTTTATGAAGTGGAACAGCCGTGTGACCCCTGGGTGGCAGAGGTCGTTGTGGAGGGTCTGTAGCCGATCCCCGGTGGCGCTGGCACACATCCCTCGTGAGAGGGCATCTGGGGATTCGTTAAGGGCCCCTGGCCGGTAAATGATGTCATACTCGAAGGTGGAGAGCTCGATCCGCCACCTAAGAATCTTATCATTTTTGATCTTCCCCCTCTGTTTATTATTGAACATAAACGCTACCGACCGCTGGTCGGTAAGTAGGGTGAAGCGTTTGCCGGCTAGGTAGTGGCGCCAGTGGCGCACTGCCTCCACGATGGCTTGGGCCTCCTTTTCCACGGAGGAGTGTCTGATCTCAGGCCCTTGGAGGGTCCTCGAGAAGAAAGCTACGGGCCGCCCCGCCTGGTTGAGGGTGGCCGCCAAGGCAAAGTCAGACGCATCACTTTCCACTTGAAATCGAGTGTTCTCGTCCACTGCCTGTAGCGTGGCCCGCTCAATATCCTGCTTAATGCTTTTGAAGGCGGCGTGGGCCTCAGCAGAGAGCGGAAAAGAGGATGCTTTCAAGAGGGGGCGGGCTTTGTCGGAGTAGTTGGGGACCCATTGGGAATAATAAGAAAATAACCCCAGGCACCTTTTCAGGGCTTTGGGAGTGTTGGGCAGGGGCAGCTCCCGTAGGGGGCGCAATCGGTCGGGGCCTGATCCAATTTCCCCATTCTCCACCACGCACTTGTCCTCGTTGTAGGTGAGGTTGAGTTTTTGTGCGGTTTTCAGGAACCTCTCGAGGTTCGAGTCGTGATCCTGCTGGTTGTGACCGCAGATGGTGACGTTGTCGAGGTAGGGGAAGGTTGCCTGCAAGTGGTGGTCATCGACCATGCGATCCATATCCCTCTGGAAGACCGAGACCCCATTCGTCACCCCAAAGGGGACTCTGAGGAATTGGTAGAGGCGTCCGTTCGCCTCGAAGGCGGTGTACGGGTGGTCCTCTGGTCTGATAGGGAGCTGGTGGTACGCTGACTTGAGGTCGATGGTGGAGAACACCCGGTATTGGGCGATTTGGTTCACCATTTCTGATATGCGGGGTAGCGGGTAGGCGTCTAGTTGGGTGTACCTGTTGATCATTTGGCTATCGTCGATCACCATCCGTTTCTTCTCGCTACCCCTTACCACCACCACTTGGGCGTGCCACGGGCTATTGCTGCATTCAATAATGCGCTCTTTCAGGAGCCTGTCTACCTCGGTTGCGATAAACCGCCTGTCCTCCCAGCTGTACCTCCTGCTTTTGTTCGCTATTGGCCGGCAGTTAGGGGTAAGATTCGCGAATAGCGAAGGCGGCTTTACCTTCAGGGTAGCCAGGCCGCACACTGTGAGGGGCGGCTGGGACCCACCGTACTTGAGCGTGATGCTTTGGTGGTTGCACTGGAAATCCAGGCCCAAGATCACGCTCGCGCATAGATTCTTCATGATTAATACTTTAAAATTATCGTATACAGTCCCGTTAACGGACAATTGTACCGTGCAGTAACCCAGAATGGTCGATGTCTGGGTTTTATCAGCCATAGAGATGGTACCCCGAGTAGGGACCACCTATAGGGAGAGTTGTCGTGCCAGTCCCGGGTGGATAAAACTCTCCGTGCTTCCACTGTCAATTAAACATTTAACCCCGCACCCATTTACCTCGATGTCCACCATTGATTTGGATAGCGGGTGGGGCCTGGTCTGGTCCACTGTGACCGATGCCACTGTAGGGCCCTGATCGAGACAAGATGGCGTCCGTGCTGTCTTCTCACAAGATGGCGGACCCCACGAGGTCGGGCAAGATGGAGTCCAAGATGGCCGCTCCCACGGCGCACACGCGGCGGTGGCGGGTTTTGGTTTTCCAGCGGGGTTCCCTCTGCACACCTTCCCAAAGTGCCCCTTCTTACCGCACTTAAAGCAGGTGGTGCCTTTCGCCGGGCACAGGTTTCTGGTGTGCTTCGGCTGCCCACAGAAGTAGCAGTTGGGTCCCCGACGCGTCGCGGCTGTCGTAGGGCTTCTGGGGGGAGAGCGGGGCCCCGACGGTGTCGGGCTGCCGAGCGGGGAAGATGCCTTCCAAGATGGCGGCGCCCTTGGTGCACACGTGGCGGCGTGGACGGCGCGGGCTGAAGAGTAGGCGTCTGAGTTTCTCTGGGCCACATCCAGGGATCGCGCGGTGTCCGCAGCCTGCTTCAGGTCCAATCCCGTTTTTTCCAGCAGTCTTTGCCGGATGTAAGTGGAGCTGAGGCCTGTGATAAAGGCATCGTGAACAAGCTCGTCGGTGTACACTGCGGCTTTTACATCTCGGCACTTGCAGTCTTTGCCAAGCATTTTCAGGGTGCCTAGGAACTCCTCCACCGATTCCCCAGGTCGCTGTGCGCGAGTGGCGAGCAGATGCCTAGCATACACCTCATTCGTAGGCTGCTGGTAATGCACCTTTAAGATGTCGCAGGCGGCCAGGTACGTGTCGGCGTCTTGGATGAGGGGGTAAACCCGGTGGCTTACCCAATTCCGCAGAATTCCGAGTTTCATACTCGCAGCGTCCGTAGTGTCTTTGACGGCTGCGGAATTGTCCAGGAAGAAGTCCATACACATAAACCAGTGTCCGAAGCGTGCTGATGCATCCGGTGCATGCTGATCCAAATCCAAACGTTCGGGTTTCAGGAGTTGATCCATAGTGTTGAAAAATAAGTTAATAAAATTGATGTGCCTCAATAATCCCGAGACTCGATGTTAGCGAAACAAAACAAGGCTTTTATTAACTTAGAAGATAACATGCAGTGGAGAGAGTTATTTTCCCTGGAGGTCTGCAGTACTGGCTGTGAGGCCAGACTGAGCTGGCTTACATAGAGGCCAGGTATGGGTGGAGCCCTACACACAACACATTCCATATATTCCAATACACAATACAATGGTGAGGAGAAACCTGAAACCAACCACAGTCACAGGCAATACAATGGTAAGGGGGAACCTGAAACCAACCACAGTCACAGGCAGTGATGAATGGAATATTTCATCACAGCACCTTCAGGGGTCGGGGTGAGGGTCAGCACCTTCAGGGGAGGGGGAGAGAGACAGCACCTTCAGGGAGGTGGGAGAGAGTCAAATAATTCAGGGGAGGGGGGAGAGGGTCAGCACCTTCAGCGGAGGGGGCAGAGAGTCTGCACCTTCAGGGGAGGGGGAGAGAGTCAGCACCTTCAGGGGAGGAGGGAGAGTCAGCACCTTCAGGGGAGGGGCAAGAGAGCTTCAGCATCTTCAGGGGAGGGAGGAGAGGGTCAGCACCTTCTGGGGAGGGGGAGAGAGTCAGCATTTTCAGGGGAGGGGGAGAGAGTCAGCACCATCAGGGGAGGGGAGAGTAAGTCCGCACCTGCAGGGGAGGTGGTAGAGTGTCAAATAATTCAGGGGACGGGGGAGAGGGTCAGCACCTTTAGGGGAGGGGGTGAGTAAGCAACTTCAGGGGAGGGGAGGGGGAGAGAGTCAGTACCTTCAGTGGAGTGGGGAGAGTCAGCACATTCAGGGGAGGGGGAAGAGAGTCAGCTTCTTCAGGGGAGGGGGAGAGAGACAGCACCTTCAGGGGAGGTGGGAGAGAGTCAAATAATTCAGGGGACGGGGGAGAGGGTCAGCACCTTCAGGGGAGGGGGAGAGAGTCAGCACCTTCAGGGGAGAGGGAGAGATTCAGCACCTTCAGGGGAGGGGGGAGAGGGGAGTGTCAGCACCTTCAAGGGAGCGGGGAGGGAGTCAGGGTCTTCAGGGGACGTGGGAGAGGATCAGCACCTTTAGGGGAGGGGGGAGACAGTCAGCAACAATAGGGGAGGGCGGATAGAGTCAGCACCTTTAGGGGAGGGGGGACAGAGTCAGCACCATTAGGGGAGGTGGAGAGAGTCAGCACATTCAGGTGAATGGGAGAGATTCAGCACCTTCAGTGGAGGGGCGAGAGAGTCAGCACCTTCATGGGAGGGGGGAGTGAGTCAGCACCTTCAGGGGAGTGGGAGGGGGGAGAGAGTCACCAACATTAGGGGAGGGCGGATAGAGTCAGCACCTTTAGGGGAGGGGGTAGAGAGTCAGTACCATTAGGGGAGTTGGAGAGAGTCAGCACATTCAGGGGAATGGGAGAGAGTCGGCACCATCAGCGGAGGTGGGAGAGAATCAGCACCATTAGGGGAGGTGGAGAGAGTCAGCACATTCAGGGGAATGGGAGAGAGTCAGCACCATCAGGGGAGTTGGGGAAGAGCTTCAGCACCTTCAGTGCAGGGGGGACAGAGTCAGCACCTTCAGGGAGCGGGGAGAGAGTCAGCTCCTTCAGGGGAGGGGGGAGAGAGTCAGCACCTTCAGGGGAGTGGGGAGAGAGCTTCAGAACCTTCAGGGGAGGGGGGAGAGAGTCAGCACCTTCAGGGGAGGGGGGACAGTGTCAGCATCTTCAGGGGATGGGGAGAGATTCAGCACCTTCAGGGGAGGGGGGAGAGAGTGAGAGTCAGCACCTTCAGGGGAGGGGGGAAAGAGTCAGGATCTTCAGGGGAGGCGGGAGAGCATCAACACTTTTAGGGGAGGGGGGAGAGAGTCGGCAACATTAGAGGAGGGTGGATAGATTCGGCACTTTTAGTGGAGGGGGGAGAGAGTCAGCACATTCAGGGGAGGGGGAGAGAGTCAGCGTACAGTTTTGGTATCCATACTTAAGAAAGGACATACTTGCTCTCGAGTCAGTACAAAGAAGTTTCACTCGGTTAATCCCGGGGATGAGGGGATGGACATATGAGGAGAGGTTGAGTAGATTGGGACTCTACTCATTGGAGTTCAGAAGAATGAGAGGCGATCTTATTGAAACATATAAGATTGTGAAGGGGTTGGATCGGGTGGATGCGGGGAGGATGTTCCCGATGATGGGTGAAACTAGAACTAGGGGGCATAGTCTTAGAATGAGGTGCTGCTCTTTCAAAACTGAGATGAGGAGGATCTACTTCACTCAGAGGGTGGTAGGTCCATGGAATATGCTGCCCCAAAAAGCTGTAGAAGCTACATCATTACATAAATTTAAAACAGAAATAGACAGTTTCCTAGAAGTAAAGGGAATTAAGGGTTATGGGGAACGGGCAGGAATTTGGACATGAGTCTAGGTTTGGATCGGTCATGGCCCTGTGGGTAGCGGAGCAGACCCAGAGGCCGTGTAGCCTGATCCTGCTCCTATTTTGTGTATCTAATTCTGTTAGATTCAGGAGATGGTTCAGTGATAGTAGATTGGCGGTTAGGATCAGATCAGCCATGATCTTATTGAATGATGTAGCAGGCTCGAGGGGCCGAATGGCCTACTCCTGCTCCTATTTCTTATGTTCTTATGTTCTTCAGGGGAGGGGGGAGAGAGCCAGCATCTTCAGGGGAGGGGGAGAGAGTCAGCACCTTCACGGGAGGGGGAGACAGTCAGTACCTTCAGGGGAGTGGGGAGAGAGTCAGCATCTTCAGGGGAGGGGGAGAGAGTCAGCACCTTCAGGGGAGGGGGAGAGATTCAGCACCTTCAGGGGAGGGGGAAGAGGGGAGATTCAGCACCTTCAGGGGAGGGGGGAGTGAGTCAGGTTCTTCAGGGGAGGCGGGAGAGAATCTGCACTTTTAGGGGAGGGGGGAGAGAGTCAGCAACATTAGGGGAGGGCGGATAGAGTCAGCATCTTCAGGGGAGGTGGAGAGAGTTAGCACCTTCAGTGGAGGGGGGATAGAATCAGCACCTTCAGGGGACGGGGGAGCGAGTCAGCACCTTCAGGGGAGGCTGAGGGGGCAGAGAGTCAGCACCTTCAGGGGAGGGGGAGAGATTCAGCACCTTCAGGGGAGGGGGAGAGAGTCGGTATCTTCAGGGGAGGGGGAGAGATTCAGCAACTTCAGGGGAGCGGGGAGAGAGTCAGAACATTCAGGTGAGCGGGGAGAGAGTCAGTACCTTCAGGGGAGGGGGGAGAGAGTCAGCTTCTTCAGGGGAGCGGGAGAGTGTCAGCAACTTCAGGGGAGGGGCGAGAGAATCAGCACCTTCAGGGGAGGGGGAGAGAGTCAGCACCATCAGGGGAGGGGGGAGAGCGTCAGCACCTTCAGGGGAGGGGGAGAGAGTCAGTATCTTTAGGGGAGGGGGAGAGATTCAGCAACTTCAGGGGAGCGGGAAGGGGGGAGAGAGTCAGCACCTTCAGGGGAGGGGGGAGAGAGTCAGCATCTTCAGGGGAGGGGGCTGAGAGTCAGTACCTTCAGGGGAGGGGGCAGAGAGTCAGCTCATTCAGGGGAGGGTGGAGAGGGTCAGCACCTTCTGGGGAGGGGGAGAGAGTCAGTATCTTCAGGGGAGGGGGGAGAGAGTCAGAACCTTCAGGGGAGGGGCTAGAGAGTCATTAACTTCAGCGGAGTGGGTAGAGAGTCAGCATTTTCAGGGGATGGGGAGAGAGTCAGCACCATCAGGGGAGGGTGAAAGAGTCAATACCTTCAGGGGAGGGGGGAGATAGTCTGCACCTTTAGGGGAGGGGGTAGAGTGTCAGCACCTTCAGGGGAGGGGGAGAGAATCAGTATCTTCAGGGGAGGGGGAGAGAGTCAGCACCTTCAGCGGAGGGGGTGAGTAAGCAACTTCAGGGGAAGGGAGGGGGAGAGAGTCAGCAAATTCAGGGGAGCGGGGGAGAGTCAGCACCTTTAGGGGATGGGGGGAGAGTCAGAACATTCAGGGGATGTTGAGATTCAGCACCTCACAGGTGGGGGGAGAGAGTCTGCACCTTCAGGGATGGGGAGAGAGTCAGCATCTTCAGGGAGGGGGGAGAGAGTCAGCACCTTCAGGGGAGGGGAAGAAAGTCAGCACCTTCAGGGGACGGGGCGAGAGTCAGTACCTTCAGTGGAGGTGGAAGAGAGTCAGCATCTTCAGGGGAGGGGGGAGAGGGTCAGCACCTTCAGCGGAGGGGGGAGAGAGTCAGCACCTTCAGGGGAGGAGGGAGAGTCAGCTCCTTCGGGGAAGTGGGGAGAGAGCTTCAGCACCTTCAGGGGAGGGGGGAGAGAGTCAGCACCTTCAGGGGAGGGGCAGAGATTCAGCACCTTGAGAGGAGAGGGGAGAGGGGAGAGTCAGCACCTTCAGTGGAGGGCGGAGAGAATCAGGATCTTCAGGGGAGGCGGGGGTGAATCAGCACCTTTAGGGGAGGGGGGAGAGAGTCAGCATCTTCAGGGGAGGCAGGAGAGAATCAGCACCTTCAGGGGAGGGGGGAATGAGTCAGCACCTTCAGGGGAGGGGGAGGGGGTAGAGAGTCAGCACCTTCAGGGGAGGGGGAGAGAGTCAGCAACTTCAGGGGAGGGGTGAGTGAGTCAGCACCTTCAGGGGATAGTGAGGGGGCAGATAGTCAGCACCTTCAGGGGTGGGGGAGAGAGTCAGCACCTTCAGGGGAGGGGGAGAGAGTCAGCACCTTCAGGGGAGGGGGAGAGAGTCAGCATCTTCAAGGGAGGAGGAGAGATTCAACACCTTTAAGGGAGGGTGCAGAGAGTCAGCACCTTCAGGGGAGGGGGAGGGGGAGTGAGTCAGCACCTTCAGGGGAGGTGCAGAGAGCAGCACCATCAGGGGAGGGGGGAGAGAGTCAGCACCTTCAGGGAAAGGGTGAGAGAGAGCACCTTCAGGGGCTGGGGAGTGGGCAGCACCTTCAGTGGAGGGGGAGATAGTCAGCATCTTCAATGGAGGGGGGAGAGAGTCAGCACCTTCAGGGGAGGCGGATAGTCAGCACCTTCAGGGGAGGGGGAGAGAGTCAGCACTTCCAGGGGAGGGGGGAGAGTGTCAGCACTTCAGTGAGGGGGAGAGAGAGTCAGCACCTTCAGGGGAGGGGGCTAGAGCCAGGACCTTCAGGGGAGGGAGTAGAGAGTCAACAGCTTCAGCGGAGTTGGATAGAGTCAGCACTTTCAGGGGAGGGGTTTGAGAGTCAGCACCTACAGGGGAGGGGGGAGAGAGTCAGCTCCTTCAGGGAGGGGGGAAAGTCAGCACCTTCAGGGGAGGGGGAGAAAATCAGCACCTTCACGGGAGGGTGACAGTCAGCACATTCAGGGGAGCGGTTTGAGAGTCAGCACCTTCAGGGGAGTGGGGAGAGAGTCAGCACCTTCAGGGGAGGGGGAGAGTGTCAGCACCTTCAGGGGAGTGGGGAGAGAGTCAGCACCTTCAGGGGAGGGGGAGAGTGTCAGCACCTTCAGGGGAGGGGGGAGAGAGTCAGCACCTTCCGGGGAGGGGGAGGGGTGAGAGAGTCAGCACCTTCAGGGGAGGGGGAGAGAGTCAGCACCTTCAGGGGAGGGGGAGAGGGTCAGCACCTTCAGGGGAGGGGGAGAGAGTCAGCACCTTCAGGGGAGTGGGGAGAGAGTCAGCACCTTCAGGGGAGGGGGGAGAGTCAGCACCTGCAGGGGAAAGGGGAGAGGGTCAGCACCTTCAGGGGAGGGGGGAGAGTCAGCACCTGCAGGGGAAAGGGGAGAGAGTCAGCACCTTCAGGGGAGGGGAGAGAATCAGCACCTGCAGGGGAAAGGGGAGAGAGTCAGCACCTTCAGGGGAGGGGGGAGAGAGTCAGCAACTTCAGGGGAGGGGGTAGAGAGTCAACACCTTCAGGGGAGGGGAGAGAATCAGCACCTGCAGGGGAAAGGGGAGAGAGTCAGCACCTTCAGGGGAGGCGGATAGTCAGCACCTTCAGGGGAGGGGGAGAGAGTCAGCACCTCCAGGGGAGGGGGTAGAGAGTCAACACCTTCAGGGGAGGGGAGAGAGTCAGCACCTGCAGGGGACACCTGCACCTGCTGACTCTCTTATGACCTCCGACGTAAGGGGCGCTCTACGCAGAGTGAACACACGAAAGGCTACTGGACCGGATAGCATCCGTGGACGGTTACTCAAGGAATGTGCTGATCAGCTGGCTGATGAGTTCACCGCCATCTTCAACCTGTCATTGGCCCAGGCAGTAGTCCCTACATGCTTCAAGACCACCACCATCATTCCTGTGCCTAAACAAGCGGCTGTGACGTGTCTGAACGACTATCGACCTGTCGCACTCACACCCATCATAATGAAGTGTTTCGAGAGACTGGTCTTAGCCCACATCAAAGCCAGTGTTCCTGCCTCCCTTGACCAACACCAGTTTGCCTATCGGGCAAACAGATCAACGGAGGATGCAATCACAACTGCTCTACACTCGGCACTGAATCACCTAGATGGTAAGGAGACCTACATCAGAATGTTGTTTATAGGCTACAGCTCAGCATTCAACACTATCGTCCCCAACAAGCTGGCCACCAAACTCCAAACTCTTGGCCTGAACACTTCCCTCTGCAACTGGACCCTGGACTTCCTAACAAACAGACCCCAGTCTGTCAAATTAGGTAACCACACCTCCCCCCCCCCGACCCTGAACACGGGGGCCCCACAAGGATGTGTGCTGAGCCCCCTCCTCTACTCCCTCTTCACCCACGACTGTGTGGCTGTTAATGGTTCCAACACCATCATCAAGTTTGCAGATGACACCACGGTAGTAGGCCAGATCACCAACAACGATGAGTCAGCCTACAGGGAGGAGGTCCAGCATCTCGTGAAGTGGTGCGCCGACAACAACCTGGCCCTTAACACCAAGAAAACAAAGGAAATAATCGTGGACTTCAGGAAGTCCAAAGGCGGAAGTCACACCCCCATCCACATCAATGGGGCGGAGGTGGAAAGGGTGGCCAGCTTTAAGTTCCTCGGAGTCCACATCACGGAAGACCTCTCCTGGTCACTCAACACCTCCTCTCTGGTGAAGAAGGCCCAGCAGCGCCTATATTTCTTGAGGAGGCTGAAGGGATGTAATCTGTCACCCCTGATCCTCTCTAACTTCTACCGCTGCACTATAGAGAGCATCCTGACAAACTGTATCACGGTATGGTACGGCAGCTGTAGCTCCCATGACCGGAAAGCCCTGCAGCGGGTAGTCAAAACTGCCCAACGCATTACCGGCACCCAGCTACCGACCATAGAACATATATATCAGAAACGCTGCCTACGGAGGGCACGGTCCATCATCAAAGACCCTACCCACCCCAACCACAGTCTGTTCGCCCTCCTACCATCTGGAAGACGCTACAGATGCATTCGCACCCGTACGACCAGATTTAGGAACAGCTTCTTTCCCAGGGCTGTCATCCTACTGAACTCCACAAATAAACACTAAAGCCTGCACATCTGCCGATGCACTTTAATATGGTCATATTTATGCTAATATATATGTACAAATGTATGTTGAAATGTTTAAGTGTCCTAATCCAAATTGTACACTCTCGGGAGCCGCAAGCCTACATTTCGTTGTACTGCACTTGTGCACTAACAATGACAATAAAAGTTGATTTGATTTTGATTTGATTTTGAGAGAGTCAGCACCTTCAGGGGAGGGGGGAGAGAGTCAGCACCTTCAGGGGAGGGGGTAGAGCATCAACAGCTTCAGTGGAGTGGGGAGAGAGTCTGCACCTAAAGGGGTGGGGGGGGGAGAGAGTCAGCAACTTCAGAGGAGGTGGAGAGAGTCAGCATCTTCAGTGGAGGGGGGAGGAGAGAGTCAACACCTTCAGGGGAGGGGGGGAGAGAGAGTCAACACCTTCAGGGGAGGGGGAGAGAGTCAGCACCTTCAGGGGAGGGTAGATAGTCAACGCCTTCAGGGGAGTGTGAGAGTCACCACATTAAGGGGAAGGGGGTGAAAGTCAGCACCTTCAGGGGAGTGGGTGAGAGACAGCACCTTCAGGGGAGGGGAGGAGAGAGTCAGCATCTTCATGGGAGGGGGAGAGAGTTAGCACCTTCAGGGGAGGGGGAAGAGAGTCAGCACCTTCAAGGGAGGGGGGAGAGGGGAGAGTCAGCACCTTCAGGGGAGGGGGGAGAGAGTCAGTACCTTCAGGGGATTGGGGAGAGTAATAGCACCTTAGGGGAGGAAGAGAATGTCAGCTCCTTCAGGAGAGGTGGAGAGAGTCAGTTCTGTCAGGGGACGGGGGAGAGTGTCAGCATCTTCAAGGGAGGATGAGAGATTCAACACCTTCAGTGGAGGGGGGAGAGAGTCAGCACCTTCAGGGGAGCGGGACAGTCAGCACCTTCAGGGGAGGGGGACAGTCAGCACCTTCAGGGGAGGGGGAGAGAGTCAGCACCTTCAGGGGAGGGGGAGAGAGTCAACACCTTCAGGGAAGGGTGAGATTCAGCACCTTCAGGGGAGGGGGAGAGAATCAGCATCTTCAGGGGAGGGGCAGAGAGTCAGCATCTTCAGGGGAGGGGGAGAGAGACAGCACCTTCAGGGAAGGGGAAGTGGGTCAGCACCTTCAGGGGAGTGGGGAGTGTAGTGTATGTACCTTTAAGGGGAGAACTACCTTTTACAGCTCCTGTATACTGTAGTACTGGCAGTGACCACACCTGTATATAAACCCTGAGTAGGGATCTGTAGTTTAGTTTTAGGGTAACCCTCATCCAGTAAATACCTGTTGATTGTTCCTGCAGTCTCGTGTCTAGTTATTGAAGGACACACAACATCAAAAATACACGGATCTAACAGTGGCGACAAGGCAGATTCGAACCTACCTGCAACTCTGCATTACCTCCCAGGGATTCGCTCCTGGAGAACACTGGAAGAAAGTTGAGGCCAGAAGCACGGGCGTCGACCACGAGCAACCGCCCAGTCATCCAGCAGAGATTGAGCATCGCAGGGGAGGCTGTTGAGAGCTGGGCTTGGTTCTCCAGTCACGGTGGTCCAGCGAAACGGGCTGGCATCAGGTACGGCGCAGTCCCTTCCCGGACAGCGGCGGGTAGAGCCGACCGATGGCACAGAAAAAGGCCGAGCAGCGTCGACGGGAGAAGAGAGAGGGTAGAGCGCACAGGGCGCAGCCTGTGTTCAGGACCGAGCGGCGTCGACGGGAGAAGAGAGAGGGTAGAGCGCACAGGGCGCAGCCAGTGTTCAGGACCGAACGGCATCGATGGGAGAAGAGAGAGAGGCGCGAAAGAAAACGCGCAGCGCGCATCCGGTGTTCAAGGGACGAGCAACGTCAGTGGGGAAGAAAGGGAAACGCGCAGAGCGCAGCCGGTGTTCAAGGGCCGAGCAGCCGCAGCAGAGAAGAAGGGAGAGCGCGGGAAACGCCATTTTGAGCCGCAGCGGAGAAGAAGGGAGAGCGCGGGAAAACGCCATTTTGAGCTGCAGCAGAGAAGAAGGGAGAGCGCGGGAAAACGCCATTTTGAGCCGCAGCGGAGAAGAAGGGAAGCGCGGGAAAACGCCATTTTGAGCCAGTCTAAACACACAGGGATGCCGAAGAGTGGCAGTATCACAGCATTTGAAAATGAAGTCGAAGATTGGACGACATATGTCAAACGCATAGAAGTGTACTGCAAGGCGAATGAAGTGCCAGATGAGAGGAAAGCGCTGGCATTGTTGAATTCCATGGGTGCAAAAACGTATGGCTTACTGCGAAGCATAGTAACCCCAGAGAAGCCAGTGGACAAGGATTTTGGAAACATAGTGTCAATCCTACAGAACCACTTAAACCCCACACCACTGCTGATAGCAGAAAGATTCAAGTTTCACAAAAGGAACCAGCATAAAGATGAAAGTAATGCTGAGTATTTAACGGAACTGCGCAAGCTATCGAAACACTGCCAGTTTGGAACGGGACTAGCAGATACTTTAAGGGACAAGTTTCTGTGTGGGCTTCAAATTGAAGGAACCCAGAAACGGCTTCTATCAGAAAAGGATCTTACGCTGGACAAGGCTTTCAGCAAGGCAGTATCACACGAAGCAGCCGCACGGGGCGCTGCAGAGATACAACGGAGACCGGAAGAATATGGCACAAGTGAAATGTCATACGGAACAGTGAAGTGCTATCGCTGCGGCAGAACAACACACGACCATAATGATTGCTGGTTTAAGGATAAAGTGTGCAGACAGTGTGGAAAAGTAGGACACATAGCAAGAGTCTGCAGGTCGGGAAAGAAAACCAGCAGCAAGAAATCTCCACAGGAGAAGTACAAGAAGGTACATAAGGTGACAGAGAGTAGTGCAGACGAACAGAAAATTGATACAGACACCGGAAGCAAGGAGCTGGGTTGCCTGAAACTACATAAGGTGATCCAAACGGAGGATCATCAAACTATCTGGGTCACGCTCAAGATAGCTGGAGTCCAAGTGAAAATGGAATTGGACACAGGATCAGCCCTAACAGTCATAAACCGAAGGGACTACAAGCGGCTATTCTCACATATACCCTTGAGAGATACAGAGATTTTCTTGAAGACATACACGGGGCAAAAAGTGTACCCCAAAGGAAAAATAAGGGTGAACGTTGTATATAACGGTAAGGAAACACCAAAAATGGACCTATATGTATTGCCAGATGGAGGACCACCACTACTAGGATGTGAATGGATCCGGAAGATACAGCTAGATTGGCATTCCATACAAGCACTGACTGTAGATGCCAAAAAGGATGATGATGCCACACCTGGCCGACTGTCAAAAATGCTAACTGATGCACAAGAAGTGTTCCAGGAGGGACTTGGAACTCTAAAAGGCATAACAGCGACGATCAAAATAGAGGAAAAGGCAAGCCCAAAGATTTTTAAGGCCAGACCGGTGCCTTATGCGATCCGCCCAGCCGTCGAAGCAGAGCTGGAAGGTTTGGAACGTTCAGGAGTACTGTCCAAAGTGGACTGGAGCGAGTGGGCCACACCCATCATTCCTGTAATAAAGAGGTCATTGAGTAATACGTCTGGGGAACCAAAGAAAGTTCGCATCTGTGGGGACTTTAAGGTGTCAGTGAACCCAGTCCTTCACATGGTACAATATCCACTTCCGCGGATTGAAGATATTTTCACCTCGCTATCTGGAGGGAAACGCTTCACTAAGATTGATCTGGCCCAGGCGTACCTGCAAATGGAGGTAGAAGAAGCCTTGAAACAGTACCTCGCGATCAACACTCATTAAGGTCTCTACCAATACAACCGTCTGGTGTTCGGGGTAGCATCAGCTCCGGCTATTTGGCAAAGGGCAATGGGTCAATCCTGCAAGGGATTCCAGGGACCCAGTGTTATTTGGACGACATCCTGGTCATGGGCGAAAATGACAGTGCTCAGCTTGCCAACCTGGAGCAGGTGCTCACTAGATTGAACGAATATGGGCTCCGAGCAAATCGCCACAAATGTGAGTTTTTCCAGAAGCAGATCTCGTATTGTGGCCACGTTATTGATGAAGAGGGGTTACATAAGTCCCCTGAAAAGATTGAGGCAGTAGTCAAGGCTCCAGCACCGGAAAAAGTGTCACAACTGAGGTCGGTCCTCGGGCTGGTGAACTACTACCATAAGTTCTTGCCGAATTTGTCTACAGTACTACACCCACTGAACACCCTACTGCAAACGGGGGTACCATGGAAGTGGAATGACGAATGTAAACGAGCTTTCCAGAAGTGCAAAGAATTGATCACATCAAAAGAGGTGTTGGCTCATTTCAACGCAGCACTACCCATTCGGTTGGCGTGTGATGCATCACCCTATGGCATTGGAGCGGTGCTGTCGCACAAGTTCCCGGACGGCTCGGAGAAGCCGGTAGCCTTTGCGTCTCAGTCACTAACCTCAGCCGAGCGTAACTATGCCCAGATTGACAGGGAGGCCCTCAGCCTAGTGTGGGGAGTGAAAAAGTTCAACCACTATCTGCACGGGCAGAAGTTCACCTTGCTGACTGACCACCAACCACTTGTCTCCATCTTTAATCCAAAGAAGGGCGTGCCGGTGATGACTGCACAACGGCTACAAAGATGGTCGCTTTTTCTAGGGGCGAACCAATATGACATCGAGTATAAGGGCACGAAACAGCATGGAAACGCTGATGGGCTATCACGCCTGCCACTGCCTACTGCAGAGGAAGCACCAGCAGTGGACCCTGTCGAAATATTTCATTCGACTATAATTGAACGCTTGCCAGTAACTAACGCTGATATAGAGAAGGAGACCCGAAATGACCCAACACTGTCTCGGGTATATGACTTGACGGTGAAGGGATGGCCAACACATGGCGACTCACTGTTGCCAGCATTCTCAACCAGAAGAGAACAGCTGTCAGTTTGTCAGGGGACCCTGATGTTTGTTCCCGAGTGGTAATTCCACCCAAGTTAAGGGAGAGAATGCTCAATGAGCTTCACGAAGGCCATCTGGGAGGGGTGAAAATGAAAAGCCTTGCTAGGGCTTATGTGTGGTGGCTGGGGATCGATCAGCAAATCGAGGACCTTACAAAGAGCTGCTCAGGATGCCAGAACGTCCAAAATGCACCACCACATGCCCCTCTACACCCATGGGAGTGGCCCTCATCTCCATGGCAACGGCTGCATATTGATTTTGCTGGTCCATTCATGGACTCAATGTTTCTAATAGCTGTGGATGCGCACTCGAAATGGCCTGAGGTGACCAAAATGTCGTCCACCACCATGGAGAAAACTATTGCAGTCCTACGGACCATATTTGCCAGGAACGGCTTGCCAGAGCAGATTTGCTCTAATAACGGACCACAGTTTGTGTCCGAAGAGTTTCGAAGATTCATGAAAAGGAATGGGCTAAGGCATTACACATCCGCCCCGTATCATCCAGCCACAAATGGATTGGCTGAGAGGTTCGTATAAACTTTTAAGAAATCAGTAAACGCCATGTGCGATGACGACATTCCACTGCAGCATAAGGTGGACAAATTACTGTTAGCCTACAGAAATGCGACACATGCAGTCACCAACCAGACCCCAGCCATGATGTTCTTTAACCGAAGGTTGAGATCTCGTCTGGATTTGCTCAGACCAAATGTACGAAGAGATGTTGAGAATAAGCAATTCCAGCACATCAATGAGAAGCCGACAAGGAGCTTCAATGTAGGGCAACCAGTCTTGGCCCGCGACTACCGAACAGAGAAATGGCAACCAGGAATGATATGCACACGGCAGGGGCCATTAATGTACACAGTGGATGTTGGGGAGAACATTGTGAGACGCCATGTCGACCAGATCCTAGAGTCACAGGAACGAGTCAACCCCATGTCTCGCGCACCTGGTGATGAACCCGACATACAGGTAGCATCTACCCCAGAAACAATAGCATCGGAAGCTGATGAACCAACTGACGACAAGGGGCCTCCGCACCAAGAACAAGACATTCAGGAAAGGCGCTATCCAGAAATTATCAGGAAGCCGCCCCAAGACTGAATTTATAAATGGACTATTTTCAGTTAATGTGCATGTTAAAAGTGTTAATTGTTAAATGAATTTTTGGTAATGTCAATCTAAAAGGGGAAGAATTGTACTGTATGCACGGTGGCATAGTGGTTAGCACTGTTGCCTCACAGCGCCAGGGACCCGGGTTCGAATCCGGCCTCGGGCGACTGTCTGTGTGGAGTTTGCACATTCTCCCCGTGTTTGCGTGGGTTTCCTCCGGGTGCTCCGGTTTCCTCCCACAGTCCAAAGATGTGCGGGTTAGGTTGATTGGCTATGATAAATTGACCCTTAGTGTTAGCAGGATTAAATACATGGGGTTACGGGGATAGGGTGGGATATGTGTCGGTGCAGGCTCGATGGGCCGAAATGGCCTCTATCTGCACTGTGTGGTTTCTGTGATTTCTGTAGTACCGGCAGTGCCCACACCTGTATATAAACCCTGAGTAGGGATCTGTATGTTTAGTTTTAGAGTAACCCTCATCCAGTAAATACATGTTGATTGTTCCTGCAGTCTCTTGTCTAGTTATTGAAAGACACACAACATCAAAAATACACGGATCTAACAGGGAGAGAGTTAGTACCTTCAGGGGAGGGGGAGAGGGTCAGCACCTTCAGTGGAGGGGGAGAGAGTCAGCACCTTCAGGGGAGGGGGAGAGTCAGCACCTTCAGGGGAGGGGGAGAGGGTCAGCACCTTCAGTGGAGGGGGAGAGAGTCAGCACCTTCAGGGGAGGGGGAGAGTCAGCACCTTCAGGGGAGGGGGAGAGAGTCAGCATCTTCAGGGGTGGGGGAGAGTCAGCATCTTCAGGGGAGGGGGGAGAGATTCAGCACCTTCAGGGGAGGGGGAGAGAGTCAGCACCTTCAGGGGAGAGGTGGAGAGATTCAACAACTTCAGGGGAGGGGGAGAGAGTGAGCACCTTCAGGAGAGGGGAGATAGTCAGCACCTTCAGGGAAGGGTGAGAGTTAGCACATTCAGGGGATGGGGGTGAGAGTCAGCACCTTTAGGGGAGGGTGAGAGACAGCACCTTCAGGGGAGGGTGATACAGTCAGCACCTTCAGGGGAGGGGAGAATGTCAACACCTTCAGGGGAGGGGGAGAGAGTCAGAACCTTGAGGGGAGAGAGTCAGCACCTTCAGGGGAGGGAGAGAGTGTCAGCACTTTCACGTGAGGGGGTAGAGAGTCAGCACCTTCAGGGGAGGGGGGAGAGAGTCAGCACCTTCAGGGGAGGGGGGAGAGAGTCAGCACCTTCACGGGAGTGGGAGAGAGAGTCAGCACCTTCAGGGAGGATGGATAGTCAGCACCATCAGGGGAGGGGGAGAGAGAGTCAGCACCTTCAGGGAGGATGGAAGGTCAGCACCTTCAGGGGAGGGGGAGAGAGCCAGTACCTTCAGGGGAGGGATTAGAGAGTACACACTTTCAGGGGAGTGGGGGAGAGAGTCAGCACCTTAATGGGTGGGGGGAGAGAGTCAGCAACTTCAGGGGTGGGGGAGACTTTCAGCACCTTCAGGGGACGGGGGGAGATAGGCAACACCTGCAGGGGAGGGGGGCGGGGGAGACTCAACCCCTTCAGGGGAGGGGGAGAGAGTCAGCACTTTCAGGGGAGGTGGGAGAGAATCAGCACTTTCAGGGGAGGGGGAGAGTCAACACCTTCAGGGGAGGGTGACAGTCAGCACATTCAGGGGAGGGAGTTGAGAATCAGCACCTTCAGTGGGGGGGGGAGAAAATCAGCACCTTCAGGAGAGGGGCGGGAGTGTCAGCACCTTCAGGGGAGCGGGGAGAGAGTCAGCACCTTCAGGGGAGGGGAGAGAGTCAACACCTTCAGGGGAGTGTGAGATTTAGCAACTTCAGGCGATGGGGGAGAGAGTCAGCACCTTCAGGGGAGGGGAGAGAGCCAGCACCTGCAGGGGATGGGGAGAGAGTCAGCACCTTCAGGGGAGGGGGGGAGAGAGTCAGCACTTTCAGGGGAGGGGTAGAGTCAACACCTTCAGAGGAGGGTGACAGTCAGCATATTCAGGGGAGGGGTTTGAGAGTCAGCACCTTCAGGGGAGTGGGGAGAGAGTCAGCACTGTTAAATCCGTGTATCTTGATGTTGTATGTCCTTCAATAACTAGACAAGAGGCTGCAGAGAACAATCAACAGGTGTTTACTGGATGAGGGTTACTCTAAAACTAAATGTACAGATCCCTACTCATGGTTATATACAGGTGTTCTCACTGCCGGTACTATAGTATACAGGACCTGTAAAAAGTACTTCTCCCCTTAAAGGTACATACACTACAATTCCTCCATTTTTGGATTAACAGTACCATAACATTCATTTAACAATTAAATATCAACTAATTACAATTAACACTTTTAACATGCAACATTAACTGAAAATAGTCTATTTATAAATTTAGTCTTTGGGGAGGCTTCCTGATCCTCTCTGGATAGCGCCTTTCCTGAGTGTCTTGCTCTTGGTGCGGAGGCGATTCTGACCCCCTGTTGTCGGTTGGTTCGTCAGCTTCCGATGCTACTGTTTCTGCGGTAGATGCTACCTGTATGTCGGGTTCATCACCAGGTACGCGAGACATGGGGTTAACTCGTTCCTGTGACTCTAGGATCTGGTCAACATGGTGTCTCACAATGTTCTCCCCAACATCCACTGTGTACATTAGTGGCCCCTGCCGTGTGCATATCGTTCCTGGTTGCCATTTCTCTGTTCGGTAGTCGCGGGCCAAGACTGGTTGCCCTACATTGAAGCTCCTTGTCGGCTTCTCATTGATGTGCTGGAATTGCTTATTCTCAACATCTCTTCGTACATTTGGTCTGAGCAAATCCAGACGAGATCTCAACCTTCGGTTAAAGAACATTATGGCCGGGGTCTGGTTGGTGACTGCATGTGTCGCATTTCTGTAGGCTAACAGGAAGTTGTCCACCTTATGCTGCAGTGGAATGTCTTCATCGCACATGGCCCTTACTGCTTTTTTAAAGGTTTGTACGAGCCTCTCAGCCAATCCATTTGTGGCTGGATGATACGGGGCGGATGTGTAATGCCTTACCCCATTCCTTTTCATAAATCTTCGAAACCCATCGGACACAAACTGTGGTCCGTTATCAGAGCAAATCTGCTCTAGCAAGCCGTTCCTGGCAAATATGGTCCGTTGGACTGCAATAGTTTTCTCCATGGTGGTGGACGATATTTTGATCACCTCAGGCCATTTCGAGTGTGCATCGATGGCTATTAAAATCATTTAGTCCATGAATGGACCAGCAAAATCAATATGCACCCGTTGCCATGGAGATGAGGGCCACTCCCATGGGTGTAGAGGGGCATGTGGTGGTGTATTCTGGACCTTCTGGCATCCTGAGCAGCTCTTTGTCAGGTCCTCGATTTGCTGATCGATCCCCGGCCACCACACATAAGCCCTAGCAAGGCTTTTCATTTTCACCCCTCCCAGATGGCCTTCGTGAAGCTCATTGAGCAATCTCTCCCTTAACTTGGGTGGAATTACCACTCGGGATCCACACATCAAGGTCCCCTGGCATACTGACAGCTGTTCTCTTCTGGATGAGAATGCTGGCAACAGTGAGTCGCCATGTGTTGGCCATCCCTTCACCGTCAAGTCATATACCCGAGACAGTGTCGGGTCATTTCGGGTCTCCCTCTCTATATTAGCGTTAGTTACTGGCAAGCGTTCAATTATAGTCGAATAAAATATTTCGACAGGGTCCACTGCTGGTGCTTCCTCCACAGTAGGCAGTGTCAGTCGTGATAGCCCATCAGCGTTTCCATGCTGTTTCGTGCCCTTATACTTGATTTCATATTGGTTCGCCCCTAGAAAAAGGGACCATCTTTGTAGCCGTTGCGCAATCATCACCGGAACGCCCTTCTTTGGATTAAAGATGGAGACAAGTGGTTGGTGGTCAGTCAGCAAGGTGAACTTCTGCCCGTGCAGATAGTGGTTGAACTTTTTCACTCCCCACACTAGGCTGAGGGCCTCCCTGTCAATCTGGGCACAGTTACGCTCGGCTGAGGTTAGTGACCGAGACGCAAAGGCTACTGGCCTCTCCGAGCCGTCCGGGAATTTGTGCGACATCACCGCTCCAATGCCATAGGGTGATGCATCACATGCCAACCGAATTGGTAGTGTTGGGTTGAAATGAGCCAACACCTCTTTTGATGTGATCAATTCTTTGCACTTCTGGAAAGCTCGTTTACATTCGTCATTCCACTTCCATGGTACCCCCGTTTGCAGTAGGGTGTTCAGTGGGTGTAGTACTGTAGACAAATTCGGCAAGAACGTATGGTAGTAGTTCACCAGCCCGGGGAACGACCTCAGTTGTGACACATTTTCCGGTGCTGGAGCCTTGACTACTGCCTCAATCTTTTCAGGGGACTTATGTAACCCCTCTTCATCAATAACGTGGCCACAATACGAGATCTACTTCTGGAAAAACTCGCATTTGTGGCGATTAGCTCGGAGCCCATATTCCTTCAATCTAGAGAGCAACTGCTCCACGTTGGCGAGGTGATCACTGTCATTTTCGCCCGTGACCAGGATGTCGTCCAAATAACACTGGGTCCCTGGAATCCCTTGCAGGACTTGATCCATTGCCCTTTACCAAATAGCCGGACCTGATGCTACCCCGAACACCAGCTGGTTGTATTGGTAGAGACCTTTATGAGTGTTGATCGTGAGGTACTGTTTCGAGGCTTCTTCTACCTCCATTTGCAGGTACGCCTGGGCCAGATCAATCTTAGTGAAGCGTTTCCCTCCAGACAGCGAGGCGAAAATATCTTCAATCCGCGGAAGCGGATATTGTACAGTGTGAAGGACTGGGTTCACTGTCACCTTAAAGTCCCCACAGATGCGAACCTTCTTTGATTTCCCAGGCGTATTACTCAACGACCTCTTCATTACAGTAACGATGGGTGTAGCCCACTCGCTCCAGTCCACTTTGGACAGTACCCGTGAACGATCGAAACCTTCCAGCTCTGCTTCGACGGCTGGGCGGATCGTATAAGGTACCGCTCTGGCCTTAAAAAACTTTGGGCTTGCACTTTCCTCTATTTTGATCATCTCTGTTATGCCTTTTAGTGTTCCGAGTCCCTCCTGGAACACTTCTTGTGCGTCAGTTAGCATTTTTGACAGTCGTCCAGGTGTGACGTCATCATCCTTTTTGGCATCTACAGTCAGTGCTTGTATGGAATGCCAATCTAGCTGTATCTTCTAGATCCATTCACGTCCTAGTAGTGGTGGTCCTCCATCTGGCAATACATATAGGTCCATTTTTGGTGTTTCCTTGCCGTTATATATAACGTTCACCCTTATTTTTCCTTTGGGCTAGACTTTTTGCCCCGTGTACGTCTTCAAGACAATCTTTGTATCTCTCAAGGGTATATGTGAGAATAGCTGCTTGTAGTCCCTTCGGTTTATGTCTGTTAGGGCTGATCCTGTGTCCAATTCCATTTTCACTTGGACTCCGGCTATCTTGAGCGTGACCCAAATAGTTTGGTGATCCTCCGTTTTGATCACATTATGTAGTTTCAGACAACCCAGCTCCTTGCTTCCAGAGTCTGTATCACTTTTCTGTTCGTCTGCACTACTCTCTGTCACCTTATGTACCTTCTTGCACTTCTCCTGTGGGGATTTCTTGCTGCTGGTTTTCTTTTCTGACCTGCAGACTCTTGCTATGTGTCCTACTTTTCCACACTGTCTGCACACTTGGTCCTTGAACCAGCAATCCTTATGGTCATGTGTTGTTCTGCCGCAGCGATAGCACTTCACTGTTCCATATGACATTTCATTTGTGCCATATTCTTGCGGTCTCCGTTGTATCTCTGCCGTGCCCCATGCTGCTGCTTCTTGTGATACTGCCATGCTGAAAGCCTTGTCCAGCGTAAGATCCTTTTCTGATAGAAGCCATTTCTGGGTTCCTTCACTTTGAAGCACACACACAACCTTGTCCCTTAAAGTATCTGCTAGTCCCGTTCCAAACTGGCAGTGTTTCGATAGCTTGCGCAGTGCCATTAAAAACTCAGCATTACTTTCATCTTTATGCTGGATACTTTTGTGAAACTTAAATCTTTCCACTATCAGCAGCGGTGTGGGGTCTAAGTGGTCCTGTAGGATTGACACTATGTTTTCAAAATCCTTTTCCACTGGCTTCTCTGGGGTTACTAGGTTTCGCAGTAAGCCATACGTTTTTGCACCCATTGAATTCAACAATACCAGCGCTTTCCTGTCATCTGGCACTTCATTCGCCTTGCAGTACACTTCTATGCGTTCGACATATGTCGTCCAATCTTCGACTTCATTGTCGAACGCTGTGACACTGCCACTCTTCGGCATCCCTGGGTGTGGTTAGACTGGCTCAAGATGGCGTCTCCCGCGCTCTCCCTTCTTCTCCGCTGCGGCTCAGAATGGCGTCTCCCGCGCTCTCCCTTCTTCTCCGCTGTGGCTCAAAATGGCGTCTCCCATGCTTTCCTTTCTTCCCCGCTGACGCTGCTCGCCCCCTGAACACCGCCTCTCTCTCTCGTTGACGCCGCTCGGTCCTGAACAGCGGCTGCGCCCTGTGCGCTCTACTCTCTCTCTTTTCCCATTGACGCCGCTCGGTCCTGAACACCGGCTGCGCCCTGCATGCTCTACCCTCTCGCTACTCCCGTCGATGCTGCTCGGCCTTTTCCTGTGCCATCGGTCAGCTCTAGCCGCCGCTGTGGGTGAAGGGTCTGCGCCGTACCTGTTGCCAACCCGTTTCACTGGAGTCTCCATTGGATGGTCGACGCCCGTGCTTCTGGAATCGGCCTTCTTCTGCAGAGTTGCAGGTAGGTTCGAATCTGCTTGTCACCAATGTTAAATCTGTGTATCTTGATGTTGTGTGTCCTTCAATAACTAGACAAGAGACTGCAGAGAACAATCAACAGGTGTTTACTGGATGAGGGTTACTCTAAAACTAACTAAACAGATCCCTAATCAGGGTTATATACAGGTGTGGTCACTGCCGGTACTACTGTATACAGGAGCTGTAAAAAGTAGTTCTCCCCTTATTAAAGGTACATACACTACAAGCACCTTCAGGGGAGGGGAGAGAGTCAGCACTTTCAAGGGAGCGGGGGGAGAGTCAGCACCATCAGGGGAGGGGGGAGCGAGTCAGCACCTTCAGGGGAGGGGGAGAGAGTCAACACCTTCAGGGGAGGGGGGAGCGAGTCAGCACCTTCAGGGGAGGGGAGATAGTCAACACCTTCAGGTGAGGGTGAGAGTCACCACATTCAGGGGAAGTGGGTGAGAGTCAGCACCTTCAGGGAGGGGGAGAGTGTCAGCACCTTCAGGGGAGGGGGAGAGAGTCAGCACCTTCAGGGAGGGGGAGAGAGTCAGCACCTTCAGGGAGGGGGAGAGAGTCAGCACCTTCAGGGAGGGGGAGAGATTCAGCACCTTCAGGGGCGGGCGGAAAGAGTCAGCACCTTCAGGGGAGGGGGAGAGAGTCAGCACCTACAGGGAGGGGGAGAGAGTCAGCACCTTCAGGGAGGGGGAGAGAGTCAACACCTTCAGGGGCGGGCGGAAAGAGTCAGCACCTTCAGGGGAGGGAGAGCGAGTCAGCAACTTCAGGGGAGATTGGAGGCAGGAGAGAGTCAGCAACTTCAGGGGAGGGGGGAGAGTGTCAGCACCTTCAGGGGAGGGGGAGAGAGTCAGCACCTTCAGGGGAGGGGGGAGAGAATCAGCACCTTCAGGGGAGGGGGAGGGAGTCAGCACCTACAGGGGAGGAGGGAGAGAGTCAGCACCTTCAGGGGAGGGGGACAGAGTCAGCACCTTCATGGGAGGGGCAGAGAGTCACCACATTGAGGGACAGGGGGTGAGAGTCAGCACCTTCAGGGGAGGGGGAGAGATTCAGCACCTTCAGGGGCTCGCGGAGAGAGTCAGAACCTTCAGGGGAGGAGGAGACAGTCAGCACCTTCGGGGAGGGGGGAGAGAGTCAGCACCTTCTGGGGAGGGGGAGAGTGTCAGCACCTTCAGGGAGGGAGAGAGAGTCAGCACCTTCAGGGGAGCGGGAGAGAGAGTCAGCACCTTAATGGGTGGGGGGAGAGAGTCAGCAACTTCAGGGGTGGGGTGAGAGATTCCGCACCTTCAGGGGACGGGGGTAGTGTCAGCAGCTTTAGGTGAGGGGGAGAGAGTCAGCACCTTCAGGGGAGGGGGAGAGAGTCAGCATCTTCAGGGGAGGGGGAGAGAGCCAGCACCTTCAGGGGAGGGGGGGAGAGTCAGCACCTTAAGGGGAGGGGGAAGAGAGTCAGCACCTTCAGGGGAGTGGGGAGAGATTCAGCACCTTAAGGGGAAGGGGAGAGAGTCAACAACTTCAGGGGAGTGGGGAGGGGTGAGAGAATAAGCACTTTCAGGGGAGGAGGGCAGAGTCAGCACCTTGAGGGGAGGAGGGAGAGAGTCAGCACCTTCAGGAGAGGGAGAAGAGAGTCAGCACCTTCAGGGGATGGGGGAGAGTCAGCACCTTCAGGGGAGGGGGGAGAGAGACCGTACCTTCAGGGGAGGGGGTACAGAGTCAGCACCTTCAGGGGAGGGTGAGAGAGTCAACACCTTCAGGAGAGAGGGTACAGAGTCAGTACCTTCAGGGGAGGGGGGCAGAGTCAGCACCTTGAGGGGAGGAGGGAGAGAGTCAACACCTTCAGGGGAGGGTGGAGAGAGTCAGCACCTTCAGGGGAGGGGGTACAGAGTCAGCACCTTCAGGGGAGGGGGATAGCTTCAGCACCTTCAGGGGAGGGGGAGAGAGTCAACACCTTCAGGGGAGGGGGGAGCGAATCAGCACCTTCAGGGGAGGGGGAGAGAGTCAGCACCTTCAGGGGAGGGGGGAGAGAGACCGTACCTTCAGGGGAGGGGGTACAGAGTCAGCACCTTCAGGGGAGGGGGAGAGAGTCAGCACCTTCAGGGGAGGGGGAGAGAGTCAGCACCTTCAGGGGAGGGGGCAAGAATCAAGAACTTCAGGGGAGGGTGAGATTCAGCACATTCAGGGGAGGGGGAGAGAGTCAGCACCTTCAGGGGAGGGGGCAAGAATCAAGAACTTCAGGGGAGGGTGAGATTCAGCACATTCAGGGGACAGGGTGAGAGTCAGCACCTGCAGGGGAGAGGGAGAGAGTCAGCACCTTCAGGGGAGGGGGAGAGAGTCAGCACCTTCAGGGGAGGGGGAGAGATTCAGCAACTTCAGGGGTGACCTCAATTCAAGAACTGGAGAAGAACCAGACTTCACCAATAATCAGGGAAACAATTACATATTCGGGAATAACCACTTCGATATCCCTTCCCTTCCATAGATCTCCTGCAGCTCTGTCGAAGCCTGGGTCTGTACATTGTCAATGGTAGATTCATAGGAGACCTCCTCGGAAGATCGACCTACTGCTCACCTCTTGGCTGCAGTACCGTAGACTATATGATTACGGACTTGGACCCATCCTCTTTCAGAGCATTCACAGTCAAACCACAAACAACACTGTCAGATCACAGTCAAATTACTATGTATCTTAAAAAGACAGAAACAAACAACACAGAAACACAACCCAGTAAACTGTACAACACCAAAAAATCATACAGATGGGCCAAAAACGACACGGAAAAATACCAGAAAGCAATTAGCAATGAATCAACTCAAGCTCTCTTGGACACCTTTCTGGATAACATATACACTCACAATAAAGAAGGCGTAAACCGGGCAGTGAATAACCTAAACAATACTTTTGATAATTTGGCAACAAGGTCAAACTTGAAAGCTCGCAAGAACAAACCCAAAACAAAAAACTATGAAAAATGGTTTGACCCAGATTGCCATAACATGAGGAAAAAACTTAGAAAAATATCAAACCAAAAACACAGACATCCAGAAAATGAGGAATTACGCCTTACTTATTGTCAGACACTAACACAATACAGAAACACACTCAGAACCAAAAAAGAGCAATATATTAAGAATACACTCAGCTCCATTGAGGAATCCATTGATTCCAATTGTTTCTGGGACAACTGGAATACATTACACAAAAAACAACACGACGAATTGGCCATTCAAAATGGAGACACATGGGAAAACCACTTTGAAAAATTATACCAGAAAAACACACTAAGGCCAGAGCAACACCAAATATGCAAAAAACTGGAAAAGCTCGAAATGGCCATAAAAGGTAACCAAAACCCGCTAGACTCCATAATAACAGAAAAAGAACTTTTTGAAAAACTCAAGGACCTGCGACCAGGAAAAGCTTGCGGGGCAGACGGCATACTAAGCGAGATGATTAAACACACAGACGATAAAATGAAACTGGCTATCCTAAAACTCTTCAACTTGGTTCTGAGTGTCAGTTACTTCCCTGATATCTGGAACAAAGGACTCATAACGCCCATATACAAAAGTGGGGACAAAGTCGACCCAAATAACTATCGAGGCATCTGTGTAAACAGTAACCTGGGGAAGGTATTCTGTAGCATCATAAACAAAAGACTTATAAACTTCCTTGAGGAGCACAATGTCTTGAGTAAAAGCCAAATTGGATTCCTGCCAAACTATAGAACATCAGATCATATCTTTACCCTACAGACCCTAATTGACAAACACGTTCATCAAAACAAAAGCAAAATCTACGCATGCTTTATAGATTTCCAGAAGGCTTTCAACTCCATCTGGCATGACGGTTTATTCCTGAAACTTATCGAAAGCGGGGTAGGGGGAAAAACATATGATGTAATTAAATCAATGTATACAAACAACAAATGTGCAGTTAAAATTGGAGACAAACAAACAAAATACTTCCCACAGGGGCGGGGGGTGCTGCAGGGCTCGCCAATCTCACCGACACTCTTTAATATTTACATAAATGAATTGGCAAAACTACTTGAACAATCTACAGCACCCGGCCTCACCCTATATGAATCCAGGGTTAAATTCCTCCTGTATGCAGACGACCTGGTTCTGCTGTCACCAACTAAGGAGGGCCTACAGCAGAACGTGGATCTGTTGGAGTCATACTGCCAGACTTGGGCCATGACAATAAATCCCCAAAAAACCAAAGTCCTTGTGTTCCAGCAAAGATCCAGACATCAGGGTCCCAAAAAAAATTTCACACTAGGAATAACCAAAATTGAACAAACCACTAACTACACATACTTGGGCTTAAAAATCAGTTCTACGGGAAATTTCAAACTGGCTGTGAATGAACTGAAAGAGAAAGCAAGAAGGGCTTTCTATGCCATTAAAAAATCAATCCAAATAGAAATCCCAATTAGCATTTGGCTCAAAATTTTCAAATCAGTAATTGAACCAATTGCACTCTATGGCAGTGAGGTGTGGGGACCGCTAACACAATAAGAATTTGCAAAATGGGACAAACACCCAATTGAGATCCTACATGCAGAATTCTGTAAAAGTATACTCCGGACTCAAAGGAAAACCGTAAACAATGCATGCAGGGCAGAACTAGGCCAATATCCATTAATAATCACTATCCAAAAAAGAGCCACCAAATTTTAGAAACACCTAGAAATGAGCAACCCCCAATGCTATCACTACGAAGCCCTGAAATGCCAAGAGAGGACCATAAAGAAGAATACCCTCAGTCAACTAGTCCTGGGACTCAGTGAATTAACTACTAACACTACTAACAATAACCAGCCCCAGGACAGTGACAGCATAACACAAAGAATTCGACCCAACACAATCGTCGCTAAGCAAAAGGAAAAATATCTGTCATATTGGGCAGAAACAACAAAAACCCAAAGCAAACTCAATTGCTACTTGGCCCTAAACAGACAATACAACATGGCTGATTACCTGACCATGGTAAAGGATGGCAAACTGAGAAAAACTTTGACAATGTACAGACTTAGTGAACATAACCTGGCGATCGAAAAAGGTAGACACAGACAGACCCGGCTACCAAGAGAGGACAGGATATGCTCTCACTGCAGTCAGGGAGTGGTGGAGACAGAGATGCACTTCCTCACAGCTTGTAGAAAATATCAGGGCATAAGGGAGAATTTCTACCCAAAATTCACAAAAATATGCCCGGAATTCAGAAATTTGAATGACGGCCAAAAACTCCCATACCTACTAGGGGAAGAGAGAAATTGCATAACACTAGCGGCACACTATGTTACAGCTTGCCATAAACAGAGGGACAACCAGTAAATATAAGAAAAGAGTATATATAAATTATATGAAAGTATATATTTATACACTCAGGGATATATCTGTTTATACACTGTATGGATAGATCTGTATTTTTGTGAACAAACATGAATGTTTTCTGATGCTTTGGCAACATAAGATGTAACTTGTCATGCCAATAAAGCGATTTGAATTGAATTGAATTGAATTGAGAGAGTCAGCACCTTCAGGGGAGGGGGGAATGAGTCAGCACCTTCAGGGGAGGGGGGAGATAGTCAACACTTTCAGGGGAGGGGGTAGAGAGTCAACACCTTCAGGGGAGTGGGGAGAGAGTCAGCATTTTAAGGGGTGGGGTACTGAGGTTAATTACTGTCCCCTTCTGTCTCCTCCTTGGGTACTGAGGCTAATTACGGTCCCTATCTGCCTCCTCCTTTGGTACTGAGGCTAATTACTGGCCCCTACTGCCTCCTCCTTGGGTACTGATGCTAATTAGAGTAAGTTAGCGCCTCCTCGTTGGGTACGGAGGCTAATTAAATTCCCTCACAGCCTCCTCCTTGGGTACTGAGGCTAATTACTGGCCCTCACTGCCTCCTGTTTGGGTACTGAGGCTAATTACTGTCCTTCACTGCCTCCTACTTGGGCACTGAGGCTAATTACAATATCTAACTGCTGCCTCCTTGGGTACTGAGGCCACTTACTGTACCTACTGCCTCCTCCTTGGGTACTGAGGCTAACTATTGTCCCTTATTTCCTCCTCCTTGGGTCATGAGGCTAACTACTGTCCCTTATTTCCTCCTCCTTGGGTACTGAGGCTAATTGCTGTCCCTATCTGCCTCCTCCTTGGGTACTGAGGCTAATTACTGTCTCCTACTGCCTCCTCCTTGGGTACTGAGGCTAATTACCGTCCCTCACTGCCTCCTCCTTGGGTACTGAGTCTAATTACTGTCCCACACTGCCTCCTCTTTGGGTACTGAGGCTAATTACAGTCCCCTACTGCTTCCTCCTTGGGTACTGAGGCTAATTGCTGTCCCTATCTGCCTCCTCCTTGGGTACTGAGGCTAATTACTGTCCCCTACTGCCTCCTCCTTGGGAACTGAGGCTAATTACTGTCCCTCACTGCCTCCTCCTTGGGTGCTGAGGCTAATTACAGCCCCCTTCTGTCTCCTCCTTGGGTACTGAATCTAATGACTTTCACCTACTGCCTCCTCCTTGGGTATTGAGGTTAATTACCATCCCTCACAGTCTCCTCCTTGGGTACTGAGGCTAATTACAGTCCCTTACTTCCTCTTTCTTGGGTACTGAGGCTAATTACTGTCCCCTACTGCCTCCTCCTTGGGTATTGAGGCTTATTACTGTCCCTATTGCCTCCTCCTTGGTTACTGAGGCTAATTACAGTCCCCTTCTGTCTCCTCCTTGGGTACTGAGGCTAATAACTTTCACCTACTGCCTCCTCCTTGGGTGCTGAGTCTAATTACAGTCCCTCACTGTCTCCTCCTTGGATACTGAGGCTGACGTAATAAAGACTCACTACGCACTTGGTTGAACATAAAGCAAGGCTTTAATCGACTTGTAATCAAACATGGAGGTCTAGTTAGTAGTCACTAGCTACCTGTTTCCAGATTGTCTCTGGCCAAGTTGGGCCCACGCCCGAGTATTTGTACTCCTCAGACGGCGCCCTCAGCTGGCCGTCCAGTAGTATTTCCTGAGTTACTTCTTGTAGAAGTTGCGATTTATGACATTCTTCCTCCCTGAAATGTTTGGAAGTCCAGTCTTTTTTTAACGGACTAGGCAGACCAAAAATAGCCGTAGTCATTTAGCTTTCTACTTGTGACCGGAAGGCACGTCTCCCCGGATCGTGTCCTGGTCCCTGGGTCGCTTGGCCCGTATCGGTAAGTCAGTAGAGTCCGCGTCGTCTTGATCGTCCTGTGGAAGACTGGGCATATCATGACTCCGGGTGCGGGTCCCTACAGGCACAGAGCTGGCCTCATCCTGGGTCATAGCCGGAGATTGTCCGGCGTCCTGATTTCGGGTGGCCATCCTACGGGGAGCGTTCGGCTCCCTGAGTTGATCCGGTAGCACTGCCGGCAGATCCCTCGATGTCCCAGGTAAGGCGTCATCTTCATAGGGGTGCGGAGTGTTGACATCATCGTCGTGGGATCCTTCATCATTCGGGCCCGTGTGACCGGTTGGGCTGGGTGCCAGATCTCTGAGCGAGACCGTGGACTCCCGGCCATCAGGGTACCGCACGTGCACATACGTGGGGTTTACCTCCGTTAACTCCACCTCGTCAACGAGAGGGTCGTTCTTGGCAGACCGGACAAACCTCCGGAGTAGCACAGGGCCTGGAGCCACCAACCATGATGGTAGAGATGTCCCATGTGTAGAGCGACGCCGGAACTTGAAGAATCGCTCATGAGGCGTGACAGTAGTGGATGTGGAGAGAAGAGACCTGATAGAGTGTAACACTTCGGGGAGCACAGTTTCCCACTACTGGTCTGGTAGGATGCGTGACCTCAGTGCCAGACGGACAGCGTTCCAGATGATGGCATTGTATCGTTCAACCTGTCCGTTGCCGATTGGGTGATATGGTGTCGTCTTACTCGAGGCGATTCCCCGTTGGGAGAGATAACCTTTAAGTTCACTTGACATAAAGGAGGGACCCCGATCCGTGTGGATAAAATTGGCCGTCCCGCAAAGGGAAAAGACCTGATCGAGGCATTTAATTACCGTAGAGGTAAGCATATTAGGACAGGGGAAGGCAAAGGGAAAGCGTGAATACTCGTCTACCATCGTAAGTAGGTAGGTGTTCCGCGTCGACGAAGGCAATGGCCCTTTAAAGTCTATGCTGAGCCTCTGCATAGGCTGCATTACAGGTATGAGTAAGCCATCTGATGGGCGGAAGAATTGTGGTTTCAATACTGCACAAATCCTACAGGAGGAGCATGTTTTCTTTACGTCCTCCGTTGAGAATGGTAGATTTTTGGAGCGCACAAAGTGCAATACACGGGTAATGCCAGGATGGCCAGAGTCGACGTTGACATTGAAGAGCAAAATGCCCGTGTGAAGGTATCTGGGGCCACATTCTGTCAGTAACGGATAGTATATCCAAAGGCGGCCAGCTCCATCCTCCAGAGTTGAATTTTATTATTTTTGACTTTCGTGCGCTTCCGGTTATCCAACATGAAGGCTACGGAGTACTGGTCAGTTATGAGCGTGAAATGACGCCGAGCAAGAAAATGACTCCATTGGCGTACTGTCTCGATGATGTGCTGTAGCCTCCTTCTCGACGGGGGGGTAATGGAGCTTGCTACCCTGCAAGGTTCTGGATAGGAATGCCACGGATCGACCACCTTGATTCAAGGTAGCCGAGATCGCCACCTCCGATGTGTTGTGTATGTGCCTTTAAGAGAAGAACTGATTCTATACTGCAGTACCGGCAGTGACTACCCCTGTATATAAAGCCATAGCAGGCTTCTGTATTTCAGTCTTAAGTTACCCTCTGTTCAAGTAAATACCTGTTTTATTGTTCTCCTGCAGTCCATGTATTATTTATACTCGGACATTACACTGGCGACGGGCAGGTTCGAACTCACCTGCAGTACTGCATCACCTCACGGGATCTTTTCCCTGAAGAGAAGCTTCTTGGAGGTCGAAGTCAGAACGGCGGGCGTCGACCGCGAGCAACCACCCAGGGATCCATCGGAGAGTTGCAGCGGAGGCTGTGGAGAGCTGGGCCTGGCTCCCCAGTCGAGGTGTTCCAGCAAGTCGTGCTGGTAGCAGGTAGTGCACTGACCCTTCCGGACTGCGGCGGGCTCGGGCTCGATCGAGCGGCTCTGCAAAGGGGCCGTGCAGCGTTGTCGGGAGGAAGAGAGAGAGAGAGGGTGGAGCGCACAGGGCGCGGTCGGTGCTCAGGAACAGGGCAGCGTGGAGAGGATAGAACGCGGGGAAGGAAAAGTGACACGCGCCGAAGCCACGGGTCGCCGCCATTACCCTGTAGAATGCTAGGAGCAGCGTGGCAGCAAGGGGAAGAAGGAAAAGCGCGGGAGGCGCCATTTTATTCCATTGGGGAAGAAGGAAAAGCGCGGGAGGCGCCATTTTATTCGATTGGGGAAGAAGAAAAAGCGCAGGAGGCGCCATTTTAAATCACTCAAGATGCTGAAGAGTGGCAGTATCACTGCTTTCGACAATGAGGTAGAAGACTGGACCACGTATGTGGAAAGAATTGAAGTGTACTGCAAGGCAAATGAGGTGGCCGATGGAAAGAAGGCGTCGGTATTATTAAATTTGATGGGCGCGAGAACGTACGGCCTATTGCAGAATTTAATTACCCCAGCTAAACCAATGGAGAAAAGTTTTGAAGAGATTGTTAATATCTTACAGGAACACCTAAACCCTACACCGCTGCTGATAGCAGAAAGATTCAAGTTCCATAAAAGAAACTGTAGTGTATGTGCCTTTAAGAGCCCCATGTGTACTGTAATGCCGGTAATGGCCACTCGGGCTATATAAGCCGTATATTGTGTTGTATCAGTTCGTTCCCCTCCAGACTTTGTTTAGTAAACACCTATGAAACCAACTCCTGTCTTCAGTGTCTCTATCAACACACAGACACAACAGTGGCGACAAATTGGAAACGGGCTTACCTGCAATTCGGCAGCACCTCAAGGACATCAATTCCTCTGGCATCCAAAGTTGAAGAAAAATCAAGGAAAAGAAAAAGCTGTAGTTTCACCAGCTAGCCAAGCTGGTGGCAGGTACTGCAATAATCCTTCCTGGGTGTCGGGCTGGGGCTCCAGCGGCTGGCTCTACAGTTGGGCCAAGCAGCGAAAGCGGAGGCAAGCAGTAACAGACGGGGAGGGAACACTCGGGAGACGGCCGGCGCTGCGAGCAGGTCGGCGTTCAGACCTAGAGAGAGAGTCCAGTGGGAACGAGTCTCCAACTGTAAATAAATAAATAAAAAGAACGGAAACCGCAGGAAACAGCGTTGTCATCGGCAGCAGCGGTGGGAAAGCGTGGAAAGCACCATATCTTTACTGCAGAAAAGAAAGAAAAGCGCGGGAAGCGCCATTTTTTTTCTAGGATGCCTAAGTCTGGCAATATTGATGCTTTTGATAACGAGATAGAGGATTGGACCACATATGTGGAAAGAGTGGAGGTATATTGCACCGTTAATGGAATAGAAGATGAAAAAAAAGCTTCAGTACTACTAAATCTAATGGGCGCAAAGACATACGGGCTGTTACGAAATTTAATCACTCCAGCCAAACCAAAGGACAAGAATTTTAAAGAAATTGTTGATACCCTACAGGAGCATTTAAACCCAACACCGCTGCTGGTAGCAGAATGATTCAAATTCTTCAAGAGAAATCAACACAAGAATGAAAGTAACGCTGATTACCTCGCCAAATTAAGAAAGCTATCAAAACACTGCCAATTCGGGGCAGGACTAGCAGATTATCTTCGAGACAAATTTGTCTGCAGTCTCTTAAGTGAAGGAACAGAGAAAAGGCTGCTTTCTGAAAAAGATTTAACACTGGACAAGGCTTTCAGTGTAGCTGTATCATACGAAGCAGCCGCAAGAGGAGCTGCAGAGATACAACAAAAGACACAGGACTTCGGCACCCATGAAATGACACAGGGTTTCGAGAGATGTTATCGCTGCGGCAGATCCACCCATGACCAGAGGGACTGCTGGTTCAAGGACAAAGCATGCAGGCAATGCGGAAAGATTGGACAAATTGCACGGGTATGCCGATCTGGACAAAAAAAATCCACAGACAGGAAAAACAAAATCAATAAAGAAAAGTACAGAAAGGTACAAATGATGACGGACAGTAGCTCCGAAGACCAGAAGAGCGATAGCGACTCCGAAAACAAGAGATTAAGCTGTCTCAAATTACATAATGTAATTGCCAAAGATGATTACCAGACCATTTGGGTTACCTTCACGATAGCAGGGTCCCCAGTTAAAATGGAGCTAGATACAGGATCAGCTCTGACCGTCATAAATCGACGGGATTACGAGCGGCTATTTCCGCATATACCTTTAAAAGACACATCCACTATCTTGAAAACATATATGGGGCAGAAAGTATACCCCAAAGGAAAAATAAGGGTGCCTGTTGTATACAACGGCAAGGAAATACAAAAGTTGTATTTATACATTCTACAAGATGGTGGTCCACCGCTGTTGGGACGTGAATGGATCAGGAAAATATGTTTAGACTGGCACTCCATTCAGGCACTGACGGTGACCAGTAAGAAAAAAAACGATGATGACGCCATACCTGAATGATTAAAAGACATCTTGGCCAACGCCAAAGAAGTGTTTCAAGAGAAACTAGGAACCTTGAAAGGCATCACCGCCTCAATAAAAGTGGAAGATGCAGCAATTCCCAAGCTTTTTAAGGCAAGACCGGTGCCATACGCAATTCGTCCAGCAGTCGAGGCAAAGCTGGAGAATTTGGAAAAGGCAAGCGTATTATCCAAAATAGATTGGAGCGAGTGGGCAACACCCATCGTTCCAGTCATGAAGAAAGCATTGAATAATGATAAATCTGAAGAACAGAGAAAAATTCGCATCTGTGGAGACTTCAAGGTGACTGTAAACCCGGTCCTTCACACGGTACAGTATCCTCTTCCGAGGATAGAAGATATTTTCGCCTCACTATCCGGAGGGAAACGTTTCACCAAAATTGACTTGGCACAGGCATATCTACAGATGGAGGTTGAAGAGGCCTCTAAAAAATATCTCACGATAAATACACACAAAGGTCTGTACCAGTACAATCGACTGGTTTTCGGAGTAGCATCCGCTCCAGCTATCTGGTAAAGAGCTATGGAGCAAGTCCTCCAAGGGATTCCAGGGACTCAATGCTACCTAGACGACATCCTTGTTACAGGAGAAAACGACAACGAGCACCTTGCCAATTTGGAGCAGGCTGAGAGAATGGGGCCTTCGAGCAAATCACCCCAAGTGCGAATTTTTCCAAAATCAAATATCATATTGTGGCCACATAATTAATAAGGAACGGTTGCATAAGTCACCTGAAAAAATTGAAGTGGTCATAAAAGCCCCAGCACCTGAAAATGTTTCACAATTAAGGTCGTTCCTGGGATTAATAAATTACTATCATAAATTTTTACCGAACTTATCAACTCTTCTACACCCTCTTAATGAACTGCTACAAACAGGAGTAATTTGGAAATGGAGCGAAGAATGTAAACGTGCCTTCCATAAATGCAAAGACTTAATCACATCCAAAGAAGTTTTGGCTCATTACAACCCATCACTGCCAATCAGACTGGCGTGCGATGCATCCCTTTACGGCATAGGAGCAGTATTATCGCATAAATTCCCGGATGGCTCGGAACGGCCGATAGCTTTTGCGTCACGCTCATTGAACTCAGCTGAGTGTAACTATGCCCAAATCGACAGGGAAGCACTCAGCCTGGTATGGGGAGTGAAGAAATTCAACCATTACCTACACGGACAAAAATTTACCTTGTTGACTGACCATCAACCCCTCATCTCCATATTCAACCCTAAAAAGCGTGTTCCCATTATGACAGCACAAAGGCTACAGAGGTGGTCCCTTTTTCTAGGGGCACACCAATACAACATAGAATACAAAGGATCAAAACAGCATGGGAATGCTGACGGGTTATCGCGCCTACCGTTGCCAACGGTAGAAGAAGCACCTACCGTAGACCCAGTGGAGATTTTCCACTCTACCATAGTCGAATGTCTACCATTAACAAATTCTGCCATTGAAAGGGAAACTAGAAATGACCCGACTCTCTCACGAGTCTACGATTTAACAGTGAAGGGATGGCCAGCACATGGCGAACCACTGTTGCCAGCATTCTCGCAAAGAAGAGAAAAGCTGTCAGTGTGCCGAGGAACCTTGATGTGTGGATCCAGAGTGGTGATTCCACCCAAACTCCAGGATAAAGTTCTAAAGGAGCTTCATGAGGGGCATCTGGGTGGAGTGAAAATGAAGAACCTAGCCAGGGCGTTTGTATGGTGGCCAGGTATCGATGGAGACATCGAAGAAATGACCAAGAGCTGCCTAGGATGACAGAAGGTCCAAAACGCTCCACCCCAAGCCCCTCTACATCCATGGGAGTGGCCCTCATCTCCCTGGCAAAGGGTACACATCGACTTTGCTGGTCCATTTATGGACTCAATGTTCTTAATCGCGGTTGATGCACACTCCAAGTGGCCGGAGGTAATAAAGATGTCCTCCACCACCACGGAAAAAACCATCACAGTATTGTGGTAAACCACTAATCTGCCTGTACAGAACATGTCTGGGCATGCCTCAGCTGGCTCCGCCCCTGGCTCCACCCCTAAGCCCAGGTATAAAGGTGATTGACCTCCAGTCCCCCTGGCTTTAAGGATTGGTCTACCAGCAGAGGCATGCTCGTATTCTTTTGTTAATAAAAGCCTACTTGTTATAAGTTTAACTCTTGCTCCTCTGGAGTTATTGATGGCGCATCAAGTATTAAGGACCATATTTGCCAGGAATGGGCTGCCGGAACAGATCTGTTCTGATAATGGACCGCAATTTGTGTCCGAAGAATTCAGGAAATTCTTAAAAAACAATGGGGTTAAGCACTACACATCCGCCCCATACCATCCCGCCACCAATGGATTGGCTGAAAGGTTTGCCCAGACCTTCAAGAAGGCCATAAAGGCCATGGGTAATGAAGACATAAAACTTCAGCACAAGGTGGATAACTTCTTGTTCGCATACAGGAATGCAACACATATGGTTACAAACCAAACTCCCGCCATGATGTTCTTCAATAGAAGCCTAAGATGCCGGCTGGATTTGATCAAGCCCAACATCAGAAGGGACGTGGAGAACCGGCAATTTCAAGGCATGAATGAAAGGCCAACTAGAACCTTCCAGATAGGTCAACAGGTTTTGGCCCGGGACTACCGTACCGAGAAATGGCAGCCTGGAACTATCTGCACACGACTAGGACCGCTGATGTATACCGTGGACATCGGAGAAAGCATAATAAGGCGCCATGCTGACCAAATCATAGAGTCATCCGAAAAGGGACAACCTACACCACAACTCTATACGCCTAACGATTAAGTAGAGATACTCATTTCTACCTCCGATCCGGTGATACTGGAACCCGATGAACCCGACACTGGCATTCAAGCCGAATCAGCCTTGCCAAAAGAACCTACTACACCACCAGAAACTATTACACCACCGAGGCGTTATCCGGACCGAGTCAGGAAGCCTCCAGAGAGACTGACTTATAATTAATTAACTGCAGCAATGTGTAGATTATTTTTCTTGTAACATGTAATTAATAATTACTTAAAATATTATGTACTGGTTGGCTAAAAGGGGAGGAATTGTAGTATATGTGCCTTTAAGAGCCCCATGTGTACTGCAATGCCGGTAATGGCCACTCGGGCTATATAAGCCTGTATATTGTGTTGTATCAGTTAGTTCCCCTCCAGACTTTGTTTAGTAAACACCTATGAAACCAACTCCTGTCTTCAGTGCCTCTATCAACACACAGACACAACAGAAACTAAAGATGAGAGCAATGCTGACTATCTTACGGAACTACGCAAGTTATCAAAGCACAGCCAGTTAGGAGCAGGACTGGCAGACACCTTGCGGGATAAGTTTGTCTGCGAGCTCCAGAGTGAAGGAACCCAGAAACGACTACTTTTGTAAAAAGACCTGACGCTAGAACAGGCTTTCAGTGTGGCAGTATCCTACGAAGCAGCAGCACGGGGAGCTGCGGAAATACAACAGAAACCACAGGAATACAGCGCTAACGAAATGCCGTATGGAGCAGAAAAGTGCTATCGCTGCGGCAGAACAACCCATGATCAGAAGGACTGCTGGGTTAAGGACAAAGTATGCAGGCAATGTGGGAAAATGGGACACATAGCAAGAGTCTGCAGGTCGGGAAAGAAAACCAACACTACAAGAACTACTAAGGAAAAGTACAAGAAAGTAAAGAAATTGACAGACAGTAGTTCGGAAGATCAGGAGAGAACAGCTGTCAGTGTGCCGGGGGACCTTGATGTGTGGATCCCGAGTGGTAATTCCACCCAAGTTGAGAGATAGAGTGCTCAATGAGCTTCATGAGGGTCATCTGGGAGGGGTAAAAATGAAGAGCCTAGCCAGGGCGTTTGTGTGGTGGCCGGGAATCGATAAAGAAATCGAGGATATGACCAAGAGATGCACAGGATGCCAGAAGGTCCAAAACGCTCCACCACAGGCCCCGCTACACCCATGGGAGTGGCCCTCATCTCCATGGCAATGGGTACACATTGATTTTGCTGGTCCATTTATGGACTCAATGTTCCTAATCACTGTGGACGCCCATTCGAAATGGCCAGAGGTCATCAAAATGTCCTCCACCACCACGGAGAAAACTATTGCAGTCCTATGGACCATCTTCGCCAGGAATGGCTTGCCAGAACAGATTTGCTCCGACAATGGGCCACAGTTTGTGTCAGAAGATTTCCGGAGGTTTCTGAGGAATAATGGGGTGAAGCATTACACATCTGCCCCATATCATCCAGCCACAAATGGATTGGCTGAGAGGTTTGTTCAGACCTTTAAAAAGGCCATAAAGGCAATGCATAATGACGACATACCACTACAACACAAGGTGGATAATTTCTTGTTTGCTTACCGGAATGCGACACATGCAGTCACCAACCAAGCTCCAGCCATAATGTTCTTCAACCGAAGGCTAAGATGTCGCCTGGATTTGCTCAAACCAAACATAAGACGAGATGTTGAGGATAAGCAATTCCAGCACATAAATGAGAAGCCAACCAGGAGCTTCAAGATAGGGCAACCAGTCTTGGCCCGCAACTACCGAACAGAAAAATGGCAGCCAGGAACGATATGCACACAGCAGGGACCACTAATGTACACAGTGGACGTTGGAGAGAGCATCGTGAGACACCATGCTGACCAGATTCTAGAGTCACAGGAACAAGCCAAACCCATACCACGAGCAGGTGCACCTGGTAATCAACTCGAAGTACAGATTGCGTCTACCTCAGAAGCAGTGGTATTGGAAGCTGACGAACCAACCAATGACAATGAGCCAGAATCAACTCCGCCGCAAGAACAGGATACTCGAGAAAGGCGCTATCCAGTCAGGATCAGGAAGCCTCCTCAAAGACTGAACTTATAAATGATTATTTCAGTTGATGTATATAGTACAGAGAAAATTGTAATTGTAATTAGTTATTATTTAGTTGTTAAATGAATGTTATGTGCTGTTTATCTAAAAGGGGAGGAATTGTTGTGTATGTGCCTTTAAGAGAAGAACTGATCCTATACTGCAGTACCGGCAGTGACCACCCCTGTATATAAAGCCATAGCAGGCTTCTGTATTTCAGTCTTAAGTTACCCTCTGTTCAAGTAAATACCTGTTTTATTGTTCTCCTGCAGTCCGTGTATTATTTATACTCGGACCTTACACGATGCATCGCATTCGACCACAAAAGGAAGGTTTTCTTCAATGGAGCGAAGCGTGGCTTTCTCCAGCTGTCGTTTGAGGAGGTTGAAGGCAGAAATAGCCGTTGCTTCCAATGGAAAAGACTTCGCATGAAGCAGGGGCTATATTTTATCGCAGAAGTGAGATTTCCACTTTGCATAATAAGCAAACATGCCAAGTGCCCGACGAAGAGAGCCGAGATTTGTAGGGGGAGGGAGCTCCTGAAGTGGACAAAGTTGCTCTGGGTCTGGTTTAATAACACCGTTGCCCACCCAGTAGCCAAGAATGTTCACTGATGGCACCGATTTCACCGATTTGGATTCGTTTAACGTTAAGTGGCGATGACAGAGAACATCAAAAAATCTCTGAAGATTGGCGTCATGCTCCTTTTGATCATGGCCGGCAATAGTGATATTGTCTAAATACGGAAAGGTATCCGTCAAGTTCTCTTGCTGGACTAGGCCATCCATTGCCCGTTGGAAGATGGCCACCCCATTGGTGACCCCAAATGGAAGGCGACGAAACTGATAAAGCCGACCATTGGCCTCAAAGGCCGTATACTTTTTATCAGAGTCTTTCAGCGGTACCTGATGGTACGCGCTCTTTAAATCGAAGGTTGAAAATACCTTGTATTTGGCAAGGCTGTTGAGCATGTCATCTATGCGTGGTAGCGGGTAGGCATCCAGATCGGTATATTGATTAATAGTCTGCGAATAATCAATACACAGACGTTTCTTATGTTGTTTTAAAGGGTTTTTCACAACGACGACTTGAGCCCGCCAGGGAGATGAACACGGCTCGATAATACCGTCAGCTAAAAGACGAGAGATTTCTGCCTCGATAAATGCTCGGTCGTCTTGGCTAAAGCGCCGCGATTTGGTGGCTATGGGTTTACAGCAGGGGGAGAGATTGGCAAACAGGGAGGGCTCACCAAGTAAGGCCGCCGAGAGCGCACAAAACAGCGCCTTAGAAATGGTAAGCTCCGGCTTTGACCCTCCAAACTCAAAAGTGAGTCTCCTGTGCTGCTTCTGGATGTCCTGTCCCAAAAGCACATCGCTGCATAAGTTTTCAAGTACTCCGAGCCGGGTGGAGAGATAAGTGCGACCATTGAGGATGAGGTTGACAAGACAGAAGCCAGAAGAATTGGTGATCAGAGTCGTCAGAGCCATTGCAATCTCCCTGTCCAAGGGATAAATGCGCAGTTTTAACCTGCTGACAGCCCGCTTACTAATGAAGCTGTCAGAGCTGCAGGAGTCGATTAGCGCGCTTAGAGTGTGCCCATTTACTGAAACCTTCATGGCTGCATGGGACAAACTTTGGGGAAAAACAGCTGTGATGGGAGGAGGGCAATTTTTCCTTCGGCAGCTGTAGCCTTAGCAGTGGTTCTTGGGGGAGGAGCAGCTCCATAGATAGCAGCTGTGAAGCTAACAGGAGCTCTCGACCGGTATACTATAGAGGAGCGGCCTTTCTTGTTAGCAGAGGCCCGTGACTGGCATACCTTGGAAAAGTGTTGTTTCTTGCTGCAATGATTGCAGGTCGCATTACGAGCCGGGCAAAATTTTCTGTAATGGAACGTACCTCCACAAAAGAAACACTTTCTTCCTGATTGCCAGGATGCTGCTAGGGCAGGGTCGTCATCAGCGAAGACCTCTAGGGTAGGGTCGTCACCCGTTAGAGTAGTCATCATCAGCGGGGGCATCTGCCCGAGACCTATCGAAAAACTCATTAAAGGTGATAGCCGTCGCCCGTTCACGTGGTGGGAGATAAGTGTCTGCATTCTTCTTGGCCAAGTCCAGGGAACACGCCTGGTCATAAGCAGCCCATAAATTGAAGGTTTAATTATCCAGCAGGCGCTGACGTATAAAAGGGGACGCAATCCCATTGATAAAGGAATCGCGGATTAGGTCCTCTTGATACTGTTCAGCTATAACCGCTTTAAGGTTACAATCTTTGCCGAGCCTGTGAAGTTTCTGGAGAAATTCATCGAGTGGTTCCCCAGGCTGCTGCCGAGTTGTGACCAGTAGGTGTCGAGCAAAGATTTAATTCGGGGACTTGACATATAGCTGCTGTAAAATTTGGATAACAGCGTCGTAGTCTATACAGCCCTCAATATAATCATACACATGAGGGGATATGTAGTTAATAAGCATTCATAACTTATTAGGGGCATCCGCTCCACATTCTTCAAGAAAGTTGCTAAAGGTACGAAACCAATGCTTCCATACCTTTGCTGCCGCAGGTGCATTCGGGTCCAGGTTGAGACGAGCGGGTCTAAGGAGTTTACCATGATGGATCAGTTTCTTGCCCAGGTTCTTTTCTGCGGTTCGAGTTGCAGCTGGTTGTTCCGAATTAAAATCAACTATTGCCTCCTCCTTGGGTACTGATGTTAATTACAGTCCCCTACTGCCTCCTCCTTGGGTACTGAGGTTAATTACAGTCCCTCACTGCCACCTCCTTGGGTCCTGAGGCTAATTACTGTCCACTACTGCCTCCTCCTTGGGTCCTGATGTTAATTACAGCCCCTCACTGCCTCCTCCTTGGGTACTGTGGCTAATTACTGTCACCTACTGCACCCTCCTTGGGTACTGAGGCTAATTACTGTCCCTCACTGACTGCTCTTTGGGTACTTAGGTAAATTACACTGCCTTACTTCCTCCACCTTGGGTTCTGAGGTTAATTACCGTCCCCTACAGTCTCCTCCTTGGATACTAATTACTGTCACATATTGCCTCCTCCTTGGGTACTGAGGCTAATTACCGTCCCTCACTGCCTCCTCCATGGGTACTGAGGCTAATTACATTTCCTTACTGCCTCCTCCATGGGTACTGAGGCTAATTACTGTGCCCTACTGCCTCTTCCTTGTGTACTGAGGCAAATTGCAGTCCCTCACAGCCTCCTCCTTGGGTACTGAGGAGAATTACCGTCCCTTACTGCCTCCTCTTTGGGTACTGAGTGATGTAATAAAACTCACTACGCAATTGGTTTGAGCATAAAGCAGGGCTTTAATCAACTTGTTTCAAAACATGGAAGTCTAGTTGTATCCACTAGCTCCTTGTCATTACAAAATCTCCCTGGTAAGCTGGGGCCAGCGTCCAAGTATTTATACTCATTGGATGGTGCCACCAGCTGGACGTCCAGTGTTATTTCATAGGTAGTTTCTCGATGATGAGATTTATGACACTGAGATTAATTATAGTAACTTAATGCCTCCTGCTTGGGTACTGAGTTTAATTACTGTCCCCGACTGTATGCTCCTTGGGTACTGAGGTTAATTACTGTCCATCACTGCCACTCCTTGGCTACTGAGGCTAATTACAGTCCCCTATTGCCTCCTCCTTTGGTACAGAAGCTAATTACAGTCCCCTACTGCCTCTTCCTTGGGTACTCAGGCTAATTACAGTCCCTCACTGCCACCTCCTTGGGTGGAGGCTAATTGCAATCCCTCACTACCTCCTCCTTGTGTACTGAGTCAAATTAGAGTACTGTATTGCCTTCTCTTTGGGTACTGAGGTTAATTACTGTCCCCTACTGCCTGCTCCTTGGGTACTGAGGCTAATTACTGTCCCTCACTCCCTCGTACTTGGTTACTGAGGTTAATTACAGTACCCTATTGCCTCCTCTTTGGGTACTGATGTTAATTACAGTCCCCTTTTGCCTCTTCCTTGGATACTCAGGCTAATTACAGTCCCTCACTGCCACCTCCTTGGGTGGAGGCTAATTGCAATATCTCACTACCTCCTCCTTGTGTACTGAGTCAAATTAGAGTACTGTATTGCCTTCTCTTTGGGTACTGAGGTTAATTACTGTCCCCTATTGCCTCCTCCTTGGTTACTGAGTCTAATTACTGTGCCCTACTGCCTCCTCCTTGTGTACTGATGCTAATTACAGTCCCTCACTGCTTTCTCCTTGGGTACTGAGGTTAATTACTGTCCCTCACTGCCTCCTCCTTGTGTACTGATGCTAATTACAGTCCCTCACTGCTTTCTCCTTGGGTACTGAGGTTAATTACTGTCCCTCACTGCCTCCTCCTTGTGTACTGATGCTAATTACAGTCCCTCACTGCTTTCTCCTTGGGTACTGAGGTTAATTACTGTCCCTCACTGCCTCCTCCTTGGGTACTGAGGCTAATTAGAGTCTCCTACTGCCTCCTCCTTGGGTACTGAGGCTAATTACTGTCCCCAACTGCCTCCTCCTTGGGTACTGTGGCTAATTTCTGTCCCTCACTGCCTCCTCCTCCTTGTGAACTGAGTCGAATTACAGTCCCTCACTGCCTCCTCCTTGGGTACTGAGGCTATTTACTGTCCCCTATTGCCTTCTCCTTGTGTATTGAGGCTTATTACAGTCCCTGACTACCTCCTCTTTGGGTACTGAGTGATGTAATAAAACTCACTACGCACTTGGTTTGAGCATAAAGCAAGGCTTTAATCAACTTGTTTCAGAACATTGAAGTCTAGTTGTATCCACTAGCTCCTTGTCTTTACAAAATGTCCCTGGTAAGCTGGGGCCAACGCCCAAGTATTTATACTCCTTGGACGGCGCCACCAGCTGGCCGTCCAGTGTTATTTCATAGGTAGTTTCTCGATGATGAGACTTATGACACTGAGGTTAATTATAGTCCCTTACTGCCTCCTCCTTGGGTACTGAGGCTAATTACTGTCCATGACTGCCACTCCTTGGGTACTGTGGCTAATTACTGTCCCCTATTGCCTCCTCCTTGGTTACTGAGGTTAATTACTGTCCCCTATTGCCTCCTCCTTGGTTACTGAGGTTAATTACTGTCCCCTACTGCCTCCTCCTTGGTTACTGAGGTTAATTACTGTCCCCTACTGCCTCCTCCTTGGGTACTGAGGTTTATTACAGTCACTGGGCAGCACGGTGGCATAGTGGTTAGCACTGTTGCCTCACAGCGCCAGGGACCCGGGTTCGAATCCGGCCTCGGGTGACCGTCTGTGTGGAGTTTGCACATTTTCCCCGTGTTTGCGTGGGTTTCCTCCGGGTGCTCCGGTTTCCTCCCACAGTCCAAAGATGTGCGGTTAGGTTGATTGGCTATGATAAATTGACCCTTAGTGTTAGGGGGATTAAAGATGTGGGGATAGGGTGGGACATGTGTTGGTGTAGGGGTTACGGGGATCGGGTGGGATATGTGTCGGTGCAGGCTCGATGGGCCGAAATGGCCTCTATCTGCACTGTGGGGTTTCTGTGATTTCTCTGTGACTTGTTGCCTCTTCTATGGGTACTGAGGCTAATGACTGTCCCCTACTGCCTCCTCCTTGTGTACTCAGGCTAATTACAGTCCCTCATTGCCACCTCCTTGGGTGCAGGTTAATTGCAGTCCCTCACTGCCTCCTCCTTGGGTACTGGGGCTAATTACTGTCCCCTATTGCCTCCTCCTTGGGTACTGAGGTTAATTACAGTCACTTACTGCCTCCTCCTTGGGTCTTAAGGCTAATTACAGTCCCCTTTTGCCTCCTGCTTGGGTACTGAGGCTAACTACAGTCCCCTACTGCCTCCTCCTTGGGTCCTAAGGCTAATTACAGTCCCCTTTTGCCTCCTGCTTGGGTACTGGGGCTAATTACAGTCCCCTATTGCCTTTTCCTTGGGTACTGAGGCTAATTACTGTCCCCTATTGCCTCCACCTTGGTTGCTGAGACTAATTACTGTCCCCTACTGCCTCCTCCTTGGGTACTGAGTTTTATTACAGTCACCTGTTGCCACCACTATGGGTACTGAGGCTAATCACTGTCCCCTACTGCCTCCTCCTTGTGTACTGAGGCAAATTGCAGTCCCTCACTGCCTCCTCCTTGGGTACTGAGGCTAATTACAGTCCCTCACTTCCTCCTCCTTGGGTACTGAGGCTAATTACTGTCCCCTATTACCTCCTCCTTGGGTACTGAGGTTAATTACAGTCACTTACTGCCTCCTCCTTGGGTCCTAAGGCTAATTACAGTCCCCTTTTGCCTCCTGCTTGGGTACTGAGTCTAATTACAGTCCCCTATTGCCTCTTCCTTGGGTACTGAGGCTAATTACTGTCCCTGACTGCCTGCTCCTTGGTTACTGATGTTAATAACTGTCCATCACTGCCACCTCCTTGTGTACTGAGGCCAATTACAGTCCCCTATTGCCTCCTCCTTGAGGACTGAGGCTAATTACTCTGCCCTACTGCCTCCTCCTTGTGTACTGAGGCAAATTGCAGTCCCTCACTGCCTCCTCCTTGGGTACTGAGGTTAATTACCATCCCTCACTGCCTCCTCCTTGGGTACTCAGCCTAATTACAGTCCCTTATGTTGTGTTTTGAGTTTTGCTTCAATGAAGTTTGTTCCAGTTCCTGGGTGTTACCTGAAGGGGGTGCTGGGGGGCTCGGTTTTTACTTTGTCTTTCACTTTCAGTTTCGGGTTCTGCCATGCAGACAATGTGCTATAATGTGCACCCACTTACTCAGTAAATAGTAAAAGGTTCATTCTGTCTCCTCTATTCATTACTGTTCGGTCAAGATGTAATACTGGCAACGAGGCGGCTGTTGAACTCTCTAGAAGGACGGAGATAGACATGCGAACCTACATCCGTGATATTGGAAATTGCGACGAGGGGGCCACTCAGCTAGCAACATCAACGGCATTTTGATAGCTGGCTAACTTCGACGTAGACGGCGGACAGAGTATTGTGTGGGCCAGGCAACTACCGTGAGTGTAGCTACCATAACTCTGGCCGGAGGAGAAGAAGAATTTTTTAAAAAAGAAAAAAGTCCGTGGATCTTAAAGGGACAGTGCACATTAAAACTATGACAACCTTGGGACGTATTGAAGATTTCTCTGGGGATAAGGACAGTTCATGGGAGGAATACGCAGAAAGACTGGGGTGTTTCTTTGAGGCCAATAATATTGACAAAGAAGAGAAGAAGCGCTCAGTGTTGCTAAGTGTATGCGGAGCTGCTACTTACTTCGTCCTGCGTTCATTGGTGGCTCCTCGTAAACCTAGTGAGGTGGATTATGCTGATTTGATTGAGAAGCTGCAGAAACATTTTAACCCAAAACCCTCAGAGATTGTGCAGCGTTTCCATTTTCACAATTGTAAACAACAGCCTGGACAATCTATTTCTAGTTACATTGCTGAGTTGAGGAAACGCTCATTACATTGTAATTTTGATGACCATTTAGAAAATATGCTCCGTGGTCGGATTGTGTGTGGAGTGCTGGACTCGGCATTGCAGAGACAGCTGTTAGCGGAGAAGGCCCTGACGTTCCGACTGGCCGAGGAGAAGGCTTTAGCAGCAGAGGCTGCATCGATGAACACACGTATGCTCCGTACAGAGGCAGCACCATCTCAGGCTGCCGAGGAGGTGCACAAGACCACACACGCAGCTGCTGCAAGAGAGACATGGAGGCAACTAAAGAGACAGGAAGAAAATGTTTCCGCTGTGGGGCTCTCCATGGTTCCACTACTTGCAAATTTGTGTCAGCGGTATGTCATTTCTGTAAGAAAAGAGGACACATAGCTCGTGTCTGCATGAAGAAAGCTCAGGCTGCTGCAGCAGAGCCAACACAAGCATTGCAGACACACACCCTGACACTGGAGGACAACGATGAGTACACAGTGTATACCACGGAAGCTGAGCAGCTACCCCACAGACGGTGGGGATACACGCCAAATGTGATCATGAATGGGGCACCACTCTGCATGGAGGTGGATTCAGGCTCAGCGTGTTCGTTGATAAGTGAAGAGACTTACAATAGGCTGTGGCCAAGTGAACCCCCGGCGATGGCTCAGGTCAGTGGCGTGCTACGGCAGTGGTCCCAAGCTCAACTCCAGGTGCTGGGTATGATTCATGTGGAAGTTAAGTATCAGGCAGTCAAGGACACACTTCCACTTTATGTGGTGGCGGGGCAGGGCACAAGCCTGCTGGGCAGAGATTGGTTTGAGCCCCTCGGTATTGAAGTGACAGGAGTACACACGGTACAGCGACAGCCCATAATGCCTATGTTGGAGAACTATGAAGAGGTTTTTGGTGAGTTCGGGGCCTGTCGGGGACCGCCAGTCTCAATCGAAGTGGACCCAGGGGTAGCACCTAAGTTCTTCAAGGCGCGACCAGTTCCTTTTGCGTTGCGCAAGAAGGTGGATGAAACCCTGGATAAGCTGGTGAACCAAGGGGTTCTCTTGCCAGTGAAGAACTCCCGTTGGGCCACCCCTATCGTGCCCATTGCAAAGAAGGATGGGGGCCTCCGAATCTGTGGAGATTACAGATGTACAGTTAATACTGCTGTGTTACCAGATGTGTATCCCTTACCAACAGTTACAGAGCTGTTTTCAACACTGGCTGGAGGCACTCTGTTCACCAAGCTGGATCTCAAGCAAGCATACCAGCAACTGGTCCTGGATGAAGAGTCAGCCAAGCTGTTGACAATCAACACCCACAGAGGACTTTCCGAGCCACAAGGCTGCAGTTTGGGGTGTCTATGGCTGTGGCAATCTTTCAGAGGTTCATGGACACCCTGTTGGCTGGTGTTCCGGGAGTTCAGCCTTACTTGGATGACATACTGATTACAGGCAAGACACAGGAAGCCCATGATGAGCGGCTGCAGGAAGTACTATGCCGGCTGGCTGAGGTAGGACTATGCCTTCAGAAGGAGAAATGTGTGTTCGCTGCCAATGGGGTGGAGTTCTTGGGATTCCGAGTGGACAAAGACAGTGTGCATCCGACTACGGAGAAGGTGGAAGCTATCAGGAGCGCTCCCACTCCCAAGAACAAGACCAAACTGCAGGCATTCCTCGGACTGTTAAACTTCTACAGTTGTTTTCTCAAGGGCAAAGCCACAATCTTAAAGCCACTGCACAGGCTGTTAGACCAAGCAACAGTGTGGAACTGGACCTCAGCTCATGAAACAGCCTACAGACAGGCAAAGGAACTGCTACAAGCAGATAAGGTTCTGGCACACTATGATGAAAACAAGCCATTGGTGTTGGTGTGTGATGCCTCACCATACGGGCTGGGAGCTCTGTTGGGTCACATAGAGCCAGATGGCCAGGAAGTGCCTATCAGTTTTGCCTCAAGAACACTCTCAACAACAGAACGTAATTATGCCCAGATTGACAAGGAGGCCCTAGCCATCATATTTGGGGTAAAGAAGTTCAGCCAGTACCTGTTAGGGAGTCAGTTCGTCATCTACACAGACCACAAGCCACTCTTGGGGCTCCTGCATCACTCCAAGCCCATGCCCCAGATCATATCACCGCGTATGCTTCGGTGGAGTCTGATGTTGGGGGCCTACAGTTATGAACTTTGCTACAGGCCTGGGAAGATGCTGGCTAATGCTGATGCTCTGAGTCGCTTGCCTTTGAACCGGCCGATGGCTGAGATGCCACCACCCCTGGAGGTGCTGCTACTGGAGGAGGTTCCGGAGGCCCTCCTCCATGCCCAGCAGATTGGCAGCCTCACACAGAAAGATCCAGTCTTATCACGGGTGCTACGCTGGCTGCTGCATGACTGGCCCTCCGAGGTCCAGGAGGAGCATTTCAAGCCCTTCGTTCAGAGGCGCCATGAAATGTCTGCACACAAGAACTGCGTGCTCTGGGGATGCCGTGTGGTGGGTCCTGCCGCCGTAAGAGAGGAGGTGCTGAAAATGCTGCATGTCTCACACCCTGGGATTGTGCACATGAAGGCGTTGGCGAGAAGCTACGTCTGGTGGCCGGGGTTGGACCGAGATGTGGAGGAGGTGGTAAAGAGCTGTGAGACATGTCAGCTGACTCGCCATAGCCCATCCAAGGCTCCCCTTCACCCCTGGGAGTGGACCACTCGTAAATGGTCAAGACTCCACATTGACTTTGCAGGGCCATTTCAGGGGAAGGTCTTTTTGATAGTGGTGGATTCTCATTCGAAATGGCTGGAGGTGGCTTTCATGAGCTCCATGACATCCAGTGCAGTGATCAACATGTTGCGTTTGCTGTTTGCCACACATGGGGTCCCCGACGTGCTGGCTTCGGACAATGGAGCAGCCTTCACGTCAGCGGAGTTCAAGGCTTTTGCAGGCAGAAACTGGATCCGCCACGTGACCACAGTGCCCTATCACCCCTCCTCTAACGGGCAGGCAGAGAGGATGGTGCAAACCACAAAAGAGGCACTGGTGAGGATATCCGTGGGGGACTGGCAAACCAGATTGGCCAGGTTCCTGTTATCACCTGATGGCCAGCTACACAGACGCCATGTAGACCAGCTGCGGGGTCGTACTCCGGTGAGAGTAACAGAGACGTCACAGGCTAAGCCATTGTCTCCGCCACCTCTGCCAGGCAGTGACGGCCTGCTTCCTGCAACAACGACGGAAGCCACATCGACAGAAGGTGTCACGGAGTCATCAGCCACGGAGGAAGGTTTTCCTGCGGCTAGCAGTGGCACCCCAACTATGCCTGTCCAGCGGCGCTCAAGTCGGGTTAGATTCCGTCCCAGACGCCTGGAGGACTAAGGGGTTTTATCTGGGGGAAAGGAGTGTTGTGTTTTGAGTTTTGCTTCAATGAAGTTTGTCCCAGTTCCCGGGTGTTACCTGAAGCGGGTGCTGGGGGGCTCGGTTTTTACTTTGTCTTTCGCTTTCAGTTTCGGGTTCTGCCATGCAGACAATGTGCTGTAATGTCCACACACTTACTCAGTAACTAGTAAAAGGTTCATTCCGTCTCCTCTATTCATTACTGTTCGGTCAAGGTGCAATACCTTACTTCCACCTCCTTGGGTGGAGACTAATTACAATCCCTCACTGCCACCTCCTTGTGTACTGAATCTAATTAGAGTCCCCTACTGCCTCCTCCTTGGGTACTGAGACTAATTACCGTCCCCTATTGCCTCCTGCTTGGGTACTGAGGCTAATTACATTCCCTTACTGCCTCCTCCATGGGTACTGAGGCTAATTACTGTGCCCTACTGCCTCCTCCTTGTGTACTGAGGCAAATTGCAGTCCTCACTGCCTCCTCCTTGGGTACTGAGTCTAATTAGAGTCCCCTATTGCCTCCAGCTTGGGTACTGTGCTTAATTACAGTCCCTTACTGCCTCCTCCTTGGTACTAAAGCTAACTAATGCCCCCAACTGCCTCCTCCTTGGGTACTGAGGCTAATTACTGACCCCTACTTCCTCCTCCTTGTGTATTGAGGTTAATTACAGTCCCTCACTGCCTCCTCCTTGGGTACTGAGGCTTATTACAGTCCCTCACTGCCTCCTCCTTGGGTACTGAGGCTTATTACAGTCCCTGACTACCTCCTCTTTGGGTATTGAGTGACGTAATAAAACTCACTACGCACTTGGTTTGAGCATAAAGCAAGGCTTCAATCAACTTGTTTCAGGACATGGAAGTCTAGTTGTATCCATTAGCTCCTTGTCTTTACAAAATGTCCCTGGTAAGCTGGGGCCAATGCCCAAGTATTTATACTCCTTGGGCGGCGCCACCAGCTGGCCGTCCAGTGTTATTTCATAGGTAGTTTCTCGATGATGAGATTTATGACACTGAGGTTAATTATAGTCCCTTACTGCCTCCTCCTTGGGCACTGAGGCTAATTACTGTCCCTGACTGCATGCTCCTTGGGTACTGCGGTTAATTACTGTCCATCACTGCAACTCCTTGGGTACTGAGGCTAATGACATTCCCCTACTGCGTCCTCCTTGGGTGCTGTGGCTAATTACTGTCCCTATTGCCTCCACCTTGGTTACTGAGGCTAATTATTGTCCCCTACTGCCTCTTCCTTGGGTACTGAGGTTTATTACAGTCACTTGTTGCCTCCTATTTGGGTCCTGAGGCTAATTACTGTCCCCATTGCCCCCTCCTTGTGTACTGAGACAAATTGCAGTCCCTCACTGCCTCCTCCTTGGGTACTGAGGCTATTTACTGTCTCCTATTACCTCTTCCGTGGGTACTGAGGCTAATTACTGTTCCCTACTGCCTCCTCCTTGGGTACTGAGGTTAATTACAGTCACTTACTGCCTCCTCCTTGGGTCCTAATGCTAATTATAGTCCCGTTTTGCCTCCTGCTTGGGTACTGAGGATAATTACAGTCCCTATTGCCTCTTCCTTTGGTACTCAGGCTAATTACTGTCCCCTACTTCCTCCTCCTTTGGTACTGAGGTTAATTACACTCCCTTACTGCCTTCTCCTTGTGTATTAAGGTTAATTACAGTCACTTGTTGCCTCCTCTTTGGGTAGTGAGGCTAATTACTGTACCCTACTGCCTCCTCCTTGTGTACTGAGACTAATTAGAGTCACCTACTACCTCCTCCTTGGGTACTGAAGTTAATTACAGTCATTAATTCCTCCTCCTTCGGTCGTAAGGCTAATTACAGTCCCCTGTTGCCTCTTCCTCTGGTACTCCGGCTAATTACAGTCCCTCACTGCCTCCTCCTTGTGTACTGAGGCAAATTGCAATCCCTCACTGCCTCCTCCTTGGTACTCAGGCTAATTACAGTCCCTCACTGCCTCCTCCTTGTGTACTGAGTCTAATTAAAGTCCCCTACTGCCTCCTCCTTGGGTACTGAGGCTAATTACTGTTGCCTACTGCCACCTCCTTGGGTACTGAGGCTAATTTAGTCCCTCACTGCCTCCTCCTTGGGTACTGAGGCTAATTACATTCCCTCACTGCCTCCTCCTCGGGTACTCAGGCTAATTACAGTCCCCTATTGCCTCCACCTTGGGTACTGTGCTTAATTACAGTCCCTTACTGCCTCCTCCTTGGTACTAAAGCTAACTAATGTCCCCAACTGCTTCCTCCTTGGGTACTGAGGCAAAGTACTGTCCCCTACTTCCTCCTCTTGTATACTGAAGCTAATTACCATCCCCTACTGCCTTCTCCTTCTGTATTGAGGTTAATTACAGTCCCTCACTGCCTCCTCCTTGGGTACTGAGGCTAATTACATTCCCCTACTGCCTCCACCTTGTGTACTGAGGTGATTTGCCGTCCCTCACTGCCTCCTCCTTGGGTACTGAGTCTAATTACAGTCCCTCACTGCCTTTTCCTTGGTACTCAGGCTAATTACTGTCCCCTATTGCCTCCTCCTTGGGTACTGAGGTTAATTACACTCCCTTACTGCCTTCTCCTTGTGTATTGAGGTTAATTACAGTCACTTGTTGCCTCCTCTTTGGGTAGTGAGGCTAATTACTGTACCCTACTGCCTCCACCTTGGTTACTGAGGCTAATTATTGTCCCCTACTACCTCCTCCTTGTGTACTGATGTTAATTATATTCCCTTACTGCCTCCTCCTTGGGGACTAAGGCTAATTACTGTGCCCTACTGCCTCATCCTTGTGTACTGAGGCAAATTGCAGTCCCTCACTGCCTCCTCCGTGGTTACTGAGGCTAATTACCATCGCCTATTGCCTCCTCCTTGGGTACTGAGGCAAATTACATTTCCTTACTGCCTCCTCCATGGTTACTGAGGCTAATTACTCTGCCCTACTGCCTCTTCCTTGTGTACTGAGGCAAATTGCAGTCCCTCACTTCCTCCTCCTTGGGTACTGAGGTTAATTACACTCCCTTACTGCCTCCTCCTTGGGTACTAGAGCTAATTAATGTCCCCAACAGTCTGCTTCTTGGGTACTGATGTTAATTACTGTCCATCACTGCCACCTCCTTGGGTACTGAGGCTAATTATAGTCCCCATTGCCTCCTCCAAGGTTACTGAGGCTAATTACGATCCCCTATTGCCTCGTCCTGGGTACTGAGGCTAATTACTGTCCCCGACTGCCTGCTCCTTGGGTACTGAGGTTAATTACTGTCCATCACTGCCACCTCCTTGGGTACTGAGGTAATTACAGTCCCCTGTTGCCTCCTCCTTGTGTACTGAGGCTAATTACAGTCCCTCACTGCCTCCTCCTTGGGTACTGAGGCTAATTAAAGTCCCTCACTGCCTCCTCCTTGGGAACTGAGGCTAATTCCTGTTGCCTACTGCCTCCTCCTTGGGTACTGAGGGTAATTAGTCCCTCACTGCCTCCTCCTTGGGTACTCATGCTAATTAGAGTCCCCTACTGCCTCCTGCTTGGGTGGGGACTAATTGCAGTCCCTCACTGCCTCCTCCTTGTGTACTGAGTCTAATTAGAGTCCCCTACTGCCTCCTCCTTGGGTGCTGTGCTTAATTACAGTCCCTCACTGCCTCCTCCTTGGGTACTCAGGCTAATTACAGTCCCCTATTGCCTCCACCTTGGGTACTGTGCTTAATTACAGTCCCTTACTGCCTCCTCCTTGGTACTAAAGCTAACTAATGTCCCTCACTGCCTCCTCCTTGGGTGGAGGCTAATTGCAGTCCCTTACCGCCTCCTCCTTGTGTACTGAGTCTAATTAGAGTCCCCTACTGCCTCCTCCTTGGGAAATGTGTTGAATTACTGTCCCCTATTGCCTCCACCTTGGTTACTGAGGCTAATTACTGTGCCCTACTGCCTCATCCTTGTGTACTGAGGCAAATTGCAGTCCCTCACTGCCTCCTCCTTGTGTACTGAGTCTAATTAGAGTCCCCTACTGCCTCCTCCTTGGGTACTGTGCTTAATTACAGTCCCTTACTGCCTCCTCCTTGGTACTAAAGCTAACTAATGTCCCTCACTGCCTCCTCCTTGGGTGGAGGCTAATTGCAGTCCCTTACTGCCTCCTCCTTGTGTACTGAGTCTAATTAGAGTCCCCGACTGCCTCCTCCTTGGGTACTGAGGCAAATTGCAGTCCCTCACTGCCTCCTCCTTGGGCAATGAGGCTAATTACGGTCCCTCATTGCCACCTCCTTGTGTATTGAGTCTAATTAGAGTCCCCTACTGCCTCCTCCTTGGGTACTGAGGCTAATTACATTCCCTTACTGCCTCCCCCATAGGTACTGAGGCTAAATACTGTGCCCTACTGCCTCTTCCTTGTGTACTGAGGCAAATTGCAGTCCCTCACAGCCTCCTCTTTGGGTACTGAGTGATGTAATAAATCTCACTACGCAATTGGTTTGAGCATAAAGCAAGGCTTTAATCAACTTGATTCAAAACACGGAAGTCTAGTTGTATCCACTAGCTCCTTGTCATTACAAAATCTCCCTGGTGAGCTGGGGCCAACGCCCAAGTATTTATACTCATTGGATGGTGCCACCAGCTGGCCGTCCAGTGTTATTTCATAGCTAGCTTCGCGATGATGAGATTTATGACACTGAGATTAATTATAGTAACTTAAAGCCTCCTCCTTGTGTACTGAGTTTAATTACTGTCCCCTATTGGCTCCTCCTTGGGTACTGAGGCTAATTACTGTCCCTTATTTCCTCCCCCATGGGTACTGAGGTTAATTACCGTCCCCTATTGGCTCCTCCTTGGGTCCTAAGGCTAATTACACTCCCCTGTTGCCTCCTGCTTTGGTACTGAGGCTAGTTACAGTCTCCTACTGCCTCCTCCTTGTGTACTGAGACAAATTGCAGTCCCTCACTGCCTCCTCCTTGGGTACTGAGGCTAATTACTGTTGCCTACTGCCTCCTCCTTGGGTACTGAGGCTTATTACTGACCCTATTGCCTCCTCCTTGGGTACTGAGTTTAATTACTGTCCCCTACTGCCTCCTCCTCCTTGGGTACTGAGGCTAATTACAGTCCCTCACTGCCTCCTCCTTGGGTACTGAGGCTTATTACAGTCCCTCACTGCCTCCTCCTTTGGGTACTGAGTGACGTATTAAAACTCACTACGCACTTGGTTTGAACATAAAGCAGCGCTTTAATCAACTTGTTTCATAACACGGAAGTCTAGTTGTATCCACTAGCTCCTTGTCTTTACAAAATGTCCCTGGTAAGCTGGGGCCAACGCCCAAGTATTTATACTCCTTGGGCGGTGCCACCAGCTGGCCATCCAGTGTTATTTCATAGGTAGTTTCTCGATGATGAGATTTATGACACTGAGGTTAATTATAGTCCCTTACTGCCTCCTCCTTGGGTACTGAATCTAATTACAGTCCATCACTGCCTCCTCCTTGGGTACTGAATCTAATTACAGTCCATCACTGCCTCCTCCTTGGGTACTGAGGCTTATTACAGTCCCTCACTGCCTCCGCCTTGGGTACTGAGGCTTATTACAGTCCCTCACTGCCTCCGGCTTGGGTACTGAGGTGAATTACCGTGCCCCGTTGCCTCCTCCTTGTGTACTGAGGCTTATTACAGTCCCTCACTGCCTCCTCCTTGGGTATTGAGGCTAATTACTGTCCCCTACTGCCTCCTCCTTGTGTACTGAGTCTAATTAGAGTCACCTACTGCCTCCTCCTTGGGTACTGAGGCGATTTACAGTCCATCACTGCCTCCTCCTTGGGTACTGAATCTAATTACAGTCCATCACTGCCTCCTCCTTGGGTACTGAGGCTTATTACAGTCCCTCACTGCCTCCGCCTTGGGTACTGAGGCTTATTACTGTCCCTCACTGCCACCTCCATGGGTACTGAGGCTAATTACAATCCCCTACTGCCTCCTCCTTGGGTACTGACGCTAATTACAGTCCCTCACTGCCTCCTCCATGGGTACTGAGGCTAATAACAATAACCTACTGCCTCCTCCTTGGGTACTGAGGCTAATTACAGTCCCTCTGCCTCCTCTTTGTGTACTGAGGCTAATTACTGTCCCTCACTGCCACCTCCTTGGGTGGAGGCAAATTGCAGTCCCTCACTGCCTCCTCCTTGGGTACTGAGGCTAATTACAGTCGCTCACGGCCTCCTCCTTGGGTACTGAGGCTTATTACAGTCCCTCATGGCCTCCTCCTTGGGTACTGAGGCTTATTACAGTCCCTTACTGCCTCCTCCTTGGGTACTGAGGTTAATTACAGTCCCTTACTTCCTCCTCATTGGGTACTGTGGCTAACTACATTCACCTATTGCCTCCTCCATGGGTACTAAGGCTAATTAAAGTCCCCTACTGCCACCTCCTTGGGTACTGAGGCTAAGTACAGTCACCTATTGCACCCTCCTGGGATACTGAGGCTATTTACAATCCCCTACTGCCTCCTCCTTGGGTACTCATGTTAATTACAGTCCCTCACTGCCACCTCCAATGTCACTGAAGCTAATTATAGTCCCCATTGCCTCCTCCAAGGGCAGTGAGGCTAATTACCATCCCCTATTGCCACTTCCTTGGGTACTGAGGCTAATTACTGTCCCTGAATGCCTGCTCCTTGGGTACTGAGTTTAATTACACTCCCTTACTGCCTCCTCCTTGGGTACTAAAGCTAATTAATGTCCCCAAGTGCCAGCTTCTTGGGTACTTAGGTTAATTACTGTCCATCACTGCCACCTCCTTGGGTACTGAGGCTAATTGCAGTCCCTCACTGCCATCTCCTTGGGTGGAGGCTAATTGCAGTCCCTCACTGCCTCCTCCTTGTGTACTGAGTCTAATTACAGTCCCTCACTGCCTCCTCCTTGGGTACTGTGGCTGATTACTGTCCCCTACTGCCTCCACCTTGGGGACTGAGGTTAATTACAGTCACTTACTGCCTCCTCCTTGGGCCCTAAGCCTAATTACAGTCCCCTACTGCCTCTTCCTTGGGTACTCAGGCTAATTACTGTTTTGATTTCTTTTTGGGTTCAATAAAGACTCATTTCTGAAAGAGAATGTTGTTTAATCTAAAGTCTTGTTCAAGACTTTCTACAGCTTTTTACAGAACACCTATACTGTGATGCATCTAGAATGAAACTGAAAGTAAAACTCCTCTGGACTGCTTGTCTCTCACATGACCTCTGCTAGTCAGGCACAAGTAATCAAAAACACAGACAAATATGCTGTAAGGCATAAGTAATCAAACACAGACAAATATCATCACTATTTGCTGATATCATTACATCTCCCTTTCTTAAAACAAAAGTATTTTACTTTTAACTAACAACATTTAATGAACTTACATTATCATTATCATGATCAAGGTTTTTTACCCTTGCTTTGTGTGTTCACATGAAATATGTCAATACACTCGAACTTGAAGAAAGAATAAGATAACATTACTTCCTTCTTTAACAATCGTCCTTAAATTTGCTCAATGAGTCTCTCAGGAGGCTTCACGTGTCTTGAGGATTTTCTGATTGATTGTCCTTGAATCTGAGTTGTTGCCTCAGATGATTGGTTCTCAGCTGTGTGATCAGGTTGTTCACCAGTATCAGTCTCTTGACCTGCTGTGGCTGGTCCCATGAGAAGATCTCGACGATTTCTTCTCAGAACAGCACCCTCATCTGTCTGAATGGTGTATGATCTTGGTTGAACTTCACTCAGGACAGTTCCCTTCTGAGTCCATGTGTTTGTTTTGTCTTTCAACCTTACTTGGTCACCAGTGTGGAGTTCAGGTAGGTTTTGTGTTCCTCTGTGAGCAGTTTCTTTAGATCGCTCCATGACTTCTCATGCTCATGATTCCATTCCCATTCTATGTTCTTTTCAGTTAGTCTTCTCAGTGGCGCTATTTTTTCTGAGAGGTTGGATATGAATTTACCCATGTAGTTGATCATTCCATTAAACCTCTGCACGTCCTTTTTGCATTGTGGCCTTGGCATATTCTCAATGGCGGACACCTTTCTGGGATCTGGTCTGATGCCCTCACTGCTAAGGATATCTCCCACGAATGTCAGTTCTGTCACCCCGAGCTGGCATTTCTCTCTATTCAGCTTCAGGTTTGTTTTCCTTGTTGCTTCCAGCACTTTTTTCAGTCTCTCGTCATGCTCAGTTCTCGTGGTTCCCCATACTATGATGTCATCCATTGATGTATCAACTCCCTCCAGGTGCTCATAGATCATATGGATAGTCTTGTGATACACTTCAGGAGCTGAGGCAATGCCAAATGGTAACCTTAGGAATCTGTATCTGCCAAATGGAGTGTTGAACGTGCACAGTCTTGAACTTGCTTCGTCCAGCTTCATCTGCCAAAATCCTGAGGACACATCTAACTTGCTGAAATATTTTGCATTTGCAAACTGTGCCATGATTTCCTCACGTGTAGGAAGCTTGAAGTGCTCTCTCTTTATTGCTCTGTTTAGATCTCTTGGATCCAGGCAAATTCTGAGCTTTCCTTTCTTTTTGTCCACTACGACGAGGGAACTCACCCACTCAGTTGGCTCATCTATCTTCTGAATCACGTTCAGGCTTTCCATCCTGTCCAATTCTGCCTTCAGTTGCTTTTGAAGAGCAAACGGAACTTTTCTGCATGGATGTATGACCGGTGTCATACTTTTATCTACTCTGATCATGTGTTTTCCTGGAATGCAGCCTAGACCCTTAAATAGGTCTTTGTACTCTTTCATGAGTTCATCATAGACTGTCTCTCCTTTGCTGTCCACAACGAGGACTCTCTTTACCAGGTTCAGTCTCTCACAGGCTTTTAACCCTAGTATGGCTTGCACATCCTTTGGCACCACGATTAATGCTCGCGTGTGCTCTCTGTCCTTGTGTGTTACTTTGACAATGCATTTTCCTTTCACTGGTATATCAGTACCTGAGTATCCGGTCACTTTCACTTGTATTCCATGTAACTTTGGTCTGGGCCTAATTCTCTTAAAATCGGTCTCTGATATCACATTAACTTGTGCTCCAGTATCCAATTTAAATGGAATGTGTATGGCATTCACTTTTAGTGTCAACATCCAGTCTCTTTCTTTTTTGTTTTCAGACACAACATCTACATTGAATTCCTCTATCTCGCTTTCATCTACTGTATGGACCTTGCTTTGTTGCGCTTGGTTCTTATAGCAACGGGCATAATGGTTGTTTTTGTTGCATCTATTGCATGTTTTACCATATGCTGGACACTTTCTTGGTGGATGCTGTGTACCGCATCGACTACATGACTTCCAATTGTCCCTTTCATTTTCGTTTGCTGGCCACGTCTCTTTTTTCACATTGGCGCTCTCTTTGTTAAACAGTTTGTATCCGTTCTTTCTCACTGCATCCACGTTGCAGCTACTGTCACTGAACAGTTCCTTTGCCTGCACCTTCACAGTCTCTGTAACCCTACACAGTGCTATGGCTTTTCCCAGGTCTAGATCTTGCTCTCTTAGCAGTCTTTCCCTTAGACTATTATCTCGAATACCACACACCAGTCTGTCTTTTATCAGCGAGTCCGTGAGTCCCCCAAATTCACACGATTTGCTCCGGTTTCTCAGTTCAGTCACATACTGATCAATAGTCTCGCCGATTTTCTGTACACATGTGAAAAATTTGTGCCTCTCAAAGGTCACGTTGCGTTTAGGTATGCAGTAGGCCTCAAACTGTTCCATTATTTTATCTAGCTTCATTTTGTCTCCATCAACAGCGAATGTGAAGTTATTATACACCTCCAGCGCTTCCTCACCCATGACATGCAAGAACAGTGACGATTTCTGTTTATTACTTTTCTTGTCAGCTCCGATTGCCGCTAAATACAACTCTAAACGTTGTTTGAACCATCTCCAATTTTCAGCCACATTACCTGTTAATTGAAGCGTCGCCGGTGGGTGTAAACCTTCCATTTTTCACTTCGTTAGCTATTCTCTAATGGTAAGCAACGATGTTCTCTTTTGGCTTGCTAATATGTGGAGAGCTGATTTCGCTTACTTGCCACAACTGCTTTCACTGTCCCATCAAGTTGCTAACTTCAGATTTTTTCTCTTTCAGCCACTTCTGACATCATGTTTTGATTTCTTTTTGGGTTCAATAAAGACTCATTTCTGAAAGAGAATGTTGTTTAATCTAAAGTCTTGTTCAAGACTTTCTACAGCTTTTTACAGAACACCTATACTGTGATGCATCTAGAATGAAACTGAAAGTAAAACTCCTCTGGACTGCTTGTCTCTCACATGACCTCTGCTGGTCAGGCACAAGTAATCAAAAACACAGACAAATATGCTGTAAGGCATAAGTAATCAAACACAGACAAATATCATCACTATTTGCTGATATCATTACAATTACAGTCCCTCACTGCCATCTCCTTGGGTGGAGGCTAATTGCAGTCACTTAAAGCCTCCTCCTTGTGTACTGAGTTTAACTACTGTCCACTATTGGCTCCTCCTTGGGTACTGAGGCTAATTACTGTCCCCTACTGCCTCCTCCTTGGGTATTGCGGTTAATTACCGTCCCCTATTGGCTCCTCCTTGGGTCCTAAGGCTAATTACACTCCCCTGTTGCCTCCTGCTTGGGTACTGAGGCTAATTACAGTCCCCTACTGCCTCCTCCTTGTGTACTGAGACAAATTGCAGTCCCTCACTGCCTCCTCCTTGGGTACTGAGGCTAATTACTGTTGCCTACTGCCTCCTCCTTGGGTACTGAGGATAATTAGAGTCCCCTACTGCCTCCTCCTTGGGTACTGAGGCTTATTACTGACCCTATTGCCTCCTCCTTGGGTACTGAGTTTAATTACTGTCCCCCACTGCCTCCTCCTCCTTGGGTACTGAGGCTAAATACAGTCCCTCACTGCCTCCTCCTTTGGTACTGAGTGACGTAATAAAACTCACTACGCACTTGGTTTGAGCATAAAGCAAGGCTTTAATCAACTTGTTTCAGAACATGGAAGTCTAGTTGTATCCATTAGCTCCTTGTCTTTACAAAATGTCCCTGGTAAGCTGGGGCCAACGCCCAAGTATTTATACTCCTTGGACGGTGCCACCAGCTGGCCGTCCAGTGTTATTTCATAGGTAGTTTCTCGATGATGAGATTTATGACACTGAGGTTAATTATAGTCCCTTACTGCCTCCTCCTTGGGTACTGAGGCTAATTACAGTCCCTCACTCCCTCCTCCTTGGGTGCTGAGGCTAATTAATGTTGCCTACTGCCTCCTCCTTGGGTACTGAGGTGAATGACCATGCCCCGTTGCCTCCACCTTGGGTACTGAGGTTAATTACTGTCAATCACTGCCACCTCCTTGGGTACTGAGACTAATTATATTCCCCATTGCCCCCTCCAAGGTTACTGAGGCTAAATACATTCCCTTACTGCCTCCTCCATGGGTACTGAGGCTAATTACTGTGCCCTATTGCCTCCTCCTTGGGTACTGAGGCTAATTACATCCCCTCACTGCCTCCTCCTTGGGTACGGAGTCTAATTACAGTCCCTCACTGCCTCCTCCTTGGTACTCAGGCTAATTGCAGTCCCTCACTGCCTCCTCCATGGGTACTGAGGCTTATTATAGTCCCTCACTGCCTGCTCCTTGGGTACTGATGTGAATTACAGCCCTCACTGCCTCCTCCATGGATACTGAGGCAAATTACAGTCCCCTATCGCCACCTCCATGGGTACTGAGGCTTATTACAGTCCATCACTGCCTCTTCCTTGGGTACTGATGTGAATTACAGCCCTCACTGCCTCCTCCATGGGTACTGAGGCAAATTACAGTCCCCTACTGCCTCCTCCTTGGGTACTGAGGTAAATTACAGTCACTTACTGTCTGCTCCTTGGGTCGTAAGGCTAATTACAGTCCCCTGTTGCCTCCTGCTTGGGTACTGAGGCTAATTACAGTCCCCTACTGCCTCCTCCTTGTGTACTGCGACAAACTGCAGTCCCTCACTGCCTCCTCCTTGGGTACTGAGGCTAATTACTGTTGCCTACTGCCTCCTCCTTGGGTACTGAGGTTAATTACACTCCCTTACTGCCTCCTCCTTGGGTACTAGAGCTAATTAATGTCCCCAACAGTCTGCTTCTTGGGTACTGAGTTTAATTACTGTCCATCACTGCCACCTCCTTGGGTACTGAGGCTAATTACCGTCCCCGACTGCCACCTCCTTGGTACTCAGGCTAATTACAGTCGCTCACTGCCACCTCCTTGGGTGGGGGCTAATTGCAGTCGCTCACTGCATCCTCCTTGTGTACTGAGTCTAATTAGAGTCCCCTACTGCCTCCTCCTTGGGTACTGAGGTTAATTACTGTCCCCGACTGTATGCTCCTTGGGTACTGAGGTTAATTACTGTCCATCACTGCCACTCCTTGCATACTGAGGCTAATTAGAGTCCCCTACTGCCTCCTCCTTGGGTACTGAGGTAAATTAGAGTCCCCTACTGCCTCCTCCTTGGGTACTGAGGTTAATTACTGTCCCTCACTGCCTCAACTTTGGGTACTGAGGTTAATTACCATCTCCTATTGCCACGTCCTTGGGTACTGAGGCTAATTACTGTCCCCGAATGCCTGCTCCTTGGGTACTGAGGCTAATTGCTGTCCCCTACTGCCTCCACCTTGGGTACTGAATCTAATTACAGTCGATCACTGCCTCCTCCTTGGGTACTGAGGCTTATTACAGTCCCTCACTGCCTCCGCCTTGGGTACTGAGGCTTATTACAGTCCCTCACTGCCTCCGGCTTGGGTGCTGAGGTGAATTACCATGCCCCGTTGCCTCCTCCTTGGGTACTGAGGCTTATTACAGTCCCTCACTGCCTCCTCCTTGGGTACTGAGGCTTATTACAGTCCCTCACTGCCTCCTCCTTGGGTACTGAGGCTTATTACTGTCCCTCACTGCCTCCTCAATGGGTACTGAGGCTAATTACAGTCCCCTATCGCCACCTCCATGGGTACTGAGGCTAATTACAATCCCCTACTGCCTTCTCCTTGGGTACTGAGGCTAATTACAATCCCCTATTGCCTCCTCCTTGGGTACTGAAACTAATTACAATCCCCTACTGCGTCCTCCTTGGGTACTGACGCTAATTACAATCCCTCACTGCCTCCTCCATGGGTACTGAGGCTAATTACAGTCCCCTATCACCACCTCCATGGGTACTGAGGCTAATTACAGACCCCTACCGCCACCTCCATGGGTACTGAGGCTAATTACTGTGGTAAATCACTGTTATTGCTTTCATTGTTGTTCACTACTGTTATCGTTATTGCACATTGTTACCTCTTGCTACTCACTGTGTACCAATGCATGCCTCAGCTGGCTCCACCTACATGACCTGGTATAAAGTTGGCTGCCCGGCAACCCACTTCCTTCTTGGAACCAGTCGTCCACGAGAGGCATGCTCTGTTCTTTAGTTGATAAAAACCTTTTCATTACTTTCCTAATTCATCGCCTTTTATGGAGTAATTGATAAGCGTATCAATTTTATTAACTAAAGAACAGAGCATGCCTCTCGTGGACGACTGGTTCCAAGAAGGAAGTGGGTTGCCGGGCAGCCACCTTTATACCAGGTCATGTAGGCGGAGCTAGCTGAGGCATGCATTGGTACACAGTGAGTAGCAAGAGGTAACAATGTGCAATAACGATAACAGTAGTGAACAACAATGAAAACAATAACAGTGGTTTACCACATTCACCCCTTGTTTAAAATTGAGTCCGGCGGGGTGAAGTGTACTAAAAGTTCGTGTAGGTAAGTCTATCAGGAGGCCTTGTATGCCGTCCTGATCGTCGTAGCAGCGGCGGCGGTGTTGCAGTATCCAACGTACACTACGTACACGGCAGCTCTCGACCTGCTAAAAGGGCAATACACGCGCCCAGTGAATACAATTTACACCAGACACCTCCTGGGATCCTGCAGGCAGCAACTGGGGGAATCGGTAGAGGCATTTTTACGGGCATTACAGACGCTCTGCAGGGACTGCGACTGTAAGGTGGTAAAGGCTGCGGCGCACACGGAGGGACTTACCTGTGATGCCTTCATTAAGGGCCTCCAGTCCGACTATTCCGGCAGAGACTGCTCGAAAGCAAGGAGCTCGCCCTGAAGACGGCCGTAGCCCTCGCGCTCTCACTAGATGCGGCCCACCGAAACCTCGAAGCATACGCACGTAACGGGGCCGCGCCATTGTCATCGCGACCTTGGGACATGGGACCACCGCCCCCGGTACCAACTACTGCAGCGATGTCCCGAAAGCAACCGGGACCGCCGCCCCCGGTACCAACTACTGCAACGATGTCCCGTAACCAGGCCCAAAAATGCTATTTCTGTGGCCAGTTAAAACACCCCAGAGCGCGCTGCCCGGCGAAGGCCGCTACCTGCTCTGGCTGCGGGAAGAAAGGCCATTACGCCAACGCCTGCAGAGGGAAACCCGCGAACACCAGCAGCGCCGCGTGTGAACCGTGGGGGCAGCCATCTTCTCCGCCATTTTGTGCACCTCCGGCCACGTGGGGATTGGAATCATGGCCGCCGCCATTTTGCCCGCCGCACTCAACCGCCAATTTGTCTCCGGACTCGACCACCGTCTCGTCGGACGACCATATCAGCTCACTCAGCCATACAATTCACAATTCAAATCGATTTATTGGCATGATAAGTTACATCTTATGTTGCCAAAGCATCAAAATACATTTATGGTTTAGCACATAAACGCAGTTCTATTCATACAGTGTATAAACAGGTATATCCCTGAGTGTATAAATATACATTCGCATTGTTTATATATATTCTTTTCTTAGTTTACTGGTTGTCCCTCTGTTCATGGCAAGCTGTAACATAGTGTGCCGCCAGTGTTATACAGCATACACTGGCGTCCGTTACGCTGGATCAAGCCCTCCCTCATCATCTGTCCAGGTCCATGATGGACATTACGGTAAACGGCCGCGCCACTACTTGCCTGTTTGACAGCGGGAGCACGGAGAGTTTTATTCACCCCGACACGGTGCGTAGCCACTCCCTCACGGTCCTGCCAACGCGCCATCGGATTTCTATGGCGTCCAAGTCCCATTCAACGGGCGTCGGCGGCTACTGTGTGGTGACCCTTTCGGTTAGGGGCACTGAATATATAAATTTTAAACTTCTTGTCCTGCCCCGTCTTTGCGCTGCCGTTCTGCAAGGGTTGGATTTTCAGTGCCACCTCAAAAGTGTCACATTGGCATACGGTGGACCCCTTCCCCCACTCACAGTCTGCAACCAACAGCTTTTAAATCGCCCGCCGCGCACCACTTGCAGCCTTTCCACACTCAAAGTCCCCCCCCCTCCCTTGTTCGCTAACCTCACCCGCGACTGTAAACCCATCGCTACCAAGAGCAGGCGGTACAGCGCCGGGGACAGAGCTTTTATTAGCGCTGAGGTGGAGCGACTCCTGAAGGAGGGCATTATCGAAGGGAGCACCAGCCCATGGCGAGCCCAGGTTGTAGTCGTTAAGACCGCCGATAAACGCCGCCTGGTCATCGACTACAGCCAAACCATAAACCGGTACACCCAGCTGGACGCATACCCGCTTCCCCGCATATCTGATATGGTCAATCAGATTGTGCAATACAGGGTATTCTCCACCATTGACCTTAAGTCAGCATACCACCAACTCCCTATCCGCCATGAGGACTGCCAGTATACTGCCTTCGAGGCAAACGGCCACCTCTACCACTTCCTTAGGGTCCCCTTCGGCGTCACCAACAGGGTTTCGGTCTTCCAAAGGGAAATGGACCGGATGGTTGACCAGAACGCGCTGCAGGCCACCTTTCACTATCTGGATAATGTCACCATCTGCAGCCACGACCAGCAGGACCATGACGTTAATCTAGCGAAATTCCTCCGTACGGCCCAGCGGCTGAATCTAACATACAATAAAGAGAAATGTATGTTTCACACCACGCGCCTTGCCATCCTCGGCTGCGTAGTGGAGAACGGAGTCATCGGGCCCGACCCCGACAGAATGCGCCCCCTTATGGAGCTCCCCCTCCCCCACTGCCTAAAAGCACTGAAGAGATGCCTGGGGTTTTTCTCTGACTATGCTCAGTGGGTGCCCAACTATGCGGACAAAGCCAGACCCCTCATCAAGTCCACCTCCTTCCCCCTGACATCAGAGGCGGGTGCTGCCTTCACTCTTATCAAGAGTGATATTGCGAAGGCCACAATGCACGCAGTGGATGAGTCCATCCCTTTCCAAGTGGAGAGCGATGCATCCGACTTCGCCCTAGCTGCAACCCTTAACCAGGCGGGGAGACCCGTGGCCTTTTTCTCAAGGACCCTCCAGGGCCCCGAGATTCGACACTCCTCTGTCGAAAAGGAGGCCCAGGCTATTGTGGAAGCGGTGCGACACTGGAGGCATTACCTGGCCGGAAAACGATTTACCCTTCTCACTGACCAGCGTTCAGTTGGTTTTATGTTCAATAATAAGCAGAGGGGCAAAATCAAGAACGACAAGATCTTGAGGTGGAGAATTGAGCTTTCCACCTACAATTACCGTATCTTGTACCGGCCCGGGAAACTCAATGAGCCCCCAGATGCTCTATCACGAGGTACATGCGCCAACGCGCAAGTTGATAGACTGCGGACCCTCCACAATGACCTCTGCCACCCCGGGGTCACCAGATTCTGCCACTTCATTAAGTCCCGCAACCTGCCCTACTCCATCGAGGAGGTCAGAACTATGACCAGGAACTGCCAAATCTGTGCCGAATGCAAACCGCATTTTTATAGGCCAGACAGAGCAAGCCTGATCAAGGCCACTCGCCCCTTCGAGCGCTTGAGCATCGACTTTAAGGGGCCCCTCCCTTCCTCTGACCGCAACGTGTACTTCCTCAACATTGTTGATGAGTACTCCCGTTTCCCGTTTGCCATCCCTTGCCCAGACATGACCAGTACCACGGTCATCAAATGTCTGAATGACCTCTTCGCCTTGTTCGGGTTCCCCAGCTATATACATAGCGACCGGGGCTCATCTTTCATGAGCGACGAGCTTCGTCAGTACCTGCTCGCGAGAAGTATTGCTATGAGCAGGACCACCAGCTACAACTCCCGGGGGAACGGCCAGGTGGAAAGAGAGAACGCGACGGTTTGGAAGGCCGTCCTCTTAGCCTTAAAATCTAAGGGCCTTCCGACCTCTCGCTGGCAGGAGGCCCTCCCTGCGGCGCTCCACTCCATCCAGTCACTGCTTTGTACTGCCACTAATGCCACCCCTCATGAGCAAATGTTCATTTTCCCCAGGAAGTCCACATCGGGAACCTCGCTACCGACATGGCTGACTTCTCCTGGGCCCGTCCTACTGCAGAGGCACGTGAGGACCCATAAAACGGACCCCCTGGTCGAGAGGGTGAACCTCCTACACGCCAACCCCCAGTATGCCTACGTGGCATACCCAGACGGGCAGGAGGACACGGTCTCCATACGAGACCTCGCACCCTCGGGCGCCCCTGAATCACCACCGTTATTATCCACCACTTCTCCCAACCCAACCCCTATAAACGGCATGCCGGAGCCCCAGGACCCTTCGTCGACCACTCAGACACCAGACACGACGTTGGATACTGCAGCACCGCCGCCGCTGCTACGACGATCAGGACGGCATACAAGGCCTCCTGATAGACTTACCTACACGAACTTTTAGTACACTTCACCCCGCCGGACTCAATTTTAAACAAGGGGTGAATGTGGTAAACCACTGTTATTGTTTTCATTGTTGTTCACTACTGTTATCGTTATTGCACATTGTTACCTCTTGCTACTCACTGTGTACCAATGCATGCCTCAGCTGGCTCCGCCTACATGACCTGGTATAAAGGTGGCTGCCCGGCAACCCACTTCCTTCTTGGAACCAGTCGTCCACGAGAGGCATGCTCTGTTCTTTAGTTAATAAAAACCTTTTCATTACTTTCCTAATTCATCGCATTTTATGGTGTAATTGATAAGCGTATCAATTACATTCTGTTACTGCCTCCTCCATGGGTACTGTGGCTAATTACAGTCCCCTATCGCCTCCTCCATGGGTACTGAGGCTAATTACAGTCCCTCACTGCCTCCTCCTTGGGTACTGAGGCTATTTGCAGTCCCTCACTGCCTTCTCCTTGGGTACTGAGTCTTATTACATTCCCTCACTTCCTCCTCCTTGGGTACTGAGGTTAATTACAGTCCCTCACTGCCTCCTCCTTGGGTACTGAGGCTAATTACACTCAGCAATTGCATCCTCCTTGGATACTGAGGCTAATTACAGTCCCTCACTGCCTCCTCCTTGGGTACTGAGGCTAATTACTGTCCCCTACTGCCTCCTCCTTGTGTACTGAGTCTAATTACAGTCCCTCACTGCCTCCTCCTTGGGTACTGAGGCTAATTACTGTCCCCTACTGCCTCCTCCTTGTGTACTGAGTCTAATTAGAGTCACCTACTGCCTCCTCCTTGGGTACTGAGGCGATTTACAGTCCCTCACTGCCTTCTCCTTGGGTACTGAGGCTAATTACTGTCCCTGAATGCCTGCTCCTTGGGTACTGAGTTTAGTTACACTCCCTTACTGCCTCCTCCTTGGGTACTAAAGCTAATTAATGTCCCCAAGTGCCAGCTTCTTGGGTACTTAGGTTAATTACTGTCCATCACTGCCACCTCCTTGGGTACTGAGGCTAATTTAGTCCCTCACTGCCTCCTCCTTGGGTACTGAGGCTAATTACAGTCCCTCACTGCCTCCTCCTTGGGTACTCATCCTAATTACAGTCCCCTACTGCCTCCTCCTTGGGTACTGTGGCTGATTACTGTCCCCTACTGCCTCCACCTTGGGGACTGAGGTTAATTACAGTCACTTACTGCCTCCTCCTTGGGCCCTAAGCCTAATTACAGTCCCCTACTGCCTCCTCCTTGGGTACTGAGGCTTATTACAGTCACTCACTGCCTCCTCCTGGGGTACTGAGGTGAATTACCGTGCCCCGTTGCCTCCACCTTGGGTACTGAGGTTAATTACACTCCCTTACTGCCTCCTCCTTGGGTACTAAAGCTAATTAATGTCCCCAACTGCCAGCTTCTTGGGTACTTAGGTTAATTACTATCCATCACTGCCACCTCCTTGGGTGCTGAGGCTAATTACAGTCCCTCACAGCCTCCTCCTTGGGTACTGAAGCTAATTACAGTCCCCTACTTCCTCTTCCTTGTGTACTGAGGCAAATTGCAGTCCCTCACAGCCTCCTCCTTGGGTACTGAGGCAAATTGCAGTCCCTCACAGCCTCCTCCTTGGGTACTCAGCCTAATTACAGTCCCTTACTGCCACCTGCTTGATTGGAGGCTAATTGCATTCCCTCACTGCCTCCTCCTTGTGTACTGCGTCTAATTAGAGTCCCCTATTGCCTTCTACATGGGTACTGAGGCTAATTTCTGTCCCCTAGTGCCTCCTCCTCCTTGTGTACTGAGTCGAATTACAGTCCCTCACTACCTCCTCCTTGGTTACTGAGGCTAAGTACAGTCACCTATTGCACCCTCCTGGGATACTGAGACTACTTACAATCCCCTACTGCCTCCTCCTTGGGTACTCATGTTAATTACAGTCCCTCACTGCCACCTCCAATGTCACTGAAGCTAATTATAGTCCCCATTGCCTCCTCCAAGGGCAGTGAGGCTAATTACCATCCCCTATTGACACTTCCTTGGGTACTGAGGCTAATTACTGTCCCTGAATGCCTGCTCCTTGGGTACTGAGTTTAATTACACTCCCTTACTGCCTCCTCCTTGGGTACTAAAGCTAATTAATGTCCCCAAGTGCCAGCTTCTTGGGTACTTAGGTTAATTACTGTCCATCACTGCCACCTCCTTGGGTACTGAGGCTAATTTAGTCCCTCACTGCCATCTCCTTGGGTGGAGGCTAATTGCAGTCCCTCACTGCCTCCTCCTTGTGTACTGAGTCTAATTACAGTCCCTCACTGCCTCCTCCTTGGGTACTGAGGTTAATTACAGTCACTTACTGCCTCCTCCTTGGGTCCTAAGGCTAATTACAATCCCCTATTGCCTCCTGCTTGGGTACTGAGGCTTATTACACTCCCCTCCTGCCTCCTCCTTGAGCTCTGAGGCTAATTATGATCGCTTACAGCCTCCTCTTTGGGTACTGAGGTTAATTACTGTCCCCTATTGCCTCCTCCTTGGGTACTGAGTTTAACTACAGTCCCTCACTGCCTCCTCCTTGGGTACTGATGTTAATTTCAATCCCTCGCTGCCTCCTCCTTGTGTACTGAGGCAAATTGCAGTACCTCACTGCCTCCTCCATGGGTACTGAGGCTAATTACTGTCCCTCACTGCCTCCTGCTAGGGTACTGATGTTAATTTCAATCCCTCACTGCCTCCTCCTTGGGTGCCAAGCCTATTTAGATTCCCCAACTGCCTCCTCCTTGAGTACTAATGCTAATTAAATTCCTCAACTGCCTCCTCCTTGGGTACTGAGGTTAATTACATCCCCTTACTGCCTCCTCCTTGTGTACTGAGGCAAATTGCAATCCCTCACTGCCTCCTCCTTGGTTACTGAGGCTAATTACTGTCAGATATTGCCTCCTCCTTTGGTTACTGAGGCTAATTACAGTCCCTCATGTTGTGTCGGTACCTTTCTACCTAGACACAATTAGAACTCAGAACCCAGAGATTCAAACATGAAGTGCTTTATTGGAAGGAAAGGAAGTTCTGGAAAGTTCAGAACAAAGAGATCTAAACTTAATCGAGAACACCCAACCATTTATCTCCTGTGACAGCGCCGCCTCAGGTGGGAGGAGAACACACAATACATAACATTTCCTCCCCTCTTAAATGGAAGGTCCACATTATTCCTCAACAGGTAAGTTACTTTCAATGCACTCAACGAACCTAGGGTAGAGGTAGACTGCCTCAACCCCTGACTTTACCCTGGGGTTTATTCTACCCCAGTCTTGTGGGTAAGTCGCTAAGCCTACAGATCCAAGCGTCTTGGAGGCCACCGCTCTCTGACAGGATACCGGCGGTCATTGCTGGCTTCCACAGCAGTAGGCATTGACACAGGCCTGGATGGAGAAGGTGCCTGTGTCAGTTGAAAGTCAGGAGTTTGCACAGGTGGAACAGTCTCTTTGACTTCCTGTGTTGGAGAAGAGCACTGTGGCAAAGGATGCTGGTTTGCGGTATCATCCGGAAACAGTTCAGGCCAACCAGCCGTTGGAGCCCCTGTGGCTCTCTCTGCTCCTAGCAACAGTTGATCTGTGTGTCTTCTCCAGACGACGTCCTCAGCAGTCTCAACCTGTGATACATATTGTGGACCGTTGTCACTTACGAGTTGTTCCAGTGAGCCATAACGGCTGAACATCTCACCAAGTTTCTCAATTGTTTTCTCTGCCATGGTAGACCTCATCAGAGTGACCTCCAGCCACTTGCTATGAGCATCTACAACCACCATAAACATCTTCTCTTCAAAAGGACTGGCGAAGTCCACATGTGCTCATTGCCACATTTCTGCAGGCCAATCCCAGGGGTGTAGGGTTGCCAGCTATGGAACATTCCGGACCCTTTGACATGGAGAACATGGTTTGGCTTTCACCTCAATATTCCCATCGAGACCTGGCCACCAGAAGTAGCTTCTTGCCATTTTGTTCATCCGAACCATCCCACTGTGGCCTGTATGAAGTTGTTGCAGTATAGGTTCCATCAGAGGTGGCGGAATGATGACACGGCATCCCCAAAGACGACAACCTGCCTGGACGGAGAGCTCATTTCTTTTTGACATGTAAGGTTTCAAACTAGGAGAATCTCCTATCGCTCTCCCTCGAATGACACCGTCCATTACCTCAGACAGGACTGGATCATTGCGGGTGTACCTTCGCACCTGAACTGCAGTGACAGCTGCTCCCTCTACTTGTCTAAAGTAGAAGATGTCTATCTGACGAGGCTCTGGGGGAGTAACAGGCAAGGGTAGCCTCGAGAGACCGTCTGCGTTGCCGTGCAAGTCTGATTTGCGATATTTGATGTCGTATGTGTGTCCTAGCAACAGTAAAGCCCACCTTTGCATCCTGCTTGCAGCGAGAGACGGAATTCCGGTGTGGGGCCCGAAGATTGAAGTCAATGGACAGTGGTCCATCAGGAGTGTGAACCTTCTCCCAAACAGGTACTGATGAAATTTTCGAATTCCAAAAACGATTCCCAAGGCCTCGCGCTCGATCTGCGCATAGTTACTCTTGGCCTTGTTCAAGGTGCGTGATGCAAAGGCGATAGGTTTCTCTTCACCCGAAGGCATGATGTGGGATATGACTGCTCCCACACCATATGGTGATGCATCACATGCTAGCTGCACGGGTAGCTTTGGGTCGAAGTGTGTCAGTACCTCCGATTTCTGCAATGCTTTCTTTGCTTGGGCGAAAGCTTCGTTGCACAGTTCAGTCCATTTCCATGTTTTGCCTTGACATAGCAACTGATGTAACGGCTTCAGCAATGTTGCTAAGTCTGGAATAAACTTCCCATAGTAGTTCAGTAGCCCCAGAAATGAACGTAACTGGCTCACATTCTGGGGTGCTGGGGCCTCCACGATCGCCTTGACCTTTGACGGCGCCTTATGCAGGCCAGTAGCGTCAATCACATGCCCCAGGTACTCAACTGAAGACTGAAAGAATTCACATTTGTCTTTACGAACTCTGAGTCCATACTCTTTCAGTCGTTGTAGTGTCGCATCCAAGTTCAGAAGATGATCCTCCTCATTTGTCCCAGTGACAAGGATGTCATCCAGGTAGCACTGGACTCCTGGCAGTCCACTCAAAATCTGATCCATTGCCCTTTGGAATAGAGCAGGGGCTGACGTAATTCCAAATGGAAGGCGGCAGTACCTGTATAGCCCCTTGTGTGTCACAATTGTCAGCAGCTCCTTTGATTTGTCATCGACATGCATTTGTGGTTAAGCCTGGCATAAGTCTATTTTGCTGAACTTTTGCCCTCCGGCCAGGCCCGTAAAAAGATCATCAATGAGGGGAAGAGGGTACTGTTCTGCAGACAGCACTGGGTTAATAGTCACTTTAAAATCCCCGCAGATTCGAACAGATCCATCCTTTTTCAGGACAGGAACAATGGGTGTGGCCCATTTGCTCACGCTCACAGGCTCCAGGACTCCATTCTCGACTGAGGCCTCCAAGTTAGCCTCAACTTTTGGCCTAATTGCATAGGGTACAGGTCGGGCTTTGTGAAACTTCGGCTTGCTGTCAGGTTTAATGTCCAGTCTCACGCTGATCTTTTTCATGCTCCCAAGTTCCCCATTGAAGAGTTCTGCATGTTTGTTTAACACTGCAGTCAGACCTGACTCCCCTTTTGACATAATGCGGACTGCAGGCCAGTCCAGCGTGATTTTCTCTAGCCACGCACGTCCCAGTAGCGATGGGTAATTTCCCTTTACCACATATAGTGGCAGTTCTGCAGTCTGTCCATTCAATTTAACTGCCACCTCAATGGCGCCTCTCATGGCCACAGGTTCACCAGTATACGTCTTTAGCACAATGTTTGTTGGCTGAAGGGTAAGATGCTTTAGCATTTTGTTGTAGACAGTGTCTGAAACAAGGGACACAGCCACGCCTGTGTCCACCTCCATCCACACTGATTGTCCCTCCACCAGTGGTGACACCCAGTAGCCATTTGAATCACCTGCAACTGTCAGTATGTGCACCACTTCCTCCTCAGAGGTGTCACTCCCCTCTGTTTTGCTTGTTCCATCATACTGCACTGAATGAACACTCTTTTTCCTCTCTTGTCCAAATACAGACATTTTGCTTCCATGCTTCCCAGCTCTGTCTGTTCTTTTTTTTACCTCTACAGGCGCGTTCAATGTTACCCTTTTTGCCACAATTTTGGCATTCCAGCTCCGTACACCAGCAGTCATTAGCGTGATGGCCCATTTTCCCACAACGGTAACATGTGCCGTTCCGCACACCTTTAGGCTCAGACGACACCTTGTGAACTCTCCCTGTTGAACTCAATTGGTGAGCCTCCTTTTCCGCCATCTCCATGGAGACACTAACTTCAATGGCCTTTCCAAGAGTAAGGTTGTCCTCAGTAAGAAGGCGCTTCTGTGTGGCTGCATTTTGCAGACCACACACAAGTCTGTCTCTAATGATGTCCTTCAGCACCTCCTTGAACTCGCAGTGTTCAGATAACCTTTTTAAAGCAGCAATAAACATCTTCACTGATTCCCCCTCCTCTTGATTCCGTTTGTGAAATCTAAATCTCTCAGCAATAACCAGAGGATTTGGTGAAAAATGTGCTCCAAGAATTTCCACTAGTTGCTTATATGTTTTAGTTTCTGGCTTATCTGGTTGCACGAGGCTGCGAAGTAAATTGAATGTCTTCGGCCCCATTACACTCAAAAAGGTAGGCACGACCTTTTCGTTTGCCACCGCATTCGCCAATACAAAATAGTCAAAATGTTCCATATATGCGCTCCATTGCTCCACATTTTCATCAAAATCACCGATGTTTCCTAATATAGTAGCCATCTCACGTTTCAAATTAAAATTTCTGTTTACTCACTGCCATAACATTAATGTGATGCTGCAATCTCTGTTCCGAGTGTTTTGTAGTCAAAAACAAGAAAGTTCCCACAACGCAGATTCATCAGATTCTCGTCGCCACTTGTTGTGTCGGTACCTTTCTACCTAGACACAATTAGAACTCAGAACCCAGAGATTCAAACATGAAGTGCTTTATTGGAAGGAAAGGAAGTTCTGGAAAGTTCCGAACAAAGAGAGCTAAACTTAACCGAGAACACCGAATCATTTATCTCCTGTGACAGCGCCACCACAGGTAGGAGGAGAACACACAATACATAACACCTCACTGCCTCGTCCTTGGGCACTGAGGCTAATTACAGTCCCTTACTGTCTCCTCCTTGGGTACTGAGGCTAATTACAGTCCCCTATTGCCTCGTTGGATGAGCTGGCTGCTCATGGGCTGTATTTTGAACCTGGAACACCGAGTAGTGCATTTACTCACTGTGCGATTGGGAGAGGGTAACTGTTTTATTGAGAGGTGTGGGATTCTATGGCGAGGCTGAGATCCATTGCACTGTGTGTAACGTGTAACTGCAGTGACCAACGTTGGCAACCAGAACCATCTGGTGGGTAGAACAGGAATATATTTTGATCCCCTGTTGGAATTTGAAGATGTAGTTGGCAGAGGAGCATGATGTCTCTAACACACAAGGTGTTTTTGCTGTCTGCTGTTTATAACAGTGTTTAGACCATAAAGCGGAACTGCCATCCCTGCTTCACGGCAAAGCAAAGTTCTTGGTTAGCGCTCACATATCCATAAAGTCTCCTTATAGTTAAGAAGGAGATAGATAGATTTCTAGACACAAAAGGCATCAAGGGTTATGAGGACAGAGCGAGAATATGGTATTGAGATAGTGGATCAGCCATGAGCATATTGAATGGCAGAGCAGGCTCGAATGTCTGAATGGCATACTCCTGCTCCTATGTTCTATGTTTCTAACCTTCCAGATTATTCTTGGCTGCTTTACCTTTATACAGTGGCCATCTTATCTCTGCATTTCAGTATTCTAATCCCTCAGGTAATAACAGTTACTCAATATCGGTTACCCCTGTTATTTCTTCCTATGTTGTGATTGTTAATATTATTACAATAAATAACGTAACAACCTGTCAATGTTATTTTTCTCAGGGAGAGGAATTTTAGACCAGGGAAATGAAACACTTTGCATTACATAGGAACAGAAGGAGGCCATTCAGCCCCTCAATCTTCTTCTGCCTTTCAATTAGATCAGTGCTGATCTGTATCTCAACTCCATTTATCCACCTTGCTCCATATCCCTTGATACCCATAACTAACAAAATATATCAATCCCCACCTTCTGACATTACAACAGTGATGACATTTTGAAAATATTTAATTGGTTGTAAAGCACTTTGGGATGTCCTGAGGTCATGAAAGGAGCTACAGAAAAATGCAAGTTCTTTATTTTTTCCGCCTTGGTTCCGTAACCCTTAATACCCCTGTCTAATAAAAATCCATCAATCTCAGTTTTAAAATTTTAAATTGACCCCCCAGCCTCAACAGCTTTTTTGGGGAGAGAGTTCCAGATTTCCACTGCCCTTTGTGTGAAGAGGTGCTTCCTGATGTCACCCCTGAACAGCCTAGCTCTAATTTTCAGGTAATGTCCCCTTGTTCTGGACTCCCTTGTCTTGTTTTGCACACTTTGTACAAAAATAATAAATTGCAGGACAACGGAGTATTACAGTTTAACTCTTTATTTAAGCATTAGGTCTGTGATCTTACTCATAACAGTACAGTGGAGAAAAAGCCTGGCATTAGGACCCCTAGCCTGGGTCTTCAAAACAATAGCAGTCCTTACAGATGCCTGCAGGCCAATGACAACTCAGCATGTGATCACATGTGAATATAATAGGTATTCCTTACAGATGCCTGCGGGCCAATGATAAATCAATATGCAAATGTTACATCCCCTTTCTTTTAAATGAAAAATGTTATGCATTACTTTTAAACCTTTCTTCTACATAATGTTCTCGGTAGCATAAACATATAAGTAAACTCAGCATTTAACTAGCACTGAAAACATCTCAACGTTTCAATAACGATGTACAGTTTTTTTTTAGGGCAGTGATCCACCTACACCCTTTGACAGTTCATAAGTCAAGGATAACTCTAGGCTTGACCTCTCGTCCCGACCTTGTGTGGTATGGAACTGAGCATGCTCCTGAATCGGTCAACAATTCAGGTTCAGGTTTAGGTTCAGGTAAGTATGATGTGTTTTGTGTATTGCTCTGTTTATCACACTCTGTTGAACTGATCCTCTCGTCGGAATGAAGGTGTTGTTCCTTGGTGTTCTTGAGGTGCCTGTGATTGTGGCGGTACACCTGTCCTTCTGGGGTGCGGACGTGATACGATCGCTCAGTGTCAGCTGGCTGGATGATGACTGCTGGCTTCCAGTAGTCATGCTCCTGGATTCTGACGGATTCTCCATTGTGCAGCAGCGGCAGTAATCTAGCTGACCTGTCATAGTATCTCTTTTGGTGTTGCTGTCTCTGTACACGTTTTGCATGGACTTGCTTGCAGTTGACAACCTCTGGCTGCAGCTGCTGGTTGGTGCTTGGAAGGATTGAGCGAAGTCTGCAGCTCATCAACAGCTGTGCTGGTGACTTGAAGTTGTCAACCGGAGTGTTGCGGTACTCAAGGAGACGGATGTAGGGGTCTCTTTTGTCCACTTTGGCTTTGTCCATGAGTGTTTTTGCAATATGGACAGTTTTTTCAGCAAGGCCATTACTTTGAGGGTAATGCAGGCTTGATGTGACATGTGTGAAATCCCATGCCCTGGGAAATGACTCGAACTCTTTTGATTTGTATTGGGGGCCATTGTATGACTTTGCTCAGCAGTGTGAGTTGTGCATCTTTCTCTGTTCCTGCTCGGATCACCTTCAGTTTTGAATCACTCACAGGTAAGCTGTTGTACACCATGTGCACTTGCACATCCATGCCTTCACTGAGGCTGCTGTCCTGATAGCTAAGAGAGTTTCTGGAGAGAGTGTCTGCAACAGGAATGTCTTTGCCTGGACGGTGAATGATTGTGAAGTCGTACTTCTGTAGCTGAAGGATCCTTCTCTGTAGCCTTGATGGGGCTGCGGCTAGTGGTTTCCTCATGATTGACTCGAGGGGCTTGTGGTCGGATTCCACAATGACTTGTCGGCCATAGACGTACTGGTGGAAATGCTTACATCCAAACAGAATTGCATATTGCTCTTTCTCGATTTGAGCATAGTTGATTTCACTGTCTGTGAGAGATCTGGAAGCGTAGCCGATGGGCTTTCCGCCTAGTCCGTACTTTGATGCGGCTACTTGTAGTCTGAGCTCTTTGTTGGGGTCGAAGTAGGCAAGAACTGGTCCTGGTTCTCTGGTGATTAGGTCTTTCATTTTCTGAAATGCTGTGTCATGTTGTTTGTCCCACAGGAACTCATTGGATTGTTTGAGCAACTGACGCATGGGTGCGTTGATTTCGGAGAGGCTCGGGGCAAACTTAGCTAAGTAGTTAACCATGCCTAGTACTGTCTCTAGCTCTGCGCGGTTCTTCGGCGGCTCCATCTTTTTGATGGCGGAGATTTTCTCTGGATACAGCTTAATGCCATCAGTTGAGAGGCGATGCCCGAAATAACTGATCTCGGTGGATCCGATTATGCTTTTCTCGGGGTTGAGCCAGATACATTTCTCCCGTGATCTTTGTAGCATTGCACGGAGATTCCTGTCATGTTCCTCTCTATTCCTGCCATAGATGAGGATGTAATCTACAATTGCGACTACTCCGTCGAGGCCTTCATAGGTTTCATCGATCTTCCGCTGGAATTCATCCTGAGCTGAGATAAGACCAAATGGTAAACGCAGAAATCGGTAGCGTCCAAATGGTGTGTTGAACGTTGTTAGCTTAGATGACTCTTCCGTGAGCTTGATAGTCCAGTATCCTGATCATGCGTCCATTACACTGAAGTAACGTGCTCCCACTAGCTTGGGTGTGATGTCATCTAGCGTTGGTAGAGGGTAGTGAGGGCATTTGATAGCCTTGTTCAAATCTCTGGGGTCGAGACAGGCTCTGAGCTTGCCTGTATGTGGTTTCTCAACCACTATTAATGCGTTGACCCACTCTGTCGGTTCTGTTTCCTGGATGATGATTTCTGTATTCTCCATGCTCTGCAGCTCCTCCTTCAGGTGACTATGTAGAGCAAGGGGTATCCTTCTCGGTGGGCAAATCACAGGGGTTGCTGCTGGGTCAAGGTGAATAGTGCATTCACCTGGGAATAGTTCGATTCCTTTGAAAATGTCAGCAAACTCCTCCATGACTGTCTGCTTATCAACTGGTGCTGTCAATGATAGCACTAGCTTGATGAGGTCCATGTCTAAACATGCCTTTAGACCTAGCACTGGAGGTGCTTGAGTGTCACCAATGTAAAAGTCCAACATCATGTCGCTTTCTTTGTACTTGCATTTCATCACGCATGTGCCTTTTACAATGAGCTGCTCACCCCCATAGCCGGTCAGTCTGTGTGAGGTGGGCTGTAGCTCATACTCATCCTTCAAGCTGTGATACTCACTCAGAGGAATTACATTAACCTGAGCTCCAGTGTCTACTTTAAACCTAAGCTCTGTGCCCTGTTTCCCTATCTCAATATCTGCAAAGCCTTGCTCAGTCTCTGAAATCTGTTTTTTCTGTGACACAGAATCAATAAACAGTTCCTCTGCATTTGGCTCTCTATCTGACATTTGGCTGTCACTCACTGTGTGTACTGCTTTCCAAAACAGTCCTGCAAACTTTAGCAAAGTGGTTCCGTTTACCACATTTAGCACATTGCCTTCCTTTGGCAGGGCAGTGCTCCTTTTCTCCATACATCTTGTTTCCACAATATCCACAGTTTTTGAAGCGTTTTATGTCTGTGTCACTCATTTTTAGAACTCTCTCTGTTCTTTCTGTTCTGAAACACGCTCTCTGGGCGGTGTTCTTTGGTGTGTGTCTATTAACTGCGTGCACTGTCTGTTACACGAGCTGCTCGTGGCGCCGGTTATGGTTTTCAACTGTGCTTGGGCTATCTCGTGCGATCTAGCTATGTCCATAGCTTTGTCCAGCGTTAGCCTGGACCCAACATTCAAAAGATTCTCTCTCACTTTAGCTGAATGTATTCCAAACATGATGCGGTCTCTGACCATCTCAGCTTTATCTGCATATTCACAGTCTTTTACCAGCAGTTTTAACTCAGTCACGAACTGTTCAAATGACTCACTAGCTCCTTGTACTTTCTCCTGAAACTTGTACCTAGCGAATATTGTATTTGTCTTGGGCATCACATATGATTCAAAATGGTCAAAATAACTTTTCAGTATCTTTGCTTCATCCGCGGTGAGAGACCATGTGTTAAAAATGTCTCTCCCTTTTTCTCCGATCCACAGGAGTAGGTAGCTGCATCTTTCTTCCTCCCCTTTGCTTTTCAGCGGACCCGAGAACATCAACTCCATGTGTTGCTTGAACTTGCGCCATTCTCTAGGTAAGTTCAAAGATCCCTAATCCATTCGAGGCAAGGGAGCTCCAACAATGTCCATTTTCAATCCCTGTTCTGACACCATGTCTTGTTTTGCACACTTTGTAAAAAATAATAAATTGCAGGACAATGGAGTATTACAGTTTAACTCTTTATTTAAGCATTAGGCCTGTGATCTTACTCATAACAGTACAGTGGAGAAAAAGCCTGGCATTAGGACCCCTAGCCTGGGTCTTCAAAACAATAGTAGTCCTTACAGATGCCTGCAGGCCAATGACAACTCAGCGTGTGATCACATGTGAATATAATAGGTATTCCTTACAGATGCCTGCGGGCCAATGATAAATCAACATGTAAATGTTACATCCCTGACCAGAGGAAATAATTTCTATTGAATCTAGCATATCCTTTAATCATCTTAAACACCTCAATTAGATCACTCCTTAATCTTCTATACATGAGGGAATACAAGCTCAGTCTAAGCAACCGGTTGTCATAATTGTTAGCCCCGGAATCATTGCAGATCTGTAAGCGTTGAGATTAGAAGATGGATGCTCAATGCCTTCGTGAAACACCCTCGGCCTGATATTTCAGCACATTGGGGATCAATTTGAAACTTTCCCCTCTGGATGCAAAGTTGGCATTGTGGGTCAGGCGCCCGGTATAGAAACTGCCAGATTTTTCTTTCCATTGGCCAGGCCACAAGCTGGAAATCTACAGCAGCAGTTCACCCCCATTCTCCATCATGACACTGACCAAAACCATCGAAGAGGGAACTACAAACACTGTCAGTCATTCTAAAATCTCCGGCATCTCCTCGAGAGAGAGAGAGAGAGAGTGTTGTGTTTGTGTGTTGATAGAGACACTGAAGACAGGAGTTGGTTTGATAGGTGTTTACTAAACAAAGTCTGGAGGGGAACTAACGGATACAACACAATACTCAGGCTTATATAGCCGAGTGGCCATTACCAGCATTACAGTACACATGGGGCTCTTAAAGGCACATACACTACAGAGAGGACAGATATATAAATAAACTACTCTTTCTTTTCCACTCAACCCCTTCTGGCCCACCCCACTCCCTCATCAGCAGTAGTCATAAAATTCTAACAGGACTAGACAGACTAGATGCAGGAAGGATGTTCCTGATGGCAGGGGAGTCCAGAACCAGGGGTCAGAGTCTAAGGATAAGGGGTAAGCTATTTAGGACAGAGATGAGGTGGAATTTCTTCACCCAGAGAGTGGTGAACCTGTGGAATTCTCTACCACAGTAGGCAGTTGAGGCCAACTTATTAAATATACTCAAGAAGGAGTTAAATATATTTCTTAAGGTTAAAGGGATCAAGGGAGAAAGCAGGGACAGGGTACTGAATTTGGATGATCAGCCATGATTTCATTAAATGGCGGAGCAGGCTCGAGGGGCCGAATGGCCTACTCCTGCTCCTATCTTCTAGGTTTCTATGTCTCTATCATCTGAGGGAATCTGAGCTGCTTAAGTCTTTCTCATAGAAAAACATAGAAACCTAGAAGGTAGGAGCAGGAGTAGGCCATTCGGCCCTTTGAGCCTGCTCCGCCATTCAATGAGATCATGGCTGATCATTCAAATTCAGTACCCTGTCCCTGCCTTCTCCCCATATCCATTGATCCCTTTAGCCTTAAGAAATATATCCAACTCTTTCCTGAATATATTTAATGAACTGGCCTCCACCGCCCGCTGTGGCAGAGAATTCCACAGGTTCACCACTCACTGGGTGAAGAAATTCCTCCTCATTTCAGTCCTAAATGGCTTACCCCTTATCCTTAGATTATGACCCCTGGTTCTGGACTCCCCGGCCATCAGAAACATCCTTCCTGCATCTAGTCCGTCCAGGCCTGACAGAATTATATAGGTTTCGATGCGATCCCCTCTCAATCTTCTAAACTCCAGTGAGTATAAGCCCAATTGACACAATCTCTCCTCATATGTCATTCCTGCCATCACAGGTATCAGCCTGGTGAATCTTCGCTGCACTCCTTCCATGGCAAGAACGTCCTTCCTCAGGTAAGGCGACCAAAACTGCACACAATACTCTAGGAGCTGTCTCACTAAGGCCCTGTACAACTGTAGCAAGACATCCTTGTTCCTGTACTCGAACCCTCTTGCTACGAAGGCCAACATACAATTTGCCTTCTTAACCGCCTGCTGCACCTGCATGCTTACCTTCAGCGACTGGTGCACAAGAACACCCAGGTCTCTTTGCACTTCCCCTTCTCCCAATCTATTGCCATTCAAATAATAATCTGCCTTCCTGTTTTTGCCACCAAAGTGGATAACCTCACATTTATCCACATTATAGTGCATTTGCCATGTTTCTGCCCAATCACCCAACCTGTCCAAATCATACTGGAGTTTCACAACATCCTCCTCACAGCATACCCTCCCACACAGCTTTGTGTCGTCAGCAAATTTGGAGATATTACATCCAATTCCCTCGTCCAGATCATTAATATATATTGTGAACAGCTGGGGTCCTAGGACCGATCCTTGCGGTACCCCACTAGTCACTGCCTGCCACTCGGAAAATGACCCGTCTATTCCAAATCTTTGCTTTCTGGCTGCCAACCAGTTCTCTATCCAAGTCAATACCTTGCCCCCAATCCCATGTGCCTTAATTTTGCACGCTAATCTCTTATGTGGGACCTTATCGAAAGCCTTCTGAAAGTCCAAATACACCACATCCACTGGTTCTCCCTTATCTATTTTACCAGTTACATCCTCAAAAAATTCCAGTAGATTAGTCAAGCATGATTTACCTTTAGTAAATCCATGTTGACTTTGTCCGATCCTGTCACTGTTTTCCAAGTGCTCTGCTATTACATCTTTTATAATGGACTCCAGCATTTTCCCCACTACCGATGTCAGGCTTACCGGTCTATAATTCCCTGCTTTTTCTCCACCACCTTTTTTGAATAGTGGGGTAACATTAGCTACCCTCCAATCCATGGGTACTGTTCCAGAGTCTATCGAGTTCTGGAAGATGACCAGCAATGCATCTACTATTTCTAGGGCCACTTCCTTAAGTACCCTGGGATGTAGATTATCAGGCCCTGGGGATTTATCGGCCTTCAGTCCCATCAATTTTCCTAACACCATTTCCCTACAAATACTGATATCTTTCATTTCCACCCTTTCATCAGACCCTATGTTCCCCAGCATCACTGGGAGGTTATTTGTGTCCTCCTTTGTGAAGACAGAACCAAAGTATGTATTTAATTGGTCAACCATTTCCTTGTTCCCCATTATAAATTCCCCTGATTCTGACTGCAAGGGACCTACACTTGACTTCACCAATCTTTTTCTCGTCACATATCTATAAAAGCTTTTACAGTCAGTTTTTATGTTCCCTGAAAGCTTGCTCAATATTCTATTTTCCCTTTCTTAATTAATCCCTTTGTCCTCCTTTGTTGAATCCTAAACTGCTCCCAATCCTCAGGATTATTGCTTTTTCTGGCCAATTTACATGTCCTCTCTTTGGATCTTATGCTATCCCTAATTTCCCTTGTTAGCCACGGTTGAGTCATCTTTTTTGTTTTATTTTTATGCCAAACTGGGATGAACAATTTCTGTAGCTCATCCATTCGGTCTTTGAATGTTTGCCATTGCCATTCCACCGTCAACCTTTTGAGTGCCATTCCCCAATCAATCCTACCCAACGTGCTCCTCAGACCATTGTAGTTTCCTTTATTTAAATTGAGGACCCTAGTCTCTGAGTCAACTACTTCATTCTCCATCTTAATGAAGGATTCGATCATATTATGATCGCTCCGACCCAAGGAGCCTCGTACAACAAGATTGCTAAATAATCCTTTCTCGTTACATAATACCCAGTCTAAGATAGCCTGATCTCTGGTTGGTTCCTTGACATATTGGTCCAGGAAACCATCCCGTAAACACTCCAGGAATTTCTCCTCCACAGTATTGTTAGTAATTTGGTTGGCCCAATCTATATGTAGATTAAAGTCACCCATGATGACTGCTGTGTCCTTATTGCACGCTTCTTTAATTTCCCTTTTAATTCCATCCCCAACCTCCGCCTAACTGTTTGGAGGTCTATATTCCACTCCCATGAACGTTTTTTTCCCCTTAGTATTCCTCAGTTCTACCCATACAGATTCCACATCATCAGAGCTAATATCCTTCATTACAATTGTGTTAATCCCTTCTTTAACCAGTAATGCTACCCCACCTCTCTTTCCTTTTTGCCTATCCTTCCTGAATATCAAATACCCCTGAATGTTGAGTTCCCAGTCTTGGTCATCCTTGAGCCACGTTTCCGTAATCCCAACCAAATCATATTCGTTTACCTCTATTTGCACAGCCAATTCATCCACCTTATTACAAATGCTCCTCGCATTAAGACACAAACCCTTCAGGCTTGTTTTTTTAATGCTCTTAGACCTATTAGAATTATTATTTACTGTAGCCATGTTTGATTTAAACCGTTGATATCTCTGACTGCCGCTTTTGTTTTTCTCCTTCCTATCTTTTGCTTTTATCCTTGTTTCCCTTTCCTCTGTCTCCCTGCTCAGGTTCCCAACCCCCTGCCATTTTAGTTTAAACCCTCCCCCACAGCACTAGCAAACACTCCCCCAGGACATCGGTTCCAGTCCTGCCCAGGTGCAAGCCGTCCGGTTTGAACTGGTCCCCCAGAACCGGTTCCAATATCCCAGGAACTTGAATCCCTCCCACTGGCACCATTCCTCTAGTCACGTATTCATCTGAAGTATCCTTCTATTTCTACTCTGACTAGCACGTGGCACTGGTAGCAATCCTGAGATTACCACCTTTGATGTCCTGTTTTTTAATTTATCTCCTAACTCCCTATACTCCGCTTTTAGGACCTCATCCCGCTTTTTACCTATATCGTTGGTGCCTATATGCACCACGACAACTGGCTGTTCACCCTCCCCTTCCAAGATGTTCTGGAGTCGCTCGGAGACATCCTTGACCCTTGCACCAGGGAGGCAACACACCATCCTGGAGTCTCATTTGCGGCTGCAGAAACGCCTATCTATTCCCCTTACAATTGAATCCCCTATTACTATAGCTCTACCCCTGTTTTTCCTCCCATTCTGTGCAGCAGAGCCACCCCTGGTGCCAGGAAGTTGACTGCTGCTGCCTTCCTCTGATAAGGAATCCCCCCAACAGTACTCAAAGTGGTGTATCTGTTGGAGAGGGGGATGGCCACAGGGGACCCCTGCACTAACTGCCTGTTGGTCACCCGTTCCCTTTCTTCCTGTCCAACATCTACCTGTGGTGTGTCCAACTCTGTAAATGTGCTATTCACGATGTCCTGAGCATCGTGAACACTCCAGTATGCATCCAATCGCAGCTCCAGTGCCACAATGCGGTCTGTCAGTAGCTGCAGCTGGATGCACTTCCTGCACATGTAGTCGTCAGGGACACAGGAAGTGTCCCTGTGTTCCCACATATCGCAGGAGGAGCATATCACATGGCCGGGCTGTACTGCCATGACTTACCCTTTAATTAATTGAATTTAAATTAAATCAATCAATCCCACTAATTACACTACAGTTAACTTGTTTACCAACAGTCCCCGCTACACCAGAGAGACCTTAGCAACTATAAACCAGAGTTAAAGTTTAAAAAAAGAGAGAAATACTCACCAACCAATCACTTACCTGCTTCCTGGTGACGTCACACTTTGATTACTTTTTACCTCTCTCCCCCGCTGTTGAATTGATAAGCCTCACCTCGCTCTGCACTCCTCACCCAGGTCCATCGCTCTGGTCGGGCCTCGCTGCTCGCTGCCGGTTTTAAGCCTCACCTCGCTCTGCACTCCTCACCCAGGTCTGTCGCTCTGGTTGGGCCTCGCTGCTCGCTGCCGGTTTTAAGCCTCACCTCTGTAAAGTCTGTGGGTTGTACAGTTAATAACGACACAGACTTCAGGAATAACAAACAAACAGGTCTTTACTATTCGAAGGTCAGGGCGAATCTGCCCCAGCAATCCTGCCACAACACTTATATACTGGTGTGGTCACTGTCGGTATTACAGTATACAGAAGCCAAACAAGTAGTGCCACGCCTAAAGTAGTTCTCTTAAAGGTGAACGGTTACATACAATAGTTTCCTTAAAGGTAGACGGGTACATACACTACAATCCTCCCTTTTTAGCTTTCAACATACTGAGTCCATAGTGAACATACATTATGTAAGACAGTTCATAGATTCAGTCTTTCTGGAGGTTTCCGGATTCTGTCCGGATAACGCCGCAGTGGTGTCGTCATTCCAGGTGGGCTAGTAGGTGCTTCTGGCAAAGTAGATTTGGCTTGAAAGACAGTGTCAGGTTCAGCTGATTCCAGTATTACCAGATCGGAAGTAGGTGTTCTGGGTATCTCAGACTCAACATTACCCGGGTGAGGTGGTGAAGTCGGTTGCCCATTTGTGGCGGACCCTATGATTTGGTCAACATGGCGCCTTATTATATTGTCCCCAATGTCCACGGTGTACATCAATGGCCCTAGCCTTTTTCCAATAGTTCCAGGCTGCCATTTCTCGCTACGGTAGTCCCGGGCCAAAACTCGTTGACCGATCTGGAAAGATCTAGTTATCCCTTTCATTCATGCCCTGGAATTGCCGGTTCTCTACGTCCCTTCTGACGTTTGGTTTGAGCAAATCCAGCCGGCATCTTAGGCGTCTATTACAAAACATCATTGCGGGAGTTTGATTTGTGACCGCATGTGTTGCATTCCGGTATGCCAACAAAAAGCTATCCACCTTATGTTGTAGACTTATGTCTTCATTACTCATGGCCTTTACGGCCTTCTTGAAGGTCTGGACAAACCTTTCAGCCAATCCATTGGAGGCGGGATGGTATGGGGCTGACGTGTAATGCTTAACCCCATTGCTCTTTAAGAATTTCTTGAATTCTTCGGACACAAATTGCGGTCCATTATCAGAACAGATCTGTTCCGGCAGGCCATTCCGAGCAAACATAGTCCTTAACACTGTGATGGTTTTTTCCGTCGTGGTGGTGGTCATCTTAATTACTTCCGGCCACTTGGAGTGGGCATCCACCGCTATTAGGAACATCGAGTCCATAAATGGACCAGCAAAGTCGATGTGTACTCTTTGCCAAGGAGATGAGGGCCACTCCCATGGATGCAGAGGAGCCTGTGGTGGCGCGTTCTGAACCCTCTGACATCCTAGGCAGTTCTTCATGATCTCCTCTATGTCTCCATCAATGCCTGGCCACCACACAAACGCTCTTGCTAGATTCTTCATCTTTACTCCACCCAGATGTCCTTCGTGCAGCTCCTTTAGCACTTTCTTTTGGAGTTTGGGTGGAATCACCACTCTAGATCCACACATCAGGGTTCCTCGACACACTGACAGTTGTTCTTTCCTCTGTGAAAATGCTTGCAGTGTTGGTTCGCTCTGTGCTGGCCATCCCTCCACCGTTACTGTTAAGTATGTGTATTGTATTGAACAATTAACACAAAGACTTAAACGTATAGCTCAAACAGCTCTTTACTGGTTGGAGGTAGGGACTGCACGTAGGTCTTTACTTCAGGCCCACAGGCGGGAACTGAGGGGAGATCAGTACCCACAGTACTATTTATACCCCTATGGCCAGGAGTGGTACTGCGTATCACTACGCCCTACAAGTAGTGCAGTCCTGTCCATAGGTTCAAAGTAGCACACATATTACATACACAACATTCCTCCCTTCTTAGCTTTACAGTCATCTCCCCATTTAACATAACGTAATAACATATATACATATATAACTTCAGGTTTACATAACAGAATAACATAGATACATAGATAACTTCATGTCAAAACAGACCACAGATTCAGTCTCTGCGGAAAACAGTTCACAGATTCAATCTCTGTGGTGTAGTCGGTTCACGTTGCTGGAGTGACTCATTCAATAGTCCTTCCATGGATTTAACAGTTTGAACTTCCGAACTGAATTGGCTCCGTTCGGAGGGACCACGTGTGTGATCTGGTAGAGGTAATAATGGTTCAGATGGGTCATCTTCTGTTTCGACTTTTCCTTTTCTGCTTCTTGGAGACTCTCTGGGCTCCACTGTCAGCTGCCAGCTGCATGCGCAGTTCCTCCTTCTCTTCCTCCTTTTTCCGTAGTAGAGCCACCTTCTCCCGATGTTCCGTAGACTTTCGGTGCTCCTCCATGATTTCTGTATGGTGGGAGTCGAAGTTACAAGTTGGGCAGGACAGGACATAGTAATATTCGGTGTCGTCCTGATCTAGGCCAGCGAGAGGGTCTTCTATTTCCTCCATACCCAGCTGGGCGTTAGCCAGCTTTTGTTCCAAGTCCAGACATCTTTCCTGAAGAGACTTCTTCATGCGTACCTCTTCATCCAGCTTTTTCTGGGCTTTCAGCAAGTCGTTTACTAATGACCTCATTTGAGATTTTACTACTTCAACTTCTTTTGGAGATTGATTGATCGGACTATTCAATCCCTCTACCGGAGCAGCTGTTTCAGCAGTCTGTTGTTCTACGTTGACGTGAGTCAGCGTACTTTTGACATCCAAGGGCTGCTCTGTTGCAGTCATCTCAGTCTGTGTTGCCACCTCAGCTCTTCCAATAACCTTTGAGAGCTCCGAACCCCTTTCGTTTGAATATTGAAGTTCGTGTTCAAGTTTTTCCCATTTCAGAGTCCTGTCCTTCAGCATATGCCGGAGTTGGCTGACCTGCTCCATTTTCTCCATCAGCTGCTTCTGTTGTCTTTCCAGATTCTCCAACTCTATATCAAAGAACTCTTTCGTTGCATTCAACTCTTGCTCAAAACGGCGAAGCATTTGTTCTAATTGCTGTTGTAGTTTGAAATGGAGTTGAGTTCGAGCCCGGTGTCCCTCAGAAATGGGCACATCAGTAGACTTGCCAGACTCAGAATCCACAGTTAAACTATGTTGTTGTTGCTCAGTGGAATTCTGTGCTGAAACTTTGTCTTTTGCACCTGAGTTGGGCTTACCATCATCCGTTCCAGAGTCTGGGCCGACTATCTTCACCGAGTTCTCACTCGTTATTATTTGTTGGAAATGCCAGTCCATATTCATTTTCCTAATCCACTCCCGTCCTAGTAGTGGAGGACCTCCTTCAGATATCACATATAAGTCCATTATTTGACTGTCTTCGCCCTTGTGGACCACTGCAACCTCTATTTTCCCGATGGGGTACACTCTTTGCCCCGTGTATGTTTTCAATATAATCCCCGTATCCTGTAGGGGAATATGTTGGAATAACTTTCCGTAATCTTTCTTATTTATGACCGTCAATGCCGATCCAGTGTCCAATTCCAGTTTTACTTGGACTCCTTCTATCTGAAGAGTGACCCAAATTGTCTGGAGGTCTGCACCCTTACCAGCGTTGAGTACTCTTAAGCTAGCCAGTTCATTACAGCTTAAGCTAGCCAGTTCATTACTGCTAGCGTCTGAATCGGACTCCTGGTCGGTCACCTTGTGTACCTTTGCGTATTTTCCTTGCGGTGACTTCTTGTTGCTGGTCTTCTTCCCTGACCTGCATACTCTAGCTATATGTCCAAGCCTACCACAAGTTCTACATTCTTGGTTTTTAAACCAACACTGGTTCTGATCATGCGTTGTCTTTCCACAATGATAACATTTGCCAGAACTCACACCCAATTTGTGTGCACTGAGCTCCGGTGACCGTAGCTGCATTACTGCCGTGCCTCTCGCTGCGGCTTCGTGTGCTGCTGCCATAGTGACCGCCTTCTCAAGCGTCAGCTCATTCTCCTCGAGCAGTCGCTTTTGTGTATCCTGTTTAAATAAACCACACACAAATTTGTCTCATAGTGCATCTGTCAGTCCCGTTCCAAACTGGCAATATTTCGCTAATTTACGCAATTCCAGCAAATATTCAGCATTGCTTTCATGCTGTAGCTGCCTTCTGTCGTAAAATTTAAATCGTTCCGCTAGCATCAGCGGCGTGGGGTTTAGATGATCTTTCAGGACAGTAACAATCTCATCGAACGTCTTATCCGCCGGTTCATCTGGTGATAACAGGTGTTTCAATTGCCCATATGTCTTCGCACCCATTAAATTTAATAATGTTAGAGCTTTATCTTGGTCACGAATTTTATTGGCCTTACAATAATTTTTTACTCTTTCAACATATATGGCCCAATCTTCGAGGTCACTATCAAAGGTGCTAATATTCCCGTGTTTAGGCATTGTAGATTTGCAATTTCTCAGATTTTATTTTCTTTACTTGTTATCAAAGATGGCGGCTTCCCGCTCTTGCCGTCGTCCTCCGCCCACAAAATGGCGGTTTTCCCGCGCTTGGCGGTCTTCACCCGTCCCCCGACGCCGTCTCCCTTCAGCCCCCGAGTGCGGCCCTTATCTTCGCCGCGATCGCCCGAGTGCGGCCCTTATCAGCGGATGCGATCGCTGGATCGCGAAGTGGCTCCCGACCGAAGCGGCTCTCGGCCCTTATCTTCTGTGCGATCGATAGCCCGCGCTGTGCACCGCGGCTCTCGCACCTTGAGCTTCTGCAGCCGCCGCGCCTTTCAGTCCGAGTGCGGCCCTTATCTTTGGTCCCGATCGCTGGCCCGCGCTGCGCCTCGCACTTGAAGCGGCTCCCGGCCTCTGGCTCACCCGCTCGCGCGGCTCTTGCTCGCTCCCTCCCGGGCTCTGGCTTACCCACGAGGTTATGGAGGCTTCAGGGTCCTAATGCCTGTCGCTTCCAGTCGCTGGAAGCTGTCAGGATTTCTGCTGCCCTTCAGTTTTGAGTGGGGTGTTGAGGATTGAAACCTCTCTTCAACGTCCTGTCTTTGGACGAAGCCCCCGTGGAATAACTGCCGCAGGGTTCGAACCGACTCGTCGCCAGTGTTAAGTATGTGTATTGTATTGAACAATTAACACAAAGACTTAAACGTATAACTCAGACAGGTCTTTACTGGTTGGAGGTAGGGACTGCACGTAGGTCTTTACTTCAGGCCCACAGGCGGGAACTGAGGGGAGATCAGTACCCACAGTACTATTTATACCCATATGGCCAGGAGTGGTACTGCGTATCACTACGCCCTACAAGTAGTGCAGTCCTGTCCATAGGTTCAAAGTAGCACACATATTACATACACAACAGTTACATCATAGACTCGTGAAAGAGTCGGGTCATTCCTTGTCTCATTCTCAATCATTGAGTTTGTTATCGGTAGACACTCCACTATGGATGAGTGGAACAACTCTACTGGGTCCACTGTACTCGCTTCTTCCACCATCGGCAATGGCAAGCGTGATAACCCATCAGCATTTCCATGCTGTTTGGACCTTTTGTACTCAATTTCATATTGGTGTGCCCCAAGTAACACAGACCACCTTTGTAACCTTTGTGCTGTCATGGTGGAAACGGCCTTGTTTGGGTTGAATATGGACACCAACGGCTGGTGGTCTGTCAGCAATGTGAACTTTTTACATTGTAGGTAATGGTTGAATTTCTTCACGCCCCACACAAGACTGAGGGCCTCCCTATCTATTTGAGCGTAATTTCGCTCCGCGGGTGTCAATGATCATGACGCGAATGCCACTGGCCTTTCCGAGCCATTTGGTAGCCTGTGCGAAAGTACTGCCCCAATTCCGTACGGGGAAGCATCACAAGCTAGACGAAGGGGTAATGCTGGGCTGAAATGAGCCAACACTTCTTCAGAGGTAATCAACTCCTTGCTTCTGCGAAAAGCCCTTTTGCATTCTTCACTCCACTTCCATGGTGTTTCTTTCCGCAACAGATCATTCAGCGGATGCAGCACCGTGGATAAATTTGGCAGAAACTTGTGATAGTAATTAATCAACCCCAAGAATGATCTTAACTGTGAAACGTTTCCTGGAGCGGGGGCCTTCACGACCGCTTCTATCTTTTCAGGTGACTTATGCAGTCCCTCTCGGTCAATGACATGACCGCAGTATGAGATCCGTTTTTGGAAGAACTCACACTTCTTGCGATTAACCCGAAGGCCATACTCCTTCAACCTGGTGAGTACCAGTTTCAAATTCGTGAGGTGTTCTTCCTCATCTTTTCCCGTGATTAAAATGTCATCTAAGTAGCACTGCGTGCTTGGAATTCCTTGTAACACCTGTTCCATGGCCCTCTGCCAAATTGCTGGCGCCGAAGCTACCCCAAAGACCAGTCTATTATAGCGATACAAGCCTCTGTGAGTGTTGATGGTGAGGTACTGGCGTGACTCTTCCTCGACCTCCATCTGTAAATATGCCTGAGCCAGGTCTATTTTCGTGAAGTGCTTCCCTCCAGCCAACGAAGCAAAGATATCTTCAATCCGCGGAAGCGGGTATTGTACCGTGTGAAGCACCGGATTCACAGTGATCTTGAAATCTCCGCAGATACGGACTTTCCCCGGTCCCCCTGGCTTATTACTTGGTGAGGACTTCATGACGGGAACAATGGGCGTGGCCCACTCACTCCAGTCCACTTTTGACAGAACCCCTGATCGTTCAAGTTCTTCCAGTTCTGCCTCCACCGCTGGTCGTATTGCGTAAGGTACCGATCTGGCCTTAAAAAACTTTGGGCTTGCATGTTCTGCAATCTTAACCTTTGCTTTAATTCCTCGCAGTGTTCCCAGTCCTTGCTGGAATACCTCTTTAGCTTCATCCAATATTCTGGACAACCGTTCCGGTTTGACATCCTCTTTTTCCGAATCCACCGTCATGGTGTTTAGTGAATGCCAGTCCATCTTTATTTTTCAGTTCCACTCCCGTCCCAGAAGTGGTGGACCTCCCTCAGGCAACACATACATGTCCAACCGGTGGTGATCTTTATCCTTGTATCTCACCTTGACTTCTATCTTTCCGATGGGGAATACTTTGTGCCCCGTGTATGCCTGTAGTACTAGTTCCGTATCCCGTAGTGGAATATGCTTGAAAAACTTTTTATAGTCATGCTTATTCATGACCGTCAACGCCGATCCGGTGTCCACTTCCATTTTTACTTGGACCTTTGCAATCTGTAGCGTTATTCAAATAGTTTGTCGGTCAGCTTCATTTCTCACATTGTGAATTCTCAGACTGTCCAGTCCTTTGCATTTGGAGTGTGAGTCCGACTTCTGTTCCCTCAGACTCTTCCTAGTCACCTCTTGCACTTTTCCGTACCATTTTTGTGGTGACTCCTTATTGTTGTACGTTGTTCCTGACCGGCATACCTTAGCTATGTGCCCGATCTTGCCACATTTCCTGCATTCTTGGTTTTTAACCCAGCATTGATTCTGGTCGTGTGTTGTCTTCCCACAATGATAGCATTTTGTTGTCCTCGAGGTAATTTGGTCCACCCCGAGTGCCGCCGCCTTTAGCTGCATTTCCGCCGTTCCTTTCGCTGCGGCTTCGTGCGATGCAGCTATAAGGACAGCCCTGTCTAGTGTGAGGTCGTTCTCTTCCAGTAGTCGCTTTTGCGTCCCTTCTTTGGACAATCCACATACGAACTTGTCTCGCAGTGCCTCTGTCAGATTCCCTCCGAACTGGCAGTGTTCCGCTAGCCTACGCAGTTCGACCAAGTATTCCGTGTTGCTTTCGTCTTTCTTCTGCGTTCTTGCATAGAATTTGGATCGTTCAGCCAGTATCAACGGTGTGGGGTTCAAGTGATCCTTCAGCACTGCTACAATATCATCGAAAGTCGGATCCGCCGGTTTAGCTGGTGAGAGAAGATGCTTCAACAACCCGAATGTTTTCGCACCCATCATGTTAAGTAAGGTTAAAGCTTTTTCATCCTTAGCTATTTTGTTAGCCTTACAATGTATCTCAATACGTTCCACGTACGTGGCCCAGTCTTCTATCTCAGAATTAAAATTGTTGATGTCCCCCCGCTTAGGCATCTTCCTTTCCTTGGGTACAACACAATTTTTATTTTTTTTTAATTTTTTTTTCCTAAGATGGCGGCTTTTCCCGCGAAAATGGCAGTTTCCCGCTCTTTCCTTCTCTCCCCGCCCACTTCAATGGCGGTTTCCCGCTTCTGTCGTCTTCGCTGCCTAATGGCGGCTTCCCGCGTTTCTTCCCTGGTGGAAGGGGTACGCTTTCCCCACAACGGACAGGTTCAGCCGCTGGGCTGGCTCTCGCACAGCTCCCCTTACTCGGCTCTGTCTTTCTCTCTCCCGCACGTTCGGTTCTACCGGCGCTGGGTACCCCGTTGGTGGAGGACAGTTCAGCCGCTGGACTGGCTCTCGCGCAGTCTCTCTCCCCTTGCTCGGCTCTGTCTCTCTCTCTCCCGCACACTCAGCTCTACCGGCGCTGGGTACCCCATTGGTGGAGGTCAGTTCAGCCGCTGGACTGGCTCTCGCACAGCCTCCTTTGGTCGGCTCTGCCTCTCCCACACGCTCTGTTCCCGTTCGCCTCCCAGCCCTCACGCAGTCCGGTGCTTCCCTCCCCGGCTGCGGCTGAGTTTCTCTCTTCCCGCGCCAGCTCCCGGTCTCAGCGCTTCGTGGCTTCGGTCGCTGCCCGGCTTTTTCCCACCGATCGCGGTCCGGCTGTCTCACGACGCCGTTGGACCCGACTTGCTGACCGGCTCTGCTCCCCCTCGACCGTGGTCGAGTGCACAGCCCTTATCCTCCGGATTTCGTTACACTTTCCCCTACTCACAGTCTCCGCGGCCGCCTTGTTTCCTGCTGATCGGCTCACTCCGCACCGTGGTAGAAGGGTAGTCAGTGCCTGTTGCTGATGGAAGCTTTTGTTGCTAAAGTCTTCCTCCTTTCTATTGCTGCAGCCTCGTGTTTTCTTCCAGCAGAACGACGAGGGCGGTTGCCTCTCTTCGACGCTCTTTAGTTGCTTTGGTAGTCTTGCCGCAGGGTACGATCGGACTCGTCGCCACTGTAAAGTCTGTGGGTTGTACAGTTAATAACGACACAGACTTCAGGAATAACAAACAAACAGGTCTTTACTATTCGAAGGTCAGGGCGAATCTGCCCCAGCAATCCTGCCACAACACTTATATACTGGTGTGGTCACTGTCGGTATTACAGTATACAGAAGCCAAACAAGTAGTGCCACACCTAAAGTAGTTCTCTTAAAGGTGAACGGTTACATACAACAGTTTCCTTAAAGGTAGACGGGTACATACACTACAACCTCGCTCTGCACTCCTCATCCAGGTCCGTCGCTCTGGTCGGGCCTCGCTGCTCGCTGCCGGTTTTAAGCCTCACCTCGCTCTGCACTCCTCATCCAGGTCTGTCGCTCTGGTCGGGCCTCGCTGCTTGCTGCCGGTTTTAAGCCTCACCTCGCTCTGCACTCCTCACCCAGGTCCGTCGCTCTGGTCGGGCCTCGCTGTTCGCTTCTCTGACAGCAATCCAGAAATTTGTCATTGACAGTTTTATCTTCTGAAGTTGTGTTCTTTTAAAGAATGTTATTCTGGGTGGAGTTTTTTAAATATCAGCATTAAAACACAGCAAGTTTGCATACTTTCAGACAACTGTGTGTGCCAGCTCCTATAAATGTACAGTGCACAATGCATAAAAGGGAATACTTCACTGACGTCTGGTATTGTAGGACTAATGTGTCTCTCAGTGTCAGCGCCTGTCAAAATATATCCGCAGATAAAGAGCAGTGTGGTACTGAACTTTCAGTGACATTTTAAATCAGTATCTGAAATCAAAATAACAAAATACTTTGTAGTTCTTAGAATCACATTTCCAGAGTCCTTTAACTCAGGCTCGAATGATTGTACCACGGTTGCTTAGCTTGGTAGTGTGCTGTCTCAGTGTGACGTAGTGGAGCTATAATGTTTGATGAGTGAACTAATGTTATTGCAGAAGCTTATGCTACTTATCCCAGCCTGTAGTCCCCAAGCCCAGAGCTGCTAATCAAACCAGATCAAAGACTCATGGCTTGAACATTTGAAAAATAATGGTACACACCTTGTATCGGTTTGCATATTAAATGAATACCTTGACAAGGCATTACCAAATTACTCCGCAAAAAGCTCTGGGTGCCTGCCTGATTTGCAAATAAAGGGTAGTATAAATCTGGAACTGTCTCCCAAAAAAGGCAGTGTATGCTGGTAGTCAATTGAAATTTTCATCATTGAGACTGACACATTTTTGTTGGGTAAGTCTATCAAGAGCTATGGAGCAAAGGCAGATAAATGGAGCTGAGATACAGATCAGCCATTGTAATATTTGCACACTGAATTATCATTGGCCCACAGGCATCTGCAAGGAATACCTATTATATTCACATGTGATCACATGCTGAGTTGTCATTGGCCTGCAGGCATCTGTAAGGACTGCTATTGTTTAGAAGACCCAGGGGGTCCCGACTCCATCTTGCCCACACGGTGCCGTACTGCTGTGAGTCAGATCAGACCTAATGCTTCATTAAAATAGTTTAAACTGTAATACTCCTTTGTCCTGCAATTTATTATTTTTGTACAAAGTGTGCAAAACAAGACAGCCATGATCTCATTGAACAGTGGAACAGGTTCGAGGGGCTGAATTGGCCACACCTGCTCTTATGTTGCTAAGCACTTAGCCTGCGGCCTGCAGAGATTATTTCTGATGGCTCAGCAATTAGAGAAAATTTTACGTTCTCTGAGAGCTATCTGACTGGAATCTACAAATAGAATCACCAGTGTCCTTCTGGTCCAAAATATCATTACCTACATTTCAAAAGTTGCTGGGAATTTAAAATCTCACAGCCAGGAGAGAGTTCCTGTTACAGTTGAATATGTAGAGACTGTTAAGTCTGTGTGTGAAAATGAGAATTATTACACAGACCACAAGAGTAAACTTTTAACAGGTCTTTACTAGTCGAAGGTCAGGGCGGAACTGCCCAATAAATCATTACACAGCACTTATATACCGGTGTGGTCACCACCGGTATTACAGTATACAGCAGCCAAGATAAAGTAGTGCAACCCTTAAAATAGTTCTCTTAAAGGTGGAACGGTTACATACACTATAATCCTCCCTTTTTAGCTTAACAGTATATATTCCCCATTAAACATAACATCATAACATATATACACAAATTCATGTAAAAACAGTTCACAGATTCAGTCTCTCTGGAGGCTTCCTGACTCGGTCCGGATAACGCCTCGGTGGTGTAGTAGTTTCCGGTGGTGTAGTAGGTTCTTTTGGCAAGGTCGATTCGGCTTGAATGCCAGTGTCGGGTTCATCTGATTCCAGTATCACCGGACCGGAGGTAGATACTATGGGTATCTCTGCTTCATCATTAGGCGTATAGAGTTGTGGAGTAGGTTGTCCCTTTTCGGATGACTCTATGATCTGGTCAACATGGCGCCTTATTATGCTTTCACCAATGTCCACGGTATACATCAGCGGTCCTAGTCGTGTGCAAATAGTTCCAGGCTGCCATTTCTCGGTACGGTAGTCCCGGGCCAAAACTTGTTGACCTATCTGGAAGGTTCTAGTTGGCCTTTCATTCATGCCTTGAAATTGCTGGTTCTCTACGTCCCTTCTGATGTTTGGCTTGATCAAATCCAGCCGGCATCTTAGTCTTCTATTGCAGAACATCATGGCGGGAGTTTGGTTTGTAACCGCATGTGTTGCATTCCTGTACGCCAACAAGAAGTTATCTACCTTATGTTGTAGATTTATGTCTTCATTACCCATGGCCTTTATGGCCTTCTTGAAGGTCTGGACAAACCTTTCAGCTAATCCATTGGTGCCGGGATGGTATGGGGCAGACGTGTAGTGCTTAACCCCATTGTTTTTTAAGAACTTCCTGAATTCTTCGGACACAAATTGTGGTCCATTATCAGAACAGATCTGTTCCGGCAGCCCATTCCTGGCAAATATGGTCCTTAATACTGTGATGGTTTTTTTCGTGGTGGTGGAGGACATCTTTATTACCTCCGGCCACTTGGAGTGTGCATCCACCGCGATTAAGAACATTGAGTCCATAAATGGACCAGCAAAGTCGCTATGTACCCTTTGCCATGGAGATGAGGGCCACTCCCATGGATGTAGAGGAGCTTGTGGTGGGGCGTTTTGGACCTTCTGGCATCCTAGACAGCTCTTGGTCATTTCTTCGATGTCTCCATCGATACCTGGCCACCACACAAACGCTCTGGCTAGGTTCTTCATTCTCACTCCACCCAGATGCCCCTCGTGAAGCTCCTTTAGCACTTTATGCTGGAGTTTGGGTGGAATCACCACTCTGGATCCACACATCAAAGTTCCTCGGCACACTGACAGCTGTTCTCTTCTTTGCGAGAATGCTGGCAACAGTGGTTCACCATGTGCTGGCCATCCCTTCACCGTTAAATCGTAGACTCATGAGAGAGTCGGGTCATTTCTCGTTTCCTTTTCGATGGTAGAATTTGTTACTGGTAGACATTCCACTATGGTTGAGTGGAACTTCTCCACTGGGTCCACTGTAGGCGCCGCTTCTACCGTTGGCAACGGTAGGCACGATAAACCGTCAGCATTCCCATGCTGTTTTGATCCTTTGTATTCTATGTCATATTGGTGTGCCCCTAAGAAAAGGGACCACCTCTGTAGCCTTTGCGCTGTCATAATGGAAACGCCCTTTTTAGGGTTGAATATGGATACCAACGGCTGGTGGTCTGTCAGCAGTGTAAACTTCTGGCCCTGCAGGTAATGATTAAACTTCTTTACTCCCCACACCAGGCTGAGAGCCTCCCTATCTATCTGAGCATAGTTGCGCTCAGCGGAGGTCAATGATCTGGATGCAAATGCGACTGGCCTTTCCGAGCCATTTGGCAACTTGTGTGAGAGTACTGCTCCAATACCATAAGGAGAAGCATCACAAGCTAAACGAATAGGTAGCGTTGAGTTGAAGTGAGCCAACAGTTCCTCTGAGGTGATCAATGCCTTGCTTTTGCGAAAGGCCTTCTTACAGTCCTCGCTCCACTTCCATGGTACTTCTTTCTGCAAAAGAGCATTCAGCGGGTGCAGCACCGTGGATAGATTTGGCAGAAACTTATGGTAATAGTTAATCAACCCTAGGAACGACCTCAACTGGGATACATTTTCCGGAGCGGGAGCCTTCACAACAGCTTCGATCTTGTCAGGTGACTTGTGCAGGCCCTCCTGGTCAATGACATGACCACAGTACGAGATCCGTTTCTGAAAGAACTCACATCACTGGCGATTAACTCGAAGGCCATATTCCTTCAACCTGGTGAGCACCAGTTTCAAATTTGCAAGGTGTTCCTCATCATCATCTCCTGTAATCAGGATATCGTCCAAGTAACATTGAGTGCTTGGAATTCCGTGTAATACCTGTTCCATGGCCCTCTGCCAAATTGCTGGAGCCGAAGCCACTCCAAAAACCAGTCTATTATATCGATACAAGCCTCTGTGCGTGTTGATTGTGAGATACTGGCGCGACTCTTCCTCAACTTCCATCTGTAAGTACGCTTGCGCCAGGTCTATCTTGGTGAAGCGTTTCCCGCCAGACAATGAAGCAAAGATATCCTCAATCCGCGGAAGCGGATATTGCACCGTGTGAAGCACCGGATTAACTGTGATCTTGAAGTCTCCACAGATGCGGACCTTCCCCGGTTCCCCTGGCTTGTTACTCGATGAACGCTTCATGACGGGAACAATGGGCATGGCCCACTCACTCCAGTCCACCTTAGACAGTACTCCTGAACGTTCTAGCCCTTCCAGCTCAGCTTCCACAGCAGGTCGTATCGCATAAGGTACCGGTCTGGCTTTGAAAAATGTTGTGTTTGCATGTTCTGCAATCTTGATTTTTGCCTCAATTCCTCTCAGTGTTCCCAGTTCCTGTTGGAACACCTCTTTAGCCTCATCCAATATTCTGGACAATTGTTCAGGTTTGACATCTTTTTTTCCGGAATCTACCGTTATTGCGTTTAGGGAGTGCCAGTCCATATCTATTTTCCTGATCCACTCCCGTCCCAGAAGTGGTGGACCTCCCTCAGGTAGTACATATAAGTCCATTCCTTGCTGTTCTTTGCCCTTGTGTACCACCTTGACTTTTATCTTTCCGATGGGGTATACTCTTTGCCCCGTGTATGTCTGCAATACTATCTTCGTATCCCGTAGGGGAATATGTTTGAATAACCTTTTGTAATCTCATTTATTCATGACCGTCAACGCCGATCCGGTGTCCAATTCCATCTTCACTTGGACTCCTGCTATCTGCAGTGTGACCCAGATAGCTTGTCGGTCAGCTTCCTTACTCACATTGTGAATTCTCAGACTGCCCAGTTCCTTGCTGTTGGAACCTGAATCTGAATTCTTCTCAGCCACCTTATGTACCTTTCTGCACTTTTCCTGCGGTGACTTTTTGTTGCTGGTCTTCTTTCCTGACCGGCATACTTTAGCTATGTGGCCAAGCTTGCCACATTTTCTACATTCCTGGTTTTTAAACCAGCATTGGTTCTGATCGTGTGTTGTCTTTCCACAACGATAACATTTCGTTGTACCCAAAGCCATTTGATCTACGCTGAGTGCCGCTGCCTTCAGCTGCATTTCCGCAGTGCCTCTCGCTGCGGCCTCGTGCGATGCTGCAATAGTGACAGCCTTATCAAATGTAAGATCATTCTCTTCAAGCAGCTGCTTTTGTGTTCCTTCTTTCGACAATCCACACACGAATTTGTCTCTCAGTGCCTCTGTCAGACTTTCCCCAAACTGACAGTATTTCGCTAGCTTACGCAGTTCAATTAAATACTCCGCGTTGCTTTCCTCTTTCAGTTGTGTTCTCGCATAAAATTTAAATCGTTCCGCTAACATCAGCGGTGTGGGGTTCAAATGATTCTTCAGGACAGCAACAATATTAGCGAAAGTCTGATCCGCCGGTTTAGCTGGTGATAGAAGATGCTTCAATAGCCCATATGTCTTCGCACCCATTGAGTTTAGTAAGGTTAGTGCTTTATCTTCATCTGATATTTTATTTGCCATACAATATATCTCTATGCGTTCTACATATGTGGCCCAATCTTCAACATCGGGATCGAAATCGTTGATGTTACCACGCTTAGGCATCCTCGTAATCTTCTTGAGAAACAAAAAGAAATTTTTCTTTAACTTTTTTTTTTCAAAATGGCGGTTTCCCGCGCTTGTCTTCTTCCCCGCCTACTAAAATGGCAGCTTCCCGCGTTTGCCTTTCTCCCCCCCCGCTGGCTGTAATGGCGATTGCCGTATTGCTGCGTTCGCCCTCCCCAGCGGTTTTCAAATCTTGCCTCCCAGCCCCTCTTGCAGTCCGGTCCTTTCCCCCGGCTGCGGCTGAGTTCTCCGCGTTTTTTTAAAAATTTTCTCCGCGCCTTACGCTGTCCCGGTCGCTGCGCCTCGCGGCCTCGGTAGCTGCCCGGCCTTTCTCACCGGTCGCGGTCGAGCTCTCTCTCGACGCTGTTGTGTCTCCCAGCCCGCTTGCAGCCCGGCCTTTTACACCGGCTGCGTTTGCATTCACCGCGGCTCCCGTGCCTTACGCTGCCCCAGTCTCAGCGCCTCTGGCCCCGGCTTCTGTCCAGCTCTTTTCCCCGGCCGTGGTCGAGTTCCCCGCCCTTATATCCTCCGTTCTTCCCTCCCCTATTTCACAGCCAACATGGCCGACTTGCTGCTCGTCGCTGATCGGCTTACCCACCACTGTGATAGAAGGGATGATCACTGCCTGTTGCTGATGGAAGGCTTCGTGTCAGAATTCTTCCTTTGCTCTGCAGACCCGAGTCTTCTCTCAGCAGAATGATGAGGGCGGATGCCTCCTCTCAACGCCCGTCAACTGCCTTGGATGTATCTCTGCCGCAGGGTAAGATCGTACTCGTCGCCACTGTTAAGTCTGTGTGTTATAATGAGAATTATTACACAGACCACAAGAGTAAACTTTTAACAGGTCTTTACTAGTCGAAGGTCAGGGCGGAACTGCCCAATAAATCATTACACAGCACTTATATACCGGTGTGGTCACCACCGGTATTACAGTATACAGCAGTCAAGATAAAGTAGTGCAACCCTTAAAATAGTTCTCTTAAAGGTGGAACGGTTACATACACTACAGAGACCTCAGTCAGAAGGCTGAAATTTCTGAATGAACACCCCCAGCGAGGAGCCTTGGCCATTGGGAGTGTGCAATAGGAAACAGGGATTAGCGGGTTAAATTATATGGACAGGTTGCATAAACTTGGCTTGTATTCCCTTGAGTATAGAAGATTGAGGGGTGATCTGATCGAGTTGTTTAAAATGCGAAAGGGATTCGATAGGGTAGATACAGAGAAACTATTTCCTCTGGTAGGGAATCAAGAACAAGGGCATAATTTTAAAATTAGAGCCAGGCCAATCAGGAGCAAAATCAGGAAGCACTCCTTCACACAAAGGTTAGTGGAAATCTGGAACTCTTTCCCCAAAAGACTGTGGATGTTGGGTGTCAATTGGAGGTGCAGATCAACCAAAATCTGATTGAACGATGAGCAGGCTGAATGGCCTACTCCTGTTCCTAATTTTCCTATGTTCCTAACTGCTTGCCTGTTCCCCCCATTGTCTGTCCATAGCAGATGGAAAATTGTGGGAATTTCAATTGTGATTTCCTGAAATGTAAAGCATTTTTGAAGAAGCTGATGGAGTTCTTTGAGGTGGTGAAAGATACAGTGGAGTGGAAATGCAGTGGATGTGGTGTACAGGGATTTTCAGAGAGTCTTTGCCAAGGTACCAGATAGGAGGTTATTGGAGAACATTAAGGAATATGGAAATGGTGTACTGTGTGCAGTTTTGAACTCCACACAGTAGGAAGAATGACAAGGCAATAGAGAGAGTGCAGTGCAGACAGGTCAAGCAGCATCTGTGGAGTGAAACATAGGGTTAACTTTTCAGTTCAATCACTAAAACAGAATAGCTGGTCATTTATGACACTGCTGTTTGTGGGATATTGCTGTGCACAAATTGGCTGTCGCGTTTCCCACATTACAACAGTGGCTACGCTTCATTGGCTGTGAAGTGCTTTGGGATGTGCTGAGTTTGTGAAAGGCATTATATAAATGCAAGATCTTTCTTTCTATATGGCTCTGTACCACAACAGGTGTTGCATTTGCTTACTGAGTCACCAGTGGAGGTTGAGCAAGAAGCTTTTAGACAGTATAGGCAGGAGAGAAAATTTAATAAAATTTCTGCATCAAATCTGCAAGATGAAATAACCAAAGAGAACCGAATGATCTAATGTTAGGCTTCAACGATCTGCCTAATTATCAGTGAAATGAAAGGAGGGCCATCTCCCGAGGGATGGACACCTCAACACTCAGGGTTCAAGCTAATTGGGCGCAACATCATCTGAACTAATAACTGCAGGAAATATTTTGATGATTTTCTTTTTAATATCTGTGGGTTATTAGTTCTTGTTTGCTCTTCATATGCATGTTGTGTTGTCACGGTTACAATAAGCAGAAAACCTCTCCCTGCAGCTTTTGAATGACACTGTGGCCTAGATTTTCCGATCAGTATAATTTTAATTCCAGCATTAACCTGCTCAAAAAGGATGCGTTAAACCGGAGTTCAAATATTTCGGAGAGGGGGTGTGGGGCGGATGCAGAGAAGGCTGGAGTCAGAGGAACAAGGATTTTGGGAGGGTATATAGCATTGGAGGAGATTATAGAAATAGGTTAGGGCAAGGCCATGGAGAGATTTATAGACACAGACATGTATTTAAAATTAAATAGGGGCAATCGGCAGCCCGTTTGACGTCACTCCCGACTGTTATTTCCAATAGAAAGTAAAATGGGGAGAGGTGTACAACTGGCGGCTGATTTGATATCTCCCATTTTACACTATCCCTCAAATTTATAATGACCCCAATGTGTTGGGACAGGTAGCCAGTGTAGGTAAGTGAGGATGGTGAATGAGTGAGACACTGCGGGATAAGATATGAGTGGCAGAGTTTTGGATGAGTTGAATTTTATGCAGGGTGGGTGATGGGAGGCCGGCGAGGAGTAGTTGAGTGTAGAAGTGACGAAGGCATCCTCACGAGCAGAAGAGAATGCTGGAGGATCATTTAACAACTAACGGGAGGAGGAGGTTCCAGGAATATCCCAATCCTCAATGATAGTGGAGCCTAGCACGTGAGTGCAAAAGACAAGGCTGAAGAGTTTGCAACCATCTTCAGCCAGAAGTGCTGAGTAGATGATCCATCTCGGCCTCCTCCTGAGGTCACAGAAGCCAGTCTTCAGCCAATTCGATTCACTCCGCGTGATATCAAGAAATGGCTGAGCGCACTGGACACAGCAAAGGCTATGGGCCCTGAAAACATCTCAGCTGTCGTGCTGAAGACTTGTGCTCCAGAACTAGCCGCGCCTCTAGCTAAGCTGTTCCAGTATGGCTACAACACTGGCATCTATCCGACAATGTGGAAAACTACCCAGGTATGTCCCGTCCACAATAAGCAAGACAAATCCAATCCGGCCAATTACCGCCCCATCAGTCTACACTCAATCATCAACAAAGTGATGGAAGGTGTCATCGACAGTGCTATCAAGCGGCACTTACTCAGCAATAACCTGCTCACTGATGCCCAGTTTGGGTTCCGGCAGGGCCACTCAGCTCCCGACCTCATTAGAGCCTTGGTCCAAACATGGACAAAGGAGCTGAATTCCGGAGGTGAGAGTGACTGCCCTTGACATCAAGGCAGCATTTGACCGAGTGTGGCATCAAGGAACCCTAGCAAAACTGAAGTCAATGGGAATCAGATGTAAAACTCTCCACAGGCTGGAGTCATACCTAGCACAAAGGAAGATGGTTGTGGTGGTTGGAGGTCAATCATCACAGCCCTAGGACATTGCTGCAGGACTTCCTCAGCCCAACCATCTTCAGCGGTTTCATCAATGACCTTCTCTCCATCATAAGGTCGGAAGTTGAGAAGTTTGCTGATGACTGCACACTGTCCCACCAAACACCTCCAGGGCAGGTACAGCACGGTTTAGATACAGGGTAAAGCTCCCTCTACACTGCCCCATCAAACACTTCCAGGGCAGGTACAGCACGAGTTAGATACAGAGTAAATTTCCCTCTCACTGTCCCATCAAACACTCCCAGGGCAGGTACAGCACAGGTTAGACACAGAGTAAAGCTCCCTCTACACTGTCCCATGAAACACTCCCAGGGCAGGTACAGCACAGGTTAGACACAGAGTAAAGCTCCCTCTACACTGTCCCATGAAACACTCCCAGGGTGGGTACAGCTCGGGTTAGACACAGAGTAAAGCTCCCTCTACACTGTCCCATGAAACACTCCCAGGGTGGGTACAGCACGGGTTAGATACAGTGTAAAGCTCCCTCTACACTGTCCCATCGAACACTCCCAGGGCAGGTATAGCACGAGTTAGATACAGAGTTAAATTCCCTCTCACTGTCCCATCAAACACTCCCAGGGCAGGCGTAGCATGGGTTAGATACAGAGTAAAACTCCCTCTACATTGTCACATCAAACACTCCTAGGACAGGTAGCGCACTGATTAGATACAAAGTAAAGCTCCCTCTACACTGATGAAACACTGCCTAGGAGCCTCTGATTAGCTTTGTATTCCTGATGGCTTCGGACTGACTGGTGAACTGGGCGAAAGCTGCCAAATGTAGATCTACAGGCGGCAACTCCTGGCTCCAGGGCCGTCTGGCTGCAAAGCATCATGGGCCAGCCACTCTCAAAATCTTGACCGAAGTCTTCAATTCAGACATTGCACTCAATCAAGTCTATTGCTTTATACAGATTCACAGGATATCGATTATATGGGATGTTTGTCCCAATCAATTGGTATGACCTGTGATTGCTGGAAATTAACACTTTATGCAGCTAATTATCGGACACCACCGGGTAGAATGCTTCCAGCGACTCTGCAATCCATATATGCTGGTGTACTGAACCTTCATTTGTTTGACAGGTGAAACCTATAAATACATCATAATGCCATTGGCATACCAGACCATAATATATATTCATAGAATTACATAGAATCTACAGCACAGAAACAGGCCATTTGGCCCAACTGGTCTATGTCGGTGTTTATACTCCACACGAGCCTCCTCCCACTCCAAATTACTTCTTCTCACCCTGCCCCCGTATCCCTCTATTCTCTTCTCCCTCATGTACGCATCGAGCCTCTTCTTACATGCATCATTGCTCTCTGCTTTAATCACCCAATGTGTCAATGAGTTCCACATTCTCACCACTCTCTGTGTAAAGGAATTCCTTCTAAATTCTTTATTTGATTTGTTAGTGGGTATCTAATATTTCTGCTGATTTGTTCTGGACTGAAAAGAAGAAGGTAGCATCACTCCCAGTAACTTGCAGAGACAGCCAACTTTAACCAAATTGAACCTTCTGTGCCATGTGACCATCAAGAAAGAAACCAATAAATAATCCATCATAAAGATATATTCTAGATTCCGGGCATCTGTATTGCCACTGCTTATGTTCACTTCCCATCAGTGTTAATGTCCTTCCCAGATGGATGATCCTCCATGAAAGCTGGCAAATCCTTGCTGGCAACCAACCTTCATGGCCTTGGTCTACATGGCACTATTTATAGCCCAATGACGTTATCTTCACCATGGAGCCTTCTGGTAAGTTCTTCAGTAGTTGGTCGCAGTGAGATAGTGAGACAGAAGCAGACAATGGTGCTTTCCCTCGGACTTTGAATAGAAGGTGTGAAAGTCCAAAGCTGAGATGGTGGGACTAGTGACAGAGGGATGAGCTGGAGAGAAGAGTGACAGTGGGTGAGTGGACCATGTGAGACTACGATGATGACCACTTGGCAGTTGTTAAGCATTGTCTGGTTGTGATAACAAGTAACCTACAACGTGATGACAAATGAGATCAGAGCACTCCCTATTTCCCAGTCTCAGAGTTCTCTAACTTGATGAGAAAGCATTTGTCTTGGCCTGTGGTTGAAATGAATCCGTTCCCTGGCAATCATTCTGTTTACAGCTAAAACAAGTTAGAGGAGCTCTCTGTGGCACTTCCTTTCCCTGCTCAGTCACATGTAGCCCCAGAAATGTTGGAATGTAATAGCTGAAGTTGGAGTTTTTGCACAGCTCCTTCTGCCCATTCCATTCACCCCTCACCGCCGTCATTGCCGAGTTAATAAGGAGACAGACAACTTGCAGGACTTCCGATTAGCTGGGAGACATCAAAGGGGATTATGTGATCCTGTCTAAAGGAACAGGGTTAAGCAGACTACAGACACTGTTAAATGGCACTCCACATGAGCCTGTCTAAACATTGGCACTTTACCACAGCTTGGGGAATTGGCTCGATTGATTTTCTGCTGTTTGAGATATCAGGTTGCTTTAACACATGAATAACTGCCAACCAAAACCACAAAATAAAGCAAAACCATTGATATTACTTTCAAAGTCACTGCAAGATAGTGTTTTATTAGATAGTGACACTTAAATCAATGCTCTGATGGACTAATGTCGGGGTTGTACTCCCAATGTCTAATTAAACTCCTCCATCTTTTGGGTTTATTTTTCCTGTCCCTCCTTTTAAGGAATGTTTTTTCTCCCACCGCCTTCAGGAGCTAGTTACCCCAGATAACGTTGGTTCTATGAGTTCTGCCTTCAGGTCCCAGTGATGCTAAGTCCACCTTAGCGGTGGCCTCATTGTTGTAGACTCCTAGGGGTGTGGAGGCCCACAACCCACCACTGCCCAATGAAGTGTTTCATGAGGAGTTGGGTGACGATCCCTCAGATTCATTTTGTGGGGCAGAAATGGGGGCCTCGATTTTGATTTGGGGTGGGACCAGTGCGTGAGGGGAGCCGGGGCGAGTAACAAACTGTCATGGTGAAGCCCGAGAGATTTTAAAACCTGAGCCTCTGTTCCATGTTCAGGCCCCGATCCCCGCCCGAACCCGGCAGTAGTCACTGCCTGGTCTTGGGCAGGGGGCATGGATCCGGGTGGCAGTACAGTGCTGGGGATCCACAGGGACAGTCCCTGTCAGTCAGGTAAGTGGTGAGTTGGGGGACTCTGGGACCTGCGGGATTGGTCCCTGTCAGTCAGCTAAGTAGTGAGGGGATGGGGTGGTGGTGGGGGGGATGGGGGAGGGGGGTTCCAGAGGTGATCACGATCAGGGGAGAGTGGGCAAGGGAGGCCCAAGGTTTTTTAAAACGTACCTCACTGGGTCTTTCCAGCCCTGGCTCCTGTTCCTGGCCTTCATTGCTTCCCCGCTCAGGCCTCAGGTTAAAATAGCATCTGCATATTTAAAGCGGACCCCACCTGGGGTGGGTGAGCTTGCCGTCTGCAATTTAAAGTTACAGTCGGTCAGATCAGGGTGGGAAAAGAGTGGGTAAACCCCCAGCTCCATTCCAACTGGTGTCCACCATGTGGGGGAGCTACAAACTAGGCCAGGGTCACAACAACACTGGTTAATCCCATGACAACATCTATCAACACTGGTCTGGCTCAAGGCATGATGCATCATTGCAAATGCTTTTCTGTCGTTGGTAGAAATGGATTCCAAAGAGTTCCGTGGGCCAACAGGTCGAGAGCTCGTAGTGAAGGTGAATAAATCTTTGTCGTAGTGTTTGAGACTCGCAGAGAAGTGATTCTGGATGTTTCATAGAATCATAGAATCATAGAATGGTTACAGCACAGAAGGAGGCCATTCAGCCAGTCGAGCCTGTGCCGGCCTCTGCAAGAGCACTTCAACTAGTCCCACTCCCCCGCCCTTTCCCCGTAGCCCTGCAAAATTTTTCCCTTCAGGTACTTATCCAATTCCCTTTTGAAAGCCACGATTGAATCTGCCTCCACCACCCTTTCAGGTAGTGCATTCCAGATCATAACCACTCACTGCGTAAAAAGGTTTTTCCTCATGTTGTCTTTGGATCTTCTGTCAATCACCTTAAATCTGTGTCCTCTGGTTCTCGACCCTTCCGCCAATGGGAATAGTTTCTCTCTATCTACTCTGTCCAGAGCCCTCATGATTTTGAACACCTCTATCAAATCTCCTCACAATCTTCTCTGCTCCAAAGACAACAACCCCAGCTTCTCCAGTCTATCGCTAGTTTCTAGTTTCACGTCTAACCAGCTTTACACAACACAGCTTGCATTTATACAGTGCTTTTAACATAGTAAAATGCCTCAAGGTGCTTGCACCATATCAACAAACTAATTCCTTCTGGTCTTCTGGTGCTATTTGGTCAAAGCGTGCTCGGCCCTTATGACCTACACCAGCATGTGTCAGCTGTGGCTCAGTGGTACCTTTTTTTATTGTCTAGTTTGGGATGTGTGTTCAGATCCAGGCCTCAAAAAGTCAATCAAAAAATAATTATGTACAAAAAAGTCCTTGTGGGCAAATTCCAGCCAGCCGAACCTTTATTAGCTAGCACTTTGACCAGCTGGCTCAGACTTCATGGGGGCAGCAGTTTCTTCTCATTCCGTTTTCTCAGCAACTCGATAGCTACTGTGGGCAATATCACCAAATCCACCATTCACAGCAGACTCTTCCTGCTTGGCTTTTTTAGGCTTATTGTTATCCATCTTTTCAAATTATAATTTTGTTCCTTTTATCCACTATACATTCCAATCTCTCCGATGACCACCGATCGTGGAAAGCCTCAAGGGTACCTGCGAAAACCGTGTGCTGCCTCTCCAGGGACACCCGGGCACAGAGCTCAGTGGGCAGCACTCTCGCCTCTGGGTCACAAGATCGTGGGTTCAAGTCCCACTTCAGATACTTGAGCAAGCTGACACTCCAGTGCAGTGCTGCCTGAGTGCTGCACTGTTGGAGGTGCCGTCTTTCAGATGAGACGTAAAACCGAGACCCCCGTCTGTCCTCTCCACTGGACGTAAAAGATGCCATGGCACTATTTTGAAGAGGAGCAGGGGAGTTATCCCCGGCGGGTCATTGAACAACTTAGGGGACTGGTCTGCCCTCCCGAGGGTGAGAGAGAAGGATGCTGCCAGCTCTTTGGCGGTAGGTGAGACTTGGTACGAGGAGGGCCAATTGCGGGAGAAAGGATTAAATAACTGAGAAGAAAGGAGTGCTCATCCCCATCAAAGTAAACCAGATGTCACCTGTTATGTCCGTGTATAATCAGACACAGACTGCGGAGAACGGTACAAACGGTGTTTACTCAACATGGCTCAGACTGCAACTGAACTGTACAGATTACTACTCAATGTTATATACAGGTGTGGTCACTGCCGGTACTACAGTATACATGAGCTTTAAAAAGTAGTTCTCCCCCTTAAAGGTACATACATTACAATTCCTCCCCTTTTAGATTAACAGTACCATAACACTCATTTAACAATTAAATATCAAACTAATTACAATTAACACTTTTAACATGCAACATTAGCTGAAAATAGTCTATTTATAAATTCAGTCTTTGGGGAGGCTTCCTGATCCTTTCTGGTTAGTGCCTTTCCCGGGTGTCTTGCTCTTGGTGCGGAGACGATTCTGGCCCCCTGTCGTCGGTTGGTTCATCAGCTTCCGATGCTACTGTTTCTGGGGTAGATGCTACCTGTATTTTGGGTTCATCACCAGGTACTTATGGGCGAGGCATGGGGTTGACTTCTTCATGTGAATCTAGGATCTGGTCAGCATGGCGTCTCAAGATGCTCTCCCCAACGTCCACTGTGTACATTAGTGGGCCCTGCCGTGTGCATATCGTTCCTGGCTGCCATTTTTCTGTTCGGTAGTCGCGGGCCAAGACTGGTTGCCCTACATTGAGGCTCCTTGTTGGCTTCTCATGGATGTGCTGGAATTGCTTACTCTCAACATCTCTTCGTACGTTTGGTCTGAGCAAATCCAGGCGAGATCTTAACCTTCGGTTAAAGAACATCATGGCTGGGGCCCGGTTGGTGACTGCATGTGTCGCATTCCGGTAGGCGAACAGGAAATTGTCCACCTTGTGCTGCAGCGGAATGTTGTCATTGTACATAGCATTTATTGCCTTCTTAAAGGTGTATACGAACTTCTCAGCCAATCCATTTGTGGCTGGATGATACGGGGCGGATGTGTAATGCCTTACCGCATTCTTTTTCAAGAACCTCCAGAACTCTTCGGACACAAACTGTGGTCCGTTGTCGGAGCAAATCTGTTCTGGCAAGCCATTCCTGGCAAAAATGGTCCGTAGGACTGCAATAGTTTTCTCCGTGGTGGTGGAGGACATTTTGATGACCTCAGGCCATTTCGAGTGCACTTCCACGGCTATTAAAAACATTGAGTCCATGAATGGACCAGCAAAATCAATATGCACCCGTTGCCATGGAGATGAGGGCCACTCCCATGGGTGTAGAGGGGCCTGTGGTGGTGCACTTTGGACTTTCTGGCATCCTGAGCAGCTCTTGGTCAGGTCCTCGATTTGTTTATCGATTCCCGGCCACCACACATAAGCCCTGGCTAGGCTTTTCATTTTTAGCCCTCCCAGATGACCCTCATGAAGCTCATTGAGCACTCTATCCCTTAACTTGGGTGGAATTACCACTCGGGATCCACACATCAAGGCCCCCCAGCACACTGACAGCTGTCCTCTCCTTGTCGAGAATGCTGGCAACAGTGAGTCGCCATGTGCTGGCCATCCCTTCACCGTCAAATCATATACCCGAGACAGTGTCGGGTCATTTCGGGTTTCCTTTCGATACAAGCGTTAGTTACCGGTAGGTATTCAACTATAGTCGAATGGGATATTTCGACAGGATCCACTGCTGGTGCTTCCTCCGCAGTAGGCAGTGGCAGGCGTGATAGCCCATCAGCATTTCCATGCTGTTTCGTTCCCTTATATTCAATCTCATAGTGGTGCGCCCCTAGAAAAAGTGACCATCTTTGTAGTCGTTGCGCAGTCATCACTGGAATGCCCTTCTTTGGATTAAAAATGGAGACAAGAGGCTGGTGATCAGTCAGCAAGGTGAATTTCTGCCCATGCAGATAGTGATTGAACTTTTGCACTCCCCACACTAGGCTGAGGGCCTCCCTGTCATTTTGGGCATAGTTACGCTCGGCTGAGGTTAGTGATCGTGATGCAAAGGTTATTGGCCTCTCTGAGCCATCCGAGAATTTGTGCGACAGCACCGCTCCAATGCCGTAGGGTGACGCATCACATGCCAACCGAATTGGTAATGCTGGGTTGTAATGGGCCAATACCTCTTTCGATGTGATTAGTGTTTTGCTCTTCTGGAAAGCTCGTCTACATTCGTCACTCCACTTCCATGGCACCCCAGTTTGCAGTAGGGTGTTCAGTGGGTGTAGTATTGTAGACAAATTTGGCAAGAACTTATGGTAGTAGTTTACCAGCCCGAGGAACGACCGCAGTTGTGACACATTTTCCGGTGCTGGAGCCTTGACTACAGCCTCAATCATCTCTGGGGACTTATGTAACCCCTCTTTATCGATAACGTGGCCACAATACGAGATCTGTTTTCTAAATGACTCGCATTTGGGGCGGTTAGCTCGGAGCCCATATTATTGCAATCTAGTGAGCACCTGCTCCAGGTTGGCAAGGTGATCACTGTCATTTTCACCCGTGACCAGGATGTCGTCCAAATAACACTGGGTCCCTGGGATCCCTTGCCGGACTTGTTCCATTACCCTCTGCCAAATAGCCGGAGCTGATGCTACCCCGAATACCAGCCGGTTGTATTGGTAGAGACCTTTATGGGTGTTGATTGTGAGGTATTTTTTTGATGCTTCTTCTACCTCCATTTGCAGATACGCCTGGGCTAGATCAATCTTAGTGAAGCGTTTCCCTCCAGATAGTGAGGCGAAAATATCTTCAATCCGCGGAAGTGGATATTGTACAGTGTGAAGGACCGGGCTCACTGTTACCTTAAAGTCCCCACAGATGCGAGCCTTCCTTGGTTCCCCAGGCGTGCTGCTCAACGACTTTTTCATCACAGGGATGATGGGTGTAGCCCACTCGCTCCAGTCTACCTTGGACAGTACACCTGAATGTTCCAGACTCTCCAGGTCTGCTTCGACGGCTGGGCGGATGGCATAAGGTACCGGTCTGGCCTTAAAAAATTTTGGACTTGCATTTTCTTCAATTTTAATCGTCGCTGTCATGCCTTTTAGTGTTCCGAGTCCTTGCTGGAACACTTCTTTCGCGTCAGTTAGCATCTTTGACAGTCGCCCAGGTGTGACGTCGTCATCCTTTTTGTCAGCCACAGTCAGTGCCTGTATGGAATGCCAATCCAGCTGTATTTTCCGGATCCATTCACGTCCCAGTAATGGTGGTCCTCCATCTTGCAATACATACAGGTCTAGTTTTGGTGTTTCCTTATCGTTATATATAACGGTCACCCTTATTTTTCCTTTGGGGTAGACTTTTTGCCCCGTGTACGTTTTCAAAGTAATTTTTGTGTCTCTCAAGGGTATGTGTGAGAATAGCCGCTCATAGTCCCATCGGTTTATGACTGTTAGGGCTGATCCTGTGTCCAAATTCCATCTTTACCTGGACTCCTGCTGTCTTGAGAGTGAACCAAATGGTTCGGTGATCCTCTGTTGTGATCACGTTATGTAGTTTCAGACAACTCAGTTCCCTGCTTTCGGAGTCGTTATCACTCTTTTGTTCGTCTGAACTATTCTCCGTTATCTTATGTACCTTCTTGTACTTTCCTTTGGTCGGTTTCTTATTGCTGGTTTTCTTTCCCGACCTGCAGACTCGTGCTATGTGTCCTACTTTTCCACACTATCTGCACACTTTGTCTTTGAACCAGCAATCATTCTGGTCGTGTGTTGTTCTGCCGCAGTGATAGCACTTCTCTGTTCCATATGACATTTCGTTTATGCCATATTCTTGCGGTCTCTGTTGTATCACTGCAGCGCCCCGTGGTGCTGCTTCTTATGATACCGCAATGCTGAAAGCCTTTTCCAGCGTAAGGTCCTTTTCAGATAAAAGCCGTTTCTGGGTTCCTTCACTTTGAAGCCCACACACAAACTTGTCCCTTAAAGTATCTGCTAGTCCCGTTCCAAACTGGCAGTGTTTCGATAGCTTGCGCAGTTCCGTTAAATACTCAGCATTACTTTCATCTTTATGCTGGTTCCTTTTGTGCAACTTAAATCTTTCTGCTATCAGCAGCGGTGTGGGGTTTAAGTGGTCCTGTAGGATTGACACTATGTTTTCAAAATCCTTTTCTACTGGCTTGTCTGGGGTTACTAGGTTTCGTAGTAAGCCGTACATTTTTGCACCCATTGAATTCAACAATACCAGCGCTTTCTTGTCATCTGGCACTTCATTCGCCTTGCAGTATACTTCTATGCGTTCGACATATGTCGTCCAATCTTCGACTTCATTGTCGAACACTGTGATACTGCCACTCTTCGGCATTTTTGGGTGTGGTTAGACTGGCTTAAAATGGCGTCTCCCGCGCTTTCCTTTCTTCCCCGCTGTGGCTTAAAATGGCGTCTCCAGCGCTGCTGCCAACGCCGCTCTCGGCGGTCCTCGTGGCAAATGGCGACGCCCTGTGGGTTTTGCGTGCTGCTCCTGCGCTGCTGCCAATGCCGCTCTCTGCGGTTCTCGTGGCAATGGCAGCGCCTCGCGTTTTCCTGCGCACCTCTTTCCCCCATTGACGCTGCTCGGCCCTTGAACACTGGCTGCGCTCTGCTCTCTCTCATCTCTCTCCCCCGTTGATGCCGCTTGGTCCTGAACACCGGCTGCACCCTGTGCGCTCTGCCCTCTCTCTCTCCCCCGTCGACGCTGCTCGGCCTTTTTCTGTGCCGCTCGGTCGGGCTCTAGCCCGCCGCTGTCCGGGATGGGTCTGCGCAGTACCTGTTGCCAGCCCGTTTCGCTGGACCACCGTGACTGGAAAGCCAAGCCTGACTCTCGACAGCCTCCCCTGCGATGCTCAAATCTCCACTGGATGACTGGGCGGTTGCCCGTGGTCGATGCCCGTGCTTCTGGACTCGACCTTCTTCCACTGTTCTCCAGGAGCGAATCCCTGGGAGGTGATGCAGAGTTGCAGGTAGGTTCGAATCTGCCTCGTTGCCACTGTTATGTCCGTGTATAATCAGACACAGACTGCGGAGAACGGTACAAACGGTGTTTACTCAACGTGGCTCAGACTGCAACTGAACTGTACAGATTACTACTCAACGTTATATACAGGTGTGGTCACTGCCAGTACTACAGTATACATGAGCTGTAAAAAGTAGTTCTCCCCCTTAAAGGTACATACATTACATCACCCAGGGGTGAGACTTTACTGTTTGTATTTAGTTCTTTAGATATTTCCCCCTTGCCCCTGAATCTTCTTCCTTCTCATCTCACAGGCATTGATATTTATAATTCATTCTCAGAAAGCCCAATGTTCGATACAAGTCGAGTGGCTTGCGCGGCCACTTCAGAGGGCAGTTAAGAGTCAACCACGTTGGTGTTGGACTGGAGTCACATACAGGCCAGGCCGGGTAAGGGCGGCAGGTTTACTCCCCTGAAGGACATTAGTGAACCAGTTGGGTTTTTACGACAATCCAAGTTTCAATGGTCACTTTTACTGAGACCGGCTTTTCATTTCCAGAATTTTTAAAACTGAATTCAAATTCTCAAATAATCACAGTGGGATTTAAATTTAAATTCCCTGTACAGGTAGACTATCCTTTATCCGAACTTCCGAAAACCAAAAACCTCTAAAAACTAAAAGTTTTTTCGTTCAGCATAAGTCGTGTGCACGACATGACCAGAGTGGCGCATGACTTACGCTGAGCAGGGCAGAGGGTCACATAGTTCCTTTCTGGGTAGGAGATTGCAGGCCGAGCCGGGCAGTGTGAAGGAGGTACCGGGAGAGCGAACCCAACAATACAGCAGCCCGTCCGATATTCTTTTCTATACCCGACCCGACCCGAACCGAACCGTGGCCCGTCCGATATTCTTTTCTCCCCCCCCCACCCGACCCGACCCCCGACCTGCCCGATATTCTTTTCTCCCCCCCCCACCCGACCCGACCCGACCCACGGCCCGTCCGATATTCTTTTCTCCCCCCCCCCACCCGACCCGACCCGACCCGCGGCCTGTCCGATATTTTTTTCTCCCCCCCGACCCCCGACCCCGACACCCCCCCCCGACCTGAACCGCGGCTCGTCCGATATTCTTTTCTCCCCCCCCCCCACCCGACCCCCGACCTGTTTTGCGGGCCAGCTTAGTTGGAGTCAGCCGATATCCGGCTTTCCAGTGAAGCAGGAAGGGGAATGAGACACGGAACAGTCGCAAGAGGTAGTCTGAACTTTTAAAATTTATATTAAAAACAAATTTCCCAGTCTTATAATAATACCTTCTGAAATCCGAAAAATTCCGAAAACCGAAACTCAGCTGGTCCCAAGGCTTTCGGATAAGGGATAGTGTACCTGTATTATTAATCTAGGCCTCCAGATTACTAGCCCAGCGACATGACCACTACGCTGATTCTAATACAGGTCCCTAGGTGTCAGCAAAGATCCAGTACCTCCCACGAGTGGCCGTTTAAGGGGAAAATCAGACAAACAGCTGAAGAACAAAAATATTAAAGAATATTACCAAGGTTCTAGCTATCAGGAAAGGATGAAGAGGCTGGGCCTTTTTCCTTTTGAAAAGAGAAGGCTGAGGGGTGATCTAATAGAGGTCTTTAAAAATTATGAAAGGTTTTGATAGAGTGGATACAGAGAGAGTGTTTCCACTTGTGGTGAAGAGCAAAACTAGAGGCCATCAATATAAGATAGTCACCAACAAATCAAATAGGGAATTCAGGAGAAACTTCTTTACCCAGAGAGTGGTGAGAATGTGGAACTCGCTACCACAGGGAGTGGTTGAAGCGAATAGTATAGATGCATTTAAGGGGAGGCTAGGCAAGCACGTGAGGGAAGAGGGAATAGAGGGTTATGCTGATAGATTTAGATGAGGAGAGACGGGAGGAGGCTCGTGTGGAGCATAAACGCCGGCATGGGCTGGTTGGACCGAATGGCCAGTTTCTGTGCTGGAAACCCTTTGTAATCCTGTGTAGTGCAGGGAAATGGGGATGTCGGGAGCGCAGACGGGAGCTGGCACTGGTCCAGGGACCAGTGCACAATGGCTCCTCTGAGCTCTAATTGCTATGTGCCATCTTAGACTCCAGCAGCAAGCTATTCAACTGTGGAGGGCATCACAGCAGAGTCAAATCCCTCGGTCACGCGGTATCCACACATGTACTGGAATACCATCAGCTGTGGGAGCCCTTGGCGAGCTTTGTTTCTTCTCCCCGCCCCACCCCACAGCCCAGGGACACAGACAACAATTGTGAAGCCCCAGCGAGACCAGACTGGGGTTTGAATTTGGGGCCTTCATGCTGCGGACGGCTCACTTTCACACCAAGTTATCACCAACAAGGGCTGAGGAGAGTGCTGACTGAAATCTGGGTTAGTGCTGTCTAGAGCACGGTTTTATGGAGCCTATATATAACTGTGTTCCACTGATCGGGTTAGAGGTTAATGATTATTGAGAAGATTACCCATCAGCCCATTTTCAATCGTCTAATTATAACAGGCACAAAGAAAGAAATTGGCAGGCGTTCAAAGGGGCAATTTGATTTTTTTAGAAATCTTTTGCCAGCCATCAGCTTGCTTTCTGATGCAGCCTGGACATCACCTCAGACTTTTGTAAATATCCTTTAATTATGACTTTCTATGAGCTGTGATTTCTCCTTCAAGTCGTTGGCGAATTACACGGTCGACTAACATAAATGTCCAATATTCACATCTCAACATCTCCCCATTTAGATCAAAGCCAAGGTGCTTTGTATCTGGGAGTTGGGACTGATCAGGATAGAAAGCGGGAAGGAAATTGAAGGAGAGGCAGAGAGCACAGCCAATTAGGTAGTTTTTAAGGAAGATCTTGCGGGGGGTGGGGGGGTAATGAAGAAATGGGGAAGGGTTTATGGAGAGAGTTCCGGAGAGTGGCAACAAGATGGCTGACAGCTGGGGGAGGGGCTGTAGAGGATCCACAGTCGGCTCAAATTAACGAGCAGAGAGTCTAGCCAGGGACAGGGTGTGGGAGGGTTTTAAGGAGGGTCTTAAAGAAGGAGAGGTAGAGAGGTTTCAGAAAGGAATTTCAGATCTTTGGGCCAAGATGAGATTTAAGGCCGAAAGAACCAGAGGAGAGATGATGAGGAGAATTTTTTAATGCAGTGAATTGTTATGATCTAGAATGCACTGCCTGAAAGGGCGGTGGAAGCAGATTCAATAGTAACTTTCAAAAGGGAATTTGATATATAATTGAAGGGGAAAAATTTGCAGGGCTATGGGGAAAAGAGCGGGGGAATGGGACTAATTGGAGAGCTCTTTCAAAGAGCGGGCACTGGCAAGATGAGCCGAATGGCCTCCTCCGTGCTGCAAGATTCTATGATTCTATGATTGAAGATAACATAGGGTATACAACACAGAAACAGGCCATTCGGCCCAACCAGTCCATGCCATGCAAACATAGAATCATAGAACGTATAAAAATAGGAGCAGGAGCAGGCCATTCGGGCCTTCGAGCCTGCTCCGCCATTCAATATGATCATGGCTGATCCTCTATCTCAATACCATATTCCCGCTCTCTCCCCATACCCCTTGATGTCTTTTCCGTCTAGAAATCTATCTATCTCCTTCTTAAATATATTCAGTGACTTGGCCTCCACAGCCTTCTGTGGTAGAGAATTCCACAGGTTCACCACCCTCTGAGTGAAGAAATTTCTCCTCATCTCAGTCCTAAATGTCCTACCCCATACCCTGAGACTGTGACCCCTCGTTCTAGACCCCCCCAGCCAGGGGAAACATTCTCCCTGCATCCAGTCTGTCTGGCCCTGTCAGAATTTTATATGTTTCAATGAAATCACCTCTCATTCTTCTAAACTCTAGTGAATACAGGCCTAGTCAACCCAATCTCTCCTCATACAACAGTCCTGCTATCCCAGGAATCAGTCTGGTGAACCTTCTATATGATGTGATCTCTGCCCCAGTCAGCTCCCTCTTACAGAGAGCCAGCACTCCCCAAAGTCAGCATCCTGCTAAAATACAGCTTATTTCCCAGCTAGCGTCATTCCTGGGGGTGGCGGTAGGCGGCGGGGGGTGGGGGTGGGGGCGGGGGAGGGAGAAGGGGGTGTGACCAGTGAGATCGGAAACAACTCCTGTCCCCTACTACATGCCATTTTGAGCATGCACAATGTCTAAATTGAAGAAAGCCTATTTGAAATGGACATCCATGGTGCTAGGGAATCAGCAGGGCAAATAGATGATATATGGGCCCAGGTAAGTAGTTCAATCACTGCAAAATTCATTCATTTTTGGACTATTTTTGCTTTCCCTTTTTTCTGCTGGCACTTAGTTTCTGATGAACCTTTGTGCCATTTAAAAATCAGAAAAATTGTTCCCCTACTGGCACCAATGGGAATCCCCCGATTGAAAGAAGGAGAGGAGCACCAATGGAGGAAGCATCTTTCCTGATAGGTATAATCTCACAGTTCTGGTAACATTCGTGTATATCTTTTTTTGCACCTTCTCCAGTGCCTCTATCTTTTCAGGACTGTCCCACAAGCCCTGCTGTTTACAACAATGGCACATCGTCATAGGGCTGAGCGCAATCTACGAGAGGTTACAGTGGTCCTTCCCCAGGGAACCAAGCAGATCTGCCCATCCATTTGTATGGAAGATTCTGTCATTTTTTCCCTCAATGGGAAGAACAATAGCTCTGTGACTAGCTCACAGTGGATAGATGTGGGACAATAGAATACAGAATGATTGCCTTTAAGAAAAGCACAGTGAGGGAAAGAAAGAAAGACTTGCATTTCTATGGCACCTTTCACGAACACCGGATATCTCAAAGCGCTTTACAGTCAATAAAGTACTTTTTGAAGTGGAGTCATTGTTGTAATGTGGTAAAAGTGGCAGCCAATTTTTGCACAGCAAGCTCCCACAAACAGCAATGTAATAATGACCAGATAATCTGTTTTTGTTATGTTGGATGAGGGATAAATAATGGCCAGGACACCAGGGATAACTCCCCTGTCTTATGTTCATTAATAAATAGACATTCTTATTATCAACACAGCTAGCTTTTGCTAGACACTTTATTAAGCACATGTGGACTAGGTACAGTATCTGTAGAGGCATCCATCTTGACTGCTGCCTTGTGGGTAGCCTAGTGCCTCATGGGTAATGTAGTCTTAATATACATACAGCTGGGTAGTGTAGTCTTATATACATACAGCTATATACAGCTCTACACAGCTCTACGGCTCCACCTAGAGCCCACTATAGAATGACATGTTATTGATCATTACATCCCCCTTTCTTTGAGGTTTAACAAAATCAATATCAATCAACTTTCAAGAAAACAATAAAGATAATGGCCTAGAAATTGGGTTGTGGGTTCGCCAGGGCTGTAGCGCCAGAAATTTTGTGCCAGCGTTAATGCGGCAGCGCCCGACGAAAATTCGGTTGCGCCGGGCCTAGACGGCGGCGGGCACTAAAGGAGGGTTTTAGCGCCTCAAAACGGGCGTTCAATTGGGTTTTCCGGCGCTAATCCCCCGCTGCGGCACCCGATGCGGTGCGGCAGGCTGGGGAACTGCAGGCCTCCTCCTTCTGTTAAGGAGGAGCTGCCTGCAGCCGACAACTGACCGGCGGATTCCCCCGACATCTGAGCCCGGCACCTCGGGGAAGTGCCGGGCTCGCAGCACACACACATCAGGGCCGCGGGGGGGTGATGCAGGAGTCCGGGAAGGGAGGTGCGGGCAGGTGGTCGCCGGGAACGCGGCCGGCTGCCGCTTCACCTTTATGCGCCGGCGCAAAGGCGTGTAAGAACCCTTTCCACAATCGTTGGTTGCGCCTGCCACGGGCGAGGCGGGCGCAACTGAATTTGGGCTTGGGGCCGGGTTACCACGGCAACCGGGACGCTGCGCACACCGATGACGTCATCGGTGCCGGCGCAGCGCTACCGGCTAACGCCGATGGTAAGGCCCAAGTCAATTTCAGAAACGGCTATACTTCCAGCGCAATGCCCTCCAGCACCGTTAATTGGGCGCTAACCCCACTCAATTTCTAGGCCAATATCAGTAACACTTTTGTTGGTGCTCTATAAACATAAACATTTTCAAAACAGTCAACACATTTTCAAAGCTTTACATTGTATGCAAAGATTAAGTCTATCAGGCTTTTTTACTTCACGTGTGGATCTTCTCAACACGGGTAAGTCTGATGTGTTTTCATGAGATTGTTCTGGTGGTGAATGACAAGATGCAGTTGCGGCATTGTCATCAATCTGGTCTTGAATAGTCTCTTGTGTTTTTAGGAGGGAACGGCGGTTCCTCCTGAGAATCTGTCCTTCCTCAGTTCTAACAGTGTATGACCTTGGTCCTACTTCCTCAAGAACTGTAGCTTTCCTGTTCCATGCATCTGGATCCTCAATCCTGACAACATCATCCCTTGTCAATGGTTTTAGAGTTTTGGATGACTTGTCATAGTCTGATTTCTGTTTCAGCTTTAACAGTTGAAGTCTCTGTCTCAGTTCCTCACTTTGCTGTTCTTTTGCACAGCAGGGTAGCGTGGTGCGCAACTTGCGACCCATTAGTAGTTCAGCAGGTGAAGAACCACAGTCTAAAGGTGAGGCTCGGTAGCTCAGCAGGGCGAGATAAGGATCAGACTTGCTTTCTGTCGCTTTCTTCAGTAGTTGCTTGAGAACCTGAACACCTTTCTCTGCCTTACCATTTGACTGAGCATACAAAGGACTGGATGTGATGTGCTGAAAGTCATAATGTGCTGCAAACTGTTGCCACTCCTTACAGTTGAAGCAGGGACCATTGTCGCTAACGGCAATCCTGGGAATTCCATGTCTGGCGAAGATGGATTTCACATGCATTATGACACTGCTTGCTGTGGTGCTTGAGAGCAGCGCCATCTCAGGATAGTTAGAATAGTAGTCAATCACAATTAGATAGTCTTTACCACTTAAATGAAAAAGGTCCATACCAACCTTTTCCCATGGTGCTGTTGGTACGTCAGCTACTATCATTGGTTCCTTTGCTTGTTTGTTTTGGTGTTTCTGACATGTCTCACATTTGCCTATCATGTTCTCAATGTCCTTATTGATGCCAGGCCAATAAACAGTGTCTCTTGCCCTCCTTTGCATTTTTCAATTCCGAGGTGTCCCTCATGAATCCTTTTGAGCATGCCTTGATGTAGAGCCTGTGGAATGACTATTCTGTTCTGTTTTAGTAATAGTCCACTTGCGACACTCAATTCTGACCTTATGTGAAAATATTTTGGACAGGAAACTTTTGGCTAACCATGATGAATGTTCTCTATTACTGTTTGTAATACTGTATCTTTTACTGTTTCTTCTGCTATTTGCTTTGATTTTGTGTCTGACATGGGCAGCGCAGCAGTGACCATACTCACATGAACATCCACGTCTTCTTCAGTAGAGCTCACATGACTAATTGTGGGTGCTCGGGATAGTGCATCTGCTAACACTATGTATTTGCCTGGTGTGTAAATCAGTTCAAAGTCATATCTTTGCAGCTACATCATGAGTCGTTGAATCCTTGGAGACATCTCATTCAGGTATATTTTTATGATGGCAACCAGAGGGCTGTGGTCTGTCTCAACTGTGAAGGTGGGATGTCCATATATGTAGCCATGAAACTTTTCTAGTCCAACTACCAAGCCTAGACATTCCTTTTCAAACTGGGCGTATCAACACTCAGTATCAGTCATATACCTGGAGGCATAGGCAACAGGCTTCCAATCTTCACCCTCTGCTTGTAGCAAGACCGCACCTAGGCCATCTTTTGATGCATCCGTTGACACTTTGATTCATTTTGTTGGGTCAAAGAAGGTGAGTACAGGTGTGGTTGTCAGCACTGTTTTGAGGTTTATCCACTCTTGTTCACGTCTTTCTGTCCATGCGAACTCATTTGTTTTATGTAGCAGGTCTCGCAGACAGGCTGTCTTGGCTGACAAGTTAGGAATGAACTTTCCAATGAAGTTTATCATCCCCATGATGCGTAGCACTCCTTTTTTGTCAGTGGGTCGGGGCATTTTGAGTATGGTGTTTACGTTTTCCATATCTGGCTCTATTCCTTTACCAGATAGATTATCTCCTAGGAAAGTGACTTCCTGGACGCCAAACTGACACTTGGCTTTGTTGAGCTTCAGTCCATTCCGGCGTATGCTCTGTGGCACTTTAGTCAGTCTCTCATTGTGTTCCTTCAGTGTGGAGCCCCAGATGATGATGTCATCAACATAGACCCGAACTCCTTCCAGACCTTCAATTATGTGTTCCATCGCTCTATGAAAGATTTCAGTTGCAGATATTATCCCGAAAGGCATTCTGAGGAAACAATACCTGCCAAATGGTGTGCTGAAGGTACAGTATTTGGTGCTCTCTTCATCCAGTTTTAGTTGCCAAAATCCTTGTGAGGCATCGAGCTTTGTAAAGTATCTGGCACCTAACATTTCACTGGTGATTTCTTCTCGATTGGGAATCTGGTAGTGTTCACGTTTTATGTTTGCATTTAAGTCCTTTGGATCCATGCATATTCTTAGATCATTGTTCTTTTTCTTTACACATACCATGGAGTTAACCCAGTCTGTTGGCTCTTTGACTTTCCTGATGACTCCTAGTGTGGTCATTCTGTCCAGTTCATTCTTGAGCTGGTCACGCAGGGGTGCTGGAACTCTTCGTGGAGCATGTACCACTGGCTAAGCATTCTCCTTTAGCTGGATCTTGTAAGTGAATGGGAGAACTCCAAATCCTTTGAACACATCCTGGAAATTATTCACTACAGAATCCACTGAGTCATCTGGTCTGCTTATGGCACAGTTTATACGGTAGACTCTCTTGACCAGTTCTAAGTCCTCACAAGCTTTGTCACCCAGTAGTGAATCAAGTCTTTCAGCCTCAACAGAAAACATGAGATGATGCACTTTGTCTTTGACTGTCACTTTAAGTCTGCATACACCTAAGCTATCTTTTTTCTGTCCATTATAGTCCTTCAGTAGTACTGACTTTTTCTGTATTGTGGGCTTTTCTTTCATATTGTTAATGTCACTCATACTGATTAAGTTTGCTTTTGCCCCAGTGTCTAGTTTCAAGGTAACTAATGCTCCATTTACCTGCAGTGGGATCATCCATTTGTCCTCTTTTACTGCATTAACTTTATGTTCAGCATTGTCCATTTCTGAGGGCTGCACATTTTCTGTATCCTTTTTGATATTGTCACATGACACCATTCCTACAAAAAATGTCTCACTTAAATCAGTGTCCTCAATTACATTAACTCGTTGCCCTTTCTTAGTTTTTACTTTTGAAAAGCATTGTTTGGCAAAGTGATTCTTTCCATTACACTTTGTGCACATTTTTCCAAACGCTGGGTATTGTCTTAACTGGTGTTTGTAACCACAGCGTTTACAATTAAAAATTTCATCCTCCGATTGCTTTTCATTTCTGTTCTGCCCATGTTTCTTCCCCTTGTAGGACACAGCACCGACAGCAGCATTATCACTCATTACAATCGCATCATTATTGATTTCACTGAAAGTCTTCGCGTGCTTTCGAGCTAGCTCGCTGGCTTGGCATATTTTCACAGCATTTTCCAAATTTAGTTCGGTTTCTCTCAACAGACGTTCCCTGACTTTTTTATCATGAATACCAAACACAATCTGGTCACGAATCATGGATGCTTTGAGCTCAGAGAAATTACATGTCTGTGCTTTCAGTTTCAGATCAGTTATAAAGCTATCAAAAGTCTCATTTTGCTGCTGTGTCCGGGAACGGAAGATGTATCTTTCATAGGTCTCATTCTTTTTGGGAGAGCAATGTGCATCAAATTTTTTTTAGCACATCTTCTAATTTTTCTCTGTTCTCCTCTGGATTAAATACAAATGTATTAAATACCTCTATCACCTGTGGGCCTGCAACCGTATGCAGCAATGCTATCTTCCTTGTGTCTGGCTTCGTACCGAATCCGATGGCTGCAATGTAGAGTTCAAATTGTTGTTTAAGAGTCTGCCAATTGTAGTCGATGTTTCCTGTGAGTTTCAAACGCTCTGGTGGCTTCAAATTCTCCATGTCGCTTTTCACAATTTTCAGCAGATCTTCACCATCCTGGTGCCATCTTATGTTCATTAATAAATAGACATTCTTATTATGAACAGCTAGCTTTTACTAGACACTTTATTGAGCACATGTGGACTAGGTACAGTATCTGTAAAGGCATCCATCTTGACTGCTGCCTTGTGGGTAGCCTAGTGCCTCATGGGTAATGTAGTCTTAATATACATACAGCTGTGTGGTGTAGTCTTATATACATACAGCTATATACAGCTCTACACAGCTCTACGGCTCCACCTAGTGTCCACTATAGAATGACATGTTATTGATCATTACACCCTGCTCTTCTTCAAAATAGTGTCATGGGATTTTATACATCCACCTGAGAGGGCAGATAGGGACTCGGTTTAACGTCTTATCCGAAAGACAGCACCTCCGATGGTGCATCTCTCCCTCAACACTGCACTGGAGTGTCAGGCTAGCTTTAGGCGCTCAAGTCCCGGGAGTGAGACTTGAACCCACAAACCTCTGACTCAGAGTGTGCTACCAACTGATCCACAGCTGACACTTAGTAAGATAGACTTACATTTATATAGCGCCTTTCACAACCTTAGGATGTCCCAAAGTGCTTCACAGCCAATGAGGTACTTTTGAAGTGGAGTCACTGTTGTAATTTAGAAGGCAGCTGGTGTGCCCTGAAATCAAACCCCAGCTCATGTCAGCCCTTCAGGTGAGGAGAAGGGAAACCTGTAGCATACAGGAGGCAGATGTTGAAAGCCGAACCAAGCAGATTGCAACAGGGAACAAATTGGGCAGATAACTTTGTTTGCAGGTGATTCCAATCTAATATACAGAGCCTTCGATAATTGGAACCCGTCAATCTTTCTAGGCATCCCTGAAGCCTCCTCAGAACATATCTCTTCGACCTGGCCTTCTGTTGCCTTCTCATACACCCCTGCTCAGTGTCCAACCACCCCCATGGAGAACCTCGGGAATTTTTCGCTCCCTTATAGTGTGAGTTGCTGTTGTACCACTCAGCTGTGAAATCAAAAGGAATTTGGCTTCTGGAAATTTCTCACATTGCAGGAATCAACAGAATCCACTTAGCTAGAAGCACGAACCAAACAAGGGTCGGTTATACGGCCGCACATTGCAGGGTAAGAATTCTGGTCAGCTGTGTCTCAGTGGGTAGCATTCCTTGCCTCTGAGTCATGAAGGGTGGGGGTTCGAGCCCCACTCCAGAGGCTTGAGACATAAGTGCAGTGCTGAGGGAGTGCTGCACTGTCAGAGGGGCAGTGCTGGGGGAGTGCTGCACTGTCAGAGGGAGAGTGCTGAGGGAGTGCTGCACTGTCAGAGGGGCAGTGCTGGGGGAGTGCTGCACTGTCAGAGGGGGAGAGCTGAGGAAGTGCTGCAGTGTTAGAGGGGCAGTACTGGGGGAGTGCTGCACTGTCAGAGGGGGAGTGCTGAGGGAGTGCTGCACTGTCAGAGGGGCAGTGCTGGGGGAGTGCTGCACTGTCAGAGGGGGAGTGCTGAGGGAGTGCTGCACTGTCAGAGGGGCAGAATTGAGGGAGTGCTGCACTGTCGGAGAGGCAGTACTGAGGGAGTGCTGCACTGTCAGAGGGGGAGTGCTCAGGGACTGCTGCACCGTCGGAGGGGCAGTACAGAGGGTGTGTTGCACTGTCAGAGGGGCAGTGCTGGGGGAGTGCTGCACATGCGGAGGGACATTGCTGAGGGAGTGCTGCACTGTCAGAGGGGGAGAGCTGAGGGAGCGCAGCACTGTCGCAGGGGCAGTACTGAGGGAGTGCTGCACTGTCAGAGGGACATTGCTGAGGGAGTGCTGCACTGTTGGAGGGGCAGAACTGAGGGTGCACTGCACTGTCAGAGGGGCAGTACTGAGGGAGCGCCGCACAGCCTGAGGGGCAATGCGGAGGGAGTGCTGCACTTTCAGAGGGGCAGTGCTGAGGGAAAGCTGTGCTGTCGGAGGGACAGTACTGAGGGAGTGCCGCACTGTCTGAGGGGCAGTACTGAGGGAGCGCTGCACTGTCAGAGGGGCTGTACTGAGGGAGCACTGCACTGTCAGGGAGTAGTACTGAGGGAGCACTGCACTGTCAGAGGGGCAGTACAGAGGGAGCGCTGCACTGTCAGAGGGACAGTGCTGAGGGAGTGCTGCACTGTGTGAGGGGCAGTGCTGAGGGCGTGCCGCACTGTCGGAGGGACAGTACTGAGTGAGTGCTGCACTGTCGGAGGGACGGAACTGAGGGAGAGGCGCACTGTCAGAGGGGCAGCGCTGAGGGAGTGCTGCACTTTCAGAGGGGCAGTGCTGAGGTAGTGCCGTACTGTCGGAGGGTCAGTACTGAGGGAGCGCTGCACTGTCGGAGGGGCATTTCTGGGGGAGTGCTGCCTCGTCGGAGGGGCAGTACTGACCGTGCGCTGCACTGTCGGAAGGATAGTACTGAGGAAGCGCTGCACTGTCGAAGGGGCAGTACTGAAGGACTGCTGCACCGTCGGAGGGGCTGTACTGAGGGAGTGCTGCACTGTTGGAGGGGCAAAACTGAGGGTGCGCTGCACTGTTGGATGGGCAGTACTGAGGGAGCGCCGCACAGTCGGAGGGGCAGTGCTGAGGGAGTGCTGCCCCATCGGAGGGGCGATACTGACGGAGTGCTGCACTGTCGGAGGGACAGTACTGAGGGAGCGCTGCACTGTCAAAGGGGCAGTACTGAGAGAGTGCTGCATCGTCGGAGGGGCAGTACTGTGGGAGTGCTGCACTGTCGGAGGGGCTGTACTGAGGGAGTGCTGCACTGTCGGAGGGGCAGCACTGAGGGAGTGCTGCACTGTCGGAGGGGCAGCACTGAGGGAGTGTTGCACAGTCGGAGGGACAGTACTGCGGGAGCGTTGTGCTGTTGGAGCATCAGTACTGTGGTAGCGCTGCACTGTCGGAGGAGCAGTGCTGAGCGAGCGCTGTGCTGTTCGACGTGCAAAACTGAGGGAGTGCTGCACTGCCGGAGGGGCAGTACAGAGGGAGTGCTGCGCTGCCTGAGGGGCATTACTGACGGAGTGCTGCACTGTCAGAGGGCTAGTACTGAGGGTATGATGAACTCTCAGAGGGGCAGTACTGAGGGAGTGCTGCACTGTCACGGGGCAGTGCTGAGGGAGCGCTGCACTGGCCAAGTGACAGTGCTGAGGTAGTGCTGTACTGTCAGAGGGGCAGTGCTGAGGGCCTGCCGCAATGTCAGAGGTGCAGGACGGAGAGAGTGCTGCACTTTCAGAGGGGCACTGCTGATGGAAAGCTGTGCTTTCGGAGGGACAGTACTGAGGGAGTGCCGCACAGTCCGATGGGCATACTGAGGGAGCGCTGCACTGTCAGAGGGGCTGTACTGAGGGAGCACTGCACCGTCAGGGGTCAGTCCTGAGGGAGCGCTGCACTGTCAGAGGGGCAGTACTGATGTAGCACTGCACAGTCAGAGGGGCAGTACTGAGGGAGCGCTGCACTGTCAGAGGGACAGTGCTATGGGAGTGCTGCACTGTGTGAGGGGCAGTGCTGAGGGCGTGCCGCACTGTCGGAGGGACAGTCCTGAGGGAGTGCTGCACTGTCGGAGGGACGGAACTGAGGGAGAGGCGCACTGTCAGAGGGGCAGCGCTGAGGGAGTGTCGTGCTGTTGGAGGGGCAATGCTGAGGGAGTGCTGCACTTTCAGAGGGGCAGTGCTGAGGTAGTGCTTCACTGTCGGAGGGTCAGTACTGAGGCAGCGCTGCACTGTCGGAGGGGGATTTCTGGGGAGTGCTGCCCCGTCGGAGAGGCAGTACTGAGCATGCGCTGCACTGTCGGAAGGATAGTACTGAGTAACCACTACACTGTCGAAGGGGCAGTACTGAGGGAATGCTGCACCGTCGGAGGGGCAGTACTGAGGGTGTAATGCACTGTTGGAGGGGCAGAACTGAGGGAGTGCCGCACAGTCGGAGGGGCAGTGCTGAGGGAGTGCTGCCCCATCGGAGGGGCAGTACTGAGGGAGTGCTGCACTGTTGGAGGGACAGTACTGAGGGAGCGCCGCACTATCAAAGGGGCCGTACTGAGAGAGTGCTGCCCTGTCAGAGGGGCAGTATTTTGGGAGTGCTGCACTGTCGGAGGGGCAGTACTGAGGCAGCACTGTGCTGTTGGAGCGTCAGTACTGAGGGAGCGCTGCACTGTCGGATGGGCAGTGCTGAGGGAGCGCTGTGCTGTTGGACGGGCAACACTGGGGGAGTGCTGCACTGCCGGAGGGGCAGTACTGAGGAGCGTTGTGCTGTTGGTGTGGCAGTACTGAGGGAGTGCTGCACTGTCAAGGGGCTGTACTGAGGGAGTGCTGCCCTGTCAGAGGGCAGTACTGACAGAGTGCTGCACTGTCAGAGGGGCACTACTGAGGGAGTGCTGCACTGTCAAGGGGCAATACTGAGGGAGTGCTGCACTGTCAAGTGGCAGTGCTGAGGGACCGCTGCACTGTCAGAGGGCAGTGCTGAAGTAGTGCTACACTGTCAGAGGGACAGTACTGAGGGAGTGCAGCACTGTCAGAGAGACAGTACTGAGGGAAAGCTGTGCTGTCGGAGAGACAGTACTGATGGATCACTGCACTGTCAGAAGGGCCGTACAGAGGGAGCGCTGCACTGTCAGAGGGGCAGTGCTGAGGATATGCTGCACTGGCTGAGGGACAGTGCTGAGGCCGTGCCGCACTGTCGGAGGGACAGAACTGAGCGAGTGTGCTGTACTGTCGGAGGGACTGTACTGAGAGATAGGCACACTCTCAGAGGGGCAGCGCTGAGGGAGTGCCGTGCTTTTGGGAGGGGCAGTGCTGAGGGAGCGCTGCACTGTCAGAGGGATAGTGCTGAGGGAGTGCTGCACTGTCAGAGGGGCAGTTCAGAGGGCGTGCCACACTGTCAGAGGGGCAGGACGGAGGGAGTGCTGCACTATCGGATGAGCAGCACTGAGGGAGTGCTGCACTGTCGGAAGGGCAGTACTGAGGGAGCGCTGCACTGTTGGAGCGTTACTAATGATGGAGCACGGAACTGTTGGAGGGGCAGTGCTGACAGAGCGCTGCCCTGTCAGAGGGGCAGTACTGAGTGAGTGCCGCACTGTCAGAGGCGAAGTACTGAGGGAGCGCTGCACTGTCAGAGGGACAGTACTAAGGGAAAGCTGTGCTGTCGGAGAGAAAGTGCTGAGGGAGTGCCACACTGTCAGAGGTGCAGTACTGAGGGAGGGCTGCACTCTCAGAGGGGCTGTACTGATGGAGCACTGCACTGTCAGAGGGGCTGTACTGAGGGAGCGCTGCACTGCCAGAGGGACAGTGCTGAGTGAGTGCTGTACTTTTGGAGGGTTAATCCTGAAGGAGCACAGAACTGTTGGAGGGGCAGTGCTGAGGGAGCGCTGTGCTGTTGGAAGGTCATTACTGAGGGAGTGCTGCACTGTCAGAGGGGCAGTGCTGAGGGAGAACTGCATTGTCAGAGGGATAGTGCTGAGGGAGTGCTGCACTGTCAGAGGGGCAGTGCAGAGGGCGTGCCGCACTGTCAGAGGGGCTGGACGGAGGGAGTGCTGCACTATCGGAGGAGCAGCACTAAGGGAGTGCTGCACTGTCGGAAGGGCAGTACTGAGGGAGCACTGCACTGTTGGAGCGTTACTCCTGATGGAGCACGGAACTGTTGGAGGGGCAGTGCTGACAGAGCGCTGCCCTATCTGAGGAGCAGTACTGAGTGAGTGCCGCACTGTCAGAGGGGCAGTACTGAGGGAACGCTGCACTGTTAGAGGGACAGTACTAAGGGAAAGCTGTGCTGTCGGAGAGACAGTGCTGAGGGAGTGCCGCACTGTCAGAGGTGCAGTACTGAGGGAGCGCTGCACTGTCAGAGGGGCTGTACTGATGGAGCACTGCACTGTCAGAGGGGCTGTACTGAGGAAACGCTGCACTACAGAGGGACAGTGCTGAGGGAGTGCTGTACTGTCAGAGGGGCAGGACGAAGGGAGTGCTGCACTGTCGAAGGGGCAGTGCTGACAGTGCGCTGCCTTGTCAGAGGGACAGTCCTGAGGGATTGCCGCACTGTCAGAGGGACAGTACTAAGGGAGCTCTGCACTGTCGGAGGTGCAGTGCTGTGTGAGTGCTGCACTGTCAGAGGGGCAGTACTGAGGGCTTGCTGCACTGTCAGAGGGGCAGTACTGAGGGAGTGCTGCATTGTCAGAGGGGCAGTACTGAGGGAACGCCGTACTGTTGGAGGGGCAGTTCTGAGGGAGCGCTGTACTATCAGAGGGGCAGTACTGAGGGCATGCTGGACTGCCATGGGGCAGTGCTGAGTCTTATGTTCATTAATAAATTGATATTCTTATTATGAACACAGCTAGCTTTTGCTATTTACTTTATTGAGCACATGTGGACTAGGTACAGTATGTGTAGAGGCTTCCATCTTGATTGCTGCCTTGTGGGTAGCCTAGTGCCTCATGGGTAATGTAGTCCTAATATACAAACAGCTGGTTAGTGTAGTCTTAATACATACAGCTATATACAGCTCTACACAGCTCTACGGCTCCACCTAGTGTCCACTATAGAATGACATGTTATTGATCATTACATCCCCCTTTTTTGAGGTTTAACAAAATCAATATCAATCAACTTTCAAGAAAACAATAAAGATAGTATCAGTAACACTTTTGTTAGTGCTCTATAAACATAAACATTTTCAAAACAGTCAACACATTTTCAAAGCTTTACATTGTACTCAAAGATTAAGTCTATCAGGCTTTTTTACTTCATGTGTGGATCTTCTCACACGGGTAAGTCTGATGTGTCTTCATGAGATTGTTCTGGCGGTGAATGACAAGATGCAGTTGCAGCATTTTCATCAATCTGGTCTTGAATAGTCTCTTGTGTTTTTAGGAGGGATCAGCGGTTCCTCCTGAGAATCTGTCCTTCCTCAGTTCTAACAGTGTATGACCTTGGTCCTACTTCCTCAAGAACTGTAGCTTTCCTGTTCCTTGCATCTGGATCCTCAATCCTGACAACATCATCCCTTGTCAATGGTTTTAGAGTTTTGGATGACTTGTCATAGTATGGTTTCTGTTTCAGCTTTAACAGTTGAAGTCTCTGTCTCAGTTCCTCACTTTGCTGTTCTTTTGCACAGCAGGGTAGCGTGGTGCGCAACTTGCAACCCATTAGTAGTTCAGCAGGTGAAGAACCACAGTCTAAAGGTGAGGCTCGGTAGCTCAGCAGGGCGAGATAAGGATTAGACTTGCTTTCTGTCGCTTTCTTCAGTAGCTGCTTGAGAACTTGAACACCTTTCTCTGCCTTACCATTTGACTGAGCGTACAAAGGACTGGATGTGATGCGCTGAAAGTCATAATGTGCTGCAAACTGTTGCCACTCCTTACAGTTGAAGCACGGACCATTGTCGCTAACGGCAATCCTGGGAATTCCATGTCTGGCGAAGATGGATTTCACATGCATTATGACACTGCTTGCTATGGTGCTTGAGAGCAGCGCCATCTCAGGATAGTTAGAATAGTCGTCAATCACTATTAGATAGTCTTTACCATTTAATTGAAAAAGGTCCATACCAACCTTTTGCCATGGTGCTGTTGGTATGTCAGCTACTATCATTGGTTCCTTTGCTTGTTTGTTTTGGTGTTTCTGACATGTCTCACATTTGCCTATCATGTTCTCAATGTCCTTATTTATGCCAGGCCAATAAACAGTGTCTCTTGCCCTCCTTTGCATTTTTCAATTCCGAGGTGTCCCTCATGAATCCTTTTGAGCATGTCTTGACGTAGAGCCTGTGGAATGACTATTCTGTTCTGTTTTAGTAATAGTCCACTTGCGACACTCAATTCTGACCTTATGTGAAAATATTTTGGACAGGGACCTTTTGGCCAACCATGATGAATGTTCTCTATTATTGTTTGTAATACTGTATCTTTTACTGTTTCTTCTGCTATTTGCTTTGATTTTGTGTCTGACATGGGCAGCGCAGCAGTGACCATACTCACATGAACATCCACGACTTCTTCAGTAGAGCTCACATGACTCATTGCGGGTGCTCGGGATATTGCATCTGCTAACACTATGGCCTAGAAATTCAGTTGGTTGCGCCAGCCATTAGCGCCTTAGGAGGAGTAGATGTTGGGCGCTAGGCGGGTAGCGCCCGGGCGCAGCGCGAACTGCGCCTCGCCCCAACTTCACTAGAGATTTAGCGGCGGCGCAAAGTCTTTGCGCGCGCTCAGCTGCGCGCGCAGATCATGACGTCATTTCCTCGTGCAACGCCCTCTGTGCGCCCCCAGCCGGAACTTCAGTGGCAACGCCCCATTGTGCGCCTGGCGCCCCTAGCGACTGTTAGAGTGGAACGGTGCTCAGCCGATGCGGGGCGCGGGGGGCGCAAATTAAAGGGCACTCCTCCTGCACTATAAAAGGCTGCCATTTCGCAGCACTCCCTCTTGAGAAACGGATCTTTGGAGAGAGACCAAGGTAGATAGCTTTCTGCTTTGGCCCAACACTCGGACAGGTACTTCTGGCTTCAGGCCACCGCTTTCCACTAGTCTTTGCCTTCATTGACATCTCATTGTTTGCCAGCATATTATGGGGGCTGCAATGGGTGTCAACGCTGGCTTTCTCAATTACATCCAAAGGGCTCACAGACGCCGTGAGAGAGTGGCAGCCCTGGCTAGATGGAGAGGGGGCAACAGGCATCGGCAAAGGAGGCCTTACCCACCCAGGGTATACCGCCAGCAGTTCTCCTATCTCAACATGTCTGAGGAGCAGTGTGTTCGGAGGCTGCGATTCAGAAGGGACGTGGTCACAGAGATCTGCCAGCTGCTTGGCGGTGATCTGCAGCCACAGCTGAGGAGCAGGACGTCTCTGTCGGTGGCAGTGAAGGTGATGGTGGCTCTCAACTTCTATGCCACCGGCTCCTTCCAATCCGCTACTGGGGACATTGCCAACATCTCCCAGTTCGCCGTGCATTGCTGCATCCGCCAGGTGACCAATGCCCTTTTCAAAAGGAGACGTCAGTTCATCTCCTTCTCCATGGCCCTTGCCAAGCAGCAACAGCGTGCAATGGGCTTTGCAGCATTCGCGGGCTTCTCCATGGTGCAGGGCGCCATTGACTGCACGCATGTGGCTTTGCAGGCACCTCTGGAGAATGCCGAGGATTACCGCAACCGGAAGGGCTACCATTCGCTGAACGTCCAGCTGGTGTGTGATCACAGGAAGCTCATCCTAGCTGTCAATGCCCGCTTTCCAGGCAGCAGCCACGATGCCTTCATCCTGCGACAGACTTCTGTGGCAGACATGTTCCAGGCCCAGCCTCACCCACGAGGATGGCTTATCGGGGACAAAGGCTATCCTTTGTGTACCTGGCTGATGACCCCGCTCCGTGCGCCCAGCACCCCTGCTGAAGAGGGATACAACGAGAGCCATCAAGCGACCAGGAACATCATTGAACAAACAATCGGTGTCCTGAAGCAACGGTTCCGCTGTCTGGATCGTTCCGGTGGAGCCCTACAGTATTTGCCGGAGCGAGTCTCCCATTTCGTGGTCGTTTGCTGCATGCTGCACAACCTGGCTATCCGCAGGACTCAGCCACTGCCACCACAGATTGGAGGACCACCTGAGGAGGAGGAGGAGGAGGAGGAGGACCAGCACAGGAGGGAGGCAGAAAGTGCAAGGGCCGCCCGTCGCCGGCTTATTGAACGTCGGTTCTAGGCCCCCTCTCAGGGACTGGCTTGTGCCAATGTCAGCAGATGAATGTAGCCGCTCCACAAGCCCTCAGCCGAGCAGGGCAACCAGGACTTAACCAAAAAACCATGCACACTGCAATTTAACAGCAATAATTTATTGAAAACCTCTGCCCTTCCCACATTACATGCTCATGTGGAGAAGCCCCCTCCAAAAACACAAAACTACCAGTCTCGGCCTTACAAAAAGAAAGAAAGACACCAGTCTCGGCCTTACAAAAAGAAAGAAAGACACCAGTCTCGGCCTTACACAAAAACAACTGCACCAGTGTCGGCCTTACAACAAGCACCAGGCATTTGTGCATACCTCTACTTTTTGCCCTGCGAGGGCGATGCCTTGCGCATCCTTGCCTGGCCCCTGCCCGCCCTGCTGCTCCTCCTCAATGGGAGCCCAGTGGCTGCAGCAAGGCTGGGGGAATGCTGCTGAGGGGCAGATGGCGAGACGGCAGATGCCCTTGGGGGTCGGCCTGCACCAGCTCTGGCCTTGGAGTGTCCGGCTGCTGACTGCTCCAACTCTGGCTGGGCGGCAGCAGTCTGTCCAGCAGCTCGTGGCAGCTGCAATGGCGGAGTGGCAGTGTCGGCTGCAGGAATGGTGGCAACCTGGTAGATCGCAGGTGCTCGCTGGTCGCCTGAGACATTGGCACTCGCACGGGCCAGCACTGCAGCATGCGCAGCAAACAGCTGAAGAACAGACTGCTGTGCTGCTGCTGCGCGGCGAGTGCCCTGGCGATGCCTGGCTGATCCAGCGAGGGTGGCAGCAGTTAGTGCCCGTGTGGCCCTGGTCTGTGTCCGCATGACACCAGCCAGTGAATGGACGGCACGACAGAGCACTTGGCTAGAAGCCGACTGTGCTGCTGCGAAGTCCTGCAGACTCCTGGCCTGTGCTGCACTGAATAGTTCCAGACTCCTGGCCTGTACTGCACTGAATTGTTGCAGAGTCCTGGCCTGTGCTGCACTGAATTGTTGCAGAGTCCTGGCCTGTGCTGCACTGAATTGTTGCAGAGTCCTGGCCTGTGCTGCACTGAATTGTTCCAGACTCCTGGACTGTGCTGCACTGAATTGTTGCAGAGTCCTGGCCTGTGCTGCTCCGAATTGCTGCACACTCCTTGACAGACACTCTATGGAGCCAGGCATCCTTGCCACTGCAGCCATGAGCTCAGTGTGCCTGCGCTCAGCCTGGACGGCCATTTCCTCTAGGAGGCGCACCTCCTCTGCGCTGACCGTCGCAGGACTGGAGGCCGCACTCACCATCTGGGGAGAAGTCCGCCGAGCTTCCCCACCCCTCCCGCGTTGCTGCAGGCCGCTGGGCACCGGAGCTTCACTCTCCTCCGACCCTTCCCCCCGGCTCCCCTCCAGGGAAGACGTGTCCCCTACATCGCCATGGGCTGGCGCGGCTGAGGGTGGCACTGATGGGCCGGCTTCCTCTTCCTCCTCCTCGTCTTCCGAAGGGCTGACAGTGGCAGCTTGAGGGCCCGCCTCCTCACCTGGCGATTCACCATCTGAAAGCAGGAAGGCACAAGAGTAGCTTTAGAGTGAGAACAGGGCGGCAGCGAGGGAGGCATGAGTGGTGCCATTCACCGCATTGGTCGGACAGTGGCAAAGGATGCTGATCTGATGCGCAAGTGGAACGAGAGAGGTCCAAAAGGTGATGCCCTTACCATTGGTGCCCAGAACAGGGTCGGCATCTCCACTGGCGACGGGGCCAATCAGCCGGCCTACCATAATGCGCTACACACGCTGGTCGAGGTCGGAGAGCTCTTTGAGGTCAGGACGGCCTCCCCCGGTCTCAGTTCGGTTGCGCTGGTTGTGCGCCACCTTGGCCTGCAAGAGAAAGGACGGCCTCTAAGTACAGTGTGAAGCCCTGATTTTGTCTGCACTGCCTCCCATGGTCGAATAGCTTGTGCAGTGTGAAGCCCTGATCTTGTCTGCACTGCCTCCCATGGTCGAATAGCTTGTACAGTGTGTAGCCCTGACCTTGTCTGCACTGCCTCCCATGGTCGAATAGCTTGGACAGTGTGCAGCCCTGATCTTGTCTGCAATGCCTCCCATGGTCGAATAGCTTGGAAAGTATGTAAAGTGCTGAATGTGCAATTGATTTCCATGCCAGTCCCATAGCTGCTGGATGAGGGCTGGCCATTAGGGCTTTCAGGTCCCTTTGCCCATAATGTGAGGTGCACATGCAAGGATGAGGAGGACACTGGAAAGGGTACTCACCCTGACAACCTGAGTGAGGTCGTTGAACTTCTTCCGGCATTGCACAGGAGTCCTGGCAACCACGCTGTTGGAAGACACCCTGTTGGACACCTCCCTCCAGGCTTTCCGGTAGGCGCTGGGCAGCGGCCTCTTGCCACCTTCTGGGAACAAAACATGGCGCCTGCGCTCCACTCTGCCAACCAGCAGCCTCAGGTCACCGTCGCTGAAGCGCTGCGCTCTCTCCCTGGCCTTCTCCATAGTCCTGGGCGTTGTACAGGTGAAGCTGAAGTGGTCAGGCCTAGGTTGAGGGCTGCAGTGTGCAGGGCGTGGCAGGCAAACAAATCCACCCTCCCCCTTTAAGAGCTGACCGGCGCCAGAGTGTCTGCCGTCAATCAAGAACTCGCCGCACCTGCGCTGAGCCCGGCCTCGGGGGTATCGCTCAGCACCGCCGGCTTAGCGCCTAAAGATAGTCGTGCATCGCCTGTTTTAGCGCAGCAGCAACCTCTTGGGGCGATGCGACTGAATATCGGCGAAGGGGGCGCGACTTTGCGCCGGGCGCAAACTTTAGCGGCTGCCCGACTTTACCGCCCCAAAAGCGGCTATACTGAATTTCTAGGCCTATGTATTTGCCTGGTGTGTAGATCAGTTCAAAGTCATATCTTTGCAGCTTCATCATGAGTCGTTGAATCCTTGGAGACATCTCATTCAGGTTTATTTTTATGATGGCAACCAGATGGCTGTGGTCTGTCTCAATTGTGAAGGTGTGAAGTCCATATATGTAGCCATGAAACTTTTCTAGTCCAACTACCAAGCCTAGACATTCCTTTTCAACCTGGGCGTATCAACACTCAGTATCAGTCATAGACCTGGAGGCATAGGCAACAGGCTTCCAATCTTCACCCTCTGCTTGTAGCAAGACCGCACCTAGGCCATTTTTGATGCATCCGTTGACACTTTGATTCTTTTTGTTGGGTCAAAGAAGGTGAGTACAGGTGTGGTTGTCAGCACTGTTTTGAGGTTTATCCACTCTTGTTCATGTCTTTCTGTCCATGCGAACTCATTTGTTTTATGTAGCAGGTCTCGCAGACAGGCTGTCTTGGCTGACAAGTTAGGAATGAACTTTCCAATGAAGTTTATCATCCCCATGATGCGTAGCACTCCTTTTTTTGTCAGTGGGTCAGGGCATTTTGAGTATGGCGTTTACTTTCTCCATATCTGGCTCTATTCCTTTACCAGATAGATTATCTCCTAGGAAAGTGACTTCCGGGACGCCAAACTGACACATGGCTTTGTTGAGCTTTAGTCCATTCCGGCATATGCTCTGTAGCACTTTAGTCAGTCTCTAATTGTGTTCTTTCAGTGTGGAGCCCCAGATGATGATGTCATCAACATAGACCCGAACTCCTTCCAGACCTTCAATTATGTGCTCCATCGCTCTATGAAAGATTTCAGATGCAGATATTATCCCGAAAGGCATTCTGAGGAAACAATACCTGCCAAATGGTGTGTTGAAGGTACAGTATTTGATGCTCTCTTCATCCAGTTTTAGTTGCCAAAATCCTTGTGAGGCATCGAGCTTTGTAAAGTATCTGGCACCTGATATTTCACTGGTGATTTCTTCTCGCTTGGGAATCTGGTAGTGTTCACGTTTTATGTTTGCATTTAAGTCCTTTGGATCCATGCATACTCTTAGATCATTGTTCTTTTTCTTTACACATACCATGGAGTTAACCCAGTCTGTTCGCTCTTCGACTTTCCTGATGACTCCGAGTGTGGTCATTCTGTCCAGTTCATTCTTGAGCCGGTCACGCAGGGGTGCTGGAACTCTTCGTGGAGCATGTACCACTGGCTGAGCATCCTCCTTTAGCTGGATCTTGTAATTGAATGGTAGAACTCCAAATCCTTTGAACACATCCTGGAAATTATTCACTACAGAATCCACCGAGTCATCTGGTCTGCTTATGGCACAGTTTATACGGTAGACTCTCTTGACCAGTTCGAAGTCTTCACAAGCTTTGTCAGCTAATAGTGAATCAAGTCTTTCAGCCACAACAGAAAATATGAGATGATGCACTTTGTTTTTGACTGTCACTTTAAGTCTGCATACACCTAAGCTATTTATTTTCTGTCCATTATAGTCCTTCAGTAGTACTGACTTTTTCTGTATTTTGGGCTTTTCTTTCATATTGTTAATGTCACTCATACTGATTAAGTTTGCTTTTGCCCCAGTGTCTAGTTTCAATGTAACTAATGCTCCATTTACCTGCAGTGGGATCATCCATTTGTCCTCTTTTACTGCATTAACTTTATGTTCAGCATTGTCCATTTCTGAGGGCCGCACAATTTCTGTATCCTTTTTGATATTGTCACATGACACCATTCCTAAAAAAAATTCTCACTTACATGTGTCCTCAATTACATTAACTCGTTGCCCTTTCTTAGTTTTTACTTTTGAAAAGCATTGTTTGGCAAAGTGATTCTTTCCATTACACTTTGTGCACATTTTTCCAACATTGTCTTAACTGGTGTTTGTAACCACAGCGTTTACAATTAAAAATTTCATCCTCCGATTGCTTTTCAATTCTGTTCTGCCCACGTTCCTTCCCCTTGCAGGACACAGCACCGACAGCAGCATTATCACTCATTATAATCGCATCATTATTGATTTCACTGAACGTCTTCGCGTGCTTTCGAGCTAGCTCGCTGTCTTGGCATATTTTCACTGCATTTTCCAAATTTAGTTCGGTTTCTCTCAACAGACGTTCCCTAACTTTTTTATCATGAATACCAAACACAATCTGGTCACGAATCATGGATGATTTCAGCTCAGAGAAATTACATGTCTGTGCTTTCAGTTTCAGATCAGTTATAAAGCTATCAAAAGTCTCATTTTGCTGCTGTGTCCGTGAACAGAACATGTATCTTTCATAGGTCTCATTCTTTTTGGGAGAGCAATGTGCATCAAATTTTTTTCGCACATCTTCTAATTTTTCTCTGTTCTCCACTGGATTAAATACAAATGTATTAAATACCTCTATCGCCTGTGGGCCTGCAACCGTAAGCAGCAATGCTATCTTCCTTGCATCTGGCTTTGTACTGAATCCGATGGCTGCAATGTAGAGTTTGAATTGTTGTTTAAGAGTCTGCCAATTGTAGTCAATGTTTCCTGTGAGTTTCAAACGCTCTGGTGGCTTCAAATTCTCCATGTCGCTTTTCACAATTTTCAGCAGATCTTCACCATTCTGGTACCATCTTATGTTCATTAATAAATGGACATTCTTATTATGAACACAGCTAGCTTTTGCTAGTTACTTTATTGTGCACATGTGGACTAGCTACAGTGTTTGTAGAGGCTTCCATCTTGACTGCTGCCTTGTGGGTAGCCTAGTGCCTCATGGGTAATGTAGTCTTAATATACATACAGCTGGGTAGTGTAGTCTTAATACATACAGCTATATACAGCTCTACACAGCTCTACGGCTCCACCTAGTGTCTACTATAGAATGACATGTTATTGATCATTACACTGAGGGCGTGCCGCACTGTCAGAGGGGCAGTGCTGATGGAGCGCTGCACTGTCAGATGGGCAGTACTGAGGGAGTGCTGATCTGTCGGAGGGGCAGTACTGAGGGAGCGCTGCACTGTCAGAGGAGCTGTACTGAGGGAGTGCTGCACTGTCAGAGGGTCAGTACTGAGGGAGCGCTGCACTGTCGGAGGGGCAGTACTAAGGGAGCGCTGCACTATCGGAGGGTCAGTACTGAGGGAGCGCTGCAATGTGAGAGGGGCAATACTGAGGGAGAGCTGCACTGTCGGAGGGGCAGTACTGAGGGAGCGGGGCACTGTCAGAGGGGTAGTACGGACGGAGCACTGCATGGTCAGAGGGACAGTGGTGAGGGCGTGCTGCACTGTCAGAGGGGCAGTGCTGAAGGCGTGCCGCACTGTCAGAGGGGCAGGACGGAGGGAGTGCTGCACTGTTGAATGGGCAGTGCTGACAGAGCACTGTCCTGTCAGATGAGCAGTACTGATGGAGTGCTGCACTGTCAGAGGGGCTGTATTGAGGGAATGCAGAACTGTCAGAGGGGCAGTACTGAGGGAGTGCTGCACTGTCAGTGGGGCAGTACTGATGAAGCACTGCTCTGTCAGAGGGGCAGTGCTGAGGGAGCGCTGTGCTGTTGGACGGGCAACACTGAGGGAGTGCTCCACTGCCGGAGGGGCAGTACTGGTAGAGTGCTGCACTGTCAGAGGGGCAGTACTGAGGGAGCGCCAACCCATCGGTGGGGCAGTGCTGAGGGACTGCTGTACAGTCGGAGCGGCAGTAAGGAGGGAGTGCTGCAGTGTCGGAGGGCAGCACTGAGGGAGTGCTGCACTGTTGGAGGGGCAGTAATGCGGGAGCGCTGCACTGTTGGTGGCTCAGTAGTGAGGGAGCGCTGTGCTGTTGGAGTGGCAGTACTGAGGGAGTGCTGCACTGCCAGAGGGGAGTGCTGAGGGAGCGCAGCACTGTCAGAGGGGCAGTACTGAGGGAGCGCTGCACTGTCAGTGGGGCAGTACTGATGAAGCACTGCACTGTCAGAGGGGCAGTATTGAGGGAGTGCTGCACTGTCAGAGGAACAGTGCTGAGGGAGTGCTGCTCTGTTAGAGGGTCAGTGCTGAGGGTGTGCCCCACTGTTGGAGGGACGGTACTGAGGGAGTGCTGCACTGTCAGAGGGACGGTGCTGCGGGAAAGCTGTGCTGTTGGAGAGACAGTACTGATGGAGCACTGCTCTGTCAGAGGGGCAGTACAGATGGAGCGCTGCACTGTCAGAGCGGCAGTGCTGAGGGAGTGCTGCACTGTCTGAGGGGCAGTGCTGAGGGCGTGCCGCACTGTCGGAGGGACAGAACTGAGCGAGTGCTGCACTGTCGGAGGGACTGTACTGAGGGAGAGGCACACTGTCAGAGGGGCAGCGCTGAGGGAGTGCCTTGCTGTTGGGATGGGCAATGCTGAGGGAGTGCTGCACTTTCAGAGGGGCAGTGCTGAGGTAGCGCTGCACTGGCGGAGGGACAGTTCTGAGGCAGCCCTGCACTTTCAGAGGGGCAGTACTGAGGAAGTGCTGCACTGTCAGAGGGGCAGTGCTGAGGGAGCACCAAACTGTCGGAGGGTCAGTACTGAGTGAGGGCTGCACTGTAGGAGGGGGAGTTCTGGGGGAGTGCTGCCTCGTCGGAGGGGCAGTACTAAGTGTGTGCTGCACTGTCGGAATGATAGTACTGAGGGAGCGCTGCATTGTCGAAGGAGCAGTGCTGTGGGAGTGCTGCCCCGTCGGAGGGGCAGTACTGAGGCAGTGCTGCACTGTCGGAGGGACAGTACTGAGGGAGCGCTGCACTTTCGATGGGGTAGTACTGGTAGAGTGCTGCACTGTCAGAGGGGCAGTACTGAGGGAGCACCACCCCGTCGGTGGGGAAGTGCTGAGGGACTGCTGCACCGTCGGAGGTGCAGTACTGAGGGAGGGCTCTACTGTTGGAGGGGCAGTACGGAGGGAGTGCTGCACTGTTGGAGGGGCAGTAATGCGGGAGCGCTGCACTGTTGGTGGCTCAGTAGTGAGGGAGCGCTGTGCTGTTGGAGTGGCAGTACTGAGGGAGTGCTGCACCGTCAGAGGGGCAGTGCTGAGGGAGCGCTGTGCTGTTGGATGGGCAATACTGCGGGAGTGCTTCACTGTCAGAGGGGCAGTACTGAGGGAGCACTGCACTGTCGGAGGGGCAGCACTCAGGGAGTGCTGCACTGTTGGAAGGGCAGTACTGAGGGAGCGCTGCACTGTTGGAGGGTTAATCCTGAGGGAGCACAGAACTGTTGGAGGGGCAGTGCTGAGGGAGCGCTGTGCCGTTGGAAGGTCATTACTGAGGGAGTGCTGCACTGTCGGAGGGGCAGTGCTGAGGGAGCACTGCACTGTCAGAGGGATAGTGCTGAGGGAGTGCTGCACTGTCAGAGGGGCAGTGCAGAGGGCATGCCGCACTGTCAGAGGGGCAGGACGGAGGGAGTGCTGCACTATCGGAGGAGCAGATCTGAGGGAGTGCTGCACTGTCGGAAGGGCAGTACTGAGGGAGCGCTGCACTGTTGGGGCGTTACTCCTGATGGAGCACGGAACTGTTGGAGGGGCAGTGTTGACAGAGCGCTGCCCTGTCAGAGCGGCAGTACTGAGTGAGTGCCACAATGTCAAAGGGGCAATACTGAGGGAGCGCTGCCCTGTCAGAGGGACAGTACTAAGGGAAAGTTGTGCTGTCGGAGAGACAGTGCTGAGGGAGTGCCGCACTGTCCGAGGTGCTGCACTGAGGGAGCGCAGCACTGTCAGAGGGGCTGTACTGATGGAGCACTGCACTGTTAGAGGGGCTGTACTGAGGGAGCACGGCACTGTCAGAGGGACAGTGCTGAGGGAGTGCAGTGCTATCAGAGGGGCAGGACGAAGGGAGTGCTGCACTGTTGAAGGGGCAGTGCTGACAGAGCACTGTCCTGTCAGATGAGCAGTACTGATGGAGTGCTGCACTGTCAGAGGGGCTGTATTGAGGGAATGCAGAACTGTCAGAGGGGCAGTACTGAGGGAGTGCTGCACTGTCAGTGGGGCAGTACTGATGTAGCACTGCTCTGTCAGAGGGGCAGCGCTGAGGGAGCGCTGTGCTGTTGGACGGGCAACACTGAGGGAGTGCTCCACTGCCGGAGGGGCAGTACTGGTAGAGTGCTGCACTGTCAGAGGGGCAGTACTGAGGGAGCGCCAACCCATCGGTGGGGCAGTGCTGAGGGACTGCTGCACAGTCGGAGCGGCAGTAAGGAGGGAGTGCTGCAGTGTCGGAGGGGCAGCACTGAGGGAGTGCTGCACTGTTGGAGGGGCAGTAATGCGGGAGCGCTGCACTGTTGGTGGCTCAGTAGTGAGGGAGCGCTGTGCTGTTGGAGTGGCAGTACTGAGGGAGTGCTGCACTGTCAGAGGGGAGTGCTGAGGGAGCGCTGTGCTGTTGGATGGGCAATACTGCGGGAGTGCTGCACTGTCAGAGGGGCAGTACTGAGGGAGCGCTGCACTGTCGGAGGGGCGGCACTGAGGGAGTGCTGCACTGTCAGAAGGGCAGTACTGAGGGAGCACTGCACTGTTGGAGGGTTAATCCTGAGGGAGCACAGAACTGTTGGAGGGGCAGTGCTGCGGGAGCGCTGTGCTGTTGGCAGGTCATTACTGAGGGAGTGCTGCACTGTCGGAGGGGCAGTGCTGAGGGAGCACTGCACTGTCAGAGGGATAGTGCTGAGGGAGTGCTGCACTGTCAGAGGGGCAGTGAAGAGGGCGTGCCGCATTGTCAGAGGGGCAGGACGGAGGGAGTGCTGCACTATCGGAGGAGGTGCACTGAGGGAGTGCTGCACTGTCGGAAGGGCAGTACTGAGGGAGCGCTGCACTGTTGGAGCGTTACTCCTGATGGAGCACGGAACTGTTGGAGGGGCAGTGTTGACAGAGCGCTGCCCTGTCAGAGGGGCAGTACTGAGTGAGTGCCGCAATGTCAGAGGGGCAGTACTGAGGGAATGCTGCACTGTCAGAGGGACAGCACTAAGGGAAAGCTGTGCTGTCGGAGAGACAGTGCTGAGGGAGTGCCGCACTGTCAGAGGTGCAGTGCTGAGGGAGCGCTGCACTGTCAGAGGGGCTGTACTGATGGAGCACTGCACTGTCAGAGGGGCTGTACTGAGGGAGCGCTGCACTGTCAGAGGGACAGTGCTGAGGGAGTGCTGTACTGTCAGAGGGGCAGCACGAAGGGAGTGCTGCACTGTTGAATGGGCAGTGCTGACAGAGTGCTTCCTTGTCAGAAGGACAGTCCTGAGGGATTGCGGCACTGTCAGAGGGGCAGTACTGAGGGAGCTCTGCACTGTCGAATGGGCAGTGCTGTGTGAGAACCGCACTGTCAGAGGGGCAGTACTGAGGGTTTGCTGCGCTGTCAGAGGGGCAGTACTGAGGGGGTGCTGCATTGTCAGATGGGCAGTACTGAGGGAGTGCTGCACTGTTAGAGGGTCAGTGCAGAGGGCGTACCGCGCTGTCGGAGGGACAGTACTGAGGGAGTGCTGCACTGTCAGAGGGATGATACTGAGGGAGCGCCGTACTGTCAGAGGGGCAGTGCTGAGGGAGCGCCGCACTGTCGGGGGGACAGTACTGAGGGAGCGCTACACTCTCGGAGGGACAGTACTGAGGGAGCGCTGCATTGTCAGAGGGACAGTGCTGGGGGAGAGCTGTGCTGTCAGAGGGGCAGTGTTGTGAGAGCGCTGTGCTGCCGGAGGGGCAGTACAGAGGGAGCGCTGCACTGTCGGAGAGGCAGTACTGAGGGAGTGCTGCACTGTCGAAGGGGCAGTACAGAGGGAGTGCTGCACTGTCAGAGGGGCAGTGCTGAGGGAGTGCTGCACTGTCAGATGGGCAGTACTGAGGGAATGCTGCTCTGTTGGAAGGCGCAGTACTAAGGGAGTGCCGCACTGTCAGAGGGGCAGTACTGAGGGAATGCTGCTCTGTTGGAAGGCGCAGTACTAAGGGAGTGCCGCACTGTCAGAGGGGCAGTACTGAGGAAACGCCGCACTGTTGGATGGGCAGTGCTGAGGGAGCGCTGCACTGTCAGAGGGGCAGTACTGTGGGTGTGCTGCACTGTCAGAGGGGCAGTATTGAGGGATTTATGCACTGTCAGAGGGGCAGTACTGAGGGAGTGCTGCACTGTCAGAGGAGAAGTACTGTGAGAGTGCTGCACTGTCAGAGGGGCAGGATTGAGGGATTTCTGCACTGTCAGAGGGGCAGTACAGAGGGAGCGCTGCACTGTTGGAGGGTCAGTACTGAGGGAGCTCTTTGCTGTCGAAGGGGCAGTATTGGTAGAGTGCTGCACTGTCAGAGGGGCAGTACTGATGGAGTGCTGCACTGTCGGAGGGGCAGTGCTGAGTGAGTGCGGCACTGTCAGAGGGGCAGAACTGAGGGAGTGCTGCACTGTCACGGGGCAATACTGAGGGAGGGCTGCATTGTCAAGTGGCAGTGCTGAGAGTGTACTGCACTGTCGGAGGGTCAGTACCAAGGGAGCGCTGCACTGTCAGATTGGCAGTACTGAGGAAGCGCTGCACTGTCGGAGGGGCAGTACTGAGGGAGCGGGGCACTGTCAGAGGGGCAGTACGGAGTGAGCGCTGCACGGTCAAAGGGATAGTGCTGAGGGAGTGCTGCACTGTCAGAGGGGCAGTGCTGAGGGCGTGCCGAACTGTCAGAGGGGCAGTACGGATGGAGTGCTGCACTGTTGAAGGGGCAGTGCTGACAGAACGCTGCCCTGTCAGTGGATCAGTAATGATGGAGTGCTGCACTGTCAGAGGGGCAGTACTGAGGGAGCGCAGCACTGTCAGAGGGGCAGTACTGAGGGAGCGCAGCACTGTCAGAGGGGCAGTACTGAGGGAGCGCTGCACTGTCGGAGGGGCAGTGCTGTGTGAGTGCTGCACTGTCAGAGGGGCAGTAATGAGGGTTTGCTGCTGTGATGAAATATTCCATTCATCACTTATTGATATTCTCTGCCTGTGACTGTGGTTGGTTTCAGTTTCATTTCCCTTACCTCAGTTCCGTTTCCTCACCATTGTATTGTACTGTGTGTAGGGCTCCGCCCATACCTGGCCCCTATGTAAGCTGGCCCAGCCTGCATCACATCCAGCACAGCAGACCTCTGGATGGAAGATACCTCTCCTCTGTGTGTTACCTTCTAAGTCAATAAAAACCTTGTTTTGTTTCGCTAAAATCGAGTCTCGGATTTATTGAGGCACATCAATTTTATTGACTTAATTTTCAACACAATGGATCAACTCTTGAAACCCGAACGTTTGGATTTGGACCAGCATGCTTCGGATGCATCGGCATGCTTCGGACACTGGTTTATGTGTATGGAATTCTTCCTGGACAATTCCGCAGCCGTCAAAGATGCTACGGATGCTGCGAGTATGAAACTCGGAATTCTGCGGAATTGGGTAAGCCACCGGGTTTACCCCCTCATCCAAGATGCCGACACATACCCAGCCACCTGCGACATCTTAAAGGCGCATTACCAGCAGCCTACGAATGAGGTGTATGCTAGGCATCTGCTCGCTACTCGCGCACAGCGACCTGGGGAATCGGTGGAGGAGTTCCTAGGCACCCTGAAAACGCTTGGCAAAGACTGCAAGTGCCAAGATGTAAAAGCCGCAGTGTACACTGACGAGCTTGTTCGCGATGCCTTTATCACAGGCCTCAGCTTCACTTACATCCGGCAGAGACTGCTGGAAGAAACGGGATTGGACCTGAAACAGGCTGCGGACACAGCGCGATCCCTGGATGTGGCCCAGAGAAACTCGGACGCCTACTCTTCAGCCCGCGCCGTCCATGCCGCCACGTGTGCACCAAGGGCACCGCCATCTTGGAAGGCATCTTCCCCGCCCGGCAGCCCGACACCGTCGGGGCCCCGCTCTCCTCCCAGAAGCCCTACGACAGCCGCGACGCATCGGGGACCCAACTGCTACTTCTGCGGGCAGCCGAAGCACACCAGAAACCTGTGCCCGGCGAAAGGCACCACCTGCTTTAAGTGCAGTAAGAAGGGGCACTTCGGGAAGGTGTGCAGAGGGAACCCCGCCGGAAAACCCGCCACCGCCGCGTGTGCGCCATGGGAGCGGCCATCTTGGACGCCATCTTGCCCGACCTCTTGGGGTCCGCCATCTTGTGAGCAGACAGCGTGGACGCCATCTTGTCTCGATCAGGGCCCTACAGTGGCATCGGTCACAGTGGGCCAGACCAGGCCGCACCCGCTATCCAAATCAATGGTGGACATCGAGGTAAACGGGTGCGGGGTTAAATGTTTAATTGACAGTGGAAGCACGGAGAGTTTTATTTACCCTGAACTGGCACAACAACTCTCCCTAAAGGTGGTCCCTACTCGGGGTACCATCTCTATGGCTGATAAAACCCAGACATCGACCATTATGGGTTACTGCACGGTACAATTGTCTGTTAACGGAACTGAGGTAAGGGAAATGAAACTGAAACCAACCACAGTCACAGGCAGAGAATACCAATGAGTGATGAATGGAATATTTCATCACATTCACCCCTTCTATAGATTTAGTCTGTTCGGGGGTTTGATAGTCCTCTGCGACCGACGTGGCTGTCATGGTCCTGACCTCCTCAATGGAGTAAGGCAGGTTGCGGGCCTTGATGAAGTGGAAGAACCTGGTGACCCCCGGGTGGCAGAGGTCATTGTGGAGGGCCCGCAGTCTATCGATCTGCGCGCTGGCGCAGGTGCCACGCGATAGCGCATCCGGGGGTTCATTGAGCTTCCCGGGCCGGTACAAGATCTCGTAATTGTAGGTGGAAAGTTCGATTCTCCACCTCAAGATCTTGTCATTTTTGATTTTGCCCCTCTACTTGTTGTTAAACATAAAGGCAACTGAACGCTGGTCAGTGAGCAGGGTAAATCGTTTTCCGGCCAGGTAGTGCCTCCAATGACGCACAGCCTCCACAATAGCCTGGGCCTCCTTCTCAACAGCGGAGTGTCTGGTCTCCGGGCCCTGGAGGGTTCGTGAAAAGAAGGCCACGGGTCTCCCCGCCTGACTAAGGGTAGTGGCCAGGGCAAAGTCGGACGCGTCGCTTTCCACCTGGAAGGGGATGGATTCGTCCACTGCGTGCATGGTGGCTTTGGCAATGTCTTCCTTGATACGGTGGAAGGCTAAGCGGGCCTCTGCCGTCACAGGAAAGGAGGTGGACTTGATCAGCGGACGGGCCTTGTTCGCATAGTAGGGGACCCACTGGGCGTAATAGGAGAAAAACCCTAGGCACCTCTTCAGGGCCTTGAGGCAGTGGGGCAGTGGGAATTCCATAAGGGGACGCATCCGGTCGGGGGCGGGACCGATGACTCCGTGTTCCACAACACAGCCAAGGAAGGCGAGGCGGGTTGTGCGGAATATGCACTTCTCCTTGTTATACGTCAGGTTCAGGAGTTGGGCGGTGCGGAGGATTTTTTCGAGGTTTGCGTCATGGTCCTGCAAGTCATGGCCGCAGATGGTCACATTGTCCAGATATAGGAAAGTGGCCTGCAACGCATTTTGATCGACCATCCGGTCCATCTCCCTTTGGAAGACGGAGACCCCGTTGGTGACGCCAAAGGGAACCCTAAGGAAGTGATAGAGGCGGCCATTTGCCTCAAAGGCAGTATACTGGCGGTCCTCAGGGCGGATAGGGAGCTGGTGGTATGCTGATTTCAGGTCAATGGTCGAGAAGACGCGGTACTGCGCAATCTGGTTGACCATATCAGCTATGCGGGGGAGTGGGTAAGCATCCAGCAGGGTGTAGCGATTTATTGTCTGGCTGTAGTCGATGACCAGGCGTTGCTTCTCGCCGGTCTTAACGACCACAACCTGGGCTCGCTAGGGGCTGGTGCTGCCCTCAATAATCCCCTCCTTCAGGAGCCGCTCCACTTCGGTTTTAATGAAAACCCTGTCCCCGGCATTGTATCGCCTGCTCTTTGTGGCGATGGGCTTGCAGTCGGGGGTGAGGTTAGCAAACAATGGGGGGGGGAGACTCTGAGTGTGGAGAGGTTGCACCTGGTGCGCAGCGGGCAATTTTGAAGCTGCTGGCTGTGGACTGTGAGTGGGGGGAGGGGTCCACCGTATGCCATCGTAACACATTTAAGGTGGCACTGAAAATCTAACCCCAGTAGAACGGCAGCGCAGAGGTCGGGCAGGACCAGAAGTTTAAAATTATCGTACACAGTCCCGTCTACTACGAGTGTCACCACGCAGTAGCCGCCAATGTCCGCCGACTGGGACTCGGAGGCCATAGAAATCCGCTGGTGCGCAGGCAGGACTGGGAGGGAGCAACGCCGCACCGTGTTGGGGTGGATGAAGCTCTCCGTGCGCCCAGAGTCAAAAAGGCAGATTGTTTCGTGACCATTTACCTTAATGTCCATTGTGGACTGGGCCAGTTGGTGCGGTCTCGCTTGGTCCAGCGTAACGGAGGCCAGCGTAGGGGTCGGTGTGTCGCTGCGGGTATCAGATGAGGCGGTGTTGGGGGCCTGTTGTGTCCCGGCTGCCGTCCAAGATGGCGGCGTCCATGATCCCCATGTGGCTGGAGGCGTCCAAAATGGCTGCTGTTCCGGTGGTTCGCACATGGCTGGGGAGGCCCAAGATGGCGGCCCGCACGGCCCACATGCGGCGCTGCTGGGGTTCGGGGTGGCTTTGGCTCTGCAGACGCTGGCGTAGTGTCCCTTCTTCCCGCAGCCCGAGCAGGTCGCATTTTTCGCCGGGCAGCGCGCTCTGGGGTGTTTGGCCTGGCCACAGAAGCAGCATTTCTGGCCTTGGGGCACTGCCGTCTGGCCTTGGGACACTGCTGCGGTAGTTGGGCCGTTGCTGGGCTGTGGCTGGGGTGGCACGGCGCTATGAGATGGTCCTACCGTGTCCCAGGCTGTCGTTCCCCGCGGCGTCCACGGTGCAGAGGAGTAGGCATCCATGCCCCGGTAGGCTGCGTCCAATGATAGTGCAAGTTCAGAGGCCTTGTTGAGATCGAGGTCACTCTGCTCCAGCAGTCGCTGTCGGGTGTAATTGGACCTGTGGCCCGCTACAAAAGCGTCCCGGATAAGTTCCTCTGTGTACACGGTGGCCTTTACATCCTTGCAACCACAGGCCCGGCCAAGCACAGACAGTGCCTGAAGGTATTCCTCGGTCGATTCCCCAGGTTGTTGTTTACGACTCCCCAGGAGGTGCCTAGCGTACACCTCATTCACTGGGCGCGTGTACTGGTCCTTGAGGAGCTTGATAGCATCCACATACGAGGTCACGTCCTGGATGATCGAGTACACTCGGTGGTTCACTTTGGAGGTCAGGACATCCAGTTTGTCCTTGTCCGATTTGATTGCAGTGGAGGCGGTCAGGAATTTTTCGAAACACCTAAGCCAGTGAGTAAACTTGGTGGATGAGTCCGCCTCCCGATGATCTAAGTCCAGGCATGCTGGTGTGAGGATCTTCTCCATTATAAAAATCTTGTTAATAAAATTGATGCGCTATCAATAACTCAAAAGACTGAGATTAAGCGAGTAATTAACAGGCTTTTATTAACAAGAGAATGAAGGTGTGCCTCGAGTGGTCGACCGGTCCAGAATGTAGAGGGACTGTGGAGCAGTCACCTTTATACCTGGACTCGTGGGAGGAGCCAGCCGAGACATGTACAGGCATGTACACAGTGGAATACAAACAGTGGTTTACCACATTCACTATGTTTTCAAAATCCTTTTCTACTGGCTTCTCTGGGGTTACTAGGTTTCGTAGTAAGCCATATGTTTTTGCACCCATTGAATTCAACAATACCAGCGCTTTCTTGTCACCTGGCACTTCATTCGCCTTGCAGTATACTTCTATGCGTTCGACTATGTCGTCCAATCTTCGACTTCATTGCCGAACGCTGTGATACTGCCACTCTTCGGCATTTTTGGGTGTGGTTAGACTGGCTTAAAATGGCATCTCCCGCGCTTTCCTTTCTTCCCCGCTGCGGCTTAAAATGGCGTCTCCCGCGCTGCTGCCAACGCCGCTCTCGGCGGTCCTCGTGGTAAATGGCGACGCCCTGTGGGTTTCGTGCATGTAAAGTCCGTGCCCCAATAATACACGGACTTCGGGAGAACAGTTAACAGGTACTTTACTGAACAAGAGGCAGCTTGAAAGTGAAACTACAGAAGCCTGCTAGGGCCTTTTATACAGGAGTGGTCACTGCCGGTACTGCAGTCTAAGACCAGTTATTCCCTTAAAGGGACATACACAACAGTGCGCTGCTCCTGCGCTGCTGCCAACGCCGCTCTCTGCGGTCCTCGTGGCAATGTCAGCGCCTCGTGTTTTCCTGCGCGCCTCTCTCCCCCGTTGACGCTGCTCGGCCCTTGACCACCGGCTGTGCTCTGCTCTCTCTCCCCTCTCTCCCCCGTTAACGCCGCTCAGTCCTGAACACCGGCTGCGCTATGTGCGCTCTGCCCTCTCTCTCTCCCGCGTCGACACTGCTCGGCCTTTTTCTGTGCTGCTCGGTCGGGCTCTAGCCCGTCGCTGTCCGGGAAGGGTCTGCGCAGTACCTGTTGCCAGCCCATTTCGCTGGACCACCGTGACTGGAAAGCCAAGCCTGGCTCTCGACAGCCTCCCCTGCGATGCTCAAATCTCCGCTGGATGACTGGGCGGTTGCCCATGGTCGACGCCCGTGCTTCTGGACTCGACCTTCTTCCACTGTTCTCCAGGAGCGAATCCCTGGGAGGTGATGCAGAGTTGCAGGTAGGTTCGAACTTGCTCGTCGCCACTGTTACGTCTGTGTAATAATAAGAAAAGGACTGCAGAGAACGGTACAACAGGTGTTTACTCAATGTGGTTCAAACTGCAACTGAAACAACAGATTACTACTCAGCGTTATATGCAGGTGTGGTCACTGCCGGTACTACAGTATACATGAGCTGTAGAAAGTAGTTCCCCCCTTAAAGGTACATACATTACAAAACCAAGTGCGTAGTGAGTTTTATTACGTCAGACATTATCTCCAGGTTGTGAGAACCAGTTATGCTAATGACTGTTTTTTGTGTTTCTTTCTATTAGTTTGTCATGAAGAAATGACACACACAGGGTTTGTAAAATAAATAATTTTTTGTATTCAAAATGTACATGTTTGGTCTTTGGAATCATTGCTGCCTTGGCCAGCTTAGGGGTTGCATGTTGGTTTCATTCATGTTGTTCTCAATGGCAGAAACCATTTCCTCAGCAGGGGCCTAGAAGCGGCTTGCTATCAGCCGTTGATGGACGGCCCTTCCAGTTTCAACATTGTGGGCCTCCCTCCCTTGGTGCTGCTGATGATCATCCCCCTCCTCTTTCTCCTCCTCTTCCTCCTCCTCCTCCGGTGGTGCTCCAAGGCCCGGTAACATTGGCTGGGTCCTGAGGATTGCCAGGTTATGCAGCATGCAGCACACAACTATGAAGAGGGAGACTTGCTCAGGTGAGTACTGCAGGGCTCCTCCTGAGTGGTCCAGACAGCGGAACCATTGCTTGAGCACGCCGATTGTGTGCTCAACGATGTTCCTGGTGGTGAGTTGGCTCTCGTTGTACTGCAGCTCAGCAGGGGTGTTGGGGTTACGGAGTGGTGTCATCAGCCAGGTGCACAGTGGATAACCCTTGTCCCCGAGGAGCCAACCACTTGGGTGATGCAGTGCCTGGAAAGGTTCTGCCACAGCAGTCTTTCACAGGATGAATGCATTGTGGCTGCTGCCAGGGTAGCGGGCATTGACAGTGAGTATCAGTCGTCTGTGGTCACAGACCAACTGGACGTTTAAGGAGTGGAATCCTACGCGGTTGCGGAAACCCTCTGCATTCTCATGTGGTGCATGCAATGCCATATGCGTGCAGTCAATGGCGCCCTGCACCATGGGGAAGCCCGCTATCCTCGCAAAGCCCAATGCGCATTCATGCTGTTTGGCCCGGGTCATCAGGAAAGAGATGTACTGGCGTCTCCTTTTATAGAGGGCATTTGTGACCTGATGGATGCAGTAATGGACCGCGAACTGGGAGATATTGGCGATGTCACCAGTGGCTGCTTGAAAGGAGCCGGTGTCATAAAAGTTCAGAGCCACTGTGACTTTCACTGCCACCGACAGCGATGTCCTGGTCCTCAGTAGAGGCTGCATTTCTGGCTGCAGCAGGTGGCAGAGCTCAGTCACCACCTCCTTACTGAAGTGCAGCCTTTGCAAACACTGCTCCTCAGACATATTAATGTAGGAGAATTGTTGGCGAAATACCCTGGGAGGGTAAGGTCTCCTGTACAGTGGCCTGTTGGCCCTCCTCCATCTGGCCATGATTGCCACTCTCTCTCTGCGTCTCTGTCGCCTCCAAATCTGCAGGTGCAGGACGACGCCCGGAATCAGTGCAGCCCCCATAGTCTCTTGGCAATCGAAGTAATGAAGGTCAAATCCAAAAGTACCTGCTAAGTGAGCTCAGTAGCCAAAACTACTTCACACAGCATTGACTCCATGCAGAAGTCTCTCCTTCTCTCTCTCAGAATCTCTCTCTCTGTCAGAATGAGTGGTTCAATAATGTCTACCACAGAAAAAATCAGGAAGAGGCTGCCTTTAAATAGTGCCGCACCAGCCCCACACCAACTGGGAAACGTTCCAGTCTACCTGTCATTGCTTTCGCCAGGCGGAAAGGAGGGGGGCACCACTCAATATCTGGTCCGGGTCGCCATAAGGGCATTGCATGCTCAAATGACGTCAAAATCTGCGGGTGCAGGAGATCGGACGGTGTTGTTTAGCACCGCCACAAAATGTCTGGTCAATTTCGCGAGCGGCGCCGACATCGCCGCGCTCGGGCGCTAGTTGCTTTGAGCCCCATTAGCGCCCGCTTAAGGTGCTAAAGGGAGGTGCAAACGAACTGAATTTTTCCCCCATGGAGATCGGGTGGGAAAATGGAGTTGAGGTCGATGGTCAGCCATGATCTTATTGAATGGCGGAGCAAGCTCGAGGGGCCGTATGGCTGACTCCTGCTCCTATTTCTTATGTTCCTATGTTCATATGTCCTTAATATAGTAGCCGGTCTTTGGCACTGCTCATGGGTAGTTTGATGATATGTTGATTAACCAGGATTGGGGAATCAGATGTCATTGTGGAGAATGTGTCATTGTACAGCTGCATAGAATTGATAAAATAATAGTGATTTTAGGCCAGTTACTGGTGTATTGCTGGAAAGGTTTGGCTGCACTTGAATGGAGGATGGGATACTGGTTTTAGTTCATTTGAGTTGTTATCCTCCTGTAGAGCTTCTCGCTTCCTATTGTTGTCCGTCAGTCTAATCAGTAGCCTAGCTGGGCAGGAAGCTTCCAATTGAAGCAATTATCAGCCTTACCCAAACAGTTATATATGATGTCGATAAAATGCTCCCCGTCATGCCATCCGAACTATTTGATGAGTTACTGCCTTATGGCTCAAATATAACACACCATAGCAACAGTAGGCATAGGTCTAACTTGGTGCCAGACTGGGTAAGGATGGCAGCTTTCCTTCCCTATAGGACATCATTGAACCAGTTGGGTTTTTATGACAATCCAACAGCTTCGTGGTCACTTTTAGTGATACCAGCTTTTTATTTCCAGATTATTTATTAAACTCAATTCAAATTCTCAAACTGCTGTCATGGAATTTGAACGCATGTTCTCTGGATTATGAGTGCAAGTAACATAATCACTACACTACTGGACCCAGTTAAGCAGGTGACCATGACAATCCAGCAGCCTTTCAGCTGATATTGAGGTGTAAGACATCAGTTAGACACCTCTCATTCTCAGCACTGAGATGTGGAAAGGCACTTTTCTCGATGTGTGGGCAGGTTATCTGAATTAGATTAACTAGGGGAATGAGAGGACATGCGCTTAAAGTTAACAGACTATGTCAGATGTCAGTAGGGTTTCCTTCTCCCAGAAGATCATAGAAGATGTTGCTGGTTCGAGCTGTGGGTAAAGTTTCACTGCAATCTTATACTTTAAATCGGGAATTGTCTCCACCAAAAGGCTGTGGATTCTGGGACAATTGGAGCTTTCTAGACTGTGATCGATAGAGTTTTGTTAGGTAAGGCTATCAAGGGATATGGAGCTAAGGCAGGTAAATGGAGATAAGATACAGATCAGCTATGATCTGATTGAATGGTGGAATGGGCTCGAGGGGCTGAATGGCCTCCTCCTGCTCCTAATGTCTCTATGCTGCTATGTAAATGTTCAGAAGGGAATTGGATGGCTTCCTGGAGGAGGCAGAGATCACTGAGTACAAAAGGGAGGTGGGTGCTGGATGATGTGCCCCAGGGTCACTTTGATCTCCTGCACCTCATTTTTTAATCACCTTCGGGGGGTTGGGGGTTCAGAGATACTTTTTTCCCTGAATTAGCCATGGGTTTTTGAATCTGTTGTTTTATGTCTCTCCCAGGTGATTACATGGCTGGTGGTGGGTGGGGAGCACTGGGGGCGCTTGTTGAATGGTACAGTCTTGACAGGAAGGCTGGTCTTTCTCCGTCTTTTTTGTACAAAGTCTCCCATCATCGGCTGCACTGCATAGCACGGACATCCCCACATCCAGGGAGCGGACAACTTCATAGGCCCACAAATCTGTGGCTCTTGTAGTGTGCAGTCAGATTAAGTGAGTTGGTTTCAGCGGAGTAACTGGAGGCACCCAGTCCCCTGTTACCCCCCCCAACCCCAGTCCACCACTGGTAATCTGGCCGGATCTCCATGTTACACAGCATAGGAAGGAACATAGGAACAGGAGGAGATCATTCAGCCCCTCAAGCCTGTTCCACCATTCAATTACTTCATGGCTGATCTATATCTTAACTCCATCTACCTGCCTTGAATCTGTAACGCTTAATACCATTGCCTAACAAAAATCTATCAATCTCAATTTTGACATTTTCAATTGACCCCCAAATAACTGCCCGAATCCGAAGTTAAAGCTTAAGACTGAAGCCTTTTATTAAATAAGAATCATGGCAGAGTTAACAGAGTCCATCATCGACCGAGCCCTTGGTAGAACATACCAGAAGAGGGGCAGGGCCAGGGAGGAGCATTAGTGGTTCCCCCCGGTGGAACATTCCAGACATTACAAGTACAAGTACAAATATCAGAACACAGTTATTTCATCACACCCCCAGCCTCAACAGCTTTTTGGGGATAGAGTTCCAGATTTCTACTACACTTTGTGTGAAGAAGTGCTTCCTGAAAGCACCCCTGAACGGCCTAGCTCTAATTTTAAGGTTATGCCCCTTTGTTCTGGACTCTCCCACCAGAGGAAATAGTTACTCTCTATCTATCCTATCAAATCCTTTAATCATCTTAAATACCTCAATTAGATCACCCCTTCATATTTTAAACTCAAGGAAATACAAGCTTAGTCTGTGCAATCTGTTGTCATAATTTAACCATTTTAGCCCCTGGCACACATTACATTAAAAGTAAAATGAAAACAGAATGATGTGGAGATTACTGTCTCTCGCCAGGAGGGGACCAGCTAGACCAGCTAAAAGCTGCTTCCCTCCTGTCCTGGCCCTGTGTATATGACTCTAAATGATGACCTCTACAATCCTCCCCATAATTCCCATACTTCTGCCCCTCCTCTCTGATTTAATTAAAGGTGGATTTGCACTCGTGCCCAGAGGTTCAATTCTTAAAAAGAAAGACTTGCATTTATACAGCATCTTTCTCTACCTCAGGTTGTCCCAAAGCAATTTACAGCCAATGAAGTACTTTTGCAGTGTAGTCACTGCTGTAATGTAGGAAAAGCAGCAGCCAATTTGCACACAGCAAGCTCCCACAAACAATGTGACAATGAGCAGATAATCTGTTTCAGTGATGTTGGTTGAGGGATAAACATTGGCCAGGACACCAGGGAGAACTCCTCTGCTCTTTGAACTAAAGCTATGGGGCTTTGGCTTAACATCTCATCTGAAAGACAGTACTTCCCTCAGATTGTTAACCTGGATTATGGGCTCAATTTCTGGAGTGGGACTTGAACCCACAACCTCTGACTCAGAGCGAGAGTGCCGAGGCTGAGACGGTGGCTTGCAGTGTCCAAAATAAATGCAGCTTGCTTCAGGAAGCAGGCAGTTGTTCTGAAATAAGCAGCAAGGGGGAGAAATTGAGTATACCTTAGCGGTAATGAAAAAGTAGCGCCATGCACTCCGCCAGTGAATCCGATGTGAACTTCAGGTTTAGTGCTCCAGGACGGAAGTGGAGCTAAATCAAGCGCGAGCACTTCCCTTCAGCAAGAGGGCGGTAGTGGTGCAGCGCTGCCCAATAACGAGGGCAGCACTGCCGGGAACGGAGGCTCCTTCCCTCCCCATTAGCGCCCCCCGGTGGCGCTAATGGGAGGCGCAATGGAGGAGAATTTCTAGCCCTAAGAATACACAGTATTCAGATTCATTCAGACATTTCAGATCGATGACCTTTCCTCAGAACTGACGTAAGGTCATTGACCTGAAACTTTCACTCTGTTCCTCTCACCACAGATGCTGCCTGACCTGCTGCGTATTTCCAGCATTCTTTGTTTTTATTTCAGATTTCCAACATCCGCAGTATTTTGCTTTGGAGCAAGAATACACTGTTGAGTGCAAGGGGCCTGAGTTCATTGAAAGACATAGAAGATTGTCTTTTTTTGCCATTCCTCCCATGAGTACTTCGATCTGGGTTGATGGTTTTCTGTTGATAACTCTACGGAGGTAGAATTCGCACACATTCATGTAAATTAGAACCTTCCAACCGCATTCACAAGCAATTATCTGAGCAGGTGTTTCAACAGCTTAACAATATGAAGACTATGTACGAGAGGAGTGTGATGAAATATGCCATTCATCAGGCACTGTATTCCCTGTGTTTAGTTTAGTTTCAGTTTCATTTCCTTACCTGTATTGTATTGTGTGTAGGGCTCCGCCCATACCTGGTCCCTACTTAAGCAAGCCCCAGCGTGTCTCACAGCAGTACAGCAGATCTCTGGATGAGAGACACTTCTCCAATGTGTACTACTTTCTGAGTTAATAAAAGCCTTGCTTTGCTCCGTTAACGTCGAGTCTCGGATTCATTGAGGCACATCAATTTTATTAACTCAATTTTCAATGCAATGGACCAACTCTTGAAACCCGAACGTTTGGATTTGGACCCGCATGCTTCGGACGCATCGGCACGATTCGGACACTGGTTTAAGTGTATGGAATTCTTCCTGGACAATTCCGCAGCCATCACAGGCGCTACGGACGCTGAGAGTATGAAACTCGGAATCCTGTGGAATTGGGTAAGCCACCGGGTTTACCCCCTCATCCAAGACGCCGACACGTACCCGGCTGCCTGCGACATCCTAAAGGCGCATTACCAGCAGCCTACGAATGAGGTGTACGCTAGGCATCTGCTCGCTACTCGCACACAGCGACCTGGGGAATCGCTGGATGAGTTCCTAGTCACCCTGAAAAAGCTTGGCAAAGACTGCAAGTGCCAAGATGTAAAAGCCGCAGTGTACACTGACCAGCTTGTTTGTGATGCCTTTATCGCAGGCCTCAGCTCCACTTGCATCCGGCAGAGAATACTGGAAAAAACGGGATTGGACCTGAAACAGGCTGTGGACACAGCACGATCCCTGGATGTGGCCCAGAGAAACTCGGACGCCTACTCTTCAGCCCGCGCCGCCCACGCCGCCACGCGTGCACCAAGGGCGCCGCCATCTTGGAAGGCATCTTCCCCGCCCGGCAGCCCGACACCGGCGGGGCCCCGCTCTCCCCCCAGAAGCCCTACGACAGCCGCGACGCGTCGGGGCCCCAACTGCTACTTCTACGGGCAGCCGAAGCACATCAGAAACCTGTGCCCGGCGAAAGGCACCACCTGCTTTAAGTGCGGTAAGAAGGGGCACTTCGGGAAGGTGTGCAGATGGAACCCCGCTGGAAAACCCGCCACCGCCGCGTGTGTGCCGTGGGAGCGGCCATCTTGGACGCCATCTTGCCCGACCTCGTGGGGTCCGCCATCTTGTGAGCAGACAGCGTGGATGCCATCTTGTCTCGATCAGGGCCCTACAGTGGCATCGATCACAGTGGACCAGACCAGACCGCACCCGCTATCCAAATCAATGGTGGACATCGAGGTAAACGGGTGCGGGATTAAATGTTTAATTGACAGTTGAAGCACGGAGAGTTTTATCCACCCTGAACTAGCACAACAACTCTCTCTAACGGTGGTCCCTGCTCGGGGCACCATCTCTATGGCTGATAAAACCCAGACATCGACCATTATGGGTTACTGCGCGGTACAATTGTCCATTAACGGAACTGTATATGATAATTTTAAATTACTAATCATGAAGAATCTATGTGCGAGCGTGATCTTGGGCCTGGATTTCCAGTGCCACCACCAAAGCATCAGGCTCAATTACGGTGGGTCCCAGCCGCCCCTCACAGCGTGCGGTCTGGCTACCCTGAAGGTAAAGCCGCCTTCGCTATTCGCGAACTTTACTCCCAACTGCCGGCCAATAGCGACCAAAAGCAGGAGGTACAGCTGGGAGGACAGGCGGTTTATCGCGACCGAGGTAGACAGGCTCCTGAAGGAGCGCATTATCGAACGCAGCAGCAGCCCGTGGCGCGCCCAAGTGGTGGTGGTGAGGGGTAGCGAGAAGAAGCGGATGGTGATAGATTATAGCCAGACGGTTAATCTATACACCCAGCTAGATGCCTACCCGCTACCCCGCATATCAGAGATGGTGAACCAAATCGCCCAATACCGGGTGTTCTCCACCATCGACCTCAAGTCAGCGTACCACCAGCTCCCTATCAGACCAGAGGACCGCCCGTACACCGCCTTCGAGGCGAACGGACGCCTCTACCAATTCCTCAGAGTCCCCTTTGGGGTGACGAATGGGGTCTCGGTCTTCCAGAGGGAGATGGACCGCATGGTCGATGACCACCACTTGCAGGCAACCTTCCCCTACCTCGACAACGTCACCATCTGCGGTCACAACCAGCAGGATCACGACTCGAACCTCGAGAGGTTCCTGAAAACCGCACAAAAACTCAACCTCACTTACAACGAGGACAAGTGCGTTTTCAACACCACGCGCTTCTGCATACTAGGCAGCGTGGTGGAGAATGGGGAAATCGGACCAGACCCCGACCGATTACGCCCCCTATGGGAGCTCCCCCTGCCCAACACTCCCAAAGCCCTGAAAAGGTGCCTGGGGTTATTTTCTTATTATGCCCAATGGGTCCCCAACTACTCCGACAAAGCCCGCCCCCTCTTGAAAGCATCCTCTTTTACGCTCTCTGCTGAGGCCCACGCCGCCTTCAAAAGCATTAAATGGGATATTGAGCGGGCCACGCTACAGGCAGTGGACAAGAACACTCCCTTTCAAGTGGAAAGTGATGCGTCTGACTTTGCCTTGGCGGCCACCCTCAACCAGGCGGGGCGGCCCGTAGCTTTCTTCTCGAGGACCCTCCAAGGGTCCGAGATCAGACACTCCTCCGTGGAAAAGGAGGCCCAAGCCATCGTGGAGGCAGTGCGCCACTGGCGGCACTACCTAGCCGGCAAACGCTTCAACCTACTTACCGACCAGCGGTTGGTAGCGTTTATGTTCAATAATAAACAGAGGGGGAAGATTAAAAATGATAAGATTCTTAGGTGGCGGATCGAAGTCTCCACCTTCGAGTATGACATCATTTACCGGCCAGGGGCCCTTAACGAATCCCCCGACGTCCTCTCACGAAGGATGTGTGCCAGCGCCACCGGGGATCGGCTACAGACCCTCCACAACGACCTCTGCCACCCAGGGATCACACGGCTGTTCCACTTCATAAAGACCCGCAACTTACCCTACTCGATTGAGGAAGTTCGGTCTCTGACCAGGAACTGCCGCACTTGCGCTGAGTGCAAGCCTCGGTTCTACCGCTCAGATAGAGCCCACTTAATCAAAGCTACACGGCCCTTTGAGCGGCTCAGCTTAGATTTCAAGGGCCCCCTCCCGTCAGTCGACCGCAATGTTTACTTCCTGAACATTGTGGACGAATACTCCCGTTTCCCATTCGCCTTCCCCTGCCCAGACATGACCAGCGCCACGGTCATTAAATGCCTCAACAGCCTGTTCTGCCTGTTCGGTATGCCGAGCTACATCCATACGGATAGGGGGGCGTCCTTCATGAGTGAAGAGCTACACCAGTACATGCTGTCCAGGGGGATCGCCACGAGCTGTACCACCAGCTACAACCCCCAGGGTAACGGCCAGGTGGAGCGAGAGAACGGGACAGTATGGAAAGCAGTCACTCTAGCTCTAAGGACCAAGGGCCTCCCTATCTCCCGCTGGCAGGAAGTCCTCCCAGATGTGCTCCATTCGATACGGTCGCTATTGTGTACTGCCACTAATGCCACGCCTCATGAGCGAATGTTTGTCTTTCCCCGGAAATCCACCTCAGGCGTATCCATGCCGTCATGGCTCTCCACCCCGGGTCCGGTATTCGTGCGAAGGCATGTGAGGGGCCACAGGACGGACCCTCTCGTGGAGTCAGTGCACCTACTCCACGCCAACCCCCAATACGCGTATGTCCGGCACGCCGACGGAAGGGAGGACACCGTGTCCCTAAAAGACGTCGCCCCAGCCGGTAACGACAACAACCACGACAACAGCAGCAACAACGATCACAGCAACTCTTACCCACCCACTACTCTTTCATCACCCCCGGAAGAACATCGACCAACGGCACCCCCACCAACTACCCCTTCAACAGCCCTGGCGGCACCCCCAGCAGAGACCCAGGAGGCCACCGGGGACACCCAGCCGACACCCACGGCACCACAACAGCCACGTCGGTCGCAGAGGACTATCAAACCCCCGAACAGACTAAATCTATAGAGGGGGTGAATGTGATGAAATATTCCATTCATCACTCATTGGTATTCTCTGCCTGTGACTGTGGTTGGTTTCAGTTTCATTTCCCTTACCTCAGTTCCGTTTCCTCACCATTGTATTGTACTGTGTGTAGGGCTCCGCCCATACCTGGCCCCTATGTAAGCTGGCCCAGCCTGCATCACATCCAGTACGGCAGACCTCTGGATGGAAGATACCTCTCCTCTGTGTGTTGCCTTCTAAGTCAATAAAAGCCTTGTTTTGTTTCGCTAACATCGAGTCTCGGATTTATTGAGGCACATCAGCTGCACTGTCAGAGAGGCAGTTCTGAGGGAGCGCTGTACTATCAGAGGGGCAATACTGAGGGCGTGCTGGACTGTCATAGGTACAGTGCTGAGGGCGTGCCGCACTGTCAGAGGGGCAGTGCTGAGGGAGCGCTCCACTGTCAGAAGGGCAGTACTGAGGGAGTGCTGCACTGTCAGACGGGCAGTACTGAGGGATTGCTGAACTGTCGGAGGGGCAGTACTGTGGGAGCGCTGCACTGTCAAAGGGGCTGTACAGAGGGAGTGCTGCACTGTCAGAGGGTCAGTACTGAGGGAGAGCTGCACTGTCGGAAGGGCAGTACTAAGGGAGCGCTGCACTGTCGGAGGGTCAGTACTGAGGGAGCGCTGCAATGTGAGAGGGGCAGTACTGAGGGAGCGCCGCACTGTCGGGGGGACAGTACTGAGGGAGCGCTACACTCTCGGAGGGACAGTACTGAGGGAGCGCTGCATTGTCGGAGGGACGGTACTGAGGAAGCTCCGTACTGTCGGAGGGGCAGAGCTGAGGGAGCGCCGCGCTGTCGCAGGGCCAGTACTGAGAGAGCGCGACACACTTGGAGGGACAGTACTGAGGGAGCGTTTCTCTGTCAGAGTGACAGTGCTGGGGGAGTGCTGTACTGTCAGAGGGGCAGTACTGTGGGAACGCTGTGCTGTCGGAGGGGCAGTGTTGTGGGAGCGCTGTGCTGCCGGAGGGGCAGTACTGAGGGAGCGCTGCACTGTTGGAGGGGCAGTACTGAGGGAGTGCTGCACTGTCGAAGGGGTCGTACTGAGGGAGTGCTGCACTGTCAAAGGGGCAGTACTGAGGGAGTGCTGCACTGTCAGAGGGGCAGTGCTGAAGGAGTGCTGCACTGCCAGAGGGGCAGTACTGAGGGAATGCTGCTCTGTCAGAGGGGCAGTGCTGAGGGAGCGCTGCACTGTCAGAGGGGCAGTACTGAGGGAGTGCTGCACTGTTGAAGGGGCAGTGCTGACATAGAGCTGCCCTGTCAGTGGGGCAGTACTGAGGGAGTGCTGCACTGTCAGAGGGGCAGTACTGAGGGAGTGCTGCACTGTTGAAGGGGCAGTGCTGACATAGAGCTGCCCTGTCAGTGGGGCAGTACTGAGGGAGTGCTGCACTGTCAGAGGGGCAGTACTGAGGGAGTGCTGCACTGTTGAAGGGGCAGTGCTGACATAGAGCTGCCCTGTCAGTGGGGCAGTACTGAGGGAGTGCTGCACTGTCAGAGGGGCAGTCCTGAGGGATTCCTGCACTGTCAGAAGGGCAGTATTGAGGGAGTGCTGCACTGTCAGAGAGGCAGTACTGAGGGATTTCTGCACAGTCAGAGGGGCAGTGCGAAGTGAGTGATGCACTGTCAGAGGGGCAGTACTGAGGGAGCGCTGCACTGGCAGAGGGGCAGTACAGAGGGAGCGCTGCACTGTCGGAAGGGCAGCACTGAGGGAGGGCTGCACTGTTGGAGGGTCAGTGCTGAGTGAGTGCGGCACTGTCAGCGGGGCAGAACTGAGGGAGGGCTGCACTGTCAAGTGGCAGTGCTGAGGGAGTGCTGCACTGTCGGAGGATCAGTACTGAGGTAAAGCTGCACTGTCGAAGGGGCAGTACTGAGGGAGTGCTGCACTGTTGAAGGGGCAGTACTGAGGGAGTGCTGCACTGTCAGAGGGGCAGTGCTGAGGGTGTGCTGCACTGTCAGAGGGGCAGTACTGAGGGAGCGCCGCACTGTCGGAGAGGCAGCTGTAAGCGAGAGCCGCACTGTCACAGGCGCGGTACTGAGGGAGCGACGCACTGCCGGAGCGTCAGTACTGAGGGAGAGCTGCACTATCTGAGGGGCAGTACTGAGGGAGTGCTGCACTGTAGGAGGGGTTGTTCTGAGGGAGCGCTGCACTGTAAGAGGGGCAGTACTGAGGGAGTGCTGCACTGTTGAAGGGGCAATGCTGACATAGAGCTGCCCTGTCAGAGGGGCAGTACAGAGGGAGTGCTGCACTGTCGGAGGGGCAGTATTGAGGGTGTGCTGCACTGTCGGAGGGGCATTACTGAGTGAGGGCTGCACTGTCAGAGGGGCAGTGCTGAGGGAGCGATGCACAGTCAGAAGGGGAGTGCGGAGTGAATGCCGCACTGCCAGATGGTCAGTACTGATGGAGGTCTGCACTGTCAAGTGGCAGTGCTGAGGGTGTGCTGCACTGTCGGAGGGTCAGTACTGAGGGAGCGCTGCACTGTCAGAGGGGCAGTACTGAGGGAGGGCTGCACTGTCATGTGGCAGTGCTGCGGGTGTGCTGCACTGTCGGAGGTTCAGTACTGACGGAGCGGCGCACTGTCAGAGGGGCAGTACTGAGGAAACGCTGCATGGTCAGAGGGACAGTGCTGAGGGAGTGCTGCACTGTCAGAGGGGCAGTGCTGAGGGCATGCCGCACTGTCAGAGTGGCAGGACGGATGGAGTGCTGCACTGTTGAAGGGCAAATGCTGTGTGAGTGCCGCAATGTCAGAGGGGCAGTACTGAGAGAGTGCTGCACTGTCAGAGGGACATTACTGAGGGACTGCTGCACTGTTGGAGGGACGGTACTGAGGGAGCGCCGACCTGTTGGAGGGGCAGTGCTGAGGGTGAGCCGCACTGTGGAGGGACAGTACTGAGGGAGCGCTACACTGTCAGAGGGACAGTGCTGGGGGAGTGCTGCACTGTCAGAGGGACAGTGCTGGGGGAGTGCTGCACTGTCAGAGGAGCAGAACTGTGGGAGCGCTGTGCAGTCGCAGGGGCAGTACTGAGGGAGTGCTACAATATCGAAGGGGCAGTACCAAGGGAGTGCTGCACTGTCAGAGCGGCAGTACTGAGGGAGTGCTGCACTGCCAGAGAGGCAGTACAGAGGGAGTTCAGCACTGTCAGAGGGGCAGAACTGTGGGAGCGCAGTGCTGTCGGAGGGGCATTGTTGTGGCAGCGTTGTGCTACCGGAGGGGCAGTACTGGGGGACTGCTGCACTGTCAAAAGGGCAGTACTGAGGGAATGCTGCACTGTCGAAGGCGTCATGCTGAGGGAGTGCTGCACTGTCGCAGGGGCAGTACTGAGGGAATGCTGCACTGTCAGAGGGGCAATGCTGAAGGAGTGCTGCACTGCCAGAGGGGTAGTACTGAGGGAATGCTGCTCTGTCGGAGGGGCAGTACTATGGGTATGCCACACTTTCAGAGGGGCAGTGCTGAGGGAGTGCTGCACTGTCAGAGGGGCAGTACTGAGGAAGCACCACACTGTTGGATGGGCAGTGCTGAGTGAGCACTGCACTGCCAGAGGGGCAGTACTGAGGTAGTGCTGCACTGTCAGAGGGGCAGTCCTGAGGGATTTCTGCACTGTCAGATGGGCAGTATTGAGGGAGTGCTGCTCTGTCAGAGGGGCAGTACTGAGGGATTTCTGCACAATCAGAGGGGCAGTGCAAAGTGAGTGGCGCACTGTCAGAGGGGCAGTACTGAGGGAGCGCTGCACTGGCAGAGGGGCAGTACAGGGGGAGCGCTGCACTGTCGGAAGGGCAGCACTGAGGGAGGGCTGCACTGTTGGAGGGTCAGTGCTGAGTGAGTGCGGCACTGTCAGAGGGGCAGAACTGAGGGAGTGCTGCACTTTCAGAGGGGCAGTACTGAGGGAGGGCTGCACTGTCAAGTGGCAGTGCTCAGGGAGTGCTGCACTGTCGGAGGATCAGTACTGAGGTAATGCTGCACTGTCGAAGGGGCAGTACTGAGGGAGTGCTGCACTGTCGAAGGGGAAGTACTGAGGGAGTGCTGCACTGTCAGAGGGGCAGTGCTGAGGGAGTGCTGCACTGTCAGAGGGGCAGTACTGAGGGAGCGACGCACTGTCAGAGCATCAGTACTGAGGGAGTGCTGCACTATCTGAGGGGCATTACTGAGGGACTGCTGCACTGCAGGAGGGGTTGTTCTGATGGAGCGCTGCACTGTAAGAGGGGCAGTACTGAGGGAGTGCTGCACTGTTGAAGGGGCAATGCTGACATAGAGCTCCCTTGCCAGAGGGGCAGTACAGAGGGAGTGCTGCACTGTCAGAAGGGCAGTATTGAGGGTGTGCTGCACTGTCGGAGGGGCATTACTGAGTGAGGGCTGCACTGTCAGAGGGGCAGTGCTGAGGGAGTGCTGACCTGTCAGAGGGGCAGTACTGAGGGAGTGCTGCACTGTCGGAGGGGCAGTCCTGAGGGATTTCTGCACGGTCAGACGGGCAGTATTGAGGGAGTGCTGCACTGTCGGAGGGGCAGTACTGTGTGTGGGCTGCACTGTCAGAGGGGCAGTGCTGAGGGAGCACTGCACAGTTAGAAGGGGAGTGCGGAGTGAATGCCGCACTGTCAGAGGGGCAGTACTGAGGGAGGGCTGCACTTTCAAGTGGCAGTGCTGAGGGTGTGCTGCACTGTCGGAGGGTCAGTACTGTGGGAGCGCTGCACTGTCAGAGGGTCAGTACTGAGGGAGGGCTGCACTGTCAAGTGGCAGTGCTGAGGGTGTGCTGCACTGTCGGAGGGTCAGTACTGTGGGAGCGCTGCACTGTCAGAGGGTCAGTACTGAGGGAGGGCTGCACTGTCAAGTGGCAGTGCTGAGGGTGTGCTGCACTGTCGGAGGGTCAGTACTGAGGGAGCGCTGCACTTTCAGAATGGCAGTACTGAGGAAGAGCTGCACTGTCGGAGGGGCAGTACTGAGGGAGCAGCGGACTGTCAGAGGGTCAGTACCGACGGAACGCTGCATGGTCAGAGGGACAGTGCTGAGGGAGTGCTGCACTGTCAGAGGGGCAGTGCTGAGGGCGTGCCGCACTGTCAGAGGGGCAGTACGGATGGAGTGCTGCACTGTTGAAGGGGCAATGCTGTGTGAGCGCCGCAATGTCAGAGGGGCAGTACCGAGAGAGTGCTGCACTGTCAGAGGGACAGTACTGAGGGACTGCTGCACTGTCGGAGGGACGGTACTGAGGGAGCATCATACTGTTGGAGGGGCAGTGCTGAGGGAGCGCCGCACTGTTGGAGGGACAGTACTGAGGGAGCGCGACACTCGCGGAGGGACAGTACTGAGGGAGCGCTGCACTGTCAGAGGGACAGTGCTGGAGGAGTGCTGCACTGTCAGAGGGGCAGAACTGTGGGTGAGCTGTGCTGTCAGAGGGGCAGTACTGAGGGAGTGCTGCACTGTCAAAGGGCAGTACCGAGGGAGTGCTGCACTGTCAGAGGGGCAGTACTGAGGCAGTGCTGCACTGCCAGAGAGGCAGTACTGAGGGAGTTCTGCACTGTCAGAGGGGCAGAACTGTGGTAGCGCAGTGATGTCGGAGGGGCAGCACTGAGGGAGCGCTGCACTGTCGGAGGGGCAGTACTGAGGGAGTGCCGCACTGTTGAAGGGGCAGTACTGAGGGAGTGCTGCACTGTCGAATGGACAGTACTCAGGGCGTGCCACACTATCAAAGGGGCAGTACTGAGGGTGTTCTGCACTGTCAGAGGGGCAGAACTGTGGGAGCGCAGTGCTGTCGGAGGGGCATTGTTGTGGCAGCGTTGTGCTACCGGAGGGGCAGTACCGAGGGAGTGCTGCCCTGTCGAAGGGGCAGCACTGATGGAGTGCTGCACTGTCAGAGGGGCAGTGCTGAAGGAGTGCTGCACTGCCAGAGGGGCAGTACTGAGGGAATGCTGCTCTGTCGAAGGGGCAGTACTATGGTATGCCGCACTTTCAGAGGGGCAGTGCTGAGGAAGTGCAGCACTGTTGGATGGGCAGTGCTGAGTGAGCGCTGCACTGTCAGAGGGGCAGTAATGAGGGATTGCTGCACTGTTGAAGGGGCAATGCTGACATAGAGCTGCCCTGTCAGCGGGGCAGTACTGAGGGAGTGCTGCACTGTCAGAGGGGCAGTCCTGAGGGATTTCTGCACTGTCAGACTTGCAGTATTGAGGGAGTGCTGCTCTGTCAGAGGGGCAGTATTGAGGGAGAGCGGCACTGTTAGAGGGGCAGTGCTGAGGGAGTGCCATGCTGTTGGAGGGGCAGTGCTGAGGGAGCTCTATGCTGTCGAGGGGGCAGTACTGGTAGAGTGCTGCACTGGCAGAGGGGTAGTACTGAGGGAGCATAGAAACATAGAAACATAGAAGATAGGAGCATGAGTAGTCCATTCGGCCCCTCGAGCTGAACATCCTTCCTGCATCTAGTCTGTCCAGTCCTGTCAGTATTTTATAAGTTTCAATGAGATCCCCTATCATTCTTCTAAACTCCAGCGAGTACAAGCCCAATCGACCCAATCTCTCCTCATACGTCATTCCTGCCATCCCAGGTATCAGCCTGGTGAATGTTCGCTGAACTCCTTCCATGGCAAGAACATCCTTCCTCAGAAAAGGTAACCAAAACTGGACACAATGCTCAAGATGTGGTCTCACCAAGGCCCTGTATAACTGCAGCAAGACATCCCTGTTCCTGTACTCAAACCCTCTCGCTACGAAGGCCAACATGCCATTTGCCTTCTTAACCGCCTGCTGCACCTGCATGCTTACCTTCAGCGACTGGTTGCACTTCCCCTTCTCGCAATCTATTGTCATTCAGATAATAATCTGCCTTCCTGTTTTTGCCACCAAAGTGGATAACCTCGCATTTATCCACGTTATATTGCATCTGCCATGCTTTTGCCCAATCACCCAACCTGTCCAAATCATCCTGGAGTTTCTCGGCATCCTCCTCACAGCACACATGCCCACCCAGCTTTGTGTCATCTGCAAATTTGGAGATATTACATCTAGTTCCCTTGTCTAGATCATTAATATATATTGTGAATATCTGGGGTCCTAGCACCGATCCCTGCGGTACCCCACTAGTCACTGCTTGCCACTCGGAAAAAGACCCGTTTATTCCAACTCTTTGCTTTCTGTCTGCCAACCAGTTCTCTATCCAAGTCAATACCTTGCCCCCAATCCCATGTGCCTTAACTTTGCACGCTAATCTCTTATGCGGGACCTTATCAAAAGCTTTCTGAAAGTCCAAATACATCACATCCACTGGTTCTCCCTTATCTATTTTACCAGTTACATCCTCAAAAAATTCCAGTAGATTAGTCAAGCACGATTTACCTTTTGTAAATCCATGTTGACTATGTCCGATCCTGTCACTGTTTTCCAAGTGCTCTGCTATTACATCTTTTATAATGGACTCTAGCATTTTCCACATTACCGATGTCAGGCTTACCGGTCTGTAATTCCCCATTTTCTCTCTACCACCTTTTTTGAATAGTGGGGTAACATTAGCTACCCGTCAATCCATGGGTACTGTTCCAGATTCCATTGAATGCTGGAAGATGATCAGCAAAGCATCAATTATTTCTCGGGCCACTTCCTTAAGTACCCTAGGATGTAGATTATCAGGCCCTGGGGATTTATTGGCCTTCAATACCATCAATTTCCCTAACACCATTTCCCTACAAATACTGATTTCTTTCAGTTCCTCCCTTTCATCAGACCCTATGTTCCCCGACATCTCTGGGAGGTTATTTGTGTCCTCCTTTGTGAAGACAGAACCAAAAAATGTATTTCATTGGTCTGCCATTGCTTTGTTCCCCATTATAAATTCCCCTGATTCTGACTGCAAGGGACCTACGCTTGTCTTCACCAATCTTTTTCTCTTCACATATCTATAAAAGCTTTTACAGTCAGTTTTTATGTTCCCTGAAAGCTTACTCTCATATTCTATTTTCCCTTTCTTAATTAATCCCTTTGTCCTCCTTTGTTGAATCCTAAGCTGCTCCCAATCCTCAGGTTTACTGCTTTTTCTGGCCAATTTATATGTCCTCTCCTTGGATCTTATGCTATCCCTAATTTCCCTTGTTAGCCACGGTTGAGTCACCTTTTTGTTTTATTTTTATGCCAAACTGGGATGAACAAATTCTGTAGTTCATCCATGCGGTCCTTGAATGTTTGCCATTGCCTATCCAACGTCAACCCTTTGAGTGACATTCCCCAATCAATCCTACGCAACTCATGCCTCAGACCATCGTAGTTTCCTTTATTTAAATTTAGGACCCTAGTCTCTCAGTCGACTACTTCATTCTCCATCTTAATGAAGAATTCGATCATATTATGATCGCTCATGCCCAAGGGGCCTCGTACAACAAGATTGCTAATTAATCCTTTCTCGTTACATAATACCCAGTCTAAGATGGCCTGATCTCTGGTTGGTTCCTCGACATATTGGTCCAGGAAGCCATCCCTTAAACAATCCAGGAATTCCTCCTCCACAGTATTGTTACTAATTTGGTTAGCCCAATCTATATGTCGATTAAAGTCACCCATGATAAATGCAGTGCCCTTATTGCACGCATCTCTAATTTCCCATTTAATGCCATCCCCAACCTCAGCATTACTGTTTGGAGGTCTATTTAGCACTCCCACTAATGTTTTCTGCCCCTTGGTATTTCTCAGTTCTACCCATACAGATTCCACATCATCAGAGCTAATATCCTCCCTTACAATTGTGTTAATCCCTTCTTTAACCAGCAATGCTACCCCACCTCCCTTTCCTTTTTGCCTGTCTTTCCTGAATATTGAATACCCCTGGATGTTGAGTTCACAGCCTTCACCATCCTGGAGCCATGTTTCCGTAATCCCAATCAAATCATATTCGTTTACCTTTATTTGCACAGCTAATTCATCCACCTTATTACGAATGCTCCTCACATTAAGACACAAAGCCTTCAGGCTTGTTTTTTTAACGCACTTTCACCTATTAGAATTATTATCTGTCGGAAGGGCAGCACTGAGGGAGTGCTGCCCTGTTGGAGTGTCAGTACTGAGGGAGCTCTGCGCTGCCGAAGGGGGAGTACTGGTAGAGGGCTGCACTGTCAGAGGGGCAGTCCTGAGGGAGCGCTGCACTGTCAGAGGGGCAGTACTGAGGGTGTGCTACACTGTCAGATGGGCAGTACTGAGGGGGTGCTGCACTGTCAGAGGGGCAGTACTGAGGGAGTGTTGCACTGTCCGAGGGGCAGTACTGAGGGAGTGCTGCAATGTAAGAGGGGCCGTCCTGTGGGAGCGCTGTGCGGTCGAAGGGACAGCACTGAGGGAGCGCTACACTTGGGGAGGGACAGTACTGACGGAGCGCTGCACTGTCAGAGGGACAGTGCTGGGGGAGTGCTGCACTGTCAGAGGGGCAGTACTGTGGGACTGCTGTGCTGTCGGAGGGGCAGTGTTGTGGGAGTGCTGTGCTGCCGGAGGGGCAGTACTGAGGGAGCGCTGCATGTCGGAGGGGCAGTACTGAGGGAGTGCTACACTGTCGAGTGGGCAGTACTGAGGGAGTGCTGCACTGTCAGAGGGGCAGGACGGATGGAGTGCTGCACTATTGAAGGGGCAGTGCTGTGTGAGTGCCGCACTGTCAGAGTGGCAGTACTGAGAGAGTGCTGCACTGTCAGAGGGACAGTACTGAGGGAGGGCTGCACTGACAGATGGGCAGTACTGAGGAAGCACTGCACTGTCGCAGGGGCCATACTGAGGGAGCGGCGCACTGTCAGAGGGGCAGTACTGAGGGAATGCTGCACGGTCAGAGGGACAGTGCTGAGGGAGTGCTGCACTGTCAGAGGTGCAGTGGTGTGTGAGTGCCGCACTGTCAGAGTGGCAGTGCAGTGTGAGTGCCGCACTGTCAGAGGGGCAGTACTGAAAGAGTGCTGCTCTGTCAGAGGACAGTACTGAGGGAGGGCTGCACTACCTAATGGCAGTGCTCAGGGAGTGGTGCACTGTCGGAGGGTCAGCACTGAGGGAGCGCTGCACTGGCAGAGGGGCAGTACTGAGGAAGCGCTGCACTGTCAGAGGGACAGTACTGAGTGAGCGCCGCACTGTCGGAGGGACAGTACTGAGGGAGCGCTACACTCGTGGAGGGACAGTAATGAGGGAGCGCTGCACTATCAGAGGGGCAGTGCTGAGTGAGTGCCGCACTGTCAGAGGGGCAGTACTGAGTGAGTGCTGCACTGTCAAGGGGCAGTACTGAGGGAGTGCTGCACTGTTAGAAGCACAGTACTGAGGGTGTTCTGCACTGTCAGAAGGGCAGTTTTGAGGGATTGCTGCACTGTCAGAGGCGCAGTTCTGACAGAGTGCCGTACTGTCAGAGGGGCAGTACTGAGGGAGCGCTGCACTGGCAGAGGGGCAGCACTGCAGGAGCGCTGCACTGTCGGAGGTGCAGTGCTGAGTGAATGCTGCACTGTCAGACGGGCAGAACTGAGGGAGTGCTGCACTGTCAGAGTGGCAGTACTGAGGGAGGGCTGCACTGCCAAGTGGCAGTGCTGAGGGAGTGCTGCACTGTCAGAGGGGCAGTGGTGAGGGCGTGCCGCACTGTCAGAGGGGCAGTGCTGTTGAAGGAGCAGTGCTGACAGAGCACTGCCCTCTCAGACGAGCAGTACTGAGGGAGTGCTGCACTGTCAGAAGGGCATTACTGAGGGAGCGCTGCACTGTCAGAGGTGCAGTACTGATGGAGTGCTGCACTATCAGATGGGCAGTATAGAGGGAGAGCTGCACTGTTGGAGGGGTAGTGCTGAGGGTGCGCTGCACCTTCAGAGGGGCAGTACTGAGGGAGTGCTGCACTGTTGAAGGGGCAGTGCTGACATAGAGCTGCCCTGTCAGAGGGGCAGTACTGAGTGAGTGCTGCACTGTCAGAGGGGCAGTGCTGAGGGAGTTCTGCACTGTCAGATGGGCAGTACTGAGGGAGTACTGCACTCTCAGAGGGGCAGTACTGAGGGTGTGCTGCACTGTCAGAGGGGGAGCATTGAGGGAGTGCTCCACTGTCAGAGGGGCAGTACTGAGGGAGTGCTGCACTGTCAGAGCGGCAGTACTGAGGGAGTGCTGCACTGTCAAGCGGCAGTGCTGAGGGAGCGCTGCACAGTCAGAGAGGCAGTACTGAGGGAGCGCTGCACTAGTAGAGGGGCAGTCCTGAGGGAGTGCTGCACTGTCGGAGGGGCAGTGCTGAGGGAGCGCTGCACTGCCGAAGGGATGGTACTGAGGGAGCGCTGCACTGTCGGCAGGACTGTACTGAGGGTGCGCCGTACTGTCGGAGGGGCAGTGCTGAGGGAGCGCTGCACTGCCGGAGGGACAGTAATGAGGGAGCGCTGCACTGTCGGAGGGACAGTACTGAGGGAGCGCTGCACTGTCAGAGGGGCAGTATTGAGGGAGAGCGGCACTGTTAGAGGGGCAGTGCTGAGGGAGTGCCATGCTGTTGGAGGGGCAGTGCTGAGGGAGCTCTATGCTGTCGAGGGGGCAGTACTGGTAGAGTGCTGCACTGGCAGAGGGGTAGTACTGAGGGAGCATAGAAACATAGAAGATAGGAGCAGGAGTAGTCCATTCGGCCCCTCGAGCTGAACATCCTTCCTGCATCTAGTCTGTCCAGTCCTGTCAGTATTTTATAAGTTTCAATGAGATCCCCTATCATTCTTCTAAACCCCAGCGAGTACAAGCCCAATCGACCCAATCTCTCCTCATACGTCATTCCTGCCATCCCAGGTATCAGCCTGGTGAATGTTCGCTGAACTCCTTCCATGGCAAGAACATCCTTCCTCAGAAAAGGTAACCAAAACTGGACACAATACTCAAGATGTGGTCTCACCAAGGCCCTGTATAACTGCAGCAAGACATCCTTGTTCCTATACTCAAACCCTCTCGCTACGAAGGCCAACATGCCATTTGCCTTCTTAACCGCCTGCTGCACCTGCATGCTTACCTTCAGCGACTGGTTGCACTTCCCCTTCTCGCAATCTATTGTCATTCAGATAATAATCTGCCTTCCTGTTTTTGCCACCAAAGTGGATAACCTCGCATTTATCCACGTTATATTGCATCTGCCATGCTTTTGCCCAATCACCCAACCTGTCCAAATCATCCTGGAGTTTCTCAGCATCCTTCTCACAGCACACACGCCCACTCAGCTTTGTGTCATCTGCAAATTTGGAGATATTACATCTAGTTCCCTTGTGTAGATCATTAATATATATTGTGAATATCTGGGGTCCTAGCACCGATCCCTGCGGTACCCCACTAGTCACTGCATGCCACTCGGAAAAAGACCCGTTTATTCGAACTCTTTGCTTTCTGTCTGCCAACCAGTTCTCTATCCAAGTCAATACCTTGCCCCCAATCCCATGTGCCTTAACTTTGCACGCTAATCTCTTATGCGGGACCTTATCAAAAGCTTTCTGAAAGTCCAAATACACCACATCCACTGGTTCTCCCTTACCAGTTACATCCTCAAAAAATTCCAGTAGATTAGTCAAGCATGATTTACCTTTTGTAAATCCATGTTGACTTTGTCCGATCCTGTCACTGTTTTCCAAGTGCTCTGCTATTACATCTTTTATAATGGACTCTAGCATTTTCCACACTACCGATGTCAGGCTTACCGGTCTGTAATTACCCGTTTTCTCTCTACCACCTTTTTTGAATAGTGGGGTAACATTAGCTACCCGTCAATCCATGGGTACTGTTCCAGATTCCATTGAATGCTGGAAGATGATCAGCAAAGCATCAATTATTTCTAGGGCCACTTCCTTAAGTACCCTAGGATGTAGATTATCAGGCCCTGGGGATTTATCGGCCTTCAATACCATCAATTTCCCTAACACCATTTCCCTACAAATACTGATTTCTTTCAGTTCCTCCCTTTCATCAGACCCTATGTTCCCCGACATCTCTGGGAGGTTATTTGTGTCCGCCTTTGTGAAGACAGAACCAAAAAATGTATTTCATTGGTCTGCCATTGCTTTGTTCCCCATTACAAATTCCCCTGATTCTGACTGCAAGAGACCTACGCTTGTCTTCACCAGTCTTTTTCTCTTCACATATCTATAAAAGCTTTTACAGTCAGTTTTTATGTTCCCTGAAAGCTTACTCTCATATTCTATTTTCCCTTTCTTAATTAATCCCTTTGTCCTCCTTTGTTGAATCCTAAGCCGCTCCCAATCCTCAGGTTTACTGCTTTTCCTGGCCAATTTATATGTCCTCTCCTTGGATCTTATGCTATCCCTAATTTCCCTTGTTAGCCACGGTTGAGTCACCTTTTTGTTTTATTTTTATGCCAAACTGGGATGAACAAATTCTGTAGTTCATCCATGCGGTCCTTGAATGTTTGCCATTGCCTATCCAACGTCAACCCTTTGAGTGACATTCCCCAATCAATCCTACGCAACTCATGCCTCAGACCATCGTAGTTTCCTTTATTTAAATTTAGGACCCTAGTCTCTCAGTCGACTACTTCATTCTCCATCTTAATGAAGAATTCGATCATATTATGATCGCTCATGCCCAAGGGGCCTCGTACAACAAGATTGCTAATTAATCCTTTCTCGTTACATAATACCCAGTCTAAGATGGCCTGATCTCTGGTTGGTTCCTCGACATATTGGTCCAGGAAGCCATCCCTTAAACAATCCAGGAATTCCTCCTCCACAGTATTGTTACTAATTTGGTTAGCCCAATCTATATGTCGATTAAAGTCACCCATGATAAATGCAGTGCCCTTATTGCACGCATCTCTAATTTCCCATTTAATGCCATCCCCAACCTCAGCATTACTGATGGGAGGTCTATATAGCACTCCCACTAGTGTTTTCTGCCCCTTGGTATTTCTCAGTTCTACCCATACAGATTCCACATCATCAGAGCTAATATCCTCCCTTACAATTGTGTTAATCCCTTCTTTAACCAGCAATGCTACCCCACCTCCCTTTCCTTTTTGCCTGTCTTTCCTGAATATTGAATACCCCTGGATGTTGAGTTCACAGCCTTCGCCATCCTGGAGCCATGTTTCCGTAATCCCAATCAAATCATATTCGTTTACCTTTATTTGCACAGCTAATTCATCCACCTTATTACGAATGCTCCTCACATTAAGACACAAAGCCTTCAGGCTTGTTTTTTTAACGCACTTTCACCTATTAGAATTATTATCTGTCGGAAGGGCAGCACTGAGGGAGTGCTGCCCTGTTGGAGTGTCAGTACTGAGGGAGCTCTGTGCTGTCGAAGGGGGAGTACTGGTAGAGGGCTGCACTGTCAGAGGGGCAGTCCTGAGGGAGCGCTGCACTGTCAGAGGGGCAGTACTGAGAGAGCGCTGCACTATCGGAGGGGCAGTACTGAGGAAGTGCTGCAATGTCAGAGGGGCAGTACTGAGAGCATGCTGCACTGTCAGAGGGGCAGTACTGAGGGTGTGCTACACTGTCAGATGGGCAGTACTGAGGGGGTGCTGCACTGTCAGAGGGGCAGTACTGAGGGAGTGTTGCACTGTCTGAGGGGCAGTACTGAGGGAGTGCTGCAATGTAAGAGGGGCAGTCCTGTGGGAGCGCTGTGCGGTCGAAGGGACAGCACTGAGGGAGCGCTACACTTGGGGAGGGACAGTTCTGAGGGAGCGCTGCACTGTCAGAGGGACATTGCAGGGGGAGTGCTGCACTGTCAGAGGGGCAGTACTGTGGGACTGCTGTGCTGTCGGAGGGGCAGTGTTGGGGGAGTGTTGTGCTGCCGGAGGGGCAGTACTGAGGGAGCGCTGCACTGTCGGAGGGGCAGTACTGAGGGAGTGCTGCACTGTCGAAGGGGAAGTACCGAGGGTGTGCTACACTGTCGAGTGGGCAGTACTGAGGGAGTGCTGCACTGTCAGAGGGGCAGGACGGAGGAGTGCTGCACTATTGAAGGGGCAGTGCTGTGTGAGTGCCGCACTGTCAGAGTGGCAGTACTGAGAGAGTGCTGCACTGTCAGAGGGACAGTACTGAGGGAGGGCTGCACTGACAGATGGGCAGTACTGAGGAAGCGCTGCACTGTCGCAGGGGCCATACTGAGGGAGCGGCGCACTGTCAGAGGGGCAGTACTGAGGGAACGCTGCACGGTCAGAGGAACAGTGTTGAGGGAGTGCTGCACTGTCAGAGGTGCAGTGCTGTGTGAGTGCCGCACTGTCAGAGTGGCAGTGCAGTGTGAGTGCCGCACTGTCAGAGGGGCAGTACTGAGAGAGTGCTGCTCTGTCAGAGGGACAGTACTGAGGGAGGGCTGCACTATCTAGTGGCAGTGCTCAGGGAGTGGTGCACTGTCGGAGGGTCAGCACTGAGGGAGCGCTGCACTGGCAGAGGGGCAGTACTGAGGAAGCGCTGCACTGTCACAGCGGCAGTACTGAGGGAGCGGCGCACTGTCTGAGGGGCAATACTGAGAGAATGCCACACTGTCAGAGGGACAGTACTGAGGGAGTGCTGCACTGTCGGAGGGACGGTACTGAGGGAGCGCCATACTGTCGGAGGGGCAGTGCTGAGTGAGCGCCGCACTGTCGGAGGGACAATACTGAGGGAGCGCTACACTCGTGGAGGGACAGTAATGAGGGAGCGCTGCACTATCAGAGGGGCAGTGCTGAGTGAGTGCCGCACTGTCAGAGGGGCAGCACTGAGTGAGTGCTGCACTGTCAAGGGGCAGTACTGAGGGAGTGCTGCACTGTCAGAGGCGCAGTACTGAGGATGTTCTGCACTGTCAGAAGGGCAGTTTTGAGGGATTGCTGCACTGTCAGAGGCGCAGTTCTGACAGAGTGCCGCACTGTCAGAGGGGCAGTACTGAGGGAGCGCTGCACTGGCAGAGGGGCAGTACTGCAGGAGCGCTGCACTGTCGGAGGTGCAGTGCTGAGTGAATGCTGCACTGTCAGACGGGCAGAACTGAGGGAGTGCTGCACTGTCAGAGTGGCAGTACTGAGGGAGGGCTGCACTGCCAAGTGGCAGTGCTGAGGGAGTGCTGCACTGTCGGAGGGTCAGTACTGAGGTAGTGCTGCACTGACAGAGCTGCAGTACTGAGGGAGCGCTGCACTGTCAGAGGGGCAGTACTAAGGGAGCGGCGCACTGTCAGAGGGGCAGTACTGAGGTAGCGCTGCACAGTCAGAGGGACAGTGCTGAGGGAGTGCTGCACTGTCAGAGGGGCAGTGGTGAGGGCGTGCCGCACTGTCAGAGGGGCAGTGCTGTTGAAGGAGCAGTGCTGACAGAGCACTGCCCTCTCAGACGAGCAGTACTGAGGGAGTGCTGCACGGTCAGAAGGGCATTACTGAGGGAGCGCTGCACTGTCAGAGGTGCAGTACTGAGGGAGTGCTGCACTATCAGATGGGCAGTATAGAGGGAGAGCTGCACTGTTGGAGGGGTAGTGCTGAGGGTGCGCTGCACCTTCAGAGGGGCAGTACTGAGGGAGTGCTGCACTTTTGAAGGGGCAGTGCTGACATAGAGCTGCCCTGTCAGAGGGGCAGTACTGAGTGAGTGCTGCACTGTCAGAGGGGCAGTGCTGAGGGAGTTCTGCACTGTCAGATGGGCAGCACTGAGGGAGTACTGCACTCTCAGAGGGGCAGTACTGAGGGTGCGCTGCACTGTCAGAGGGGGAGCATTGAGGGAGTGCTCCACTGTCAGAGGGGCAGTACTGAGGGAGTGCTGCACTGTCAGAGCGGCAGTACTGAGGGAGTGCTGCACTGTCAAGCGGCAGTGCTGAGGGAGCGCTGCACAGTCAGAGAGGCAGTACTGAGGGAGTGCTGCACTAGTAGAGGGGCAGTCCTGAGGGAGTGCTGCACTGTTGGAGGGGCAGTGCTGAGGGAGCGCTGCACTGTCGGAGGGACTGTACTGAGGGTGCGCCGCACTGTCGGATGGGCAGTGCTGAGGGAGCGCTGCACTGCCGGAGGGACAGTAATGAGGGAGCGCTGCACTGTCGGAGGGACAGTACTGAGGGAGCGCTGCACTGTCAGAGGGGCAGTATTGAGGGAGAGCGGCACTGTTAGAGGGGCAGTGCTGAGGGAGTGCCATGCTGTTGGAGGGGCAGTGCTGAGGGAGCTCTATGCTGTCGAGGGGGCAGTACTGGTAGAGTGCTGCACTGGCAGAGGGGTAGTACTGAGGGAGCATAGAAACATAGAAACATAGAAGATAGGAGCATGAGTAGTCCATTCGGCCCCTCGAGCTGAACATCCTTCCTGCATCTAGTCTGTCCAGTCCTGTCAGTATTTTATAAGTTTCAATGAGATCCCCTATCATTCTTCTAAACTCCAGCGAGTACAAGCCCAATCGACCCAATCTCTCCTCATACGTCATTCCTGCCATCCCAGGTATCAGCCTGGTGAATGTTCGCTGAACTCCTTCCATGGCAAGAACATCCTTCCTCAGAAAAGGTAACCAAAACTGGACACAATACTCAAGATGTGGTCTCACCAAGGCCCTGTACAACTGCAGCAAGACATCCTTGTTCCTGTACTCAAACCCTCTCGCTACGAAGGCCAACATGCCATTTGCCGTCTTAACCGCCTACTGCACCTGCATGCTTACCTTCAGCGACTGGTTGCACTTCCCCTTCTCGCAATCTATTGTCATTCAGATAATAATCTGCCTTCCTGTTTTTGCCACCAAAGTGGATAACCTCGCATTTATCCACGTTATATTGCATCTGCCATGCTTTTGCCCAATCACCCAACCTGTCCAAATCATCCTGGAGTTTCTCGGCATCCTCCTCACAGCACACATGCCCACTCAGCTTTGTGTCATCTGCAAATTTGGAGATATTACATCTAGTTCCCTTGTCTAGATCATTAATATATATTGTGAATATCTGGGGTCCTAGCACCGATCCCTGCGGTACCCCACTAGTCACTGCTTGCCACTCGGAAAAAGACCCGTTTATTCCAACTCTTTGCTTTCTGTCTGCCAACCAGTTCCCTATCCAAGTCAATACCTAGCCCCCAATCCCATGTGCCTTAACTTTACACGCTAATCTCTTATGCGGACCTTATCAAAAGCTTTCTGAAAGTCCAAATACACCACATCCACTGGTTCTCCCTTATCTATTTTACCAGTTACATCCTCAAAAAATTCCAGTAGATTAGTCAAGCACGATTTACCTTTTGTAAATCCATGTTGACTTTGTCCGATCCTGTCACTGTTTTCCAAGTGCTCTACTATTACATCTTTTATAATGGACTCTAGCATTTTCCACACTACCGATGTCAGGCTTACCGGTCTGTAATTCCCCGTTTTCTCTCTACCACCTTTTTTGAATAGTGGGGTAACATTAGCTACCCGTCAATCCATGGGTACTGTTCCAGATTCCATTGAATGCTGGAAGATGATCAGCAAAGCATCAATTATTTCTAGGGCCACTTCCTTAAGTACCCTAGGATGTAGATTATCAGGCCCTGGGGATTTATCAGCCTTCAATACCATCAATTTCCCTAACACCATTTCCCTACAAATACTGATTTCTTTCAGTTCCTCCCTTTCATCAGACCCTATGTTCCCCGACATCTCTGGGAGGTTATTTGTGTCCTCCTTTGTGAAGACAGAACCAAAAAATGTATTTAATTGGTCTGCCATTTCTTTGTTCCCCATTATAAATTCCCCTGATTCTGACTGCAAGGGACCTACGCTTGTCATCACCAATCTTTTTCTCTTCACATATCTATAAAAGCTTTTACAGTCAGTTTTTATGTTCCCTGAAAGCTTACTCTCATATTCTATTTTCCCTTTCTTAATTAATCCCTTTGTCCTCCTTTGTTGAATCCTAAGCTGCTCCCAATCCTCAGGTTTACTGCTTTTTCTGGCCAATTTATATGTCCTCTCCTTGGATCTTATGCTATCCCTAATTTCCCTTGTTAGCCACGGTTGAGTCACCTTTTTGTTTTATTTTTATGCCAAACTGGGATGAACAAATTCTGTAGTTCATCCATGCGGTCCTTGAATGTTTGCCATTGCCTATCCAACGTCAACCCTTTGAGTGACATTCCCCAATCAATCCTATGCAACTCGTGCCTCAGACCATCGTAGTTTCCTTTATTTAAATTGAGGACCCTAGTCTCTGAGTCGACTACTTCATTCTCCATCTTAATGAAGAATTCGATCATATTATGATCGCTCATGCCCAAGGGGCCTCGTACAACAAGATTGCTAATTAATCCTTTCTCGTTACATAATACCCAGTCTAAGATGGCCTGATCTCTGGTTGGTTCCTCGACATATTGGTCCAGGAAGCCATCCCTTAAACAATCCAGGAATTCCTCCTCCACAGTATTGTTACTAATTTGGTTAGCCCAATCTATATGTCGATTAAAGTCACCCATGATAAATGCAGTGCCCTTATTGCACGCATCTCTAATTTCCCATTTAATGCCATCCCCAACCTCAGCATTACTGTTTGGAGGTCTATATAGCACTCCCACTAATGTTTTCTGCCCCTTGGTATTTCTCAGTTCTACCCATACAGATTCCACATCATCAGAGCTAATATCCTCCCTTACAATTGTGTTAATCCCTTCTTTAACCAGCAATGCTACCCCACCTCCCTTTCCTTTTTGCCTGTCTTTCCTGAATATTGATTACCCCTGGATGTTGAGTTCACAGCCTTCACCATCCTGGAGCCATGTTTCCGTAATCCCAATCAAATCATATTCGTTTACCTTTATTTGCACAGCTAATTCATCCACCTTATTACGAATGCTCCTCACATTAAGACACAAAGGCCTAGAAATTGAGTTGACGCCGCGCCAGGGCTTTAGCGCCGGAAATTTAGCGCCGGCGCTAATTCCCTTGCGCGCGCCAAAAATTCAGTAGCGCCGCGCCCAGACGGCTGCCGGCGCTACTGGCGGGCGTGAGCGCCTCCCAATGGGCGCTGAGTGCCGAATTGCGGCGCTAATCCGGCGCTGCGGCACCCGATGCGGTGCGGCAGGCTGGGGAAGTGCAGGCCTCCTCCTTCAGTTAAGGAGGAGCTGCCTGCACCCGCCCGCTGTCCGTTCAAATATTGAAAAAATGAGCCCGGCACCTTGGACAAGTGCCGGGCTTGCAGGCCAGACGCATCTGTTCCGCGGGGGGTGGGTGGAGGAGTCCGGGGAGGGAGGTGCGGGCAGGCAGCCGACGGGAAAGCGGCCGGCCGCCGCGCGACCTTAATGCGCCGGCGCTAACTCGGGGAAGACTCGGTTGCCATAGTCTTAGTTGCGGCTGCCACGGGCGAGGCGGCCGCAACTGAATTTCGGCGCTGGGGCCCGTCGGCATGGCAACCGGGACGCTGCGCACACCGATGACGTCATCGGTGCCGGCGCAGCGCTACCGGCTTAACGCCGACGGAAGGGCCCCACTCAATTTCCCAACTGGCCATAACTCCAGCGCTAGGCCCTCTAGCGCCTCAAATGCGGCGCTAAGGCTACTCAATTTCTAGGCCAAAGCCTTCAGGCTTGTTTTTTTAACACACTTTCACCTATTAGAATTATTATCTGTCGGAAGGGCAGCACTGAGGGAGTGCTGCCCTGTTGGAGTGTCAGTACTGAGGGAGCTCTGTGCTGTCGAAGGGGGAGTACTGGTAGAGGGCTGCACTGTCAGAGGGGCAGTCCTGAGGGAGCGCTGCACTGTCAGAGGGGCAGTACTGAGAGAGCGCTGCACTATCGGAGGGGCAGTACTGAGGAAGTGCTGCAATGTCAGAGGGGCATTACTGAGGGCATGCTGCACTGTCAGAGTGGCAGTACTGAGGGTGTGCTACACTGTCAGATGGGCAGTACTGAGGGGGTGCTGCACTGTCAGAGGGGCAGTACTGAGGGAGTGTTGCACTGTCCGAGGGGCAGTACTGAGGGAGTGCTGCAATGTAAGAGGGGCAGTCCTGTGGGAGCGCTGTGCAGTCGAAGGGACAGCACTGAGGGAGCGCTACACTTGGGGAGGGACAGTACTGAGGGAGCGCTGCACTGTCAGAGGGACAGTGCTGGGGCAGTGCTGCACTGTCAGAGGGGCAGTACTGTGGGACTGCTGTGCTGTCGGAGGGGCAGTGTTGTGGGAGTGCTGTGCTGCCGGAGGGGCAGTACTGAGGGAGCGCTGCACTGTCGGAAGGCAGTACTGAGTGAGTGCTGCACTGTCGAAGGGGCAGGACGGATGGAGTGCTGCACTATTGAAGGGGCAGTGCTGTGTGAGTGCCGCACTGTCAGAGTGGCAGTACTGAGAGAGTGCTGCACTGTCAGAGGGACAGTACTGAGGGAGGGCTGCACTGACAGAGGGACAGTACTGAGGGAGGGCTGCACTGACAGATGGGCAGTACTGAGGAAGCGCTGCACTGTCGCAGGGGCCATACTGAGGGAGCGGCGCACTGTCAGAGGGGCAGTACTGAGGGAACGCTGCACGGTCAGAGGGACAGTGCTGAGGGAGTGCTGCACTGTCAGAGGTGCAGTGCTGTGTGAGTGCCGCACTGTCAGAGTGGCAGTGCAGTGTGAGTGCCGCACTGTCAGAGGGGCAGTACTGAGAGAGTGCTGCTCTGTCAGAGGGACAGTACTGAGGGAGGGCTGCACTATCTAGTGGCAGTGCTCAGGGAGTGGTGCACTGTCGGAGGGTCAGCACTGAGGGAGCGCTGCACTGGCAGAGGGGCAGTACTGAGGAAGCACTGCACTGTCACCGCGGCAGTACTGAGGGAGCGGCGCACTGTCAGAGGGGCAATACTGAGAGAATACCACACTGTCAGAGGGACAGTACTGAGGGAGTGCTGCACTGTCGGAGGGACGTTACTGAGGGAGCACCATACTGTCGGAGGGGCAGCGCTGAGTGAGCGCCGCACTGTCCAAGGGACAATACTGAGGGAGCGCTACACTCGTGGAGGGACAGTAATGAGGGAGCGCTGCACTGTCAGAGGGACAGTGCTGGGGAGTGTTGCAATGTCAGAGTGGCATTACTGTGGGAGCGCTGTGCAGTCGGAGGGGCGGTACTGAGGGAGAGCCGCACTATCGGAGGGACATTACTGAGGGAGAGCTGCACTGTTGGAGGGACAGTACTGAGGGTGCGCCGCCCTGTCGGAGGGGCAGTGCTGAGGGAGTGCTGCACTGCCGGACGGACAATACTGCGGGAGCGCCGCACTGTCAGCGGGGCAGTACTGAGGGAGAGCTGCATTGAAGAGGGGCAGTGCTGAGGGAGTGCCGCGCTATTGGAGGGGCAGTGCTGAGGGTGTGCTGCACTTTCAGAGGGGCAGGGCTGAGGTAGCGCTGTACTGTCGCAGGGACAGTACTGAGGGAGCGCTGTGCTGTCGAAGGGGCGGTACTGGTAGAGTGCTGCACTTTCAGAGGGGCAGTACTGAGTGAGCGCTGCACTGCCGGAATGGCAGTGCTGAGGGAGTGCTCCACTGTCGGAGGGGCAGCACTGAGGGAGCGCAGCACTGTTGGAGGGACAGTACAGAGGGAGCTCTCTGCTGGCGAAGGGGCAGCAATGGCAGAGTGCCGCACTGTCATAGGGGCAGTGCTGAGTGAGTGCCGCACTCTCAGTGGGGCAGTACTGAGGGAGTGCTGCACTGTCAAAGGGGCAGTACTGAGGGAGTGCTGCACTGTCGGAGGGGCAGTGCTGAGTGAGTGCGGCACTGTCAGAGGGGCAGAACTGAGGGAGTGCTGCACTGTCAGAGGGGCAGTACTGAGGGAGGGCTGCACTGTCGGAGGGGCAGTACTGAGGGAGTGCTGGACTGTCAGAGGGGCAGTACTGAGGGTGATGTGCCTCAATAATTCCGAGACTCGAAGGTAGCGAAACAAAACAAGGCTTTTATTAACTTAGAACGAAACACGTAAGCGAGAGAGATGTCGTCCTTCTGGAGATTGGGGCTAGACTGAAGCTAGCTTACAAACGGGGCCAGGTATGGGCGGAGCCCTACACACAGCACATTCCAGTACACAATACAATGAGGTCTGGGGGAAGGGAAATGACACTGAAACCGATCTCAGTCACAGGCAGTGAGGAATGGAAATATTTCATCACATTCACCCCTTCTATAGATTTAGTCTGTTCGGGGGTTTGATAGTCCTCTGCGACCGACGTGGCTGTTGCGGTGCCGCGGGTGTCGGCTGGGTGTCCCCGGTAGCCTCCTGGGTCTCTGCCGGGGGTGCCGCCATGGTTGTTGAAGGGGTAGTTGGTGGGGGTGCCGTTGGTTGGTGTTCTACCGGGGGTGATGAAAGAGTAGTGGGTGGGTAAGAGTTGCTGTGATCGTCGTTGCCGCTATTGCCGTGGTTGTTGTCGATGCCGGCTGGGGCGACGTCTTTTATGGACACGGTGTCCTCCCTTCCGTCGGCGTGCCGGACATATGCGTATTGGGGGTTGGCGTGGAGTAGGTGTACTGGCTCCACGAGAGGGTCCGTGTTGTGGCCCCTCACATGCCTTCGCACGAGTACCGGACCTGGGGTGGAGAGCCATGACGGCATGGATACGCCTGAGGTGGATTTCCGGGGAAAGACAAACATTCGTTCATGAGGCGTGGTATTAGTGGCCGTACACAATAGCGACCGTATCGAATGGAGCACATCCGAGAGGACTTCCTGCCAGCGGGAGATAGGGAGGCCCTTGGTCCTTAGAGCTAGAGTGACTGCTTTCCATACTGTCCCGTTCTCTCGCTCCACTTGGCCGTTACCCCGGGGGTTGTAGCTGGTGGTACGGCTCGTGGCGATCCCCCTGGACAGCATGTACTGGCGTAGCTCTTCACTCATGCAGGATGCCCCCCTATCCGTATGGATGTAGCTCGGCATACCGAACAGGCAGATCAGGCTGTTGAGGCATTTAATGACCGTGGCGCTGGTCATGTCTGGGCAGGGGAAGGCGAATGGGAACCGGGAGTATTCGTCCACAATGTTCAGGAAGTAAACATTGCGGTCGACGGACGGGAGGGGGCCCTTGAAATCTAAGCTGAGCCGCTCAAAGGGCCGTGTAGCTTTGATTAAGTGGGCTCTATCTGGGCGGTAGAACCGAGGCTTGCACTCAGCGCAAGTGCGGCAGTTCCTGGTCAGGGACCGAACTTCCTCAATCGAGTAGGGTAAGTTACGGGACTTTATGAAGTGGAACAGCCGCGTGACCCCTGGGTGGCAGAGGTCGTTGTGGAGGGTCTGTAGCCGATCCCCGGTGGCGCTGGAACACATCCCTCGTGAGAGGGCGTCAGGGGATTCGTTAAGGGCCCCTGGCCGGTAAATGATGTCGTACTCGAAGGTGGAGAGCTCGATCCGCCACCTAAGAATCTTATCATTTTTAATCTTCCCCCTCTGTTTATTATTGAACATAAACGCTGCCGACCGCTGGTCGGTAAGTAGGGTGAAGCGTTTGCCGGCTAGGTAGTGGCGCCAGTGGCGCACTGCCTCCACGATGGCTTGGGCCTCCTTTTCCACGGAGGAGTGTCTGATCTCGGGCACTTGGAGGGTCCTCGAGAAGAAAGCTACGGGCCGCCCCGCCTGGTTGAGGGTGGCCGCCAAGGAGAAGTCAGACGCATCACTTTCCACTTGAAATGAAGTGTTCTCGTCCACTGCCTGTAGCGTGGCCTGTTCAATATCCTGCTTAATGCTTTTGAAGGCGGCGTGGGCCTCAGCAGAGAGCGGGAAAGAGGATGCTTTCAAGAGGGGGCGGGCTTTGTCGGAGTAGTTGGGGACCCATTGGGAATAATAAGAAAATAACCCCAGGCATCTTTTCAGGGCTTTGGGAGTGTTGGGCAGGGTCAGCTCCCGTAGGGGGCGCAATCGGTCGGGGTCTGGTCCGATTTCCCCATTCTCCACCACGCTGCCTAGTATGCAGAGGCGCGTGGTGTTGTAAATGCACTTGTCCTCGTTGTATGTGAGGTTGAGTTTTTGTGCGGTTTTCAGGAACCTCTCGAGGTTCGAGTCGTGATCCTGCTGGTTGTGACCGCAGATGGTGACGTTGTCGAGGTAGGGGAAGGTTGCCTGCAAGTGGTGGTCATCGACCATGCGGTCCATCTCCCTCTGGAAGACCGAGACCCCATTCGTCACCCCAAAGGGGACTCTGAGGAATTGGTAGAGGCGTCCGTTCGCCTCGAAGGCGGTGTACGGGCGGTACTCTGGTCTGATAGGGAGCTGGTGGTACGCTGACTTGAGGTCGATGGTGGAGAACACCCGGTATTGGGCGATTTGGTTCACCATTTCTGATATGCGGGGTAGCGGGTAGGCGTCTAGTAGGGTGTACCTGTTGATCGTTTGACTATAGTCGATCACCATCCGTTTCTTCTCGCTACCCCTTACCACTACCACTTGGGCGCGCCACGGGCTGTTGCTGCGTTCAATAATGCGCTCTTTCAGGAGCCTGTCTACCTCGGTCGCGATAAACCGCCTGTCCTCCCAGCTGTACCTCCTGCTTTTGGTCGCTATTGGCCGGCAGTTAGGGGTAAGGTTCGCGAATAGCGAAGGCGGCTTTACCTTCAGGGTAGCCAGACTGCACACTGTGAGGGGCGGCTGGGACCCACCGTACTTGAGCGTGATGCTTTGGTGGTTGCACTGGAAATCCAGGCCCAAGATCACGCTCGCACATAGGTTCTTCATGATTAATACTTAAAAATTATCATATACAGTTCCGTTAACGCACAATTGTACCGTGCAGTAACCCAGAATGGTCGATGTCTGGGTTTTGTCAGCCATAGAGATGGTACCCTGAGTAGGGACCACCTTTAGGGAGAGTTGTTGTGCCAGTTCTGGGTGGATAAAGCTCTCCGTGCTTCCACTGTCAATTAAGCATTTAACCCGGCACCCGTTTACCTCGATGTCCACCATTGATCTGGATAGCGGGTGCGGCCTGGTCTGGTCCACTGTGACCGATGCCACTGTAGGGCCCTGATCGATACAAGATGGCGTCCACGCTGTCTGCTCACAAGATGGCGGACCCCACGAGGTCGGGCAAGATGGCCTCCAAGATGGCCGCTCCCACGGCGCACACACGGCGGTGGCGGGGTTTCCGGCGGGGTTCCCTCTGCACACCGTCCCGAAGTGCCCCTTCTTACCGCACTTAAAGCAGGTGGTGCCTTTCGCCGGGCACAGGTTTCTGGTGTGCTTTGGCTGCCCGCAGAAGTAGCAGTTGGGTCCCTGACGCGTCGCGGCTGTCGTAGGGCTTCTGGGGGGAGAGCGGGGCCCAGCCGGTGTCGGGCTGTCGGGCGGGGAAGATGCCTTCCAAGATGGCAGCACCCTCGGTGCACACGTGGCGGCGTGGACGGCGCGGGCTGAAGAGTAGGCGTCCGAGTTTCTCTGGGCCACATCCAGGGATCGCGCGGTGTCCGCAGCCTGTTTCAGGTCCAACCCCGTTTTTTCCAGCAGTCTTTGCCGGATGTAAGTGGAGCTGAGGCCTGTGATGAAGGCATCGCCAACAAGCTCGTCAGTGTACACCGCAGCTTTTACATCTCGGCACTTGCAGTCTTTGCCAAGCATTTTCAGGGTGCTTAGGAACTCCTCCATCGATTCCCCAGGTTGCTGTGCGCGGGTGGCGAGCAGGTGCCTAGCATACACCTCATTCGTAGGCTGCTGGTAATGCGCCTTTAAGATGTCGCAGGCGGCCAGGTACGTCTCGGCGTCTTGGATCAGGGGGTAAACGCGGTGGCTTACCCAATTCCGCAGAATTCCGAGTCTCATCCTTGCAGCGTCCGTAGCGTCTTTGACGGCTGCAGAATTGTCCAGGAAGAATTCCATACACTCAAACCAGTGTCCGAAGCGTGCTGATGCGTCCGGAGCATGGTGATCCAAATCCAAACGTTCGGGTTTCAGGAGTTGATCCATAGTGTTGAAAAAATAAGTTAATAAAATTGATGTGCCTCAATAATTCCGAGACTCGAAGGTAGCAGAACAAAACAAGGCTTTTATTAACTTAGAACGAAACACGTAAGCGAGAGAGATGTCGTCCTTCTGGAGATTGGGGCTAGACTGAAGCTAGCTTACAAACGGGGCCAGGTATGGGCGGAGCCCTACACACAGCACATTCCAGCACATTCCAGTATACAATACAGCACATTCCAGTACACAATACAATGAGGTCTGGGGGAAGGGAAATGACACTGAAACCGATCTCAGTCACAGGCAGTGAGGAATGGAAATATTTCATCACATTCACCCCTTCTATAGATTTAGTCTGTTCGGGGGTTTGCTAGTCCTCTGCGACCGACGTGGCTGTTGCGGTGCCGCGGGTGTCGGCTGGGTGTCCCCGGTAGCCTCCTGGGTCTCTGCCGGGGGTGCCGCCAGGGTTGTTGAAGGGGTAGTTGGTGGGGGTGCCGTTGGTTGGTGTTCTACCGGGGGTGATGAAAGAGTAGTGGGTGGGTAAGAGTTGCTGTGATCGTCGTTGCCGCTATTGCCGTGGTTGTTGTCGATGCCGGCTGGGGCGACGTCTTTTATGGACACGGTGTCCTCCCTTCCGTCGGCGTGCCGGACATATGCGTATTGGGGGTTGGCGTGGAGTAGGTGTACTGGCTCCACGAGAGGGTCCGTGTTGTGGCCCCTCACATGCCTTCGCACGAGTACCGGACCTGGGGTGGAGAGCCATGACGGCATGGATACGCCTGAGGTGGATTTCCGGGGAAAGACAAACATTCGTTCATGAGGCGTGGTATTAGTGGCCGTACACAATAGCGACCGTATCGAATGGAGCACATCCGAGAGGACTTCCTGCCAGCGGGAGATAGGGAGGCCCTTGGTCCTTAGAGCTAGAGTGACTGCTTTCCATACTGTCCCGTTCTCTCGCTCCACTTGGCCGTTACCCCGGGGGTTGTAGCTGGTGGTACGGCTCGTGGCGATCCCCCTGGACAGCATGTACTGGCGTAGCTCTTCACTCATGCAGGATGCCCCCCTATCCGTATGGATGTAGCTCGGCATACCGAACAGGCAGAACAGGCTGTTGAGGCATTTAATGACCGTGGCGCTGGTCATGTCTGGGCAGGGGAAGGCGAATGGGAACCGGGAGTATTCGTCCACAATGTTCAGGAAGTAAACATTGCGGTCGACGGACGGGAGGGGGCCCTTGAAATCTAAGCTGAGCCGCTCAAAGGGCCGTGTAGCTTTGATTAAGTGGGCTCTATCTGGGCGGTAGAACCGAGGCTTGCACTCAGCGCAAGTGCGGCAGTTCCTGGTCAGGGACCGAACTTCCTCAATCGAGTAGGGTAAGTTACGGGACTTTATGAAGTGGAACAGCCGCGTGACCCCTGGGTGGCAGAGGTCGTTGTGGAGGGTCTGTAGCCGATCCCCGGTGGCGCTGGCACACATCCCTCGTGAGAGGGCGTCAGGGGATTCGTTAAGGGCCCCTGGGCGGTAAATGATGTCGTACTCGAAGGTGGAGAGCTCGATCCGCCACCTAAGAATCTTATCATTTTTAATCTTCCCCCTCTGTTTATTATTGAACATAAACGCTGCCGACCGCTGGTCGGTAAGTAGGGTGAAGCGTTTGCCGGCTAGGTAGTGGCGCCAGTGGCGCACTGCCTCCACGATGGCTTGGGCCTCCTTTTCCACGGAGGAGTGTCTGATCTCGGGCCCTTGGAGGGTCCTCGAGAAGAAAGCTACGGGCCGCCCCGCCTAGTTAAGGGTGGCCGCCAAGGAGAAGTCAGACGCATCACTTTCCACTTGAAATGGAGTGTTCTCGTCCACTGCCTGTAGCGTGGCCTGTTCAATATCCTGCTTAATGCTTTTGAAGGCGGCGTGGGCCTCAGCAGAGAGCGGGAAAGAGGATGCTTTCAAGAGGGGGCGGGCTTTGTCGGAGTAGTTGGGGACCCATTGGGAATAATAAGAAAATAACCCCAGGCATCTTTTCAGGGCTTTGGGAGTGTTGGGCAGGGTCAGCTCCCATAGGGGGCGCAATCGGTCGGGGTCTGGTCCGATTTCCCCATTCTCCACCACGCTGCCTAGTATGCAGAGGCGCGTGGTGTTGTAAATGCACTTGTCCTCGTTGTATGTGAGGTTGAGTTTTTGTGCGGTTTTCAGGAACCTCTCGAGGTTCGAGTCGTGATCCTGCTGGTTGTGACCGCAGATGGTGACGTTGTCGAGGTAGGGGAAGGTTGCCTGCAAGTGGTGGTCATCGACCATGCGGTCCATCTCCCTCTGGAAGACCGAGACCCCATTCGTCACCCCAAAGGGGACTCTGAGGAATTGGTAGAGGCGTCCGTTCGCCTCGAAGGCGGTGTACGGGCGGTACTTTGGTCTGATAGGGAGCTGGTGGTACGCTGACTTGAGGTCGATGGTGGAGAACACCCGGTATTGGGCGATTTGGTTCACCATTTCTGATATGCGGGGTAGCGGGTAGGCGTCTAGTAGGGTGTACCTGTTGATCGTTTGACTATAGTCGATCACCATCCGTTTCTTCTCGCTACCCCTTACCACTACCACTTGGGCGCGCCACGGGCTGTTGCTGCGTTCAATAATGCGCTCTTTCAGGAGCCTGTCTACCTCGGTCGCGATAAACCGCCTGTCCTCCCAGCTGTACCTCCTGCTTTTGGTCGCTATTGGCCGGCAGTTAGGGGTAAGGTTCGCGAATAGCGAAGGCGGCTTTACCTTCAGGGTAGCCAGACCGCACACTGTGAGGGGCGGCTGGGACCCACCGTACTTGAGCGTGATGCTTTGGTGGTTGCACTGGAAATCCAGGCCCAAGATCACGCTCGCACATAGGTTCTTCATGATTAATACTTAAAAATTATCATATACAGTTCCGTTAACGCACAATTGTACCGTGCAGTAACCCAGAATGGTCGATGTCTGGGTTTTGTCAGCCATAGAGATGGTACCCTGAGTAGGGACCACCTTTAGGGAGAGTTGTTGTGCCAGTTCTGGGTGGATAAAGCTCTCCGTGCTTCCACTGTCAATTAAGCATTTAACCCGGCACCCGTTTACCTCGATGTCCAACATTGATCTGGATAGCGGGTGCGGCCTGGTCTGGTCCACTGTGACCGATGCCACTGTAGGGCCCTGATCGATACAAGATGGCGTCCACGCTGTCTGCTCACAAGATGGCGGACCCCACGAGGTCGGGCAAGATGGCGTCCAAGATGGCCGCTCCCACGGCGCACACACGGCGGTGGCGGGGTTTCCGGCGGGGTTCCCTCTGCACACCTTCCCGAAGTGCCCCTTCTTACCGCACTTAAAGCAGGTGGTGCCTTTCGCCGGGCACAGGTTTCTGGTGTGCTTTGGCTGCCCGCAGAAGTAGCAGTTGGGTCCCTGACGCGTCGCGGCTGTCGTAGGGCTTCTGGGGGGAGAGCGGGGCCCAGCCGGTGTCGGGCTGTCGGGCGGGGAAGATGCCTTCCAAGATGGCAGCACCCTCGGTGCACACGTGGCGGCGTGGACGGCGCGGGCTGAAGAGTAGGCGTCCGAGTTTCTCTGGGCCACATCCAGGGATCGCGCGGTGTCCGCAGCCTGTTTCAGGTCCAACCCCGTTTTTTCCAGCAGTCTTTGCCGGATGTAAGTGGAGCTGAGGCCTGTGATGAAGGCATCACCAACAAGCTCGTCAGTGTACACCGCAGCTTTTACATCTCGGCACTTGCAGTCTTTGCCAAGCATTTTCAGGGTGCTTAGGAACTCCTCCACCGATTCCCCAGGTTGCTGTGCGCGGGTGGCGAGCAGGTGCCTAGCATACACCTCATTCGTAGGCTGCTGGTAATGCGCCTTTAAGATGTCGCAGGCGGCCAGGTACGTCTCGGCGTCTTGGATGAGGGGGTAAACCCGGTGGCTTACCCAATTCCGCAGAATTCCGAGTCTCATCCTTGCAGCGTCCGTAGCGTCTTTGACGGCTGCGGAATTGTCCAGGAAGAATTCCATACACTCAAACCAGTGTCCGAAGCGTGCTGATGCGTCCGGAGCATGTTGATCCAAATCCAAACGTTCGGGTTTCAGGAGTTGATCCATAGTGTTGAAAAAATAAGTTAATAAAATTGATGTGCCTCAATAATTCCGAGACTCGAAGGTAGCAGAACAAAACAAGGCTTTTATTAACTTAGAACGAAACACGTAAGCGAGAGAGATGTCGTCCTTCTGGAGATTGGGGCTAGACTGAAGCTAGCTTACAAACGGGGCCAGGTGTGGGCGGAGCCCTACACAGAGCACATTCCAGCACATTCCAGTATACAATACAGCACATTCCAGTACACAATACAATGAGGTCTGGGGGAAGGGAAATGACACCGATCTCAGTCACAGGCAGTGAGGAATGGAAATATTTCATCACAGAGGGTGTGCTCCACTGTCAGAGTGGCAGTATTGAGGGAGTGTTGCACTGTCAGAGGGGCAGTGCTGAGGCAGTGCTGCACTTTCAGAGGGGCAGTGCTGAGATAGTGCCGCACTGTCGGAGGTACAGTGCTGAGGGAGCGCCGCACTGTCAGAGGGGCAGTACTGAGGGAGAACCGCACATTCAGAGGTGCAGCGCTGAGGGAGTACCGTGCTGTTGGAGGGGCAGTGCTGAGGGTGTGCTGCATTTTCAGAGGAGCAGTGCTGAGGTAGCGCCGCATTGTCGGAGGGACAGTACTGAGGGAGCTCTGTGCTGTCGAAGTTGCAGTACTGGTAGAGGGCTGCACTGTTAAGGGGCAGTGCGAAGGGAGCGCTGCACAGTCGGAGGGGCAGTGCTGAGTGAGGGTGGCACTGTCAGAGGGGCACAACTGAGGGAGTGCTGCACTGTCAGTGGCAGTGCTGAGGGAATCCTGCACTGTCGGAGGGTCAGTACTGAAGGAGAGCTGCACTGTCAGACAGGCCGTACTGAGTAAGCGCTGCACTGTCGGAGGGGCAGTACTGAGGGAGCGCTGTGCGGTCAGAGGGGCAGTGTTGTGTGACTGCTGTGCTGCCGGATGGTCAGTACTGAGGGAGAGCCACACTATTGGAGGGACATTACTGAGAGAGTGCTGCACTATCGGAGGGACAGTACGGAGGGTGCGCCGCACTGTTGGAGGGGCAGTGCTGAGTGAGCGCTGCACTGCCGGAGGAACAGTACTAAGGGAGCGCTGCACTGTCGGAGGGACATTACTGAGGGAGCGCTGCACAGTCAGAGGGACAGTGCTGAGGGAGTGCTGCACTGTCAGAGGGGCAGTGGGGAGTGCGTGCCGCACTGTCAGAGGAGCAGTACTGTTGAAGGAGCAGTGCTGACAGAGCACTGCCCTCTCAGAGGAGCAGTACTGAGGGAGTGCTGCACTGTCAGAGGGGCAGTACTGAGTGAGCGCTGCACTGTCAGATTTGCAGTACTGAGGGAGCGCTGCACTATCAGAGGGGCAGTACAGAGGGAGAGCTGCACTGTTGGAGGGGCAGTGCTGAGGGAGCGCTGCACTGCCGGAGGGACAGTACTGAAGGAGCGCTGCACTGTCGGAGGGACTGTACTGATGTTGCACCGCACTGTCGGAGGGGCAGTGCTGAGGGAGCGCTGCACTGCCGGAGGGACAGTACTGAGGGAGCGCTGCACTGTCGGAGGGACAGTACTGAGGGAGTGCTGCACTGTCGAAAGGGCAGTACTGAGGGAGTGCTGCACTGTCAGAGGGGCAGTGCTGAGGGAGTGCTGCACTGCCAGAGGGGCATTCCTGAGGAATGCTGCACTGTCCTAGGGGCAGTACTGAGGGAGCGCCGCCATGTCAGAGGGGCAGTCCTGAGGGAGCGCTGCACTGTCAGAGAGACAGTGCTGGGGGAGTGCTGCACTGTCAGAGGGGCAGTACTGTGGGAGCGCTGCACTGTCGGAGGGGCAGTACTGAGGGAGTGCTGCACTGCCGAAGGGGCAGTACCGAGGGAGTGCTGCACTGTCGAATGGGCAGTACTGAAGGAGTGCTGCACTGTCGAAAGGGCAGTACTGAGGGAGCGCTGCGCTGTCGGAAGGGCAGCACTTAGGGAGCGCTGCACTGTCGGAGGGGCAGTACTGGTAGAGTGCTGCACTGTCAGAGGAGCAGTACTGAGTGAGTGCTGCACTATCAGAGGGGCAGTGCTGAGTGAGTGCCGCACTGTCAGAGGGGCAGTACTGAGTGAGTGCTGCACTGTCAAGGGGCAGTACTGAGGGAGTGCTGCACTGTCAGAGGCGCAGTACTGAGGGTTTTCTGCACTGTCAGAAGGGCAGTTTTGAGGGATTGCTGCACTGTCAGAGGCGCAGTTCTGACAGAGTGCTGCACTGTCAGAGGGGCAGTACTGAGGGAGCGCTGCACTGGCAGAGGGGCAGTACTGCAGGAGCGCTGCACTGTCGGAGGTGCAGTGCTGAGTGAATGCTGCACTGTCAGACGGGCAGAACTGAGGGAGTGCTGCACTGTCAGAGTGGCAGTACTGAGGGAGGGCTGCACTGCCAAGTGGCAGTGCTGAGGGAGTGCTGCACTGTCGGAGGGTCAGTACTGAGGGAGTGCTGCACTGACAGAGGTGCAGTACTGAGGGAGCGCTGCACTGTCAGAGGGGCAGTACTGAGGGAGCGGCGCACTGTCAGAGGGGCAGTACTGAGGTAGCGCTGCACAGTCAGAGGGACAGTGCTGAGGGAGTGCTGCACTGTCAGAGGGGCAGTGGTGAGGGCGTGCCGCACTGTCAGAGGGGCAGTGCTGTTGAAGGAGCAGTGCTGACAGAGCACTGCCCTCTCAGACGAGCAGTACTGAGGGAGTGCTGCACGGTCAGAAGGGCATTACTGAGGGAGCGCTGCACTGTCAGAGGTGCAGTACTGAGGGAGTGCTGCACTATCAGATGGGCAGTATAGAGGGAGAGCTGCACTGTTTGAGGGGTAGTGCTGAGGGTGCGCTGCACCTTCAGAGGGGCAGTGCTGAGGGAGTGCTGCACTGTTGAAGGGGCAGTGCTGACATAGAGCTGCCCTGTCAGAGGGGCAGTACTGAGTGAGTGCTGCACTGTCAGAGGGGCAGTGCTGAGGGAGTTCTGCACTGTCAGATGGGCAGCACTGAGGGAGTACTGCACTCTCAGAGGGGCAGTACTGAGGGTGCGCTGCACTGTCAGAGGGGGAGCATTGAGGGAGTGCTCCACTGTCAGAGGGGCAGTATTGAGGGAGTGCTGCACTGTCAGAGCGGCAGTACTGAGGGAGTGCTGCACTGTCAAGCGGCAGTGCTGAGGGAGCGCTGCACAGTCAGAGAGGCAGTACTGAGGGAGTGCTGCACTAGTAGAGGGGCAGTCCTGAGGGAGTGCTGCACTGTCGGAGGGGCAGTGCTGAGGGAGCGCTGCACTGCCGAAGGGACAGTACTGAGGGTGCGCTGCACTGTCGGAGGGACTGTACTGAGGGTGCGCCGCACTGTCAGAGGGGCAGTGCTGAGGGAGCGCTGCACTGCCGGAGGGACAGTAATGAGGGAGCGCTGCACTGTCGGAGGGACAGTACTGAGGGAGCGCTGCACTGTTAGAGGGGCAGTGCTGAGGGAGTGCCATGCTGTTGGAGGGGCAGTGCTGAGGGAGCTCTATGCTGTCGAGGGGGCAGTACTGGTAGAGTGCTGCACTGGCAGAGGGGTAGTACTGAGGGAGCATAGAAACATAGAAACATAGAAGATAGGAGCATGAGTAGTCCATTCGGCCCCTCGAGCTGAACATCCTTCCTGCATCTAGTCTGTCCAGTCCTGTCAGTATTTTATAAGTTTCAATGAGATCCCCTATCATTCTTCTAAACTCCAGCGAGTACAAGCCCAATCGACCCAATCTCTCCTCATACGTCATTCCTGCCATCCCAGGTATCAGCCTGGTGAATGTTCGCTGAACTCCTTCCATGGCAAGAACATCCTTCCTCAGAAAAGGTAACCAAAACTGGACACAATACTCAAGATGTGGTCTCACCAAGGCCCTGTACAACTGCAGCAAGACATCCTTGTTCCTGTACTCAAACCCTCTCGCTACGAAGGCCAACATGCCATTTGCCTTCTTAACCGCCTACTGCACCTGCATGCTTACCTTCAGCGACTGGTTGCACTTCCCCTTCTCGCAATCTATTGTCATTCAGATAATAATCTGCCTTCCTGTTTTTGCCACCAAAGTGGATAACCTCGCATTTATCCACGTTATATTGCATATGCCATGCTTTTGCCCAATCACCCAACCTGTCCAAATCATCCTGGAGTTTCTCGGCATCCTCTTCACAGCACACATGCCCACTCAGCTTTGTGTCATCTGCAAATTTGGAGATATTACATCTAGTTCCCTTGTCTAGATCATTAATATATATTGTGAATATCTGGGGTCCTAGCACTGATCCCTGCGGTACCCCACTAGTCACTGCTTGCCACTCGGAAAAAGACCCGTTTATTCCAACTCTTTGCTTTCTGTCTGCCAACCAGTTCCCTATCCAAGTCAATACCTAGCCCCCAATCCCATGTGCCTTAACTTTACACGCTAATCTCTTATGCGGACCTTATCAAAAGCTTTCTGAAAGTCCAAATACACCACATCCACTGGTTCTCCCTTATCTATTTTACCAGTTACATCCTCAAAAAATTCCAGTAGATTAGTCAAGCACGATTTACCTTTTGTAAATCCATGTTGACTTTGTCCGATCCTGTCACTGTTTTCCAAGTGCTCTACTATTACATCTTTTATAATGGACTCTAGCATTTTCCACACTACCGATGTCAGGCTTACCGGTCTGTAATTCCCCGTTTTTTCTCTACCACCTTTTTTGAATAGTGGGGTAACATTAGCTACCCGTCAATCCATGGGTACTGTTCCAGATTCCATTGAATGCTGGAAGATGATCAGCAAAGCATCAATTATTTCTAGGGCCACTTCCTTAAGTACCCTAGGATGTAGATTATCAGGCCCTGGGGATTTATCAGCCTTCAATACCATCAATTTCCCTAACACCATTTCCCTACAAATACTGATTTCTTTCAGTTCCTCCCTTTCATCAGACCCTATGTTCCCCGACATCTCTGGGAGGTTATTTGTGTCCTCCTTTGTGAAGACAGAACCAAAAAATGTATTTAATTGGTCTGCCATTTCTTTGTTCCCCATTATAAATTCCCCTGATTCTGACTGCAAGGGACCTACGCTTGTCTTCACCAATCTTTTTCTCTTCACATATCTATAAAAGCTTTTACAGTCAGTTTTTATGTTCCCTGAAAGCTTACTCTCATATTCTATTTTCCCTTTCTTAATTAATCCCTTTGTCCACCTTTGTTGAATCCTAAGCCGCTCCCAATCCTCAGGTTTACTGGTTTTTCTGGCCAATTTATATGTCCTCTCCTTGGATCTTATGCTATCCCTAATTTCCCTTGTTAGCCACGGTTGAGTCACCTTTTTGTTTTATTTTTATGCCAAACTGGGATGAACAAATTCTGTAGTTCATCCATGCGGTCCTTGAATGTTTGCCATTGCCTATCCAACGTCAACCCTTTGAGTGACATTCCCCAATCAATCCTACGCAACTCGTGCCTCAGACCATCGTAGTTTCCTTTATTTAAATTGAGGACCCTAGTCTCTGAGTCGACTACTTCATTCTCCATCTTAATGAAGAATTCGATCATATTATGATCGCTCATGCCCAAGGGGCCTCGTACAACAAGATTGCTAATTAATCCTTTCTCGTTACATAATACCCAGTCTAAGATGGCCTGATCTCTGGTTGGTTCCTCGACATATTGGTCCAGGAAGCCATCCCTTAAACAATCCAGGAATTCCTCCTCCACAGTATTGTTACTAATTTGGTTAGCCCAATCTATATGTCGATTAAAGTCACCCATGATAAATGCAGTGCCCTTATTGCACGCATCTCTAATTTCCCATTTAATGCCATCCCCAACCTCAGCATTACTGTTTGGAGGTCTATTTAGCACTCCCACTAATGTTTTCTGCCCCTTGGTATTTCTCAGTTCTACCCATACAGATTCAACATCATCAGAGCTAATATCCTCCCTTACAATTGTGTTAATCCCTTCTTTAACCAGCAATGCTACCCCACCTCCCTTTCCTTTTTGCCTGTCTTTCCTGAATATTGAATACCCCTGGATGTTGAGTTCACAGCCTTCGCCATCCTGGAGCCATGTTTCCGTAATCCCAATCAAATCATATTCGTTTACCTTTATTTGCACAGCTAAATCATCCACCTTATTACGAATGCTCCTCACATTAAGACACAAAGCCTTCAGGCTTGTTTTTTTAACGCACTTTCACCTATTAGAATTATTATCTGTCGGAAGGGCAGCACTGAGGAAGTGCTGCCCTGTTGGAGTGTCAGTACTGAGGGAGCTCTGTGCTGTCGAAGGGGGAGTACTGTTAGAGGGCTGCACTGTCAGAGGGGCAGTCCTGAGGGAGCGCTGCACTGTCAGAGGGGCAGTACTGAGAGAGCGCTGCACTATCGGAGGGGCAGTACTGAGGAAGTGCTGCAATGTCAGAGGGGCAGCACTGAGGGCATGCTGCACTGTCAGAGGGGCAGTACTGAGGGTGTGCTACACTGTCAGATGGGCAGTACTGAGGGGGTGCTGCACTGTCAGAGGGGCAGTACTGAGGGAGTGTTGCACTGTCCGAGGGGCAGTACTGAGGGAGTGCTGCAATGTAAGAGGGGCAGTCCTGTGGGAGCGCTGTGCGGTCGAAGGGACAGTACTGAGGGAGCGCTACACTTGGGGAGGGACAGTACTGAGGGAGCGCTGCACTGTCAGAGGGACAGTGCTGGGGGAGTGCTGCACTGTCAGAGGGGCAGTACTGTGGGACTGCTGTGCTGTCGGAGGGGCAGTGTTGTGGGAGCGCTGTGCTGCCGGGGGGGCAGTACTGAGGGAGCGCTGCACTGTCGGAGGGGCAGTACTGAGGGAGTGCTGCACTGTCGAAGGGGAAGTACCGAGGGTGTGCTACACTGTCGAATGGGCAGTACTGAGGGAGTGCTGCGCTGTCGAAAGGGCAGTACTGAGGGAGTGCTGCACTGTCAGAGGGGCAGGACGGATGGAGTGCTGCACTATTGAAGGGGCAGTGCTGTGTGAGTGCCGCACTGTCAGAGTGGCCGTACTGAGAGAGTGCTGCACTATCAGAGGGACAGTACTGAGGGAGGGCTGCACTGACAGATGGGCAGTACTGAGGAAGCGCTGCACTGTCGCAGGGGCCATACTGAGGGAGCGGCGCACTGTCAGAGGCACAGTACTGAGGGAGTGCTGCACTGTCGAAGGGGCAGTACCGAGGGAATGCTGCACTATCAAAGGGACAGCACTGAGGGACTGCTGCACTGTCAGAGGGGTAGTGGTGAGGGAGTGCTGCACTGCCAGAGGGGCAGTACTGAGGAATGCTGCACTGTCATAGGGGCAGTACTGTGGGAGCGCCGCACTGTCAGAAGGGCAGTGCTGAGGGAGTGCTGCACTGTCAGAGGGGCAGTACTGAGGGAGCGCCGCACTGTCAGAAGGGCAGTGCTGAGGGAGTGCTGCACTTTCAGAAGGGCAGTGCTGAGGGAGTGCTGCACTGCCAGAGGGGCAGTACTGAGGAATGCTGCACTGTCGTAGGGGCAGTACTGAGGGAGCGCCGCACTGTCAGAAGGGCAGTGCTGAGGGAGTGCTGCACTGTCAGAGGGGCAGTACTGAGGAAGTGCTGCACTGTCGGAGGGGCAGTACTGACGGAGCGGCACACTGCCAGAGGGGCAGTACTGAGGGAACGCTGCACGGGCAGAGGCACAGTCCTGAGGGAGTGCTGCACTGTCAAATGGACAGTACTGAGAGTGCTGCACTGTCAGAGGGACAGTACTGAGGGAGTGCTGCACTGTCGGAGGGGCGGTACTGAGGGAGAGCCGCACTATTGGAGGGACATTACTGAGGGAGAGCTGCACTGTCGGAGGGACAGTGTTGAGGGTGCGCCGCCCTGTCGGAGGGGCAGTGCTGAGGGAGCGCTACACTGCCGGATGGACAGTACTAAGGGAGCGCTGCACTGCCGGAGGGACAATACTGCAGGAGCGCCACACTGTCAGCGGGGCAGTACTGAGGGAGAGCTGCATTGTAAGAGGGGCAGCGCTGAGGAATGCCGCGTTATTGGAGGGGCAGTGCTGAGGGTGTGCTGCACTTTCAGAGGGGCAGGGCTGAGGTAGCGCTGTACTGTCGCAGGGGCAGTACTGATGGAGCGCTGTGCTGTCGAAGGGGCGGTACTGGTAGAGTGCTGCACTTTCAGAGGGGCAGTACTGAGTGAGCGCTGCACTGCCGGAATGGCAGTGCTGAGGGAGTGCTCCACTGTCGGAGGGACAGCACTGAGGGAGCGCAGCACTGTTGGAGGGACAGTACAGAGGGAGCTCTCTTCTGACGAAGGGGCAGTACTGGTAGAGTGCCGCACTGTCATAGGGGCAGTGCTGAGTGAGTGCCGCACTCTCAGTGGGGCAGTACTGAGGGAGTGCTGCACTGTCAAAGGGGCAGTACTGAGGGAGTGCTGCACTGTCGGAGGGGCAGTGCTGAGTGAGTGCGGCACTGTCAGAGGGGCAGAACTGAGGGAGTGCTGCACTGTCAGAGGGGCAGTACTGAGGGAGGGCTGCACTGTCAAGTGGCAGTGCTGAGAGAGTGCTGCGCTGTTGATGGAGCAGTGCTGACAGAGCACTGCCCTGTCGGAGGGTTAATACTGAGGGAGCTCTCTGCTGGCGAATGGGCAGTACTGGTAGATTGCCGCACTCTCAGAGTGGCAGTGCTGAGTGAGTGCCGCACTATCAGAGGGGCAGTACTGAGGGAGTGCTGCACTTTTGGAGGGGTAGTGCTGAGGGAGCGCTGCACTGTCAGAGGGGCAGTACTGAGGGAGCGCCGCACTGTCAGAGGCCAGTACTGAGGGAGCTCTGTGCTGTCGTAGGCGCAGAACTGGTAGAGTGCTGCACTGTCAGAGGGGTAATACAAAGGGAGCGCTGCACTGTCGGAGCGGCAGCACTGAGTGATTGCTGCCCTGTTGGAGGGTCAGTAGTGAGGGTGATCTGTGCTGTCGAAGGGGCAGTACTAGTAGAGTGCTGCACTGTCAGAGGGGCAGTATTGAGAGACCGCTGCCATGTCAGAGGGGCAGTACTGAGGGAGTGCTGCACTGTCAGAGGGGCAGTACTGAGGGAGGGCTGCACTGTCAAGTGGCAGTGCTGAGGGAGTGCTGTACTTTCGGAGGGTCAGTACTGAGGGAGCGCTGCACTGTCAGAGGGGCAGTACTGAGGAAGCGCTGCACTGTCGGAGGGGCAGTACTGAGGTAGCAGCGCACTGTCAGAGGGGCAGTACTGAGGGAACGCTGCACGGTCAGAGGGACAGTGCTGAGGGAGTGCTGCACTGTCAGAGAGGCAGTGCTGAGGGTGTGGCGCACTGTCAGAGGGGCAGGACGGAAGGAGTGCTGCATTGTTGAAGGGGCAGTGCTGTGTGAGTGGCGCACTGTCAGAGGGACAGTACTGAGAGTGCTGCACTGACAGAGGGACAGTACTGAGGGAGTGCTGCACTGTCGGAGGGACGGTACTGAGGGAGAGCCGCACTATCGGAGGGACATTACTGAGGGAGCGCCGCACAGTCGGAGGGGCAGTGCTGAGGGAGCGCTGCACTGCCGGACGGACAGTACTAAGGGAGTGCTGCACTGCCGGAGGGACAGTACTGCGGGAGCGCCGCACTGTCAGAGGGGCAGTACTGAGGGAGAGTCGCACTATAAGAGGGGCAGCGCTGAAAGAGTGCCATGCTGTTGAAGGGGCAGTGCTGAGGGTGTGCTGCACTTTCAGAGGGGCAGGGCTGAGGGAGCGCTGCACTGTCGGAATGGCAGTGCTGAGGGAGTGCTCCACTGTCGGAGGGGCAGCACTGAGGGAGCGCTGCACTGTTGGAGGGACAGTACTGAGGGAGCTCTCTGCTGTCGATGGGGCAGTACTGGTAGAGTGCCGCACTGTCAGAGTGGCAGTACTGAGTGAGTGCTGCACTGTCAAAGGAGCAGTACTGAGGTAGTGCTGCACTGTCGGAGGGCAGTGCTGAGTGAGTGTGTAGGGGGTTTCTCTTGCTCGTTCTGGTCTCCTGCCAGGCTTTGTGCAATAATTACCCTTGAGTGGTTCGACCCACTCTCCCCTACGGTTCTAGACCTTGGACTTAGATGCAGAGAACTGTAGTGCAGAGAAAGGACTCAATAGACCAGGTTGAATAGCACGAAATGGATGCTTTTATTTTTAAACAGTTTGAAGCATTACAAAATACATGTCATAGGCACAGATTAAAGTAACTACAATCATGCTCAAATTTATGAACTTGACTCTATGGAAATGGGGAACACACGGCACGTCGTAAAAGGGGAAACACATTACGATTTAACCTTACTCCCTCCCCTAAATACCTAAACTAAGTTTCGACTTGAGGAACTCGGGATCATGCTCACCACTATCAGAATCGCAAAAGGAGGGGTTCGCAGCCTTTCTGGCATAGCTTTCCGTCGTCACGTGGATTTGGAAACTTCTGGCGCAGCTTGTTTTTCTCTCTCTCTCAGGCGATGAGGCAGTGGACACAGCCTCGATGAGCGCTCGTCATGGCTGAAATCCACCAAGTCTGTTGTGGATTTGGTTCATGGAACAGTCCCTGCCACCAATGTGATATTGAAGAAATGGATGCACGTGTCGAGGCCTTGCCTGGCTAGGCTCGGAATGTCCTTTTTATCCGACCTGGATCGTCGGTTTTTCCCCAGGGTGTCTTCTCCTTCGGCCTGGGTCGTCGATGATCTCCCGACAACAGCACCCGGGCCACCCTCGTCGTCTTCCCGTCGTGGCCGAGCCTTGTCTGGCTGAACACCGACCACGTTGTCTTTTTCCCGAAGTCATCCGTCTGAAGCGTCTTTATCGATTCCGAAGCTACCGAGGTGCAAGAGAGGGCAGGGCAGGCCAGGCTGATGGACTTTTCAAAATCCATATTTATACCCTTTTGGGCCAGCCTTATCTCCCGCCAGATCATAGTCCAGTCTTTGTAATATCTTGGCGGGCAGAAATCTCTGCAGGGGCGCTTTGTCTTGTAACGGGAGCCGGTGATGACTTAACTGGCCTTCCTGGCCGATAATGTCTTTTAATGTCTTTTACATTGTCACCGTGACTCGGTTCGCATATTGATCAGTCTGGAGATTTCCCTTGATGGCTGTTAAACGGTTTCTCCTTTGTACATTAAATGGGTATAAGTGTTCATGCATTGTCCGCCCATATCTTGATGGGCCCTATCCTGTTTGCCTGAAACCGTCCTGTACTTAGAATCCATTGAATATGTATGCTGTTTCCCTGAGTTTCGGTTTCCCGATACTGGCTTTCGCGGGCTTACTGTTTTCAATCCACAAGCCTGTCTGGCTTGCAGTAACAGAAATCAAATGGTCCAGAAACTGATCACGAGGCCCGGCGGCCATTTTGTATGCCCTTTTTATCAAAGGTTTTTCTGTGCAAGCTTACTTTGGTCAATAAACTGTCTTATTTTATCCTGTTTTCTTGCGTGATTATTGCTGAAAACTTCGAATCTTACAGGCCCCCCTGTGATACTGATAGCTTGCTAGAGGTATCAATGATCCTTGGTGAGCAAATTTTCCCTGATTCCCCACATCCAAACATTCCTGGCACTTAACTATCTATGACCCTCACGACACATGCAGTTCCCATTTCCGAAAAAAACGAAAATTACCTTGTGCACATTTGGACAATCATAGGCAGCACTTCTTAAACTATAACACATTCATCTGTCAGATGTGCAGGGGTTGATACCCTCTTGCACCGCCTGCACACACCTTTTATTAATCCAAAAACTTAAGAACGACTAATAACATAACAATATTCATATACTTAAAACAAAAACGCGCAAATGGCCAAAATCTAAAATGGAGGGACGCCTAACCTTCAATACTAGCAACTTAAAGTGGGGTGTCTTCTTCCCCCATTCGCACACAGCGTTCTCTCCATTCTCCTGTGTTCTCGTGCCTCTGGAGGCGTTTGCCTCTTTTGCAATGCACGAATAGCAAAAATATCACAATTAAAACCTGACACACTACTAGGATGTGGGATGCTATTCTAATCCAGGCCGGGACCTCTATGTTGGTGAACAAGTCCCACCATGGTGGGATGACTATTGTGATGAAATATATTCCATTCATCACTGCCTGTTTTCTGTGTCTTCTAACTGCCTGCTTTCTGTGTCTTTTCCCTTCCCCCAGTCCTCATGTATTATGCATTGGAATGTGCTGGAACTGGTTGTGTGCAGGGCTCCGCCCATACCTGGCTCCTTTGTAATCTAACTTCAGTCCGGCATCAGCCTCCTGAAGGTAGACATCTCTCTATTTTACGTGTTATGTTCTGAGTTAATAAAAGCCTTACTTTTGTTCTGCTAACTTCGAGTCTCGGAATAATTGAGGCACATCAATTTTATTAACTCAATTTTCAACACTATGGATCAACTCCTGAAACCCGAACGTTTGGATTTGGATCAACATGCTCCGGACGCATCAGCACGCTTCGGACACTGGTTTGACTGTATGGAATTCTTCCTGGACAATTCCGCAGCCGTCAAAGACGCTACGGACACTGCGAAGATGAGACTCGGAATGCTACGGAATTGGGTAAGCCACCGGGTTTACCCCCTCATCCAAGACGCCGATACGTACCTGGCCGCCTGCAACACCTTAAAGGCGCATTACCAGCAGCCTACGAATGAGGTGTATGCTAGGCATCTACTCGCTACTCGCGCACAGCGACCTGGGGAATCGGTGGAGGAGTTCCTAAGCATCCTGAAAAAGCTTGGCAAGGACTGTAAGTGCCGAGATGTAAAAGCCGCAGTGTACACCGATGAGCTTGTTCACGATGCCTTTATCACAGGCCTCAGCTCCACTCACATCCGGCAAAGACTGCTGGAAAAAACGGGGTTGGACCTGAAACAGGCTGCGGACACCGCGCGATCCCTGGATGTGGCCCAGAGAAACTCGGACGCCTACTCTTCAGCCCGCGCCGCCCACGCCACCACGTGTGCGCCGAGGGCGCCGCCATCTTGGAAGGCATCTTCCCCGCCCGGCAGCCCGACACCGGCGGGGCCCAGCTCTCCCCCCAGAAGCCCTACGACAGCCGCGACGCGTCAAGGACCCAACTGCTACTTCTGCGGGCAGCCAAAGCACACCAGAAACCTGTGCCCGGCGAAAGGCACCACCTGCTTTAAGTGCGGTAAGAAGGGGCACTTCGGGAAGGTGTGCAGAGGGAACCCCGCCGGAAAACCAACCGCCGGAAAACCCGCCACCGCCGCGTGTGCGCCGTGGGAGCGGCCATCTTGGACGCCATCTTGCCCGACCTCGTGGGGTCCGCCATCTTATGAGCAGACAGCGTGGACGCCATCTTGTCTCGATCAGGGCCCTACAGTGGCATCGGTCACAGTGGACCAGACCAGGCCGCATCCGCTATCCAAATCAATGGTGGACATCGAGGTAAACGGGTGCCGGGTTAAATGCTTAATTGACAGTGGAAGCACGGAGAGTTTTATCCACCCTGAACTGGCACAACAACTCTCCCTAAAGGTGGTCCCTGCTCAGGGTACCATCTCTATGGCCGATAAAACCCAGACATCGACCATTCTGGGTTACTGCACGGTACAATTGTGCGTTAACGGAACTGTGTATGATAATTTTAAAGTATTAATCATGAAGAATCTATGTGCGAGCGTGATCTTGGGTTTGGATTTCCAGTGCAACCACCAAAGCATCACGCTCAAGTACGGTGGGTCCCAGCCGCCCCTCACAGTGTGCGGTCTGGCTACCCTGAAGGTAAAGCCGCCTTCGCTATTCGCGAACCTTACCCCTAACTGCCGGCCAATAGCGACCAAAAGCAGGAGGTACAGCTGGGAGGACAGGCGGTTTATCGCGACCGAGGTAGACAGGCTCCTGAAAGAGCGCATTATTGAACACAGCAACAGCCCGTGGCGCGCCCAAGTGGTAGTGGTAAGGGGTAGCGAGAAGAAACGGATGGTGATCGACTATAGTCAAACGATCAACAGGTACACCCTACTAGACGCCTACCCGCTACCCCGCATATCAGAAATGGTGAACCAAATCGCCCAATACCGGGTGTTCTCCACCATCGACCTCAAGTCAGCGTACCACCAGCTCCCTATCAGACCAGAGGACCGCCCGTACACCGCCTTCGAGGCGAACGGACGCCTCTACCAATTCCTCAGAGTCCCCTTTGGGGTGACGAACGGGGTCTCGGTCTTTCAGAGGGAGATGGATCGCATGGTCGATGACCACCACTTGCAGGCAACCTTCCCCTACCTCGACAACGTCACCATCTGCGGTCACAACCAGCAGGATCACGACTCGAACCTCGAGAGGTTCCTGAAAACCGCACAAAAACTCAACCTCACCTATAACGAGGACAAGTGCGTTTTCAACACCACGCGCCTCTGCATACTGGGCAGCGTGGTGGAGAATGGGGAAATCGGACCAGACCCCGACCGATTGCGCCCCCTACGGGAGCTGCCCCTGCCCAACACTCCCAAAGCCCTGAAAAGGTGCCTGGGGTTATTTTCTTACTATTCCCAATGGGTCCCCAACTACTCCGACAAAGCCCGCCCCCTCTTGAAAGCATCCTCTTTTCCGCTCACTGCTGAGGCCCACGCCGCCTTCAAAAGCATTAAGCAGGATATTGAGTGGGCCACGCTACAGGCAGTGGACGAGAACACTCCATTTCAAGTGGAAAGTGATGCGTCCGACTTCGCCTTGGCGGCCACACTCAACCAGGCGGGGCGGCCCGTAGCTTTCTTCTCGAGGACCCTCCAAGGCCCCGAGATCAGACACTCCTCCGTGGAAAAGGAGGCCCAAGCCATCGTGGAGGCAGTGCGCCACTGGCGCCACTACCTAGCCGGCAAACGCTTCACCCTACTTACCGACCAGCGATCGGTAGCGTTTATGTTCAACAATAAACAGAGGGGGAAGATTAAAAATGATAAGATTCTTAGGTGGCGGATCGAGCTCTCCACTTTCGAGTACGACATCATTTACCGGCCAGGGGCCCTTAACGAATCCCCTGACGCCCTCTCACGAGGGATGTGTGCCAGCGCCACCGAGGATCGGCTACAGACCCTCCACAACGACCTCTGCCACCCAGGGGTCACGCGGCTGTTCCACTTCATAAAGTCCCGTAACTTACCCTACTCGATTGAGGAAGTTCGGTCTCTGACCAGGAACTGCCGCACTTGCGCTGAGTGCAAGCCTCGGTTCTACCGCCCAGATAGAGCCCACTTAATCAAAGCTACACGGCCCTTCGAGCGGCTCAGCTTAGATTTCAAGGGCCCCCTCCCGTCCGTCGACCGCAATGTTTACTTCCTGAACATTGTGGACGAATACTCCCGTTTCCCATTCGCCTTCCCCTGCCCAGACATGACCAGCGCCACGGTCATTAAATGCCTCAACAGCCTGTTCTGCCTGTTCGGTATGCCGAGCTATATCCACACGGATAGGGGGGCGTCCTTCATGAGTGAAGAGCTACGCCAGTACATGCTGTCCAAGGGGATCGCCACGAGCCGTACCACCAGCTACAACCCCCGGGGTAACGGCCAGGTGGAGCGAGAGAACGGGACAGTGTGGAAAGCAGTCACTCTAGCTCTAAGGACCAAGGGCCTCCCTATCTCCCGCTGGCAGGAAGTCCTCTCGGATGTGCTCCATTCGATACGGTCACTATTGTGTACGGCCACTAATACCACGCCTCATGAACGAATGTTTGTCTTTCCTCGGAAATCCACCTCGGGCGTATCCATGCCGTCATGGCTCTCCACCCCAGGTCCGGTACTCGTGCGAAGGCATGTGAGGGGCCACAAGACGGACCCTCTCGTGGAGCCAGTACACCTACTCCACGCCAACCCCCAATACGCATATGTCCGGCACGCCGACGGAAGGGAGGACACCGTGTCCATAAAAGACGTCGCCCCAGCCGGCATCAACAACAACCACGGCAATAGCAGCGACGACGATCACAGCAACCCTTACCCACCCACTATTCTTTCATCACCCCCGGAAGAACATCGACCAACGGCACCCCCACCAACTACCCCTTCAACAACCCCGGCGGCACCCCCGGCAGAGACCCAGGAGGCTACCGGGGACACCCAGCCTACACCCGCGGCACCACAACAGCCACGTCGGTCGCAGAGGACTATCAAACCCCCGAACAGACTAAATCTATAGAAGGGGTGAATGTGATGAAATATATTCCATTCATCACTGCCTGTTTTCTGTGTCTACTAACTGCCTGCTTTCTGTGTCTTTTCCCTTCCCCCAGTCCTCATGTATTATGCATTGGAATGTGCTGGAACTGGTTGTGTGCAGGGCTCCGCCCATACCTGGCTCCTTTGTAATCTAACTTCAGTCCGGCATCAGCCTCCTGAAGGTAGACATCTCTCTATTTTACGTGTTATGTTCTGAGTTAATAAAAGCCTTACTTTTGTTCTGCTAACTTCGAGTCTCGGAATAATTGAGGCACATCAACTATGTCCAATATGTCTTTTCCTATCTCTAAAGTCTTCTGCTCCAGTGTGTAAAATGTTTCTGTGAAACTATAACGGCTTTTAAAATTTTGGTGAGGTGTTCGGGAAGAGGGGGAATGACATAACCAAAATGCGCGACAAATCGTTGCAAGTCTGTGAAATTCTCTTTGACAGTGACGTGAACGGTGGAGGGTGCAGGAATGGGGACAATTCGTTGTTGTGCCACTTGAACATCGGCCCTGGGTTTGAAACAGAAACTGCTATCACTGATCGAACACCACTCGTGTTGTCCGTAGCGGTAGTGAGGCGCTGCAGTGGTGACGCAGTATGTCCCACCCCCGATATATGCTACCTGTGGGGGCACATGGTCCTCTGCCATTGCCTCCATGGTGCAATTTATCGGCTTCGCGCTAGCGGTTCTGAACCCGCACTGTGGTTTCAAAAAGGCATTCAAGTGCTGGGGACACAGGATGATGTGTGCTCCCTGGCTCCGACACCCCGAGAGGTCGGTGCCTGTCATCGTACGCTCCCATTTGATGACGTAAGGCGGGACCACTGCGTAACGAATGTGTGCGCCCCCCTGAATGACTCCAATGTTCTCCACCCTGTATACCGGGGCGGGCTTTGCTGCGGGACCCAACACCGGCATTCTTACCACTATTCCCATGATAGTATGATTCGAACGTCCGCAGTCCACTGGGACTGGGTACGCTTCTGCAGCTAGTCTGAGCTGGCATGGGCTTAATGCATTCTCAAAAGGGTGGAGCGCTTGCAAGTGCTTGTTGCTGATCCAGGACGGGACCAAACCCTGTTTTAAATCCTCAAGATTACTGCGGCCCTCGCCCAGTAACCACGCCCCGTATAGCACACAGGCCTCGTTTTGCGCAGCTTGATCGGACGCATTCCGATCCTCCTTAATGAGCGCATTTACCGTTCTCGCGTGTTTCTCCAGCTCAGCTATTATTTCCTTAAAGTGTAGTGTCATGGCCTGGTCTTCATGTAACTCAGAACCCACTACCTTATTTTCGTCTGTCAGTATGTTCCTTAACTGGGCTTTTAAACCGTTGATCTGTGTCTGCAGCTCCACGTTATCTAGAGCGTTGACGACAGATGTCCCGGTATTAAAAGCAGTGAATATGTCATTTACTGTACCCCTTCTTTGCCTCCCGACTCGATCCAAAACTTCTGGTGGTGTGGTGTATAATTTGTCTTTGTCGATGTCGGCAAAGTCAAACTCGTAAAACTGTCTAAACATTCGGGTTAACAGGACCTGGTATAATTGTTCCGTTTCTTTGGGACACCACTCCGGCAATCGTACCTCAGTGAGGTTTAAAATCACTGAGGCCACCGCGTAGTGTACCCCTTGGTACAGCACCTGACCGGTGGGTACCAATACTAAACCGTTCCCGGGTCCCTTGGTGGTGGTTGGGCACCCTTCTTTCTGGGCTAGTGCTACCGGAAGCGTGGGCAGGGGCTTGCGTGGGCGGGTGATGAGTTCAGTGGCGTTTACCGGAATAGGGGAGTATGGGGCTCCGCACGCTCGAGTGCTGACATCCCATCTCATCCCCTTTCCTTCATCCTGCCACTGCCTCTGGAAGAAGATGGATACGCCCTTGGGGCAAACGCGTTTTGAACCCCACATACAGACATATATTCCTTCATCTGGTTCCCACCATTTGTCCCAACACACACGTAATTGTCCGTGAGTCCCCGTAATAGTCCGATGGGTATTATTACCCAGTCGCTCCCACTTGACCGTAGAGTTCTTCATGTCCTTTCCCAGCTTTCGCAGCCACCACCATCGCCTTAGTGGTACGTTCCCATTACACACCAGACAGATCCTCTTTCCCACGGTAACGCTGACTCTGGGTGCAAGGATCCTGACCCGAGGGCACGTTAACGAATTCTCTTGGTAGGCAAAACCGAAGTTCCTGGAGTATTCCGTAGAATTCGTCCCCAGCCAACCTGGCCATCTCCCCTGGTGGAAGTAGGTGGCGGTTTCCTCAACCTCTCGCTCCCCTGTCCCATCCGTTGCGATGGGGGCCGTGTCTCCGGAACACCCGAAGATGATGACGTCCTTGGTGCGGCCTCGGTAGGCCCACCCGCACCCGATCGCCACGAACACGATGAGAATCTATTTCATCATATCCCAGGTTTCTGTAACCAATAAAATGATGTAGCCAGGCTCCCAATAGGTGCTGGCCTGATTAAATGGACGCGCGGGTTCCTGGACCCCGCTTCCAAACAAGCACACATACCGGGCAGACTTCAAAATTGTACTCTTAACATTTCTTAACACCGTAAACTTTATATTCCTTAAACTATCATCATAATTACCTAACTTAACTTATGTACAGCGCCACCCTCCGCCGGGCGGCCGACTGAATTCCTGTGAGGGCTGCAGCGCGCCACACCCTGTGGTGGGGCTGCACTGGCCTTCGGCTTTGATCCCCCGCAGCCTGTCGCTGTTGAACGGGAACCATGCCTTTCTGGGGCTGCTCTAAACCGAGGTTGGGAAGGATGGGGAGAATCTGGCCAAAACTTTCTGGGCTGGGACGCTTGAGTCGACCTACGAGGGGCTGCTTTGGGTGAGGCTCCCGGGGCTGATGGACCGGGGGTTGGGACTGTCACCGTCACAGCCTGTGGCTCCACCACAACTGCCGGCTCCAGCTCCCCTCCCTCAGGCTCCGCCCCCCCGGGGCCGGGATTTGTGGCTTCCGACTCCACCTCACCTGTCCCTACAGGTAGTGAGTCTCTGCCCCCATTCCCTACCTCCCCCAAGCTTGAGTCGAGGGCGGGATCGTCGTCCTCTGACTCTTCCTCCTCCGTGATTGGGTCTAAGGCGAGGTCGAGCTGTTCGGGCTCTTCCTCGTCCGAATCCCAAATTAGAGGGGAGACCTCCCACTCCGATGGGGTGGCCCCTCCCTTCACGCAGGCTACTGTTCCAGCCTGTGTGGTCTGTGACTCTGTTACAGGCTGAGGATTTTTGTTCTCAGACCTGGTCCCTTTTGTTGGCCCTTGTGCACCCGATTTAAACAGTTTACACTGGTTAATGTGAAACCATTTGGTACGTCGGGGCACCTTCACTGCATAAACCATGGGGCTGGCCTTGTCTACAATGCTGTAAGGCCCCATGTACAATGGTTCAAAACTCCCTACCCTGGCGTAGTTTCGGACCATGACCTGGTCTCCGACTACCCACTCTTGTTGCTTACGAGGTTCTAGTAACAGTCGATTTCCCTGGTGCTGTCTTCCCATGTTCCCAGCCGCCTGCCCATAAATCTGTTTCAGGCGCTCCAAAAGGGTTTGGACGAATTTGTCTCGCTTCACCTCTCGGAGCTGGCCCTCAGTGAGCACCGGGGCTAGTACATGGGTGGGTGTTCGCATGATCCTTCCAGTCATTAATTCGTGCGGGGAATACCCCGTACTTTTGGACTGGCTGGCTCGGATCCCCATGAGGACTAAAGGCAGGACCTCCGCCCATTTCTGGGGTGAGCCCATTGTCTCTTTCCTCAGCTTTTCCTTGAGGGTCCGATTCATGCGTTCAACAATCCCGGATGACTGGGGATTGTATGCTACGTGCCACTTCCCCTCAATGCCCAAGAGCATGAGGGCGTTCTGCATTACTTGACCGGTGAACTGACTCCCCTGGTCGGACTCTACAAAACGGGGGAGTCCCCACCGTGAGAACACTTCCTGAATCAAGATCATAGCAGTGCCCAGTGCCGTAGCTGTTCTGCACGGGAAAGCTTCTACCCATTTGGTGAACACATCTACCAGGACAAGGCAGTACTTATATCCTCCCTGGGCGGCGGGCAGGGGCCCTATGTAGTCGACCTGAATCGACTGCCATGGTCCCTCTACCCTCCTGATGTGCCCCATGGGCACCTTCCTTTTGTGGGGGTCTGGGTTGTTTGCAGCGCACACAAGACAGCTTGTGCAGAATTCGCGGACATCGTCCCCAAGTCCCGGCCACCATCCCGCCTGCTCTACCCGCTGCCAGGTAACCTCAGGCCCGGGGTGTCCCGCCCCTGGACCCTCGTGGGCCAGTTGCAGGAATTCCCTCCGGTGCTGCTGCGGCACAACCCACTGCTCCTCTCGGAACAGCATGCCTTCTTTGACTGAGAGGGCTGCCGTACTGTACGGACCCTCTACCTGCTTGCCTTCTGTGATGGCTTTTAGGGCTGTTTTTAGGGCGGGATCCAGGGTTTGGACGGTCTTTAGGTCTGGGGGCGGTGTCACCCCTGTGTTCCCTGGAATTCCCTCCCTGCCTTGGATCGCCGCCACGGGTCCGGGTCCATAGGGGTCCCAGAGAATGCCGTTGCGGGCACCCTCCCTGGCTAGCGCATCCGCCTGCTGGTTGCCCTGACTGCGGGGTTCTGTGGTGGAATGAGCCTTCACCTTATGGATGAACACCTCCCCTTCCTCTCCCACAGCTGCCAGGATCTTTTCCAGCAAGGGCTTAACTGTTAAAGGCCGCCCGTCCGCGGAGGTATATCCGCGGCGGGACCAGATGGCGAGGTACTCCGTACACGAATTGCATGTGGACATGCTGTCCGAGCAAATCGTGTATGGGGTTGGGAAAATCTCGGGGTGGGTAACCACGTACGCCACCGCGGACAGTTCAGCCTGCTGTGCACTCATAGTGCTGGGGAGCTTAATTGCCAGAGCAATGTTTGCCGCAGGGTCATAAACTCCACACCCTGTGAGTCGTTCGCCAGCAGATACAGTGCTAGAACCATCTACGTAGATTTCGCGGCCTGTGGGGTGTATCCCGGCCCGTAAACCTATGTTGACCTCCCATACCCCTTCTACGGAACACCGATGGGCTGTTCCGGGATATACCATGTTGGCTGCGAGCTTTGGCTCGCAGAGGCCTTTAACTTTGAGATCCATCTGGGAAAGGAGGAGGGTCCAGCGTGCAATCCGAGCGCTGCTTACGGTCCCATCCTTAATCCTTCCATCCAGAAGCATCTTTGTGGGGGTGTGATGGGTGAGGAGCGTGATGGGAGAGGTTCCTGTGAAGATCACTGATCTGTTCACAGCCCAATGCGTGGCCAGGAGATGCCGTTCGCAATTGGAGAAACTCCTCTCTACATCCGTGAGCACCCTGGAGGAATAAACTACCAGTCTCAGCTTGCCGTGCCGCTCCTGGAACAACACGGCGCTCAGGCTGTCCCCACTAGCGGCTACCTCCAGGAAGAACTCCTCTCCCCCATCTATGGCCCCTAGGGCTGGCGCGGTCTGCAGATCTCTTTTCAACTTCTCGAATGCTGCCTGGCACCCCTCATCCCAAGACCACTCAACTCCCTTGTGTAAGAGTCGGAGTAGCGGGGCTGCTGTGGCAGCATAGTCCTCGATGAAATCTCTGCAGTACCCGGTCAATCCCAAAAAGGACCTTGCACCCGTTACTGTGTTGGGGATCGGCAGATCTTGTACTGATTCCCTTCTGGCCTTATCTATGGCTCTTTCTCCAGCGCGGATGGCCAGACCCAGGAATTTGACTTCCTGCTGGCCGATCTGTGCTTTCTTTGGGTTTACTTTGAAACCCTTCCTTTCTAACAGTTCCAATAATTCGGCTAATAGTGGGCCGTGCTCTTCCCTTGTGTCCGTGAACAGGAGTAGGTCGTCCACATACTGTACTATCTGGTTGGGCTGGCTAAACTCTTTTAAACTCCCCGCCATGCATTGATGGAAAATGCTGGGGCTGTTGTGAAAACCCTGTGGCAAGCAGTTCCAAGTGTACTGTTGCCCTTTGAAAGTAAAGGCAAACTTGTACTGATCCTCCCGCCGCAGCGGAATGGACCAGAAACCGTTCGAGATGTCCAGCACCATGAACGTTGTTGCCGATGCTGGAATACTCCCTATTAGGTCTGCAACTGCTGCTACCGTGGGCGCGCAGGCTGGGATGTTACTATTGAGGACTCTGTAGTCCACCGTGGCTCTCCACGAATTGTCCGGCTTCTTTACCGGCCATAAGGGGGAGTTCACGTGAGTGGCAATTGGTCTCAATACGCCCTGCTGCACCAATGAAGATATTGCGGTCTCCATGTCGGGTTCTGCCTCCTTGGGGAAATTATACTGCTTTTGGGGTCGGATCATGGGGTCCCCGTCTATGCTGACTTCAAACCCAGTGACTCTCCCACAGTCGTGCTTGTGGGTGGCAAACGCGGTCAGATTTTCCGACACACACGCCTGCAAGTCCGTTGGGACGTTCGCTACCATGAGCTCGAGATCGTAACCTCCTGACGGCTTCATGGTGCACAGGGCCCCCTTTTCTTCCCTCCCTGGGATTACGGCTACCTTACCTAAACCGCTCTCGGCTCCCCAGAGACAGTGATTTCTCAGGTCCACGAGGATCCCGTGTTCCACCAAGAAATCAGCCCCGAGGATGCCTTTTCCACCCCCCTCACTCCACTTCAATAGGATACAAGTCCATGTGGTGTGGAGTGCTCCCAAATGAATGGAGAGCGGGATGGAGTACGCGCCAGCCTGTTCTCTGCCTGTGAAACCCGCTACTAAGAATGGAGCCTGGGTGGACAGAGGTGAGGCAAAAGGTCTAGCTGTGTGGATCACGGTACACGAAGCTCCCGTATCCAACAGGTAACTACCCTTTTCCCTTTCCACCTCCATTTCCACCACAGGTCTTCTCCAGGCGTCATAGCGGAGCGGACACAAGTTGACGGGCTGCGCAGGCGTCAGTCATTTAGGTGCTTCGGTTGGGGTCTTGGGAGCGATAGGGCTGTTGGCGACTGCTACCTTCCCCTGCGAGGTCATTAGAGACCGCATAGTCTCTAATATTGACTCAATCGTAGCGGGATCCACAACCGCACCACCTCCTGTTGCTGGGGCAGGGGCTACGGTTGGGTTTTGGGCTGGTGCTGGGGCAACGGTCTGGGCTTAGGCTTGGGCTGCGGGGAATCTCCCTCTATTATCCTTCCATGGATTTCTACAGTCCTTGCGCCAATGACCCTCCTTCCCACACCCGTAACAACTGCTTTTGGCTTGGGGAGGGCGATTCCCCTCCTGATGCCATTCCTTTTTAGCAGAAGCTGCGGGCCTTGCCTCATGTACCTTTCCTTTTAGAACAGGCGTTTTCCTACCCTTGTTGTTCCTGTAACTGATCGTGAGCTGATCAAGTACTAGTTCCTCCGTGGAGTGGGCGTTAGTGGGGTCAAACCATGCTTTGGCCTGCTCCCTCACTATTGGCAAGCAACCTGCTACCAGGCATCGGAGCCAATGAGCCCTTTGTTCATCATTTAGCGCGTTCCGTTCCGGTCCTCCCGGGCAGCTGCGCCGATACACGGGCCACAACCTTCCGGCGAAAACCCGTGGGGGTTCTCCCTCTAGCTGCACTGTCTTTTCTAAACGGAGGAACGGAGTTCCGTCACCCTCTCCTATAATCTCCAGGATCTCGTCCCGTAACAACTCATATTCCCTGTGCCCTCTCTTGCTCTCGTCAGGGAGACACTGGAGGAGCGAGCTGTCCAGGGAGAACAGCAGCATCTTAGACTGTTCAGCCCCGTCGCAGTCATTAACTGCTGCGGTCTGCTCCACGTCCCTAAAATGGACGGAGGGATCTCCTGACTCGGAGAGTTTTGGGATGTGACTTATCATTGCCCTCAGCTGTTGTGCGCTGTGGGGCATTATGATCTGATTCACAAGGGGTCCGTCCTCGCCATTGTCTTCATTCAGACCGAGCCTCCGGTGTCGAGTTGGACACATCGGCGCCGGCCCCGACTCTACTATCTGGTGTTGCTCTACCTCAAGAATCTCTTCATCTACCGTCTCCGTTTCCTTCCCCGGAGTCCAAGACTCATCATAAGCAGGAGGTGCAGAGGGTTCGGGGGTTGGTTCCTGAACTATCTCTTGTGGAATCGGTCTTTTGGATTCCTTGGCTAGCAATAGCTGGCTCGCTGGTGGGTTTATGAGACACACCAACCCGTTTGCCTTGGCTAGGACCGTTCTCAGGTCCTCTTGCTCCCGACGGCAAGCGCTGTGGTCAGTGCTCTCAGATCTATCCTCCATGGCCATCTTATATGCTGCCCTGGCTCCCAGAAGTTTTTCCTCTTGGGTCTCTATTTGCTTAGCTAGACGGAAACACCTCTCTCTCATTCTAACTTCACAGGCCTTGGCTTCAATGACCTGACATTTTAAATACTCTACCCGGGTTTCGTGGCAGCGAGTTGTGGAGTGGCGTTCCTGATTCAGCGCGTTAAGCGATTCAATCAGTTTTTGACCTCCTGCAACCTTTTCCTCTACGTCTGTAAGCAACCCTTTGATCTGGGCTGTTTGTGCTGCAACGACTTGGTCCAAAAGCTGGACTTGCTTCTTGTAGCACATCAGCCAGACCGCCTTTTCTACAGATTTCTTATGCTCTTTACCCTCTGTCCACTTGATGGCTGCATCTAGCGGGCGCCTATCCCTTAATAGGTCAGATATCCATTGTTTTGTGAGGTTGACTTTTCCAAAAACATAATCTGCTATTCTTTCATCCATCGCATTTCGTTTATTCAGACCTTGATCTAACACACTACTTTCCTGCTGCCAAGGTCCTGCCGTGGTCGCCATTTCTGTAGGGGGTTTCTCATGCTCGTTCTGGTCTCCTGCCAGGCTTTGTGCAATAATTACCCTTGAGTGGTTCGACCCACTCTCCCCTACAGTTCTAGACCTTGGACTTAGATGCAGAGAACTGTAGTGCAGAGAAAGGACTCAATAGACCAGGTTGAATAGCACGAAATGGATGCTTTTATTTTTAAACAGTTTGAAGCATTACAAAATACATGTCATAGGCACAGATTAAAGTAACTACAATCATGCACAAATTTATGAACTTGACTCTATGGAAATGGGGAACACACGGCACGTCGTAAAAGGGGAAACACATTACGATTTAACCTTACTCCCTCCCCTAAATACCTAAACTAAGTTTCGACTTGAGGAACTCGGGATCATGCTCACCACTATCAGAATCGCAAAAGGAGGGGTTCGCAGCCTTTCTGGCACAGCTTTCCGTCGTCACGTGGATTTGGAAACTTCTGGCGCAGCTTGTTTTTCTCTCTCTCTCAGGCGATGAGGCAGTGGACACAGCCTCGATGAGCGCTCGTCATGGTTGAAATCCACCAAGTCTGTTGTGGATTTGGGTTCATGGAACAGTCCCTGCCACCAATGTGATATTGAAGAAATGGATGCACGTGTCGAGGCCTTGCCTGGCTAGGCTCGGAATGTCCTTTTTATCCGACCTGGATTGTCGGTTTTTCCCCAGGGTGTCTTCTCCTTCGGCCTGGGCCGTCGATGATCTCCCGACAACAGCACCCGGGCCACCCTCGTCGTCTTCCCGTCGTGGCCGAGCCTTGTCTGGCTGAACACTGACCATGTTGTCTTTTTCCCGAAGTCGTCCGTCTGAAGCGTCTTTATCGATTCCGAAGCTACCGAGGTGTAAGAGAGGGCAGGGCAGGCCAGGCTGACGGACTTTTCAAAATCCATATTTATACCCTTTTGGGCCAGCCTTATCTCCCACCAGATCATAGTCCAGTCTTTGTAATATTTTGGCGGGCAGAAATCTCTGCAGGGGCGCTTTGTCTTGTAACGGGAGCCGGTGATAACTTAACTGGCCTTCCTGGCCGATAATGTCTTTTAATGTCTTTTACATTGTCACCGTGACTCGGTTCGCATATTGATCAGTCTGGAGATTTCCCTTGATGGCTGTTAAACGGTTTCTCCTTTGTACATTAAATGGGTTAAGTGTTCATGCATTGTCCGCCCATATCTTGATGGGCCCCATCCTGTTTGCCTGAAACCGTCCTGTACTTAGAATCCATTGAATATGTATGCTGCATCCCTGAGTTTCGGTTTCCCGATACTGGCTTTCGCGGGCTTATTGTTTTCAATCCACAAGCCTGTCTGGCTTGCAGTAACAGAAATCAAATGGTCCAGAAACTGATCACGAGGCCCGGCGGCCATTTTGTATGCCCTTTTTATCAAAGGTTTTTCTGTGCAAGCTTACTTTGGTCAATAAACTGTCTTTTTTTATCCTGTTTTCTTGCGTGATTATTGCTGAAAATTTCGAATCTTACAAGTGCGGTGCTGTCAGAGGCGCAGAACTGAGGGAGTGCTGCACTGTCAGAGGGGCAGTACTGAGGGAGGGCTGCACTGTCAAGTGGCAGTGCTGAGAGAGTGCTGCACTGTTGAAGGAGCAATGCTGACAGAGCACTGCCCTGTCAGAGGGTCAATACTGAGGGAGCTCTCTGCTGGCGAAGGGGCAGTACTGGTAGATTGCCGCATTCTCAGAGTGGAAGTGCTGAGTGAGTGCCGCACTATCAGGGGGGCTGTACTGAGGGAGTGCTGCACTCTTGCAGGGGTAGTGCTGACGGAGCGCTGCACTGTCGGAGGGGCGGTACTGGGTGAGCGGCACACTGTCAGAGGGGCAGTACTGAGGGAGCGCTGCACGGTCACTGGGACAGTGCTAAGGGAGTGCTGCACTGTCAGAGAAGCAGTGTTGAGAGCGTGCCGCACTGTCTTAGGGTCAGTACGGAGGGAGTGCCGTGCTGTTGCAGGGGCAGTGCTGAGGGTGTACTGCACTTTCAGAGGGGCAGCGCTGAGGTAGCGCCGCACTGTTGGAGGGACAGTACTGAGGGAGCTCTGTGCTGTCGTAGACGCAGTACTGGTAGAGTGCTGCACTGTCAGAGGGGCAGTACTAAGGGAGCGCTGCACTTTCAGAAGGGCAGCACTTAGGGAGCGCTCCACTGTCGGAGGGGCAGCACTGAGCGATTGCTGCCCTGTTGGAGGGTCAGTAGTGAGGGAGCTCTGTGCTGTCGAAGGGGCAGTACTGGTAGAGTGCTGCACTGTCAGAGGGGCAGAACTGAGGGACTGCTGCACTGTCAGAGGGGTCGTGGTGAGGGAGTGCTGCACTGCCAGAGGGGCAGTACTGAGCAATGCTGCACTGTCGTAGAGGCATTACTGAGAAAGCGCCGCACTATCAGAGGGGCAGTGTTGAGGGAGTGCTGCACTGTCAGAGGGGCAGTACTGAGGGAGCGCTGCACTGTCAGTGGGGCAGTACTGAGGAAGTGCTGCAATGTCGGAGGGGCAGTACTGAGGGAGAGCCGCACTATCAGAGGGACATTACTGAGGGAGCGCCGCACTATCGGATGGACATTACTGAGGGAGCGCTGCACAGTCGGAGAGACAGTACTGAGGGTGCGCCGCACTGTCGGAGGGGCAGTGCTGAGGGAGCGCTGCACTGCCGGACGGACAGTACTAAGGGAGCGCTGCACTGCCGGAGGGACAGTACTGAGGGAGAGCCGCACTGTAAGAGGGGCAGCGCTGAAGGAGTGCCGTGCTGTTGAAGGGGCAGTGCTGAGGGTGTGCTGCACTTTCAGAGGGGCAGGGCTGAGGGAGCGCTGCACTGTCGGAATGGCAGTGCTGAGGGAGTGCTCCACTGTCGGAGGGACATTACTGAGGGAGCGCTGCACTGTCGGAGGGGCTGTGCTGTTGGAGGGTCAATACTGAGGGACTGCTGTACTGTCGGAGGGTCAGTACTGAGGGAGCACTGCACTGTCGGAGGGGAAGTACTGAGGGAGCGCAACACTGTTGGAGGGTCACTACTGAGTGAGCGCTGTTCTGTTGGAGGGTCAGTGCTGAGGGAGCGCTGCACTGTTGGAGGGCCAGTATTGAGGGAGTGCTGCACCTTTTGAGGGTCAGTACTGAGGGAGTGCTGCACTGTTGGTGGGGCAGTGCTGAGGGAGCACTTTGCTGTTGGAGGGGCAGTACTGAGGGAGCGCTGTACTGTCGGAAGAATAGTACTGAAGGAGCGCTGTGCTGTTGGAGGGGCAGTACTGAGGGAGTGATGCACTGTCAGAGGTGCAGTGCTGAGGGAGCGCTGTGCTGTTGGAGGGGCAGTACTGAGTGAGTGCTGCACTGTCAGAGGTGCAGTACTGAGGGAGCGCTGTGCTGTTGGAGGGGCAGTACTGAGCGAGTGCTGCACTGTTGGAGGGGCAGTACTGAGGGAGTTCTGCACTATCAGAGGGACAGTACTAAGAGAGTGCTGCACTGTCAGAGGGGCATTACAGAGGGAGTGCTGCACTGCCAAGGGGCAGTGCTGATGGAGTGCTGCACTGTCAGAGGTGCAGTGCTGAGTGAGTGCTGCACTGTCTGAGGGGCAGAACTGAGAGAGTACTGCACTGTCAGAGGGGCAGCCCTGTGGGAGCATTGTCCGCTTCGAGGTGCAGTGTTGTGGGAGCGCTGTGCTGCCGGAAGGTCAGTACTGACAGAGAGCCGCACTATCGGAGTGCCATTACTGAGAGAGCGCTGCACTGTCGGAGGGACAGTACGGAGGATGCGCCGCACTTTCGGAGGGACAGTACTGATGGAGCTCTGTGCTGTCGAAGGGGCAGTACTGAGGGAGAGCGGCACTGTCAGAGGGGCAGCGCTGAGGGAGTGCTGTGCTGTTGGAGGGACAGTGCTGAGGGAGCGCCGCACTGTCAGAGGGGCAGTACTGAGGGAGAGCAGCACTGTCAAGTGGCAGTGCTGAGGGAGAGCTGCACTTTCGGAGGGTCAGTACTGAGGGAGCACTGCACGGTCAGGGGGGCAGTACTGAGGAAGCGCTGCACTGTCGGAGGGGCAGTACTTAGGAGCGGCGCACTGTCAGAGGGGCAGTACTGAGGGAACGCTGCACGGTCAGAGGGACAGTGCTGAGGGAGAGCTGTACTGTCCGAGGGGCACTGCTGAGGGTGTGCCGCACTTTCAGAGGGGCAGGATGGAAGGAGTGCGGCACTGTTGAAGGGGCAGTGCTGTGTGTGTGGCGCAGTGTCAGAGGGACAGTACTGAGAAAGTGCTGCACTGTCAGAGGGACAGTACTAAGGGAGTGCTGCACTGTTGGCGGGACGGTACTGAGGGAGAGCCGTACTATCGGAAGGACATTACTGAGGGAGCGCTGCACTGTCGGAGGGCCAGTACTAAGGGAGTGCCGCACTGTAAGAGGGGCAGCGCTGAGGGAGCGCCGTACTGTTGGAGAGGCAGTGCAGAGGGTGTGCTGCACTTTCAGAGGGGCAGGGCTGAGGTACCGCTGTACTGCCGGAGGGACAGTACTGAGGGAGCTCTGTGCTGTTGAAGGAGCAGTCCTGGTAGAGTGCCGAACTGTCAGAGCGGCAGTGCTGAGTGAGTGCCGCACTCTCAGTGGGGCAGTACTGAGGGAGTGCTCCACTGTCAGAGTGGCAGTACTGAGGGAGTGCTGCACTGTCAAAGGGGCAGTACTGAGGGAGTGCTGCACTGTTGGAGGTGCAGTGCTGAGTGAGTGCGGCGCTGTCAGAGGGGCAGAACTGAGGGAGTGCTGCACAATCAGAGTGGCAGTATTGACGGAGGGCTGCACTGTTGGAGTGGTCGTGCTGAGGGCGCGCTGCACTGTCGGAGGGGCAGTACTGAGGGAGCGGCACACTGTCAGCGAAGTAGTGTTGAGGGTGTGCCGCACTGTCATAGGGTCAGTATGGAGGGAGTGCCATGCTGTTGCATGGGCAGTGCTGAGGGTGTACTGCACTTTCAGAGGGGCAGTGCTGAGGTAGCGCCGCACTGTCGGAGGGACAGTACTGAGGGTGCTCTGTGCTGTCATAGGCGCAGAACTGGTAGAGTGCTGCACTGTCAGAGGGGCACCACTGAGGGATTGCTGCCCTGTTGGAGGGTCAGTAGTGAGGGAGCTCTGTGCTGTCGAAAGGGCAGTACTGGTAGAGTGCTGCGCTTTCCGGGGGGCAGTACTGAGGGAGCGCTGCCCTGTCAGATGGACAGTGCTGAGGGACTGCTGCACTGTCAGAGTGGCAGTGCTGAGGGCGTGCCGCACTGTCGGAGGGACAGTACTGAGGGAGCACTGCACTGTCAGAGGGACAGTTCTGGGGGAGTGCTGCTCTGTCAGAGGGGCAGTATTGTAGGAGCGCTATGCTGTCGGAGGGTCAGTACTGAGGGAGCGCTGCACTGTTGGAGGGGCAGTGCTGAGGGAGCACTGTGCTGTTGGACGGGCAGTACTGAGGGAGTGCTGCACTGTCTGAGCGGCACTACTGAGGGAGCACTGCACTGTCAGAGGGGCAGCACTGAGGGAGTGCTGCACTGTCGGAAGGGCAGTACTGAGGGAGCGCTGCACTGTTGGAGGGTTACTCCTGAGGGAGCGCTGAACTTTTGGAGGGGCAGTACTGAGGGAGCGCTGCACTGTCGGAGGGGCAGCACTGAGGGAGTGCTGCACTGTCGGAAGGGCAGTACTGAGGGTGCGCTGCACTGTTGGAGGGGCAGTGCTGAAGGAGCGCTGTGCAGTTGGAAGGTCAGTACTAAGGGAGCGCTGCACTGTCGGAGGCGCAGTATTGAGGGAGTTCTGCACTGTCGGAGGAGCAGTATGGAGGAAGTGCTGCACTGTCGGAGGGGCAATATTGAAGGAGCGCTGCACTGTCGGAAATTCAGTACTGAGGGAGCACTGCACTGTCGGAGGGTCAGTACTGAGGGAGTGCTGCACTGTTGGAGGGGCATTACTGAGGGAGCGCTGCACTGTCGGAGGGGCAGTGCTAACGGAGCGCTGTGCTGTTGGAGGGTCAATACTGAGGGACTGCTGCACTGTCGGAGGGTCAGTACTGAGGGAGCGCTGCACTGTTGGAGGGGAAGTACTGAGGGAGCGCAGCACTGTTGGAGGGTCACTACTGAGTGAGCACTGTTCTGTTGGAGGGTCAGTGTTGAGGGAGCAATGCACTGTTGGAGGGTCAGTTTTGAGGGAGTGCGCAACTCTTTGAGGGTCAGTACTGAGGGAGTGCTGCACTGTCGGTGGGGCAGTACTGAGGGAGTGATGCACTGTCAGAGGTGCAGTACTGAGGGAGTGCTGTGCTGTTGGAGGGGCAGTACGGAGCGAGTGCTGCACTGTTGGAGGGGCAGTACTGAGGGAGTTCTGCACTATCAGAGGGACAGTACTAAGAGAGTGCTGCACTGTCAGAGGGGCAGTACTGAGGGAGTGCTGCACTGTCAGAGGTGCAGTGCTGAGGGAGTGCTGCACTGTCAGAGGGGCAGAACTGAGAGAGTACTGCACTGTCAGAGGGGCAGCCCTGTGGGAGCACTGTCCGTTTGGAGGTGCAGTGTTGTGGGAGCGCTGTGCTGCCGGAGGGTCAGTACTGATGGAGAGCCGCACTATCGGAGTGCCATTACTGAGAGAGCGCTGCACTGTCGGAGGGACAGTACGGAGGATGCGCCGCACTTTCGGAGGGACAGTATTAATGGAGCTCTGTGCTGTCGAAGGGGCAGTACTGAGGGAGAGCGGCACTGTCAGAGGGGCAGCGCTGAGGGAGTGCTGTGCTGTTGGAGGGACAGTGCTGAGGGAGTACTGCACATTCAGAGGGGCAGTGCTGAGGTAGCGCCGCACTGTCGGAGAGACAGTACTGAGGGAGCGCCGCACTGTCAGAGGGGCAGTACTGAGGGAGAGCAGCACTGTCAGAGGGGCAGCACTGAGGGAGTGCTGTGCTGTTGGAGGGACAGTGCTGAGGGAGTACTGCACATTCAGAGGGGCAGTGCTGAGGTAGCGCCGCACTGTCAGAGGGACAGTACTGAGGGATCTCTGTGCTGTCGAAGGGGCAGTACTGGTAGAGTGCTGCGCTGTCAGGGGCAGTACTGAGGGAGTGCTGCACTGTCAGAGTGGCAGTACTGAGGGAGTGCTGCACTGTCAAAGGGGCAGTGCTGAGGGAGCGCTGCACTGTCAGAGGGGCAGTACTGAGGGAGTGCTGCACTGTCAGACGGGCAATACTGAGGGAGCGCTGCACTGTCGGAGGGGCAGTGCTGAGTGAGTGCGGCAATGTCAGATGGGCACAACTGAGGGAGTGCTGCACTGTCAGAGGGGAAGTACTGAGGGAGGGCTGCACTGTCAAGTGGCAGTGCTGAGGGAGAGCTGCACTTTCGGAGGGTCAGTACTGAGGGAGCACGGCACTGTCAGGGGGGCAGTACTGAGGAAGCGCTGCACTGTCGGTGGGGCAGTACTGAGGGAGCGGCGCACTGTCAGAGGGGCGGTACTGAGGGAACGCTGCACGGTCAGAGGGACAGTGCTGAGGGACAGTGCTGAGGGAGAGCTGCACTGTCAGAGGGGCACTGCTGAGGGTGTGCCGCACTTTCAGAGGGGCAGGATGGAAGGAGTGCGGCACTGTTGAAGGGGCAGTGCTGTGTGAGTGGCGCAGTGTCAGAGGGACAGTACTGAGAAAGTGCTGCACTGTCAGAGGGACAGTACTAAGGGAGTGCTGCACTGTTGGAGGGAAGGTACTGAAGGAGAGCCGTACTATCGGAAGGACATTACTGAGGGAGCGCTGCACTGTCGGAGGGCCAGTACTAAGGGAGTGCTGCACTGTAAGAGGGGCAGCGCTGAGGGAGTGCCGTACTGTTGGAGGGGCAGTGCTGAGGGTGTGCTGCACTTTCAGAGGGGCAGGGCTGAGGTACCGCTGTACTGCCGGAGGGACAGTACTGAGGGAGATCTGTGCTGTCGAAGGAGCAGTCCTGGTAGAGTGCCGCACTGTCAGAGGGGCAGTGCTGAGTCTGTGCCGCACTCTCAGTGGGGCAGTACTGAGGGAGTGCTCCACTGTCAGAGTGGTAGTACTGAGGGACTGCTGCATTATCAAAGGGGCAGTACTGAGGGAGTGCTGCACTGTTGGAGGTGCAGTGCTGAGTGAGTGCGGCGCTGTCAGAGGGGCAGAACTGAGGGAGTGCTGCACAATCAGAGCGGCAGTATTGAGGGAGGGCTGCACTGTTGGAGTGGTCGTGCTGAGGGCGCGCTGTACTGTCGGAGGGGCAGTACTGAGGTAGCGGCGCACTGTCAGCGAAGCAGTGTTGAGGGTGTGCCGCACTGTCATAGGGTTAGTATGGGGGGAGTGCTATGCTGTTGCATGGGCAGTGCTGAGGGTGTACTGCACTTTCAGAGGGGCAGTGCTGAGGTAGCGCCGCACTGTCGGAGGGACAGTACTGAGGGTGCTCTGTGCTGTCGTAGGCGCAGAACTGGTAGAGTGCTGCACTGTCAGAGGGGCACCACTGAGGGATTGCTGCCCTGTTGGAGGGTCAGTAGTGAGGGAGCTCTGTGCTGTCGAAAGGGCAGTGCTGGTAGAGTGCTGCGCTGCCAGAGGGGCAGTACTGAGGGAGCGCTGCCCTGTCTGAGGGACAGTGCTGAGGGAGTGCTGCACTGTCAGAGTGGCAGTGCTGAGGGAGTGCCGCACTGTCGGAGGGACAGTACTGAGGGAGCACTGCACTGTCAGAGGGACAGTTCTGGGGGAGTGCTGCTCCTTCAGAGGGGCAGTATTGTAGGAGCGCTATGCTGTCGGAGGGTCAGTACTGAGGGAGCGCTGCACTGTTGGAGGGGCAGTGCTGAGGGAGCACTGTGCTGTTGGACGGGCAGTACTGAGGTAGTGCTGCACTGTCTGAGCGGCAGTACTGAGGGAGCACTGCACTGTCAGAGGGGCAGCACTGAGGGAGTGCTGCACTGTCGGAAGGGCAGTACTGAGGGAGCGCTGCACTGTTGGAGGGTTACTCCTGAGGGAGCGCTGAACTTTTGGAGGGGCAGTACTGAGGGAGCGCTGCACTGTCGGAGGGGCAGCACTGAGGGAGTGCTGCACTGTCGGAAGGGCAATACTGAGGGTGCGCTGCACTGTTGGAGGGTTACACCTGAGGGAGCGCTGAACTGTTGGAGGGGCAGTGCTGAGGGAGCGCTGTGCAGTTGGAAGGTCATTACTAAGGGAGCACTGCACTGTCGGAGGCGCAGTCTTGAGGGTGTTCTGCACTCTCGGAGGAGCAGTATGGAGAAAGTGCTGCACTGTCGGAGGGGCAATATTGAGGGAGTGCTGCACTGTTGGAGGGTCAGTACTGAGGGAGTGCTGCACTGTCGATAGGTCAGTACTGAGGGAGCACTGCACTGTCGGAGGGTCAGTACTGAGGGAGTGCTGCACTGTCGGAGGGGCATTACTGAGGGAGCGCTGCACTGTTGGAGGGTCACTACTGAGGGAGCACTGTGCTGTTGGAGGGTCAGTGCTGAGAGAGTGCTGCACTGTTGGAGGGTCAGTATTGAGGGGGTGCTGCACTCTTTGAGGGTCAGTACTGTAGTGTCCGAGGATCAATGATACTCAGACTGCAGGAGAACAATAAAACAGGTATTTACTGAACAGAGAGTAATTCCAGGCTGATGTACAGAAGCTTGCTATGGCTTTATATACAGGGGTGGTCACTGCTGGTACTGCAGTATAGAATCAGTTCTTCTCTTAATGGTACATACACAACAATTCCTCCCCTTTTAGATAAACAGCACATAACATTCATTTAACAACTAAATAATAACTAATTACAATTACAATTTTCTCTGTACTATATACATCAACTGAAATAATCATTTATAAGTTCAGTCTTTGAGGAGGCTTCCTGATCCTGACTGGATAACGCCTTTCTCGACTATCCTGTTCTTGCGGCGGAATTGATTCTGGCTCATTGTCATTGGTTGGTTCGTCAGCTTCCAATACCACTGCTTCTGAGGTAGACGCAATCTGTACTTCGGGTTGATTACCAGGTGCACCTGCTCGTGGTATGGGTTTGGCTTGTTCCTGTGACTCTAGAATCTGGTCAGCATGGCATACATAGATACATAGAAGATAGGAGCAGGAGTAGGCCATTCGGCCCTTCGTGCCTGCTCCGCCATTCGATGAGATCATGGCTGATCCTTTAATTCAGTATCCCGTCCCCGCCTTCTCTCCGTAACCCTTAACCCCTTTTGCCCGTAGAAATATATCTAATTCCCTCTTAAATATATTTAATGAGCTGGCGTACACTGCCCTCTGTGGCAATGAGTTCCACAGGTTCACCACTCTCTGAGTGAAGAAATTCCCCCTCATCTCTGTCCTAAATGGTTTAGCCCTTATCCTTAAATTATGTCCTCTAGTTCTGTTCTCACCCGCCAAGGGAAACATTCCTTCTGCATCCAGTCTGTCTAGACCTGTCAGAATTTTATACACTTCTATGAGGTCCCCTCTCAATCTTCTAAACTCCAGTGTGTACATCCCTAAACTACATAGTCTCTCCTCATAGGTCATTCCCGCCATTCCTGGTATCAGCCTGGTGAATCGCCGCTGCACCCCCTCCATGGCAAGAACATCCTTCCTCAGATGAGGCGACCAAAACTGTACACAGTACTCGAGGTGTGGTCTCACCAGTGCCCTGTACAGCTGCAGCAAGGTATCCCTGTTCCTGTATTCTAACCCTTTTGCTATGAAGGCCAGCATACCGTTTGCCTTCTTGACCGCCTGTTGCACCTGCATGCTCGCCTTCAGTGACTGGTGTACAAGAACACCCAGGTCTCTCTGTACTTCCCCCTCTCCCAATCTATTGCCATTTAAATAATAATTTGCCCTCCCGTTCCTGCACCCAAGGTGGATAACTTCGCACTTGTCCACATTATAGTGCATCTGCCATTTATCCGCCCAATCGCCCAGTCTGTCCAAATCGCTCTGGAGCTTCCTGGTCTCTTCCTCTGAGCCCACCCCCCCTCCTAGTTTAGTGTCGTCTGCAAATTTGGAAATGCTGCATCCGACTCCCTGATCCAGGTCATTAATGTAAATTGTGAACAGCTGGGGGCCCAGGACAGATCCCTGTGGTACCCCACTTGTTACTGCCTGCCATTCAGAAAATGAGCCGTTTATTCCAACTCTCTGTTTTCTATCTGACAGCCAGTTCCCTATCCATGCCAAAACTTTCCCCTTTATCCCATGAGCCTCAATTTTCCATGCTAATCTTTTATGTGGGACCTTATCGAAGGCCTTTTGGAAGTCCAGGTACACCACATCTACTGGCTCTCCCCCATCTATTCTACCAGTTACTCCCTCAAAAAATTCCAATAGATTAGTCAAGCACGATTTACCCTTTGTAAATCCATGTTGACTCTGTCCTATCCTGTCCCCATTTGCTAAGTGCTCCGCTATTTCATCCTTAATGATGGACTCCAGCATTTTGCCCACAACTGATGTAAGGCTTACAGGTCTGTAATTACCTGCTTTTTCCCTACCCCCCTTTTTGAATAGTGGGGTAACGTTAGCTACCCTCCAATCCATCGGCACTGTTCCCGAGTCTAATGAATTCTGAAAAATCATCCTTAGTGCATCCGCTATCTCTAGGGCCACCTCCTTCAGTACCCTAGGATGCATGTTATCAGGCCCTGGGGATTTGTCCACCTTCAATCCCTTTAGCTTCCTTAACACCATATCCTTAGAGATATTGATTTGCGTCAGTTCCTCCTTTGCCAATGTCCCTATTTTTCCCGATATCCCAGGGAGGTTTTTTGTGTCTTCCTTCGTAAAGACTGACCCAAAGTATGCATTTAGTTGATCTGCCATTTCCTTATTTCCCATTATATATTCCCCCGTATCTGACTGCAATGGACCAACTTTGGTTTTCACCAGTCTTTTCCTTTTGATATACTTATAAAAGCTTTTGGAGTTAGTTTTTATATTTTCCGCCAGCTTGTTTTCGTAAGCTATTTTGCCCCTCTTGATTATGCCCTTTGCCCTCCTTTGCTCTATCTTAAACTGTTCCCAATCTTCCGCTCTGGCGCTTTTTTTGGCTATTTTATACGCCCTATCTTTGGATTTTATGCTGTCTCTAATTTCCCCTGTTATCCACGGTTGAGTCACCTTTTTAGATTTCCTTTTATGCCAGATTGGTATAAACAATTTTTGCAATTTTGTCATTCTATCTTTAAATGTTTGCCATTGTTTATCTACCTCCAGTCCTCCCAGGAACGTTGTCCACTCAGACCTACTCAGTTCCCGTCTCATGGCATCATAATTCCCCTTGTTTAAATTCAGGACCTTAGTCTCTGAGTCAATTTCTTCGCTCTCCATTTCGAGTGAGAAATCGATCATGTTATGATCGCTCTGACCCAAGGGTCCCCGTACAACAAGATTACTGATTAGTCCCTTCTCATTGCACAGTACCCAGTCCAATATAGCCTGTTCCCGAGTTGGTTCCTCGACATATTGATCCAGATAACCATCCCTCAAACACTCAAGGAATTCCTCCTCCTCATTATTTTTACTGATTAGGCTAGTCCAATCTATATGTAAGTTAAAGTCACCTATGATGACAGCTGTGCTCTTATTGCACGCTTCTCTAATTTCCCTCGTGATGCCCTCCCTAACCTCTATTTTACTATTTGGAGGCCTATATACCACTCCTATTAATGTTTTTCGCCCCTCGCTATTTCTTAGCTCCACCCATATAGATCTCACGATGCTCTCTCCAACGTCCACTGTGTACATTAGTGGTCCCTGCTGTGTGCATATCGTCCCTGGCTGCCATTTTTCTGTTCGGTAGTTGCGGGCCAAGACTGGTTGCCCTATCTTGAAGCTCCTGGTTGGCTTCTCATTTATGTGCTGGAATTGCTTATCCTCAACATCTCGTCTTATGTTTGGTTTGAGCAAATCCAGGCGACATCTTAGCCTTCGGTTGAAGAACATTATGGCTGGAGTTTGGTTGGTGACTGCATGTGTCGCATTCCGGTAAGCAAACAAGAAATTATCCACCTTGTGTTGTAGTGGTATGTCGTCATTATGCATTGCCTTTATTGCCTTTTTAAAGGTCTGAACAAACCTCTCAGCCAATCCATTTGTGGCTGGATGATATGGGGCAGATGTGTAATGTTTCACCCCATTATTCCTCAGAAACCTCCGGAAATCCTCTGACACAAACTGTGGCCCATTGTCGGAGGAAATCTGTTCTGGCAAGCCATTCCTGGCGAAGATGGTCCGTTGGACTGCAATAGATTTCTCCATGGTGGTGGAGGACATTTTGATGACCGCTGGCCATTTTGAATGGGCTTCCACAGCGATTAGGAGCATTGAGTCCATAACTGGACCAGCAAAATCAATGTGTACCCGTTGCCATGGAGATGAGGGCCACTCCCATGGATGTAGCGGGGCCTGTGGTGGAGCGTTTTGGACCTTCTGGCATCCTATGCAACTCTTGGTCATATTCTCGATTTCTTTATCGATTCCTGGCCACCACACAAATGCCCTGGCTAGGCTCTTCATTTTTACCTCTCCCAGATGACCCTCATGAAGCTCATTGAGCACTCTATCTCTCAACTTGGGTGGAATTACCACTCGGGATCCACACATCAAGGTCCCTTGGCACACTGACAGCTGTTCTCTCCTTGGCGAGAATGCTGGCAACAGTGAGTCGCCATGTGCTGGCCATCCCATTCTCGTCGCCAGTGTAGTGTCCGAGGATCATTAATACTCAGACTGCAGGAGAACAATAAAACAGGTATTTACTGAACAGAGAGTAATTCAAGACTGACGTACAGAAGCCTGCTATGGCTTTATATACAGGGGTGGTCACTGCCGGTACTGCAGTATAGAATCAATTCTTCTCTTAAAGGTACATACACAACAAGTACTGAGGGAGTGCTGCACTGTCGGAGGGGCAGTGCTGAGGGAGCACTGTGCTGTTGGAGGGGCAGTACTGAGGGAGCTCTGCACTGTCGGAGGGGGAGTGCTGAGGGGGCGCTGTGCTGTTGGACGGGCTGTACTGAGGGAGTGCTGCACTGTCAGGGGGGCAGTACTGAGGGAGCGCTGCACTGTGGGAGGGGCAGCACTGAGGGAGTGCTGCACTGTCAGAAGGGCAGTACTGAGGGAGCGCTGCACTGTTGGAGGTTTACTCCTGAGGGAGCGCTGAACTGTTGGAGGGGCAGTGCTGAGGAAGCGCTGTGCAGTTGGAAGGTCAGTACTAAGGGAGCGCTGCACTGTCGGAGGCGCAGTATTGAGGGAGTTCTGCTGGAGGAAGTGCTGCACTGTCGGAGGGGCAATATTGAGGGAGTGCTGCACTGTTTGAGGGTCAGTACTGAGGGAGCGCTGCACTTTCAGAAGGTCAGTACTGAGGGAGCACTGCACTGTCGGAGGGTCAGTACTGAGGCAGTGCTGCATCGTCGGAGGGGCATTACTGAGGCAGTGCTCCACTGTCGGAGGGTCAGTACTGAGGGAGCGCTGCACTGTTGGACGGGAATTACAGAGGGAGCGCAGCACTGTTGGAGGGTCACTACTGAGGGAGAGCCGTGCTGTTGGAGGGTCAGTGCTGAGGGAGCGCTGCACTGTTGGAGGGTCAGTATTGAGGGAGTGCTGCACCTTTTGAGGGTCAGTACTGAGGGAGTGCTGCACTGTTGGTGGGGCAGTGCTGAGGGAGCACTTTGCTGTTGGAGGGGCAGTACTGAGGGAGCGCTGTACTGTCGGAAGAACAGTACTGAGGGAGCGCTGTGCTGTTGGAGGGGCAGTACAGAGGGAGTGATGCACTGTCAGAGGTGCAGTACTGAGGGAGCGCTGTGCTGTTGGAGGGGCAGTACTGAGGGAGTGATGCACTGTCAGAGGTGCAGTACTGAGGGAGCACTGTGCTGTTGGAGGGGCAGTACTGAGCGAGTGCTGCACTGTTGGAGGGGCAGTACTGAGGGAGTTCTGCACTGTCAGAGGGGCAGTACTGAGAAAGTGCTGAACTGTCAGAGGGGCAGTACTGAGGGAGTGATGCATTGCCAAGGGGCAGTGCTGATGGAGTGCTGTGCAGTGCTGAGTGAGTGCTGCACTGTCAGAGGGGCAGAACTGAGAGAGTACTGCATTGTCAGAGGGGCAGCCCTGTGGGAGCACTGTCCGTTTGGAGGTGCAGTGTTGTGGGAGCGCTGTGCTGCCGGAGGGTCCGTACTGATGGAGAGCCGCACTATCGGAGTGCCATTACTGAGAGAGTGCTGCACTGTCGGAGGGCCAGTACGGAGGATGCGCCGCACTTTCGGAGGGACAGTACTGATGGAGCTCTGTGCTGTCGAAGGGGGAGTACTGAGGGAGAGCGGCACTGTCAGAGGGGCAGCGCTGAGGGAGTGCTGTGCTGTTGGAGGGACAATGCTGAGGGAGTACTGCACATTCAGAGGGGCAGTGCTGAGGTAGCGCCGCACTGTCGGAGGGACAGTATTGAGGGAGCGCCGCACTGTCAGAGGGGCAGTACTGAGGGAGAGCGGCACTGTCAGAGGGGCAGCGCTGAGGGAGTGCTGTGCTGTTGGAGGGACAGTGCTGAGGGAGTACTGCACATTCAGAGGGGCAGTGCTGAGGTAGCGCCGCACTGTCAGAGGGACAGTACTGAGGGATCTCTGTGCTGTCGAAGGGGCAGTACTGGTAGAGTGCTGCACTGTCAGGGGCAGTACTGAGGGAGCGCTGCACTGTCAGAGGGGCAGTACTGAGGGAGTGCTACACTGTCAGATGGGCAGTACTGAGGGAGCGCTGCACTGTCGGATGGGCAGTGCTGAGTGAGTGCATCAATGTCAGATGGGCACAACTGAGGGAGTGCTGCACTGTCAGAGGGGCAGTACTGAGGGAGGGCTGCACTGTCAAGTGGCAGTGCTGAGGGAGAGCTGCACTTTCAGAGGGTCTGTACTGAGAGAGCACTGCACTGTCAGGGGGGCAGTACTGAGGAAGCGCTGCACTGTCGGAGGGGCAGTACTGAGGGAGTGGCGCACTGTCAGAGGGGCAGTACTGAGGGAACGCTGCATGGTCAGAGGGACAGTGCTGAGAGAGAGCTGCACTGTCAGAGGGGCAGTGCTGAGGGTGTGCCGCACTTTCAGAGGGGCAGGATGGAAGGAGTGTGGCACTGTTGAAGGGGCAGTGCTGTGTGAGTGGCGCAGTGTCAGAGGGACAGTACTGAGAAAGTGCTGCACTGTGAGAGGGACAGTACTGAGGGAGTGCTGCACTGTTGGAGAGATGGTACTGAGGGAGAGCCGTACTATCGGAGGGACATTACTGAGGGAGCGCTGCACTGTCGGAGGGACAGTACTGAGGGAGTGCCGCACTGTAAGAGGGGCAGTGCTGAGGGAGTGCCGTACTGTTGGAGGGGCAGTGCTGAGGGTGTGCTGCACTTTCAGAGGGGCAGGGCTGAGGTAGCGCTGTACTGCCGGAGGGACAGGACAGGGGGAGCTCTGTGCTGTCGAAGGAGCAGTCCTAGTAGAGTGCCGCACTTTCAGAGGGGCAGTGATGAGTGAGTGCCGCACTCTCAGTGGGGCAGTACTGAGGGAGTGCTGCACTGTCAGAGTGGCAGTACTGAGGGAGTGCTGCAGTGTCAAAGGGGCAGTACTGAGGGAGGGCTGCACTGTCGGAGGTGCAGTGCTGAGTGAGTGCGGCGCTGTCAGAGGGGCAGAACTGAGGGAGTGCTGCACTATCAGAGCGGCGTTACTGAGGGTGGGCTGCACTGTTGGAGGGGTAGTGCTGAGGGAGTGCTGCACTGTCGGAGGGGCAGTACTGAGGGAGCGGCGCACTGTCAGCAAAGCAGTGTTGAGGGTGTGCCGCACTGTCATAGGGTCAGTATGGAGGGAGTGCCATGCTGTTGCATGGGCAGTGCTGAGGGTGTACTGCACTTTCAGAAGGGCAGTGCTGAGGTAGCACCGCACTGTCGGAGGGACAGTACTGAGGGTGCTCTGTGCTGTCGTAGGCACAGAACTGGTACAGTGCTGCACTGTCAGAGGGGCAGTACTACGGGAGCGCTGCACTGTCAGAGGGGCACCACTGAGGGATTGCTGCCCTGTTGGAGGGTCAGTAGTGAGGGAGCTCTGTGCTGTCGAAGGGCAGTACTGGTAGAGTGCTGCGCTGTCAGAGGGGCAGTACTGAGGGAGCGCTGCCCTGACAGAGGGACAGTGCTAAGGGAGTGCTGCACTGTCAGAGTGGCAGTGCTGAGGGCGTGCAGCACTGTCGGAGGGACAATACTGAGGGAGCACTGCACTGTCAGATGGACAGTTCTGGGGGAGTGCTGCTCTGTCAGAGGGGCAGTATTGTAGGAGCGCTATGCTGTCGGAGGGTCAGTACTGAGGGAGCGCTGCACTGTTGGAGGGGCAGTGCTGAGGGAGCGCTGTGCTGTTGGATGGGCAGTTCTGAGGGAGTGCTGCATTGTCTGACCGGCAGCATTGAGGGAGCGCTGCACTTTCAGAGGGGCAGCACTGACGGAGTGCTGCACTGTCGGAAGGGCAGTACTGAGGGAGCGCTGCACTGTTGGAGGGTTACTCCTGAGGGAGCGCTGAACTTTTGGAGGGGCAGTACTGAGGGAGCGCTGCACTGTCGGAGGGGCAGCACTGAGGGAGTGCTGCACTGTCGGAAGTGCAGTGCTAAGGGAGCGCAGTGCTGTTGGCGTGTCAATACTGAGGGAGTATTAAGGGAGTGCTGCACTGTCGGAAGCGCAGTATTGAGGGAGTTCTGCACTGTCGGAGGTGCATTATAGAGGAAGTGCTGCACTGTCGGAGGGGCAATATTGAGAGGGTGCTGCACTGTTGGAGGATCAGTACTGAGGGAGCGCTGCACTGTCGGAGGGTCAGTACTGAGGGAGCATTGCACTGTCGGAGTGGCAGTGCTAAGGGAGCGCAGTGCTGTTGGCGGGTCAATACTGAGGGAGTGCTGCACTGTCGGAGGGTCAGTACTGACGGAGCGCTGCACTGTTGGAGGGTCAGTACTGAGGGAGCGCAGCACTGTTGGAGGGTCACTACTGAGGGAGCGCTGTGTTGTTGGATGGTCAGTGCTGAGGGAGTGCTGTACTGTCGGAGGGACAGTACTGATGGAGCGCTGTGCTGTTGGAGGGGCAGTACTGAGCGAGTGCTGCACTGTTGGAGGGACAGTACTGAAGGAGCGCTGTGCTGTTGAAGGGTCAGTACTGAGGGAGTGCTGTGCTGCCGGAGGGTCAGTACTGAGGGAGAGCCGCACTATCGGGGTGCCATTACTGAGAGAGCGCTGCACTGTCGGAGGGACAGTACGGAGGATGCGCCGCACTTTCAGAGGGACAGTACTGAGGGAGCTCTGTGCTGTCGAAGGGGCAGTACTGGTAGAGTGCTGCACTGTCAGAGGGGCAGTACTGAGGGAGTGCTGCACTGTCAGAGGGGCAGTTCTGAGGGCGTGCTGCACTTTTAGAGGGGCAGTACTGAGCGTGTGCTACAATGTCAGATGGGCAGTACTGAGGGGTTGCTGCACTCTCAGAGGGGCAGTACTGAGGGAGTGCTGCCCCGTTGGAGGGGCAGTACTGAGGCAGCGCGGCACTGCCGGAGGGTCAGTACTGAGGGAGCGCTGCACTGTCGGAGGGTCAGTACTGAGGGAGCGCTGCACTGTCAGAGGGGCAGTACTGAGGGAGTGCTGCACTGTCAGAGGGGCAGTTCTGAGGGCGTGCTGCACTTTTAGAGGGGCAGTACTGAGCGTGTGCTACAATGTCAGATGGGCAGTACTGAGGGGTTGCTGCACTCTCAGAGGGGCAGTACTGAGGGAGTGCTGCCCCGTTGGAGGGGCAGTACTGAGGCAGCGCGGCACTGCCGGAGGGTCAGTACTGAGGGAGCGCTGCACTGTCGGAGGGTCAGTACTGAGGGAGCGCTGCACTGTCGGAGGGTCAGTACTGTGGGAGCACAGCACTGTCGGAGGGGCAGTGCTAAGGGAGCGCAGTGCTGTTGGCAGGTCAATACTGAGGGAGTACTAAGGGAGCGCTGCACTCTCAGAGGCGCAGTATTGAGGGAGTTCTACACTGTCTGAGGCGCAGTATTGAGGGAGTTCTGCACTGTCGGAGGAGCAGTCTGGAGGAAGTGCTGCACTGTCGGAGGGGCAATATTGAGGGAGTGCTGCACTGTTGGAGGATCAGTACTGAGGGAGCGCTGCAATGTCGGAGGGTCAGTACTGAGGGAGCACTGCACTGTCAGAGGGGCAGTGCTAAGGGAGCGCAGTGCTGTTGGCGGGTCAATACTGAGGGAGTGCGGCACTGTCGGAAGGTCAGTACTGAGGGAGCACTGCACTGTCGGAGGGTCAGTACAGAGGGAGCACAGCACTGTCGGAGGATCAGTACTGAGGGAGCGCTGCACTGTCGGAGGGTCAGTATTGTGGGAGCACAGCACTGTCGGAGGGGAGTGCTAAGGGAGCGCAGTGCTGTTGGTGGGTCAATACTGATGGAGTACTAAGGGAGCGCTGCACTCTCAGAGGCGCAGTATTGAGGGAGTTCTACACTGTCTGAGGCGCAGTATTGAGGGAGTTCTGCACTGTCGGAGGAGCAGTATGGAGGAAGTGCTGCACTGTCGGAGGGGCAATATTGAGGGAGTGCTGCACTGTTGGAGGATCAGTACTGAGGGAGCGCTGCAATGTCGGAGGGTCAGTACTGAGGGAGCACTGCACTGTCAGAGGGGCAGTGCTAAGGGAGCGCAGTGCTGTTGGCGGGTCAATACTGAGGGAGTGCGGCACTGTCGGAAGGTCAGTACTGAGGGAGCGCTGCACTGTCGGAGGGTCAGTACTGAGGGAGCACAGCACTGTCGGAGGATCAGTACTGAGGGAGCGCTGCACTGTCGGAGGGTCAGTATTGTGGGAGCACAGCACTGTCGGAGGGGAGTGCTAAGGGAGCGCAGTGCTGTTGGTGGGTCAATACTGAGGGAGTACTAAGGGAGCACTGCACTGTCAGAGGCGCAGTATTGAGGGAGTTCTGCACTGTCTGAGGCGCAGTATTGAGGGAGCTCTGCACTGTCGGAGGAGCAGTATGGAGGAAGTGCTGCACTGTCGGAGGGGCAATATTGAGGGAGTGCTGCACTGTTGGAGGATCAGTACTGAGGGAGCGCTGCAATGTCGGAGGGTCAGTACTGAGGGAGCACTGCACTGTCGGAGGGGCAGTGCTAAGGGAGCGCAGTGCTGTTGGCGGGTCAATACTGAGGGAGTGCAGCACTGTCAGAGGGTCAGTACTGAGGGAGCGCTGCACTGTCGGAGGGTCAGTACTGAGGGAGCACTGCACTGTCGGAGGGGCAGTGCTAAGGGAGCGCAGTGCTGTTGGCGGGTCAATACTGAGGGAGTGCGGCACTGTCGGAGGGTCAATACTGAGGGAGCGCTGTGCTGTTGGAGGGTCAGTGCTGAGGGAGCGCTGCACTGTTGGAGGGTCAGTATTGAGGGAGTGCTGCACTGTTGGAGGGTCAGAACTGAGGGAGCACTGTGTTGTTGGAGGGGCAGTACTGAGGGAGCGCTGCACTGTCCGAGGCGCAGTATTGAGGGAGTTCTGCTCTGTCGGAGGAGCAGTATGGAGGAAGTGCTGCACTGTCGGAGGGGCAATATTAAGGGAGTGCTGCACTGTTGAAGGATCAGTACTGAGGGAGCGCTGCAATGTCGGAGGGTCAGTACTGAGGGAGCACTGCACTGTCGGAGGGGCAGTGCTAAGGGTGCGCAGTGCTGTTGGCGTGTCAATACTGAGGGAGTGCGACACTGTCGGAGGGTCAGTACTGAGGGAGCGCTGCACTGTTGGAGGGTCAGTACTGAGGGAGCGCGGCACTGTTGGAGGGGCAGTCATGAGGGAGCGCAGCGTTGTTGGAGGGTCACTACAGAGGGAGCGCTGTGCTGTTGGAGGGTCAGTGCTGAGGTAGTGCTGCACTGTTGGAGGGTCAGTATTGAGGGAGTGCTGCACTGTTGGAGGGTCAGAACTGAGGGAGCGCTGCAATGTCGGAAGGTCAGTACTGAGGGAGCACTGCACTGTCGGAGGGGCAGTGCTAAGGGAGCGCAGTGCTGTTGGCGGGTCAATACTGAGGGAGTGCGGCACTGTCGGAGGGCCAGTACTGAGGGAGCGCTGCACTGTCGGAGGGTCAGTACTGAGGGAGCGCTGCACTGTCGGAGGGGCAGTACTGAGGGAGTGCGGCACTGTCGGAGGGTCAATACTGAGGGAGTGCGGCACTGTCGGAGGGTCAGTACTGAGGGAGCGCTGCACTGTTGAAGGGTCAGTACTGAGGGAGCGCTGCACTGTCGGAGTGTCAGTACTGAGGGAGCGCGGCACTGTTGGAAGGGCAGTCATGACGGAGCGCAGCACTGTTGGAGGGTCACTAATGAGGGAGCGCTGTACTATTGGAGGGTCAGTGCTGAGGGAGCGCTGCACTGTTGGAGGGTCACTACTGAGGGAGTGCTGCACTGTCGGAGGGGCAGTGCTGAGGGAGCACTGTGCTGTTGGAGGGGCAGTACTGAGAGAGTGGTGCACTGTCAGAGTAGCAGTACTGAGGGAGCGCTGTGCTGTTGAAGGGTCAGTACTGAGGGAGCGCTGCACTGTCGGAGGGGCAGTACTGAGGGAGTGCTGCTTTGTCGGAGGGGCAGTGCTAAGGGAGCGCTGTGCTGTTGGAGGGTCAGTACTGAGGGAGTGCTGCACTGTCGGAGGGTCAGTACTGAGGGAGTGCTGCACTGCCAAGGGGCAGTGCTGAAGGAGCGCTGCACAGTCAGAGGTGCAGTGCTGAGTGAGTGCTGCACTGTCAGGGGGGCAGAACTGAGGGAGTGCTGCACTGTCAGAGGGGCAGCCCTGTGGGAGCACTGTGCGTTTAGAGGGGCAGTGTTGTGGGGGCGCTGTGCTGCCGGAGGTTCAGTACTGAGGGAGAGCCACACTGTCAGAGGGGCAGTTCTGAGTGCGTGCTGCACTTTTAGAGGGGCAGTACTGAGGGTGTGCTACAATGTCAGATGGGCAGTACTGAGGCGTTGCTGCACTCTCAGAGGGGCAGTACTGAGGGAGCGCGGCACTGTCGGAGGTTCAGTACTGAGGGAGCGCGGCACTGTCGGAGGGTCAGTACTGAGGGAGGGCTGCACTGTCAAGTGGCAGTGCTGAGGGAGTGCTGCACTGTCAGAGTGTCAGTACTGAGGGAGCAGCGCACTGTCAGAGGGGCAGTACTGAGGGAGCATAGCACTGTCGGAGGGGCAGTACTGAGGGAGCGGTGCACTGTCAGAGGGGCAGTACTGAGGGAGCGCTGCACGGTCAGTGGGACAGTGCTAAGGGAGTGCTGCACTGTCAGAGAAACAGTACTGAGGGAGCACTGCACTGTCAAGTGTCAGTGCTGAGGGAGTGCTGCACTGTCGGAGTGTCAGTACTGAGTGAGCGCTGCACTGTCAAGTGGCAGTACTGAGGGAGTGCTGCACTGTCGGAGGGCCAGTACTGAGGGAGCGCAGCACTGTTGGATGGTTAGTGCTGAGGGAGTGCTGCACTGTCGGAGGGGCAGTCCTGAGGGAGCGCTGCACTTTCAGAGGGTGCGCACTGAGGGAGTGCTGCACTGTTGGACGGGCCGTACTGAGGGAGCACTGCACTGTCGGCGGGTCTGTACTGAGGGAACTGCACTGTTGGAGGGGCAGTGCTGAGGGAGCGCTGTGCTGTTGGAGGGTCAGTACTGAGGGAGCGCTGCACTGTCGGAGGGGCAGTATTGAGTGAGTGCTGCATTGTCGGAGTGGCAGTAGTGAGGGAGCGCTGCACTGTCGGAGGAGCAGTATTGAGTGAGTGCTGCACTGTTGGAGTGTCTGCACTGAGGAATTGCTGCACTGTCGGAGGGGCAGTGCTGAGGGAGCGCTGTGCTGTTGGAGGCGGCTTCTTTTGGATGAGACATTAAACCGAGGCCCCTTCTTCCCTCTCAGGATTGCACGGCACTATTCTGAAGAAGAAGTGCGGAGCGAGAGTCGGCGGGAATCGCGGGCTGAGCGGTGAGTATAAAAGGCTCCAGAGACCAGGTAATGCCTCAATGTTGAGCGAGAGTCAGCGGGAATCGCGGGCTGAGCAGTGAGCGGTGAGTATAAAAGGCTCCAGAGACCAGATAGGCCTCAGTGCGGAGCGAGAGTCAGCGGGAATCGCGGGCTGAGAGGTGAGCGGTGAGTATAAAAGGCTCCAGAAACCAGGTAAGGCATCAGTGCGGAGCGAGAGTCGGCAGGAATCGCGGGCTGAGCGGTGAGTATAAAAGGCTCCAGAGACCAGGTAAGGCCTCAGTGCAGAGCGAGAGTCAGCGGGAATCGCGGGCTGAGCAGTGAGCGGTGAGTATAAAAGGCACCAGAGACCAGGTAAGGCCTCAGTGCGGAGCGAAAGTCGGCGGGAATCATGGGCTGAGTGGTGAGCGGTGAGTATAAAAGGCTCCAGAAACCAGGTAAGGCGTACTAGTCTCCAATCTCGGAACTCAGAGGGAAGGAGAGAAGTAAAAAGAAATCCAAGTGTGACGTCACCAGAAAGCAGGTAAGTGATTGGTTGGTGAGTATTTCTCTCTTTTTAAACCTTAACTCCGTGGTTTATAGTTTCTAAAGTCTCCGTGGTGTAGCGGGGACTGTTTATAAACCAGGGCCCTTAAATATGTCAATAGCTGTAAGGTAACTTCAATTCTGCGCTTTATATTTTCAAGGTCTCTGTGGTGTAACGGGGACTTCTGCCATACAAGCGCCCTAGAGTATATCTTTAATTGGTGGTATTGAATTAATTTAAATTAATTAAAGGGTAAGTCATGTCAGGACAGCCCAGCCCCGTGTTATGCTTCACCTGCGCTATGTGGGAATTCAGGGGCACTGCCGGTGTCCCTGACGACCATGTGTGCCGGAAATGTATCCAGCTGCAGCTTCTAGCAGACGGCATTGAAGCAGTGGAGCTGCGGATGGATGAGTTTTGGAGCATTCGTGATGCTGAGAGGGTCCTGGATAACACGTTTAGTGAGTTGGTCACACCGCAGGTAAGGGCTGCACAGGCAGAAGGGAAATGGGTGACCATCAGGCGGAGCAGTAGAAGCAGGCAGGTAAGTGCAGGGGACCCCTGTGGCCATCCCCCTCTCAAACAGGTATAGCGATTTGGATACTGTTGAGGGGGATGACTTACCAGGGGAAGGCAGCAGCAGCCAACTTCCTGGCACCGGGGGTGCTTCTGCTGCTCAGGAAGGGAGGAAAAAGAGTGGGAGAGCAATAGTGGTAGGGGATTCTATCATAAGGGGAACAGATAGGTGTTTCTGTGGCCGTAGACGTGGCTCCAGGATGGTTTGTTGCCTCCCTGGTGCCAGGGTCAAGGATGTCACTGAACGACTGCAGGGCATTCTGAAGGGGGAGGGTGAACAGTCAGAGGTCGTGGTTCACATTGGGACCAACGACATGGGTAGGAAGAGGGATGAGGTCCTGCAGCAAGAATTTAGGGAGCTAGGTAGCAGATTAAAGAGCAGGACCTCAAAGGTTGTAATCTCTGGATTACTCCCGCTGCCATGTGCTAGTGAGTATAGGAATAGGAGGATAGAGCAGATGAATGTGTGGCTAAAGAGTTGGTGCAGGAGGGAGGGCTTTAGTTTCCTGGATCACTGGGCCTGCTTCTGGGGAAGGTGGGACTTGTACAAGTCGGATGGGTTGCACCTGAACCAGAACGGGACAAATATCCTTGCGGGGAGGTTTGCTAGCACTGTTGCGGGGTGTTTAAACTAACTTGGCAGGGGGATGGGATACAGAGTGGCGCTATAATAGGGGGTGATGTAAAGCCAAATATAGAGGAAAAAACAAGTCAGCTTGGAAGGCAGAGCAAATATGTAACGGCACAAGGGAGTAGGTCAAGGCTGGATGGCATTTATTTTAATGCAAGGAGTCTTGCGAATAAGGTGGATGAACTGAAGGTGTTGATGAACACATGGGAGTATGATATTGTTGCTATCACGGAGACATGGTTGAGGGAGGGGCAAGACTGGCAGCTCAATATTCCGGGGTATAGAATCTTGAGGCAAGACAGAGGGGAGGGTAAAAGAGGAGGGGGTGTCGCAATATTAATTAAGGAGTCAATTACTGCTGTAAGGAGGGATGATATATTAACAGGTTCCTCTAATGAGGCCATATGGGTAGAACTTAAAAACAAAAAGGGGCAAGCACTTTGCTGGGAGTGTACTATAGGCCCCCAAACAGTCAGGGGGAGATAGAGGAACAGATATGTAGGCAAATCTCAGAGAAATGTGCAAAAAGTAGGGTAATAATAGTGGGGGATTTCAACTTCCCCAATATTAACTGGGATAATCAGAGTGTGAAAGGCTTAGAGGGTACAGAATTCTTAAAGTGCATCCAGGAGAGCTTTATGAGCCAGCATGTAGAAAGTCCTACAAGAGAGGGGGCGGTACTGGACCTAATTCTAGGGAATGTGGCCGGGCAAGTGGTAGAAGTGTTAGTAGGTGAGCACTTTGGTGACAGTGACCATAATTCGGTGAGATTTAAGGTAGTCATGGAAAAGGACAGAGATGGACCGGAAATAAAGGTTCTAAATTGGGAGAAGGCCGATTTTAATATGATAAGGCAGGATCTGGCCAAAGTGGACTGGGATCAGCTACTTGTAGGAAAATCCACATCGGAGCAATGGGAGTCTTTCAGAAAGGAAATTGAGAGAGTACAATGGCAACATGTTCCCGTAAAGGTCAAGGGTGGGACCAACATGCCCAGGGAACCTTGGATGTCAAGGGATATACGGGAATGGATTAGGAAAAAAAGGGGGCTTTTGGCAGATACAAAGGACTGAAGACAGAGGAAGCCCCAGAGGAGTATAAAAAGTGCAGGGGGATACTTAAAAAAGAAATTAGGAGAGCGAGGAGGGGCCATGAAATAACACTGGCGAGCAAAATAAAGGAAAATCCTAAGGTGTTTTATAAGTATATTAAGGGCAAGAGGATAACTAGGGAAAGAGTAGGGCCCATTAGGGACCAAAGTGGCAATCTGTGTGTGGAGCCAGAAGATGTAGGTGAGGTTTTAAATGAATTTTTTGCATCTGTGTTCACTGATGTAAGAAAAAGGAGACTTACCATCAAGTAACTTTAAAGTAAGCTTTAAGTAACTTATAAACACACTATATACACAAGAGAGGTCTTTACCATGCCTCTGGTAGAAGCCTCTTACAATACTGAACAGACCAGTATTTATACCAGTCCAACAGGAAGTGACATATGACAGGAAGTGAGGTATGTACACAGTTCATAGTTCATAGTTCATAGTTCACAGGAAGTGATGACATAACTTCCCGGAAGTTATCATTTTTATCACATTCTTCCCTCCTGCAGGATTAGGAGGCTGTGGTCTACCTTTTGGTCCGCAGCCGCCGAACAAGGAAGAGTCGCACCCGTTTGGATTCCCGTCGTAGAGGGTCGCTGGTCCGCTTACATGCGGTTGGCCATTGGTCAGAGTCTGTGTGGCCTGGATTGCCCTGTGAAGGGTCGGGGAGATCATGGCTTCGAGTACGAGCCCCAATAGGTTCAAAGTCGGACTGCCTCTGTTCAGAGGGAGGTGCAGAGCTGGTCTGTGGCGGATCAGTACTTTCATGCGCGGTACTGGGAGGGTCGCAACCTTGAGCACGGGGTTCTACCGGCACCAAGCTAGTTGGTGTCCGATCAGGATCCTGGAGAGGGGTACCCAATAGGTCCCAAGAGTTTCCTGGTGAAATGCCATCACCCGATGTCCCACTAGGTCCTGGTGGGCAGGGAGCCAGATCCCGTAATGATACGGTAGATTCTCGGCCGTCGGAATATCGTATGTTTGCATAGGTGGGGTTGGCATCGGTTAGTTCGACCTCGTCTACAAGAGGGTCATTTTTAGACGTCCGAACGTATCTTCGGAGTAATACAGGTCCAGGAGTAGTTAGCCATGACGGGAGTGATGTCCCATGAGATGAGCGACGCTGGAATCCAAAGAACCGCTCATGAGGTGTAGTATTTGTGGCTGTAGAAAGCAGGGACCGTATAGAGTGCAATGCATCCGGAAGCACTGTTTCCCATTGCTGGTCTGGTAGGCCCCGAGATCTTAAAGCGAGACGTACGGAATTCCAGATGATACCGTTATACCTCTATACCTGCCCATTTCCGATGGGATGGTATGGTGTTGTTTTGCTTGTAGCAATTCCCCGTTCTGAGAGGTAGTCCTTGAGTTCCCTTGACATAAAGGATGGACCCCGATCTGAGTGAATATAAGCCGGCATGCCACAGAGAGAAAATACCTGCTCAAGGCAGCAGATTACTGTGGACGCCAGCATATTGGAGCAGGGGAAGGCAAACGGAAAACGTGAATATTCGTCGATCATGGTGAGCAAATATGTGTTCCGAGTTGAAGAGGGCACTGGGCCCTTAAAATCGATGCTAAGTCGTTGCATCGGTTGGGTTGCATGTATGAGTATACCATCTGAGGGGCGGAAGAACTGAGGTTTTAATTCCGCACAAAGCCGGCATTCTGAGCATATTTTCTTTACATCTCCAGTGGAAAAAGGGAGATTCCGTGATCGTACGAAATGTAGCATGCGCGTAACGCCAGGATGACACAAACCATTGTGGACATCCATGAGAGTGGAGGATGACATAGTGGAGCAGAATACCCGTGTGAGGGTGTCCGGGGCCACATTCTCCTTGCCAGGCCGATAGAGAATGGTATAACCAAAAGAGGCCAGTTCCATCCTCCAAAGTTGTATTTTATTATTCTTAATTTTGGTTCGTTTTCGATTATCGAGCATGAAGGCGACTGATCGTTGGTCCGTGATCAATGTAAAGTGCTGGCGAGCTAGAAAATGGTTCCACTTCCGTACTGCCTCTATGATGGCTGTGGCTTCTTTCTCAACCGGAGGATAATGTAACTCGGCACCTTGTAAGGTCCTGGACATAAATGCTACAGGACGACCTTCCTGATTCAGAGTAGCCGAGATCGCCACCTCCGAGGCATCACATTCAACCACGAAAGGGAGATTCTCATCAATGGAGTGAAGAGCCGCTTTCTCCAACTGTTTTTTGAGAAGGTTAAAGGCTGCAACAGCCGCTGTTCCCAGTGGAAATGATCTAGCATGCAGCAAGGGTTGGATTTTGTCCGAAAAATGAGGAATCCATTTAGCGTAGTATGCAAACAGACCGAGAGCCCGACGTAAAGAAGCCGGATTCTTAGGTGACGGGAGCTCTTGGAGCGGGCGAAGTCTTTCTGGGTCTGGCTTAATGATACCATTGCCTACGCAGTAGCCAAGGATGTTGATGGTCGGTTGCGACTCAACAGATTTGGATTCATTCAGGGTCAAATTACGGCGATGGAGGGCATCCCGAAATTTTTGGAGGTTGGAGTCGTGTTCCTGTTGATCGTGACCTGCAATGGTAATGTTATCAAGATAGGGAAAAGTGTCCCTTAGGTTTTCCTGCTTAACCAGGCCATCCATTGCCCGCTGAAAGACAGCCACTCCATTAGTAACCCCGAATGGGAGGCGACGAAATTGGTACAGCCGTCCATTAGCCTCAAAGACTGTGTACTGCTTATCTGAGACCTTCAAGGGTAACTGATGATAGGCACTTTTTAAATCGTAAGTTGAGAACACTTTGTATTCGGCCAGTTTATTAGCCATATCATCAATGCGTGGCAATGGGTAGGCGTCCAAGTCGGTATATTGATTGATGGTTTGCGAATAATCGATGCATAGTCGCTGTTTGTGAGGTTTTAGAGGGTTCTTGGCAATGACGACTTGAGCCCGCCAGGGCGACGAATATGGTTCAATGATATCCTCTGCTAGAAGTCGAGAGAATTCAGCCGCAATAAAAGATTGGTCTTTCTGATTAAAGCGCCGCGATTTCGTTATTATCACTTGGCATTGAGGCGGAATACTGGCAAATAATGAGGGTTCATCAAGTGAAGCTGCTGATAATGCACAAAATGGTAATTTAGACGGTATATTAGAAATAGTAAGTCCGGGTTTGGATCCACCAAACTCAATGGTGAGTTTCTTATGCTGTTTTTGGAAGTCCAGCCCTAAGAGGAGATCACTACATAAGTCCTTGAGCACCGAAGGTCGGGTGGAGGGATACATACGACCATGAAGTGTCATATCAACAACACAAAAGCCGGAGATTCTGGTATTAAGTGATGACTGGGCCATCGCAATTGCCTGGTCCGATGGGAAGACATGTAGTTTCAATTTCGCAACAATCTGTTCCTTAATGAAACTATCAGTACTTCCTGAGTCAATTAAGGCATCTAAGGTATGCCCTTTAATTGAAATTTTTGTGGCTGCATGAGACAGGTTCTGTGGGCAAGCAGCTGTAATTGGTGTCGTTGCACAGAGAGTGGCTAAAACTCTCGGTGTGCTTCTTCGGGAGACAGCTCGAGAGGAAGCTTGATAGGTCCTAGCTGGAGCATCTTGATAGGCCCTAATTGGGGCAGTTCGGTAGGCCTTAGCTGGATTGGCCCTCGTAGAGGCCCTTGATAGGCAAACTTTAGCAAAGTGTCCTTTTTTCCCACAATAACTGCAGATTGCATTGCGAGCAGGGCAGGTTTTCCTAGGGTGAAAAGCATCTCCACAAAAGAAGCATTCCTTCCTAGATTGCCAAGAGGCTGCTAAAGTGGGGTCGTCCTCCTCTTCTTCATCAGAATTATCAGAATTAGATTCCCCCATGATAGGGTTCACCTGAGACCGCTTGAATTGTCTGGTTGCAGCTACAGCAGCAGATCGAGATCTGGGCAGCTGATAGAGGTCTGCATTTCTCTTTGCCAAATCCAGTGAACAAGCTAGGTCAAAAGCTTTTTGTAGCTCAAGTGTTTTACTTTCTAGTAGACGCTGGCGTATAAATGGAGAAGCAATCCCGCAGATGAAAGCATCACGAATCATTTCTTGGCGGTACAGCTCAGCTGAGGCTGCCTGAAAGTTACAATCTACGCTGAGCCTGCGAAGTTCTTGCAGGAATTCGTCAATTGATTCCCCTGGCCCTTGTCGGGCTGTGGCCAGTAGATGTCTAGCATAGACCTCATTTGGGGTCTTCGCATACAGTTTCTTAAGTGCCCGAATCACCTCTTCGTAATTATCCCAGTCATCAACATATTCGAACAATTTTGGGGTCACATAATTGACAAGTATCTTCAATTTAGCAGGAGCATTCGCTTTACATTCATCCAGAAAATTCTCAAAAGTACGATACCAATGCTTCCATACCCTGCCAGCTGCTGGTGTATTCGGGTCCAAGTCCAGACGAATAGGTCTAAGGATTTTCTCCATGATGGGTGGTTCCCTGGATCCTTAACTTCCGAGTTTGCCTGAAGGTCTAGTATTTGTCAGTGTAAATATTTAAGTTACTTAAATTGATGTAAGAAAAAGGAGACTTACCATCAAGTAACTTTAAAGTAAGCTTTAAGTAACTTATAAACACACTATATACACAAGAGAGGTCTTTACCATGCCTCTGGTAGAAGCCTCTTACAATACTGAACAGACCAGTATTTATACCAGTCCAACAGGAAGTGACATATGACAGGAAGTGAGGTATGTACACAGTTCATAGTTCATAGTTCATAGTTCACAGGAAGTGATGACATAACTTCCCGGAAGTTATCATTTTTATCACATTCACTATGGAGAAGGACGATGTAGACATAGAAATCGGGCAGGGGGACTGTGATATACTTGACATATTAGCATTGAGAGGGAGGAGGTACTAGCGGTTTTAGCAGGCTTAAAAGTGGATAAATCCCCAGGCCCGGACGAGATGTATCCCAGGCTGCTGTGTGAGGCAAAGGAGGAGATTGCAGGGGCTCTGACACAAATTTTCAGAACCTCTCTGGCCAAAGGGAATGTGCCAGAGGACTGGAGAACAGCTAACGTAGTACCATTATTCAAGAAGGGTAGTAGGGATAAACCAGGGAATTACAGGCCAGTGAGCCTAACATCAGTGGTAAGGAAATTATTGGAAAAAATTCTGAGGGACAGAATTAGTCTCCACTTGGAGAGGCAACGATTAATCAGGGATAGTCAGCATGGCTTTGTCAAGGGAAGATCATGTCTGACCAATTTGATTGAATTTTTCGAGGGGTTGACTAGGTGTGTGGATGAGGGTAGTGCAGTGGATGTGGTATACATGGATTTCAGTAAGGCTTTCGATAAAGTCCTGCATAGGAGACTGGTCAAGTAGGTAAGAGCCCATGGGATCCAGGGTGCCTTGGCACATTGGATCCAAAACTGGCTTAGTGGCAGAAGGCAGAGTGTGATGGTCGTAGGCTGTTTTTGTGACTGGAAGCCTGTGTCCAGTGGGGTACCGCAGGGATCGGTGCTGGGTCCCTTGCTGTTTGTGGTTTACATTAATGATTTGGATGTGAATGCAAAAGGTATGATCAGTAAGTTCGCAGATAACACAAAAATTGGTGGGGTGGTAAATAGCGAGGAGGGTAGCCTCAGTCTGCAGGACGATATAGATGGGTTGGTCAGATGGGCGGAACAATGGCAAATGGAATTTAACCCTGAAAAGTGTGAGGTTGTAGGAACTGGGGTTCCTAGCCGAAGAATTGAGATCGACTCAGAAAATCAAAAACAATAAAATTTATTGAACAAACGAAGCTGTACAGGAAACTGTCGGATACAATGCAAATAGGTCTGGTCTGCTTGAAAGCCTCTCTGGAAACTGCTTGAAGGTTCCGAGCTCAACTGCTAGCAGGTTCCGAGCTCAACTGCTAGAAGGTTCCGAGCTCTACTGCTAGAAGGTTCCGAGCTCTGACGTCATGACGTCATCACGTTCTTCCCGTCGTTGAGAGATCACGTGACGGATGGCATGACGTCATCACGCGGAGTACAGGAAAGGAGCCCTAGTACAGTTAACAGATACATTAAAGGTGCAGCTCCCAGCTGTACTGCATTGCTGTAAAAGGAATTATATACAGTTGTCCGTAATCCTTTGGTGGTTCCGCCACATGCGCCCTCCCCAGAATTGCTTTTAACAGAGAAGGTAAGGCGAGAAGGGGATCTGACGAGTCTGTCCGACCGACTGTGATACCCCGGCAGCTGGAATGGAGCGCTAGAAGACGAACTGGTCATTGGCTGTGGTAGGGATGACGCCACAGGCGGAGGAGAAGAAGAGGCCGGCTGTGGTCGACCCGGTCAGGCGGGCACTGGCGACTCGGCGGATGACTGTGGCTGTACTGGACCGGCAGTCGACGGTGGACGACCACGATGAGGCGGCTGAGCAGTGACAACTGGTTCGCTCAGATCCAGATGCGCCGGTTTCAACCGGTCGATGGAGATGTGGTCAGGCTTACCGCCGACGTCGACTGTGAAGGACTTGTCACCTGACGAGATGACGCGGAACGGACCTGTGTAAGGCGGTTTGAGCGGGTTTTTGCGAGCATCCTGCCGAATGAACACGTATTCTGCGCTTTTAAGATCCACCGGGACATGGGAGCGCTGCAGGTCATGATGCGACGTAGGCACTGGGATGAAATTCCTAGCCGCTTCCTGGTGGCTGACGAGCTGCTGAGCTGGGGACCAGGGTTTCGTGTGAGGAGGAAGAAAATCGCCAGGCACTCTGAGTGGTTGGCCGTAAACCAGCTCTGCTGAAGAAGAATGCAGGTCGTCCTTAGGCTCTGTGCGAAGACCTAGCAGCACCCAAGGGAGCCTGTCCACCCAACTAGGCCCACGGAGACTAGCACGCAGTGCGGCTTTAAGGGACCTGTGGAATCTTTCACACAGACCGTTCGCCTGTGGATGGTAGGCGGTGGTACGATGAAGCTTGGTGCCCAAACCTTGAGCTACGGCGTTCCAAAGTTCAGAGGTAAATTGAGGCCCCCGGTCGGAGGAGATGTCAGCCGGTACCCCGAACCGAGCTACCCACGATGAGATGAAGGCTCTGGAGACGTCTGCTGCTGTGGTGGCGACCAAAGGAATTGCCTCTGGCCACCTGGTGGTGCGGTCTACCACGGTGAGGAGGTGAGTGCATCCGCGAGGGGAAGGGAGAGGACCAACCAGGTCCACATGCACATGGTCGAATCGACGCTCCGGAACCGGAAAAGTGGCGACTGGGGCCTTAACATGACGTTGTATCTTGGACTTCTGGCAACTCACGCAGGTATTGGTCCAGTCACGGACGTCGAGATGCATGCCCTTCCAGACAAAATTTCTTTGCCATGAGTCGTTGTGACGCTCTCATGCCAGGGTGTGACAACCCATGGATAGTGTCGAAAATTCTCCTGCGCCATTCGACTGGAACGATTGGACGTAGGACACCCATCGAGATGTCACACAGGAGTGTGGTCCCTGCGGCCTGGAAACTGACATCAGCCACTTGTAAGCTGGAAGGTGCGGTCCGGTATGCCTGCACTTCAGGGTCTGCCTTCTATTCTTTTGCCAAACCAACATAGTCGGCTCCCAGGTGTACTGCGTGGAGCTGGGCGCGGGAGAGACAATCCACCACCAGGTTGTCTTTACCCGAGACATGTTGTATGTCGGTTGTAAATTCAGATAGGTACGTAAGATGACGTTGTTGCCATGCCGACCATGGTTCTGCTGTCTTGGCCATCGCAAAAGTAAGTGGCTTGTGGTCTACAAAAGCTGTGAATTGTAAGGGTTGGGGCTTCTTTAAACTGGTTTAAAGTAATTTTCCTGGTCTTGCAGCCTTTGCCTGCACATCAGACCAATTCCAATAAAATCCATTTTAAAACAGCGGTTTCGAATCGCTACCCCACCTTCCAGTTCTGACTGCAGGGCTTATAATTATTGATATTAAAACAGACACGTAGTTTGGATGAGAGAAAAAAATCAAGTTTCATTAACTAAAAGAAACTATAATCAAAATATCAAACTATCCCACACGAACACAGTAAAATTGTAAAACTATATAACAGGGGATTGCAGACGGCGAAAACGAGGGGTACAATGGCTACAATGTTATTTAAACAATCTTAGCAATTCCCTTAAATCACCACCCCAAACTCCTTAACTAGGTTGCTTTGCTGAGGAGTCAGAACACTCTGCTCACCTGTGGTCCAGCGACGTAAGAGAGAGTGATAGCTTCTCAGCAGCTATCTTTATACGTGGTGAGGCCCCTGCTGTTCTGCCTTGCAAGGGCTGTGTGCAAAATTCCCCACCCAAAGGGTCCAATACACAAGAGAAAGCTGTGATTGGCTAACTCAAAGTGGTTAGACTGGGTTAATGTGTCTTCCGGAGCTCCCTGGGCTGAAACGAAGAGAATGCAACAGCCCTATTGTCCAGTGCTGGGTGATTTAAAACCCATTCAAATCTTAAACGTTTCCCATTCAAGATACAAAAGTCTCTTCTGCAGTTTAGATGTATCCACTCGATATACAAACAAATGCTAATAGCATTCAATTGCTTTGTAAACAAAGCATTGTCCTTTGTCTTCGGCCATGTGGTGACAGCCATTTTTATCCCTGGAAATTTAAAAGCACTACGCCCAGGGATTCTTTAATCAAAAAAATGAATCTTCAGAACTGTAAATTATTGTGAATTCTTACAGAATGGGCGCCCTTCCAGTAGGAAGCAAAAATGGCGGATGGCCAGAAGCAATGGCAACAACTCCCTATCAAAAGTACTATACTTGCGTTTGTTCTTCCGCAATTGGCGGCTGAAGAAAGCCAGTGGTTGCCATGTGCCATCGACCCACTGCTCCTGTACTGCCCCGATGGCATAATCAGATGCGTCGGTGGTAAGGGCAATGGTTGCGCCCGGAAGGGGATGTGCCAACATGGTCACAGCAGCCAAAGCGTTCTTAGTGTCGAGGAAAGCCTGGTTCATCTGGGGTGTCCAAACGATCGGGTCTTTGCCCGATTTACCTCTGAGGGCCTCGTACAAAGGTTGCATCAACAATGCCGCCTTGGGGACGAACCGATGATAAAAATTGACCATTCCCAGAAATTCCTGGAGGGCCCTGATGGTCTGAGGAAGAGGGAATGAGGTGACTGCTTCCACCTTCGTGGCCAGTGGGACGGCGCCTTCTGAGGTGATTCTGTGTCCCAGGAAATCAATGCTGTGCAACCCAAACTGGCACTTGGCCGGGTTGATAATAAGGCCATGTTGGCTGAGACGAGAAAAAAGGGTACGCAAGTGCGTAATGTGTTCTTTCGTGCTGTTACTGGCAATAAGGATGTCGTTCAGGTAGATGAAGATGAATGGCAGATCGCGCAACACGGAATCCATGAGACGTTGGAAGGCTTGTGCTGCATTCTTCAGCCCAAACGGCATACGAAGGAACTCAAAGAGCCCGAAAGGTGTGATGACGGCAGTTTTGGGGACGTCCTGAGGATGCACGGGCACTTGCTGATAGCCTCGGATGAGGTCTACTTTGGAAAAGATGGAATTCCCTGCCAGATGGGCCGAAAAATCCTGAATGTGAGGAATTGGGTACCGATCCGGTGTGGTAGCCTCATTGAGGCATCTGTAGTCGCCGCATGGTCGCCATCCGCCGCCCAGCTTAGGAACAATGTGTAATGGCGAGGACCAAGGACTATTCGAACGTCGAATAATACCCAGGCGCTCCATTGTATGGAACTTCGCCTTGGCGGCCGCGAGTTTACCGGGTTCCAGCCTTCGAGCTCTTGCATAAACGGGGGATCCTGTCGTGGTAATGTGGTGCGCCACACCGTGCCTCGCGACTGAAGAAGAAAATGTGGGCCTGGTGAGTTCAGGGAACTCACTGAGAGGACGAGAGAACTCATTTGGAGATGGGACTGTACAGGCAACTGACCAAGTCATCGTGGTGCTTCGGTGGCAGGGGACCGAGTGAAAAGTGGAGGCACTGATTAGCCAGCAGTGTCGGACGTCGACGAGAAACCCATTTGCGCAGAAGAAATCTGCCCCCAGGATGGCCTGTGAGACTTTCGTCGTGATGAACTCCCAAACAAAACGTTGGCCGCCAAAACTCAACTGGACCCTACGCTTTCCGAACGTGCGAATGGCCACATCATTGGCTGCTTTGAGGGGGGGACCTTGACCGCTGGATTAAAGATCTAGCTTCGACGCTGGTAGGATACTGCACTGGGAGCCAGTATCACAGAGAAAACGTCGCCCTGACAGGGAGTCTGTAAAGTATAGGAGTTTCCCTGCGGACCCGACGGCCATCGCAACTCCGGCGCGTCCCTTAGGCCTTATTGATCTTCTCAGAAACCACTGGTTTGAGGTAGGTTTTTTTTTTAGTGAGAAACTGCAGGGCGGACGGCAATTTCTGGCCTTCGCGCTGAAATGAGCGTGGTATGCACACCAGCCTGCAGAAGGAGGAGTCGGATTCGCTCTTGTGGGGGATGGGTGCCTCGTGGCTGCACAAGATTGTTGTGAGACGGTGAATATTTTATCCGCTTCCGCGGCGAGTTCAGCACAATCCGTGATCGCAGAATTGGCCAAGGCCATCTGTACTGGCTCTGGTAGTTGAGAGAGAAACAGCTCGCAGAACAGAAAACATTGTGATTCCGAGCCCAAAAGTGTGAGCATTTGGCTCATGAGCTCTGAGGGTTTTGAATCCCCGAGGCTGGGCATGGAGGTAAGTCTGCGAGCACGCTCCGACTTGGACAGACCGAAAATCTGCAGTAAACGTGCTTTTAAAGCTTCATACTTGCCATCGTTCGGTGGACTCTCGAGGAGGCTGACAACTCGCGAGGCCGTGGCGCTGTCGAGGGCGGAGACCACGTAATAATAACGGGTCGAATCCGCTGCTACTCCCCGGATTGCAAATTGGACTTCCGCCTGGAAAAACCACGCGGCCGGTTGTTGCTCCCAAAATTGCGGCAGTTCGAGGGTGACGGCGTTTGTGTCCATGATGTAACTTCAACGAAAATTGTTCAAAGAAATCGGGGTCACCAATGTAGGAACTGGGGTTCCTAGCCGAAGAATTGAGATCGACTCAGAAAATCAAAAACAATAAAATTTAATGAACAAACGAAGCTGTACAGGAAACTGTAGGATACAATGCAAATAGGTCTGGTCTGCTTGAAAGCCTCTCTGGAAACTGCTAGAAGGTTCCGAGCTCAACTGCTAGCAGGTTCCGAGCTCAACTGCTAGCAGGTTCCGAGCTCAACTGCAAGAAGGTTCCGAGCTCTACTGCTAGAAGGTTCCGAGCTCTGGCGTCATGACGTCATCACATTCCTCCCGCCGTTGAGAGATCACGTGACGGACGGCATGACGTCAACACGCGGAGTACAGGAAAGAAGCCCTAGTACATTTAACAGATACATTAAAGGTGCAGCTCCCAGCTGTACTACATTGCTGTAAAAGGAATTATATACAATTGTCCGTAATCCTCTGGTGGTTCCGCCACAAGGTGATGCATTTGGGAGGGACTAACAAGGCAAGGGAATACACAATGAATGGTAAGACCCTAGGAAAGACAGAGGATCAGAGGGACCTTGGTGTGCATGTACCTAGATCCCTGAAGGCAGCAGAACAGGTGGATAAGGTGGTTAAAAGGCATATGGGATACTTGCCTTCATTAGCCGAGGCATAGAATATAAGAGCAGGGAGGTTATGATGGAGCTTTACAAAACGCTGGTTAGGCCACAGCTGGAATACTGTGTGCAGTTCTGGTCACCTCACTATAGGAAGGATGTGATTGCTTTGGAGAGGGTGCAGAGGAGATTCACCAGGATGTTACCTGGGCTGGAGCGCTTCAGCTATGAAGAAAGACTGGGCAGGCTGGGGTTGTTTTCCTTGGAGCAGAGAAGGCTGAGGGGGGACCTGGTTGAGGTGTACAAAATTATGAGGGGCATAGATAGGGTAGATAGAAAGGAACTTTTTCTCTTAGTAGAGGGGTCAATAACAAAGGGGCATAGATTCAAGGTAAGGGGCAGGAGGTTTAGAGGGGATTTGAGGAAGAACTTTTTCACCCAGAGGATGGTTGGAATCTGGAACTCACTGCCTGAAAGGGTGGTAGAGGCAAGAACCCTCACAACATTCAAGAAGCATTTGGATGAGCACTTGAAATGCCATAGCATACAAGGCTACGGACCAAATGCTGGAAAATGGGATTAGATTAGACAGGGCTTGATGGCCAGCGCGGACGCGATGGGCCGAAGGGCCTCTTTCTGTGCTATATAACTCAATGACTCTAAGAGCAGGGGAGTTCTCCCTTGTGTCCTGGTCAATAATTACCCCTCAACCAGCTACAATAAAACAAATAATATGGGTATTTATCTCACTGCTGTTTGTGGGAACTTGCTGTGTGTAATTTGGCTGCCACACTTCCCCACGTTACAAAAGTGACTGTACTTCATTGGCTGTACATTGCTCTGGGACGTCATGTCGGTGCGTTCGTCTGTCCACCAGCCTCAAGTGTGTGTGCTCCAGACTTCGCTGTCATAATACAAAATTTGGGGCTGGACCTGAAGTGTAGGCAGAACCGGTCACGTGTGAACATGTGGGTGAAGGGGCCGCCGTGCTCTGCTTGCGCCTCATTGATGGCGCCATTTCAGAAATCAAAATGACTAGATTCTGATTGCAATTTTAATATTTTGTTGTGGGAATGTTCTCACTGCAGCAGTGGGAGCAAGACCCTGCCGAGACTAATTACTGGTATAATTAATAATTATCTGAGGTGCCTCAGGGACCTCATAGTGCATTCCCATGACCGATTAACCCCGCGGAGACAGAAAGATAGCTGTTGAAAAGAGCGCAGCTTAGCACACGTGTCACCATGTGCTTTAATATGATCCACACTGTGGGGTAAAACTATCCACAAGATGCACTGCAGCAACTCGCCAAGGCTTCTTCGGCAGCACCTCCCAAACCCGCGACCTCCACACCTAGAGGGACAAGGGCAGCAGGCGCATGGGAACTCCATCACCTGCAAGTTCCCCTCCAAGTTACACACCAACATGACTTGAAAATATATCCACGTTCCTTCATTGTCGCTGGGTCAGAATCCTGTAACTGCCTCCCTAACAGCACTGTGGGAGTACCTTCACCACACGGACTGCAGCGGTTTAAGAAGGCGGCTCACCACCACCTTCTCCAGGGCAACTATGGATGAGCAATAAATGCCGGCCTTGACAGTGGCACCCACATCCTGAGAGTCCCGGACTGCGTTAGTCAACTTGAAGTCCAGGCAGCATCACCCACAGCCATCTTGTTCAAAGTGCCGGGAAGATTTGATGGGCATGTGCCAAGCCTTGACACCTTCAAACAATGTTGCAGCATGACCTGTCCAGATCAATGGCCCTGATGGCATCAACAGTCCAGGTATCATCATTGACAGACAAAGATTGTATTAGACCAGTAGAACACCAGAGGAAAAGATCTGTGGGCCTAACAAACCTATTCTTTTAACACTGCTCTCACAGCTGTTTACCCACCCTCTCACTATATCCCCCAAGTCCTTTTCTTTTGAGAAACGGACCCAATTACCTCTTGAACCCATTACACAGGCTGCTGCAATGATCTTCCCTGGTAGTTTGCTCCAGAAACCGCTCACTCATTCTGTATTAAGGCTGTGCCTGACTTCCCTTCTCAGTTCCAGATTCCTCATTTTTAAACTTATGCCTCTGGCGATTTGACTTTAGCACCATCAACGATTTGCTTGAATAAGCTTTGCCAATCCCCTTCACAAGGTCTGCAGTGGACTCCCCTGTGTTTAATCTGACCTCCAGAAAGCTTTTGAAAAGTTCCACGTGAAAGACTTTTGAGCTCAAAGCCATGGGTAAAACATGGGACTGGATAAAAAGTTTGTTATAAAATAGGAGAAAGAGGAGCCAATGTTCTTCTGCCTTACACCCGTAAGCACCTGGTTAGATAGAGGGGAGACACATTATGCTATATTGCTGCCCCTTTGTGTTTGACACATATTTGCAGTGTAAGCATTTGCATTTTATGTTACAAACATGAGCATGACATGAAACAACCTCTTGCATCATTTTCTCTGGTCTCGAACAAGCAGATGGCAGGGAAATAGATCATCCTCAGATAGCAGAGAACCTGAAAAGTAACTGCCAGCAACCACTTCATTAGGTAAATTCAACCTTTATTTAGCAAGCCAGAAGGCCCAGAGCACTGCAGAATCGGTGTTGGTGCAGATCTTCCCCCCCTTGATTTTGCACATCCTCCTGTTCTTCGACTATATTTCCACCCAAGTGAAGACCAGGGCACTCGCTGAAGCTGAACCTTCACCTGGGTTAGGCTATATTCCAGTCTTCAAAAGCGCACCCCCCGACCAATGCTGGGGCGAGGTGCGAGGAGGAGTATCAGCCTTGGACAGTACTCGGAGGTGCAGTGTTAGACTGGGGGGGAGGGGAGTTGTTCAGTGGAGTCCCACAGCACCCAGTACGAGGACCCCTGTTGTTCCAGATCTGCACCTGGACATCAGAACCAGGTATAAATTTTGTCAAATTTGCAGATGACACTAAAATGGGGACTGCCTTAAAGACACAAGGGTGGATTGTGACTTTATGCAATAGTGGAAATAAGGCGAGTCGGCTGTCCATTTTTATTGCCATTGACTTCACCATCGCACAAAGTCAAGTCAAGAGCACGGCCTCCTGAACTCTGACCCCCATAAGGTGCGAGTGGTCCCCAACACCCCGCTTGTAACCTGCTTGGCCCTGATCCACCCCTGGCCCCCCGCTGGCCCACCCCTGGCCCACCCCTGGCCCACCCCTGATCCACCCCTGCCCCACCCCTGATCCACTCTTGCCCCACCCCTGATCCACCCAAGGCCCACCCCTGATCCACCCCTGATCCACCCCTGGCCCACCCCTGGCCGACCCCTGATCCAGCCCTGATCCACCCCTGGCCCATCCCTGGCCCAACCCTGATCCACCCCTGGCCCACCCCTGGCCCACCCCTGATCCACCCCTGGCCCACCCCTGGCCCACCCCTGATCCGCCCCTGGCCCACCCCTGGCCAACCCCTGGCCCACCCCTGATCCACCCCTGGCCCACCCCTGGCCCACCCCTGGCCCACCCCTGATCCACCCCGGCCCACCCCTGAACCACCCCTGAACCACCCCTGGCCCACCCCTGAACCACCCCTGATCCACCCCTGGCCCACCCCTGGCCCACCCCTGATCCGCCCCTGGCCCACCCCTGGCCAACCCCTGGCCCACCCCTGATCCACCCCGGCCCACCCCTGGCCCGCCCCTGATCCGCCCCTGGCCCACCCCTGGCCAACCCCTGGCCCACCCCTGATCCACCCCTGGCCCACCCCTGGCCCACCCCTGATCCACGCCTGGCCCACCCCTGGCCCACCCCTGATCCGCCCCTGGCCCACCCCTGGCCAACCCCTGGCCCACCCCTGATCCACCCCTGGCCCACCCCTGGCCCACCCCTGGCCCACCCCTGATCCACCCCGGCCCACCCCTGAACCACCCCTGAACCACCCCTGGCCCACCCCTGAACCACCCCTGATCCACCCCTGGCCCACCCCTGGCCCACCCCTGATCCGCCCCTGGCCCACCCCTGGCCAACCCCTGGCCCACCCCTGATCCACCCCGGCCCACCCCTGAACCACCCCTGAACCACCCCTGGCCCACCCCTGAACCACCCCTGATCCATCCCTGGCCCACCCCTGAACCACCCCGGGCCCACCCCTGATCCACCCCTGGCCCACCCCTGGCCCACCCCTGATCCACCCCGGCCCACCCCTGAACCACCCCTGAACCACCCCTGGCCCACCCCTGAACCACCCCTGATCCACCCCTGGCCCACCCCTGAACCACCCCGGGCCCACCCCTGATCCACCCCTGGCCCACCCCTGGCCCACTCCTGATCCACCCCTGGCCCACCCCTGGCCCACCCATGATCGACCCCTGGCCCACCCCTGATCCACCCCTGGCACACCCCTGATCCACCCCTGGCCCGCCCCTGATCAACCCCTGGCCCACCCCTGGCCCACCCCTGGCCCACTCCTGGCCCACCCGTGATCCACCCCTGGCCCACCCCTGGCCCACCCCTGGCCCACCCCTGATCCACCCCTGCCTCACCCCGGCCCACCCCTGGCCCACCCCTGGCCCACCCCTGGCCCACCCCTGATCCACCCCTGGCCCACCCCGGAACCACCCCTGAACCACCCCTGATCCACCCCTGGCCCACCCCGGAACCACCCCTGAACCACACCTGGCCCACCCCTGATCCACTCCTGGCCCACCCCTGATCCACCCCTGAACCACCCCTGGCCCACCCCTGAACCACCCCTGAACCACACCTGGCCCACCCCTGATCCACTCCTGGCCCACCCCTGATCCACCCCTGGCCCACCCCTGGCCCACTCCTGATCCACCCTTGCCCCACCCTTGCCCCACCCCTGGACCACCCCTGGCCCACTCCTGATCCACCCCTGGCCCTCCCCTGGCCCACGCTCACTGAGCTACAATGACTCCAATTCCCAACATTCTCAACTATACATCCATCCACGGCCTCACACCACCCCGACAGCCTTCTGCTCCTTCCTGCATCCGCTGACTCAGAGTCTGGCCTCCTGCACATTGCCCCTTCCCCATGAACATAGCCCCCTTCCCCCTGAGCATTGCCCCTTCCCCCTGCGCATTGCTCCTTCCCCCTGAACATTGCCTCCTTCCCACTGAGCATTGCCCCCTTCCCCCTGAGCATTGCCCCCTTCCCCCTGAGCATTGCCCCCTTCCCCCTGCACATTGCCCCTTCCCGCTGCACATTGCCACTTCCCCCTGCACATTGCCCTCTTCCCCCTGAGCATTGCCCCTTCCCGCTGCACATTGCCACTTCCCCCTGCGCATTGCCCCCTTCCCCCTGAGCATTGCCCCTTCCCGCTGCACATTGCCACTTCCCCCTGCGCATTGCCCCCTTCCCCCTGAGCATTGCCCCTTCCCCCTGCACATTGCCCCTTCCCTCTGAGCATTGCCCCTTCCCCCTGAGCATTGCCCCTTCCCTCTGAGCATTGCCCCTTCCCTCTGAGCATTGCCCCTTCCCCCTGCACATTGCCCCTTCCCTCTGAGCATTGCCCCTTCCCCCTGAGCATTGCCCCTTCCCTCTGAGCATTGCCCCTTCCCCCTGCACATTGCCCCTTCCCTCTGAGCATTGCCCCCTTCCCCCTGAGCATTGCCCCTTCCCCCTGAGCATTGCCCCTTCCCTCTGAGCATTGCCCCTTCCCCCTGCACATTGCCCCTTCCCTCTGAGCATTGCCCCTTCCCTCTGAGCATTGCCCCTTCCCCATGCACATTGCCCCCTTCCCCCTGCACATTGCCCCTTCCCCCTGCACATTGCCCCCTTCCCCCTGAGCATTTCCCCCTTCCCCCTGCACATTGCCCCTTCCCCCTGCACATTGCCCCTTCCCCCTGCACATTGCCCCGTTCCCCCTGAGCATTTCCCCCTTCCCCCTGCGCATTACCCCTTCCCCCTGAGCATTGCCCCTTTCCCCTGCACATTGCCCCCTTCCCCCTGTGCATTACCCCTTCCCCCTGCACATTGCCCCTTCCCCCTGCACATTGCCCCTTCCCCCTGCACATTGCCCCTTCCCCCTGAGCATTACCCCCTTCCCCCTGCGCATTACCCCTTCCCCCTGAGCATTGCCCCTTTCCCCTGCACATTGCCCCCTTCCCCCTGTGCATTACCCCTTCCCCCTGAGCATTGCCCCCTTCCCCCTGAGCATTTCCCCCTTCCCCCTGCGCATTACCCCTTCCCCCTGAGCATTGCCCCTTTCCCCTGCACATTGCCCCCTTCCCCCTGTGCATTACCCCTTCCCCCTGAGCATTGCCCCTTCCCCCTGAGCATTTCCCCCTTCCCCCTGTGCATTACCCCTTCCCCTGAGCATTGCCCCCTTCCCCCTCAACATAGCCCCCTTCCCCCTGAGCATTGCCGCTTTCCCCTGCACTTTGCCCCCTTCCCCCTGAGCATTGCCCCTTCCCCCTGCACATTGCCCCTTCCCCTGCGCATTGCCCCCTTCACCCTGAGCATTGCCCCTTCCCCCTGAGCATTGCCCCCTTCCCCCTGAGCATTTCCCCCTTCCCCCTGCGCATTACCCCTTCCCCCTGAGCATTGCCGCTTTCCCCTGCACTTTGCCCCCTTCCCCCTGAGCATTGCCCCTTCCCCCTGCACATTGCCCCTTCCCCTGCGCATTGCCCCCTTCACCCTGAGCATTGCCCCTTCCCCCTGCACATTGCCACTTCCCCCTGCGCATTGCCCCCTTCCCCCTGAGCATTGCCCCTTCCCCCTGCACATTGCCCCTTCCATCTGAGCATTGCCCCTTCCCCCTGAGCATTGCAACTTTCCCCTGAGCATTGCCCCTTCCCTCTGAGCATTGCCCCTTCCCCCTGCACATTGCCCCTTCCCTCTGAGCATTGCCCCCTTCCCCCTGCACATTGCCCCATTCCCCCTGAGCATTGCCCCCTTCCCCCTGAGTATTGCCCCCTTCCCCTGCACATTGCCCCCTTCCCCCTGAGCATTGCCCCTTCCCCCTGCACATTGCCCCCTTCCCCCTGAGCATTGCCCCCTTCCCCCTGAGCATTGCCCCCTTCCCCCTGCACATTGCCCCCTTCCCGCTGCACATTGCCCCCTTCCCTCTGAGCATTGCCCCTTCCCCCTGAGCATTGCCCCTTTCCCCCTGCACATTGCCCCCTTCCCTCTGAGCATTGCCCCCTTCCCCCTGAGCATTGCCCCTTTCCCCCTGCACATTGCCCTCTTCCCCCTGAGCATTGCCCCCTTCCCCCTGAACATTGCCCCTTCCCCCTGCACATTGCCCCCTTCCCCCTGCACATTGCCCCCTTCCCCTCCACATTGCCCTCTTCCCCCTGAGCATTGCCCCCTTCCCCCTGCACATTGCCCCTTCCCCCTGCACATTGCCCCCTTCCCCCTGAGTATTGCCCCCTTCCCCCTGCACATTGCCCCCTTCCCCCTGCACATTGCCCCTTCCCCCTGAGTATTGCCCCCTTCCCCCTGTACATTGCCCCCTTCCCCCTGAGCATTGCCCCCTTCCCCCTGAGCATTGCCCCCTTCCCCCTGCACATTGCCCCCTTCCCCCTGAGCATTGCCCCTTCCCCCTGCACATTGCCCCTTCCCCCTGCACATTGCCCCTTCCCCCTGCACATTGCCCCTTCCCCCTGCACATTGCCCTCTTCCCCCTGCACATTTCCCCCTTCCCCCTGCGCATTTCCCCCTTTCCCCTGCGCATTGCCCCCTTCCCCCTGAGCATTGCCCCCTCTCCAAATCTCTCGAATAGCCCATGTTGTAACTAGGAATTCACTCACCTCTCCTAACCCTCCTTTACAGGGACTATATAAATGCAACTAGTTGTTGAAAATATATTATTACAAAACTAATACAATATTTCCTAATTGGTGTGAGATTTATTTTTTCCAAGTGGGAGATGGTGGCTGTATTTTGTACAGAGAATGCCCCATTTACACTTTCCTTCATCCTCAAAACACAGGTGGGGTGTTAGCGCCTGTAGTCAGCGGTCATTTTTTCCTGCCGTTCCTTCAAGCTGAATTTCTGGACTGTAGCAAGTCAGCTGGCTTCCGACTGGGTGGAAATAGAGGAGCCACGATGGGCCTCAGCACTCTGCAGGACAGGAGAGAACCAACTCGACTTTTACAACAATCCAGCAGCTTTCCATATCATGTTATCTGGTACCAGCCCACAAATTACCAGGTTGCTACTCAATTCAATTCCCCATGGTGGGATTTGAACCCACAACATGCAGATTACCCCAGAATCATGACCAACTGGGCTACCACACCCACACAGGCTGGCACAGTCTTTGAGTTAGCCAAACCTCTTTTCCTAAGGTGTAACCTTTCTTTTTGTGCCTTCAGCTTTTAGACGGTGACGTCGCGACCTTTCACCCAATTGTCGAGCACGAGATACCATGCGGTAAGATTTGGTCTCTGTCTTCACCGAGGCTTGAAATAATCACCCATTTAAATAATGGCCTAGAAATTGGGTTTTGGCGCAGCGACGGCTTTAGCGCCGGAAGTTAGTGCCGGAGCTAAGTCGCGCTGGGCGGGCCAAAAATTCAATAGTTCTGCGCCCAAACGGCTGCCGGCGCTGCTGAGAGCTGTTTGCGCCTGAAAACTGGCGCTACGCGCTGAATATCGGCGCTATTCCGGCGCTGCGGCGCCCGCTGCGGTGCGGCAGGTTCGGGAAGTGCAGGCCTCCTCCTTCCCTTAAGGAGGAGCTGCCTGCACCCGGCCGCGGCCCGCGAAAATCTTTTTAAAAATGAGCCCGGCACCTCGGACAAGTGCCGGGCTTGCTTCTGTTCCGGGGGGGGCGGGGGGGGGGACGTCCGGGGAGGGAGCTGCGGCCAGGCGGCCGGCGGGAAGGCGGCCGGCCGCCACGGGGCCTTTAATGCGCTGGCGCAAAGTCATGTAAGACTCTGTTGCCAGAGTCTTAGTTGCGGCTGCCACGGGCTGGGGCCCGTCGGCATGGCAACCGGGACGCTGCGCACACCGATGACGTCATCGGTGCCGGCGCAGCGCTACCGGTCTACCGCGGCGGAAGGGCCCCAGGCAATTTCGGCGCCGGCGCCAATTGCAGCGCTAGGCCCTCTAGCGCCGCAAAATCGGCGCTAAGGGCACTGAATTTCTAGGCCAATGAATCAAGAAACAATTAAAGTAATAAATACTGGGCTGTCGCAGGCCTCCAATTCGACTGGTTGCTAGAAGTCCAATGCAGAGTTTATTCATCGGCCGGATGAGAAAACATCTGCCCCGTTTCAGGATTATGGCCCAGAAATTCGGGTCGGGGGCTTTCCGCTGGTGCAAGCCCCCGACCTGCACTTACCTTGCGCGCCAGCCGTTGAGCTGTGGGCCCCCGTGGAATTCCGATCCTGGGCCTCCTCAAACTGCCGGCGCGCAGTGCTTGCGTATTCCGGGGGCGCAGTTCGTTCGATGCGTCCCCTGGGATCACGTGGGCCATGGGGAGCCAATCGGAGCAGGGAATGCTTCATTCATAAGTTTGACAGGAAGGGCTGTCAAACTAATAAATACTATGAGCCCCAAAACATCACTAAATCTTCACTAAATTTTTTTTTAAATCACATTTTTTAAATAAACTATAAATTACATGAAATAACTATTTTAAACAATAATTTAAATTTTTGAAAAAATAATTTTCTTTTCTAACGGGGCTAAAAATAAACTTACCTTTCTTTAAAATATTTAAAAATAATAAAACCTGTGGAAAAAATGTTTTAATTTTAATTAATTCACCACTTACCATGTAAAAAGCAGGCCTTGCGACTGCTTTTTAAATGTGTAAATTCTGGAGACTTACCCTCCCGGGAAAACCTGCAAAAAAAACGTAAGTTCGATGTGCACGCGCAGCCTCTCCTGCGCACGCGTTCGACCTCTGAACCCCTTCTTTCAGGGGAACAGAAGTGCTGGTTTCCCACGCATGCGCAGTGCATGCAGGAAACCGGCACTTCCATTGGGCTTACAGGTGAGTACCCCATGCGCACTCACCCGTGGAGACCCGAATTTCTGGGCCATTAATATTTGCTTCTCACATTCAGATGGGTTCTTCACAGGAGAAGTCCATCCTCTTTAAGAATGCTGTTGAACTGGTCGAATTTGCATCGAGATGCCCCAGTTTAAGAAACTCATAGGCCCGAATCTTGCTGCACACCGTTATTAATGCACAAATCAGCCAGCAGGTTCAGGAGATGAAGAGATACACCGCGTGTTGCGAATCTCCCGGATTTGCTGGTCGATTTACGCCGCCCTGCTGCTTCCTTCACACAAACGGCATCTCACCCTTAGCTCCCCGTTATTCAAGAACTTGCTGGATTTGCACGTTAATTGTCCATTAAACTCACCACAGAAAGTTAGGGCTGGTGATTAAGAGTGTAAGTACCCCTTTAACAACACGATAATTGTTAATGCAATACCAATCAACCTCCCGGGTCTGGCTGATGAAAGATGGCAGTCGGTCCACAGTTGCGGTGGGAATGGTCCTGATGTATGTGTGAGGACGGGGAAGGTATGGTAGGTGCCTCCCCTACTTCCGTAGGCCTGAGCCTAGGCTGTCAAAGCCAGGAGCTCCCTTCTTCAATGCTTTTCCACCCCTATAAGTCCCCTCGCAGCCTCTTCAGGTGTTGCAGGTCCCACTGCAACGCTGCCCAATTCTCCATGATCAAGAGGGAACCTGCCCTGCAGGTTAAGAGGCCCTTGACCCCTGGAAAGCAGAGTCAGAGTGGTGGGCAGAAGTCCCGCCCCATTGCTACTTTGCTCCAAAGAGTGAGAAATCCCACCCAGTATCTCATACTTACTGGATGGTGTAAAGTGCGGTGTGACTGGGCTAGCTCAGACAGAGAGAGACCAGTAAGGCCGGAAGCTGTGGAGGTGCAACGACACCAACCTCATGGGAACTGATCCTCTGGGATGAGACAGACGAGAGGGTAATCTACCTCTAACTTGGACTCATTTAGCACCGTTCACCGTCCCAAAGTGCTCTACAACCGATAATTACCTGTCGCTGTGCAGTCACTGTTGCTTTGTAGGGAGACAGCAGCCTATTTGCACAGAACCAGGCCCACCAACAGCAGGGAGATAAAGGAGCAGGTAATTGGTGTTTTAGTGCCGTTGAGTGAGGGATATATTTGGTCAACACACCAGAGAAACTCTCAGCTTTCTTTAAATAGTACCACAGGATCTGGAGCATTCACCTAACAGACAGACAGGGTCTCGGCTTAACCTCTAGGCTGAGCAGTGCAGTGCTCCCTCAGTACTGCACGGAAGTGGCAGCTGAGACTATGGGCTGGATTTTAATTCAGGGGTGGGTTGGGGTCGTGTAATCCGCATTTCGTGTTATCCACAATCAATGTGGGAGATTGATGCGAATTTAACTTAATTGCCCAATTGAGTTCCAACGTGTGGGAACCCTTGGCAATGAGTTTTCCAGTCTGAAAGTCGCCTCCGATGACGTCATCATTGCTGCTGCATTTAAGGTCTACAACAAGCTTGCTTCTTCTGCAGACCGCCAACCTTTTGGCCTTTGGTATGGGAGGCACCTGGAGGCACCATGAGCAGTGGGAGAGCTAAGTCTGCTCCCAGATTCGATGATGTGGCCCTGCAGGCATTAGTTGATGGAGCTAGAGCACATAAGGAGGTGCTCTTCCCTTCTACAGGGAGGAAGAATCCTCCCCAGCAGACCAAGGCCGTGTGGATACAGATGGCTGAGGAGGTCAACTCCTTAGCAATGACCCGCAGAACCTGGATACAGTGTAGGAAGAGATTTCATGATGTTCAGCGCACTGGAAAAGTGAGTATGATTTTCCCATCACCCTCAACCTGATCCCCATTGCCTTTCCTCACCAGCACTCAGCTTTAGCAATCCCTTCCTCCACATCCCACTTGACACTGACATCCATGCACCCTTACCCATTCCCTTTCTCTCTATGGTCACATTCACCTAACTATTCGACTATGCAGCCCTCACACTCCTTATCACTGTGATGCTATGCAGACAACTGACAACACACAGGGAGGGCCCTTGGTCTTGCCAACTCACTCAATCTTTGTCTCCTTCTAAGTATCTATGCTATGGAATCTCTACACTCACTCTTTCATTCTCACTCAACCTCCACTTGTCTCCCTCAATGCAGGAAAAGAGAGCTCACAGTAAAAGAGAAAGAGCGATGACAGGAGGAGGGACACCCTCACTAGCCCACCTCACCCCCTGGGAGGAGGCGGTCCTGGAAATCATTGGAGTTGAGGAAGATGCGCAAGTGGGGGACGGACAGATGCGTGCAACACAGCAAGCTGGTGACAGAATAGTTTACCATCTCTCTCATTGACATTGCATGAGTTGCTGATAATGATTCTGAAGCTTTAACAGATGGACTTATGAGCATCTGCAATATGCAATGTGCATGTAACCTTGGCATCACATCTCTGACTCTTTCCTTTACTCCCCCACAGGACCATCGCAAGCAGCCGTCCCCACTCGCCAGGAGGAAGAGCCTGAGCCTGCAGACTCCTCAGAGGAAGCTGCAGCTTTAGAGGGCGCAGCGTCAGCAGAATTCAGCGCACCCAGCACCAGCGCAGACACTCACACCTTGGTGGAACCTTCGGGACATAGAGTAGTGTTGTCACCTGGTGTCTCACAGCTCACAAGTGGTCATCAGCAGATTGTGGAGACAGGGACAGCAGTGGAGGGTCCTAGTTGGAGGGCGCAGGACTCTGCCAGCTCGGCTCAGCTGCATGTCAACCCTCTGCCTCTGGGTCCATCCATAAGATCAGCAGTGCTGGAACTCCAGGAACAGATGCAGGAGTCCCTGACAGGTTTTGTCTCTAGGGTCGCTACAAGTGTGGAGCGAATGGAGGAGTCCATAGCGAACATGAGCAGAGCCTTTGTGGAGTCATTGGCACATGAATGCATCACCGTGGAAATGATGGCAACCTCCGTGCAAATGATGGCAACCTCCGTCGAAAGGATGGCTACAGTGGACGAGAGGATGGCTGCGGCCATGGAGGAGATAAGCCGCCAGAGTGCAGAAAACATGGTGAGTGTTCAGAATAGAATGACATCTCTGGAGGAGCGATGGTCATCTATTGAACAGAGAAACCAGACCTTCATGGAAGTCCTTCTGAGTAGGACAGCCAATGCAGATACGGGCCCCCATGGCCCCCCTGATGTGCAGCAAGGTGCTCTCAAACCACTTGCAGGCGCTGAGGGGGACCTGACCCACGAGAGGGAAGTTGCTGGCAGACATCAAGGAAGTGGGGGCTCCTCTCCAAGCGCTCACACTTCCATGCCACTGCAGAGCCCTCGGTCAGAGCCCCACCAGAGTCCACACCCAACTGAGATCGGCGTCTCAACCCCTGCACAGCCACAGGAGCAGCAGACTGTTGACGAGCCCTCACAGGCTCACAACCCCAGAGGACGCTTGCCAAAGGTGTCGAGACAGGAGCAGCAGGAAAGTGAGCAAGGGGCCTCCACATCTGCTGAAGCCACAGGGGAAGCACCACGTAGGAGCACGCATAAGAGAAAGATACTGCACAAATAGTCACAAGCGTAGTCACTTGGGTGAAATTTGATGTATTGTTAGAAAAAGCCATCAGATTAATAATGTTAATAAAAATTCTGATGGCTACTGCTGTAGTTGTGGCGTGTGTCATTTCGCGAATGGGACTTTCACATTGAGGGCTTAGGATTACTTGCAATTTCAGTATGCTGGTCAAATAGCTAGGAATCCGCAGGGTCTTGGCCATTGTCGATGCTCAGGTAGGAAGCTGCGAGGCAGAAGTGCTTGATCGGCTAGGCTAAGCAAATCTGGCCAGGATGAATGCGTTCCTTGCATCCCGGGCAGCAATGTTCTCGCGTAATGCTGCCGCTGGTTGATGGGCCTCTGCAGGATGTTCGTTTTCGCTTTCCTCCTCCTCCTCCTCCTCCTCCACCTCCTCCTCCTCCTCCTCATCATCATCATCTGAGGAGGATATGTGAGGAGCCACTTGGTCCTCAGGAATCTGCAAGCCACGACACTGTGCCATGTTGTGAAGTGCACAGCAAACCACGACGATTCTGGAGACCCTGGCTGCTGAGTACTGCAGGGCTCCACCTGATCTATCCAGGCATCTGAAGCGCATCTTCAGCAAACCGATGGTTTGCTCGATTATGGCTCTGGTGGACATGTGGCTGGAGTTGTAGCTCTCCTCTGCTTCGTTGGATGGTCTCCTCAACGGCTCCATTAGACACGTCCTCAGGGATAGCCCTTGTCTCCAAGTAGCCATCTGTTAAGTTGTTCTGGCAAACTGAATAGCGGAGGCACACTAGACTGGCGCAGTATGAAGGAGTCATGGCAACAGCCAGGGTATTTGGCACAAACATGCAAAATTTCCTTCTTGTGGTCACACACCAGCTGAACGTTAAGGAAGTGGAAGCCCTTGCAGTTGACAAAAATACCTGGATTGCGATGGGCTGCCATAGGGGCCACATGTGTGCAGTCAACGATGCCCTGCACCCTTGGAAAGCCTGCCAGATTAGCTAATCCAACCACTCGCGCCGTGACACTAGTTTGATCCTTGGTGAAATGGATGTGATTGTGCGCGATGGCAAAGAGGACATCGGTTACCTGCGTGACGCAAGTGTGTGCAGCCGCCTGGGAGATGCCGCTGATGTCTGCTGCTGATCCCTGGAATGAGCCTGAGGCAAGAAAGTTGAGTATGGTGGTGACTTTGATGGCCACTGGTAAGGCTTGTCCACCTGGTCCTCTGGGCTGCAGGTATTGTTGCAGCATTGCGCAGATGTCACCCACTACCTCTCGCGAAAGTCGGAACCGCCTTTGGCGCTGCTGCTCAGACATGTTGAGATAGCTGACCCTGCGTCTGTAGACCCTGTTTGGGGGGTATCTCCTGCGCTGACGGGCTTCCATGCGCTGGCCCCTTCTGGCCTGTGCAGCATCAGGTGGGTGAGCAGCAGCTTGGTGCTCCTGCTGGTGCTGCTGCTGTTGGTGCTGCTGTTGTTCCTGGTTCTGCTGGTGCCGCGGCTGGTGGTCGAGCTCATCTAATGCCCAGAAGGGAAGGAAATAAATGGCTCCCATGCTTCTGGTATATGTCTCAGTTGAGGAAGCACTCAGTGAAGGTGGCGAGAGGGGTTTCCCAGGAGGTCACACTGGAGATGGCTGTCAGGCTACAAACTTCCACAGTTGTGGTTAAGCCTTCTAAAAGTTCCCCCAGACCTGAGACAACAAAGTCCTGTCACCTGCAAATGATGGTTGATCAAATCTCCTCTTTAGTGGTTGAGCTGCAGCTGATAGTCAGCAATCCAATTGTGCTCCCGCCAGGTTTCACCGTCGTGTTTCACACCAGGCGTGTTTCACGTGGGAAAAGGGTTAAAATCACAAAAGCATTATAGAGGCAATTTAATGCTTGTTAAAGGCCTTAACGGCCTATCCCGCCTCGGAGGCGGGACGGAGACGGGACCATTAGACACGAATGGATTAAAATTGCTCGGAGGCGGGATGGAGGCGGGGATGATCCCGCCCGCCAGTTTTCGTGATTTTAACCCCCCTCCAATCCCGCCTCCACGGCTCAATGAAAATCCTGCCCTATGTGTTCCTGGAGTGGAGCTCGAGCCCAGAACCTTCGGACTCCGAGGCAAAAGCACTACCACAGAACCAAAGCAGGCCCTGTATCTGATACTGGGCATAAAGTAGAAACAATTCCGCAGTCTTGATGAACCAAAGCTGGCCCTGTATCTGATACTGGGCATAAAGTAGAAACAATTCCGCAGCCTTGATGAACCAAAGCTAGTCCTGTATCTGATACTGGGTATAAAGTAGAAACTATTCCACAGCCTTGATGAGCCAAAAACTGAAACAAAACAATCACTGGGGAAACACCCTGATGTTGTATTTGCACCACGCACTCAGGCTTGAGACCGATCTCCAGGAAGACCTTTCTTAGGTATTAGCCTTGGCTCAGTGGGTATCACTCTCACCTCTGAATCAGGAGGTCGTGGGTTCAAGCCCCACTCCAGAGACTTGAGCACATAACCCAGGCTGACACTCCCAGTGCAGTGCTGAGGGAATGCTGCACTGTCAGAGGTGCTGTCTTTCGGATGAGATGTTAAACCGAGGCCCCATCTGCCCTCTCAGTTGGACGTATAATGTCCCATGGCACTATTTCGAAGAACAGGCACTCCCCAAAACGAGTCTTCTGTTTGACTGTTCCATGTCCCCTGGGGAGGAGAGATGCTCCAGCTGTTATCGGTGCCAGTTACAGGCATCAAGAGCAAGGCGGACAGCTCCATTGTAATAGTGAGTGCTTTCTGTTCACAGTCAGAATCCCATAGAGTACCCTGTAAATCCTTGCTACAGTTCCTACATTGTTAAGGGATCTGTGTCACATTCTGAAGGCCTCTAACAGGGCCAAAAGGTCCACTCCTTTGGTGTAATGAAATGCTGGTGAACTTAACAGAGCTCTACTGCATTCTACACAAGTTTCAAAGGTAGTCTAGTCAGTAGTTTAGCACACACTATAATCCTCTTGAAACTGAAATACTGAAAGGGACTTTAAAGAAATTCATTCCACAGGACTAGATCCAGCACTGCTTCCTTCCTTGTTGGGCTGGAAACACTGATCAAGAAAGCTCTCTTGTACACATTTCAGGAATTCCTTCCCCCCTTTGCACTGTTACGATCCCAGTCTATATTAGGATAATTGAAGTCCCCCATTATCACTATTCTGTAGTTCTTGCATCTTTTGGTAATTTGTCTGCAAATTTATTCCTCTATCTCCTTCCCACTATTTGGTGGTCTATAGTATACACCCAGTAGTGTAACAGCTCCTCTATTGTTCCTTAATTCTAAAAAATAGACTGTGCCTTTGACCCCCTCAACTACATCATCCCTCTCCAGTGTTATAATAGTTTATTTGATCAATACTGCCACCCCCTCCTCCTTTCTTTCCATCACTATCCTTCCGGAATACCTTGTAGCCAGGAACATTAAGTTCCCAGTCCTTCCCTTCTTTGAGCCAAGTCTCTGTTATTGCCACTATATCGTAGTCCCATGTGGCGAATTGTGCCTGCAGTTCACCAACCTTATTTACCATGCTCCGTGTATTTACACACAAGCAAACTTACTTTTGCATTTTCCCTGCATTATCCCTCCTATTCTTTAGTCTAGTGCTATTTGCCTCTCCCAGTCCTCTCTGCAGCTTGTTTCTCCTCTCTAATGTTTCATCCTGGTGCCCATTCCCCTGCCAAGTTAGTTTAAATCCTCCCCACCGTACTAGTTAAACTTCCTGCGAGGACATTGGTCCCAGCTCCCAGCAACCTGTCCACCTTCAACAGATCCCTCCTGCCCCAGAACTGGTCCCAATGCCCCAGGAATCTGAAACCCTCCCTCCTGCACTGTTTCTCCAGCCACACATTAACCTGTTTTATCCTACTATTCCTATACTCACTGACACATGGCATTGGGAGTAATCCAGAGATTACCACCTTTGAGGTCCTGCTAATTAACTTCTGCCCTAGCTCCCGAATCTCTGATTGCAGGACCCCAACCCTTTCCCTTCCTAGGTCATTAGTTCCCACAGGGACCACAAATCCTGGCTGTTCCACTTCCCCCCTCAAAATGTTCTGCACCCGTTCAGTGATGTCCTTTACCCTGGCACCAGGGAGGCAACACACCATGCGTGATTCATGTCGATTGCAGAAACACCTGTCTATCCCCCTAACTATCGAATCCCCTATGACCACTGCATTTCTACACTGTGCTGTGCCCCCCGTACAGTCATTTGCCCCACAGTGCCGTGGATGTGCACCAGACTGCACTCCCCCAAGGTGTCGTCACCCTCACCGGTATTCACGCTGAAAACCAGTTTGAGTGCCAGATTCCCAGACGACTCCTGCACTCCCTGCCTCTTCCTACCCTACTGGATGGCCACCCACTTACTATTGTCCTGAACTCTCTGTAGCTGTGGGGTGAGCACCTCCTGGAACATGCGCTCCAGGAAATTCTCAGCCTCCCGTGTGCCCTGCAGTAACTCCATCTGATCCTCAAACTCAGAAACCCTGAGCTCGTGTTCAAGGCACTGGAGGCACTTCCTGCACATATGGTTATCCAGGACACATGAAGCATCCTGGAATTCCCACATGGCATAGAAATTGCATTTGCAGCTGTCCTATCATTTTACTTAAAAGTCCCCACACACATATCTATATATATAAACGGATACTTCTTTGTGTCTGTCTGTCTATCTGTCTGTCTGTCTGTCTATCTGTCTGTCTATCTGTCTGTCTGTCTGTCCTCACGTGTGCGTCTGTCCGGCTATGCGCTCGAAAGTTATAGGGCGTACCTACGCGTGCGTTACGTTGAAAGAAAGCTTACCGTTCCGAAACGGTCGTAAGCGTATTTACGTTTCGGCCGGACGAAAATCGCGCCCGCGGTATCCGAAAAACATTCAACATTCCGCTCATTAGCATCTCATTATACGCTCATTAGCGATAGAGTGACCTCGAGGTCGACCAATCGTACGCCGGGTTGCTGGCGCATGCGGCCGGGCCCTCCTATGGTCGAGTGACGGGACGATTGACCAATCCTACGTTTTGGTGACCTGATGGTCGACCAATCGGTGCGTGTGTGGGCGGGCCTTATCGTTCTGAACCGAGGTGAGTCGCCGCCATCTTGATTCCAAACTTTTCCTTTATTTTTCCCGCTTTCTGCGTCTTTCAAAAAAACGTTGCTTTTAAAACACATATTGTTTTTAAAAAAAGTCAATTACTTTCTAAATCTTTTATCTAATCTCATTAATTTTCCTACCTTTCCCCGTTTTTCCAGGTAGGCCTCGAAGCCTCGGCCTCTCCTCCGCACCCACGCCCGAGCTAGGCACCTCCCGGCCCCAGTCAACAAGCGGCCCCCGATCGCCGCCATCTTTGTGAAGGCTGGAGGGGCGGGCCTCAGCCGAGCGCCGCTACCTTAGTAAAGGATGCGCGTGCAGCAGGAGCAGCTGAGACACGGCGTCTCTCTCTGTTCCCCGCTCGGCGCGGGCGGGTGGGGGGGCTTGGAGAGAGGGAAGGGTTACCCCGGCAACCGGGCCCGCCGTCCGTCTCTCACAGCCGCAATCGGCGCTCTTCAAGCCAGCTCAGGAGGGCGGGGCCATGTCAGTGCGTGGGGCGGCACAGAGCTCCATGCAGCCATCGCCGGCGCTGGGCTCGGGTGCATTGTGGCCTGCGGCCGAACAGCGGCTGCGGACCTCGAGCTGACCGGGGCGCTGGACTCGGCTGGGCCATGTCTTTGCGGGTGTTCGCCTCGGCCAACGGCATCAGGGTGACGGCCGAGGCCGCCAAAAGCGTCTAAGGGAACGCGTTCATCCAGGTAACAAGGCCCGGGCCCCAGGGCAGAAAGAGGGATTGGAGCGGGGGATGAGGGCTCGGGCAGGGGAGAGGGAGAGGGGGGAGGAGGGGGAGATGGAGAAGGGGGTGGGGACGTGGTGAGAGGGAGGAGGAGGGGGTAGGGAAGTGGTGAGAGGGAGGAGGAGGGGGAGAGGGAGGAGAGGAGGGGAGAGAGAGAGGGTGGGGGGAGGGGAGAGAGAGAGAGGGTGGGGGGAGGGGAGAGAGAGAGAGGGTGGGGGAAGGGGAGAGAGAGAGAGGGTGGGGGAGGGGAGAGAGAGAGAGAGGGGGGAGGGGAGAGAGAGAGAGTGTGGGGGGAGGGGAGAGAGAGAGAGGGTGGGGGGAGGGGAGA